>NC_139995.1:62446017-63186017 GCF_964263955.1 Coregonus lavaretus
ATATACAGGGGGTACCGGTACAGAGTCAATATACAGGCTATATACAGCTATATACAGGGGGTACCGGTACAGAGTCAATATACAGGCTATATACAGAGGGGGTACCGGTACAGAGTCAATATACAGGCTATATACAGCTATATACAGGGGGGTACCAGTACAGAGTCTATATACAGGCTATATACAGCTATATACAGGGGGGTACCGGTACAGAGTCAATATACAGGCTATATACAGCTATATACAGGGGGTACCGGTACAGAGTCAATATACAGGCTATATACAGCTATATACAGGGGGTACCAGTACAGAGTCAATATACAGGCTATATACAGCTATATACAGGGGGTACCAGTACAGAGTCAATATACAGGCTATATACAGGCTATATACAGGGGGTACCAGTACAGAGTCAATATACAGGCTATATACAGCTATATACAGGGGGTACCGGTACAGAGTCAATATACAGGCTATATACAGCTATATACAGGGGGTACCGGTACAGAGTCAATATACAGGCTACATACAGCTATATACAGGGGGTACCGTACAGAGTCAATATACAGGCTATATACAGTGGGGTACCAGTACAGAGTCAATATACAGGCTATATACAGCTATATACAGGGGGTACCGGTACAGAGTCAATATACAGGCTATATACAGCTATATACAGGGGGTACCGGTACAGAGTCAATATACAGGCTATATACAGCTATATACAGGGGGTACCGGTACAGAGTCAATATACAGGCTATATACAGCTAGATACAGGGGGTACCGGTACAGAGTCAATATACAGGCTATATACAGGCTATATACAGGGGTACCGGTACAGAGTCAATATACAGGCTATATACAGGGGGTACCGGTACCAAGTCAATATACAGGCTATATACAGCTATATACAGGGGGTACCAGTACAGAGTCAATATACAGGCTATATACAGGGGGTACCGGTACAGAGTCAATATACAGGCTATATACAGCTATATACAGGGGGTACCAGTACAGAGTCAATATACAGGCTATATACAGGGGGTACCAGTACAGAGTCAATATACAGGCTATATACAGCTATATACAGGGGGTACCAGTACAGAGTCAATATACAGGCTATATACAGCTATATACAGGGGGTACCAGTACAGAGTCAATATACAGGCTATATACAGCTATATACAGGGGGTACCAGTACAGAGTCAATATACAGGCTATATACAGCTATATACAGGGGGTACCAGTACAGAGTCAATATACAGGCTATAATACAGGGGTACCAGTACAGAGTCAATATACAGGCTATATACAGCTATATACAGGGGGTACCAGTACAGAGTCAATATACAGGCTATATACAGGGGGTACCAGTACAGAGTCAATATACAGGCTATATACAGCTATATACAGGGGGTACCAGTACAGAGTCAATATACAGGCTATATACAGCTATATACAGGGGGTACCAGTACAGAGTCAATATACAGGCTATATACAGCTATATACAGGGGGTACCAGTACAGAGTCAATATACAGGCTATATACAGGGGGTACCGGTACAGAGTCAATATACAGGCTATATACAGCTATATACAGGGGGACCGGTACAGAGTCAATATACAGGCTATATACAGGGGGTACCAGTACAGAGTCAATATACAGGCTATATACAGCTATATACAGGGGTACCAGTACAGAGTCAATATACAGGCTATATACAGGGGGTACCGGTACAGAGTCAATATACAGGCTATATACAGGCTATATACAGGGGGTACCAGTACAGAGTCAATATACAGGCTATATACAGCTATATACAGGGGGTACCAGTACAGAGTCAATATACAGGCTATATACAGCTATATACAGGGGGTACCAGTACAGAGTCAATATACAGGCTATATACAGGGGGTACCAGTACAGAGTCAATATACAGGCTATATACAGCTATATACAGGGGGTACCAGTACAGAGTCAATATACAGGCTATATACAGGGGGTACCAGTACAGAGTCAATATACAGGCTATATACAGGGGGTACCAGTACAGAGTCAATATACTGGCTATATACAGGGGGTACCAGTACAGAGTCAATATACAGGCTATATACAGCTATATACAGGGGTACCAGTACAGAGTCAATATACAGGCTATATACAGGGTACCAGTACAGAGTCAATATACAGGCTATATACAGCTATATACAGGGGGACCGGTACAGAGTCAATATACAGGCTATATAGAGGGGGTACCAGTACAGAGTCAATATACAGGCTATATACAGGGGGTACCGGTACAGAGTCAATATACAGGCTATATACAGGGGGTACCAGTACAGAGTCAATATACAGGCTATATACAGCTATATACAGGGGTACCAGTACAGAGTCAATATACAGGCTATATACAGGGGGTACCGGTACAGAGTCAATATACAGACTATATACAGGGGGTACCGGTACAGAGTCAATATACAGGCTATATACAGCTATATACAGGGGGTACCAGTACAGAGTCAATATACAGGCTATATACAGGGGTACCGGTACAGAGTCAATATACAGGCTATATACAGGGGGTACCGGTACAGAGTCAATATACAGGCTATATACAGGGGGTACCGGTACAGAGTCAATATACAGGCTATACGGTACAGAGTCAATATACAGGCTATATACAGCTATATACAGGGGGTACCAGTACAGAGTCAATATACAGGCTATATACAGCTATATACAGGGGGTACCAGTACAGAGTCAATATACAGGCTATATACAGCTATATACAGGGGTACCAGTACAGAGTCAATATACAGGCTATATACAGGGGGGACCGGTACAGAGTCAATATACAGGCTATATACAGGGGTACCGGTACAGAGTCAATATACAGGCTATATACAGGGGGTACCGGTACAGAGTCAATATACAGGCTATATACAGGGGTACCGGTACAGAGTCAATATACAGGCTATATACAGCTATATACAGGGGGTACCAGTACAGAGTCAATATACAGGCTATATACAGGGGGTACCAGTACAGAGTCAATATACAGGCTATATCATTTACATTACATTTTAGTCATTTAGCAGACGCTCTTATCCAGAGCGACTTACAGTTAGTGAATACATCATTTTTTATACTGGCCCCCCGTGGGAATCGAACCCACAACCCTGGCGTTGCAAACGCCATGCTCTATCAACTGAGCTACATCCCTGCCGGCCATTCCTCCCCTACCCTGGACGACGCTGGGCCAATTGTGCGCCGCCCATGAGTCTCCCGGTCGCGGCCGGCTGCGACAGAGCCTGGATTCGAACCAGGATCTCTAGTGGCACAGTTAGCACTGCGATGCAGTGCCTTAGACCACTGCGCCACTCAGGAACTATACAGCTATATACAGGGGTACCGGTACAGAGTCAATATACAGGCTATATACAGGGGTACCAGTACAGAGTCAATATACAGGCTATATACAGCTATATACAGGGGGTACCAGTACAGTGTCAATATACAGGCTATATACAGCTATATACAGGGGGTACCGGTACAGAGTCAATATACAGGCTATATACAGCTATATACAGGGGTACCAGTACAGAGTCAATATACAGGCTATATACAGCTATATACAGGGGGGACCGGTACAGAGTCAATATACAGGCTATATACAGCTATATACAGGGGTACCAGTACAGAGTCAATATACAGGCTATATACAGGGGGTACCGGTACAGAGTCAATATACAGGCTATATACAGCTATATACAGGGGGTACCAGTACAGAGTCAATATACAGGCTATATACAGCTATATACAGGGGGTACCAGTACAGAGTCAATATACAGGCTATATACAGCTATATACAGGGTACCGGTACAGAGTCAATATACAGGCTATATACAGGGGGTACCGGTACAGAGTCAATATACAGGCTATATACAGGGGGTACCGGTACAGAGTCAATATACAGGCTATATACAGGGGGTACCGGTACAGAGTCAATATACAGGCTATATACAGCTATATACAGGGGGTACCGGTACAGAGTCAATATACAGGCTATATACAGGGGTACCGGTACAGAGTCAATATACAGGCTATATACAGCTATATACAGGGGGGTACCAGTACAGAGTCTATATACAGGCTATATACAGCTATATACAGGGGGTACCGGTACAGAGTCAATATACAGGCTATATACAGCTATATACAGGGGGTACCGGTACAGAGTCAATATACAGGCTATATACAGCTATATACAGGGGGTACCGGTACAGAGTCAATATACAGGCTATATACAGCTATATACAGGGGGTACCAGTACAGAGTCAATATACAGGCTATATACAGGCTATATACAGGGGTACCAGTACAGAGTCAATATACAGGCTATATACAGCTATATACAGGGGGTACCGGGTACAGAGTCAATATACAGGCTATATACAGCTATATACAGGGGGTACCGGTACAGAGTCAATATACAGGCTATATACAGCTATATACAGGGGGTACCGGTACAGAGTCATATACAGGCTATATACAGGGGGTACCAGTACAGAGTCAATATACAGGCTATATACAGCTATATACAGGGGGTACCGGTACAGAGTCAATATACAGGCTATATACAGCTATATACAGGGGGTACCGGTACAGAGTCAATATACAGGCTATATACAGCTATATACAGGGGTACCGGTACAGAGTCAATATACAGGCTATATACAGCTAGATAAAGGGGGTACCGGTACAGAGTCAATATACAGGCTATATACAGGCTATATACAGGGGTACCGGTACAGAGTCAATATACAGGCTATATACAGGGGGTACCGGTACCAAGTCAATATACAGGCTATATACAGCTATATACAGGGGGTACCAGTACAGAGTCAATATACAGGCTATATACAGGGGGTACCGGTACAGAGTCAATATACAGGCTATATACAGCTATATACAGGGGCACCAGTACAGAGTCAATATACAGGCTATATACAGGGGGTACCAGTACAGAGTCAATATACAGGCTATATACAGCTATATACAGGGGGTACCAGTACAGAGTCAATATACAGGCTATATACAGCTATATACAGGGGGTACCAGTACAGAGTCAATATACAGGCTATATACAGCTATATACAGGGGGTACCAGTACAGAGTCAATATACAGGCTATATACAGCTATATACAGGGGGTACCAGTACAGAGTCAATATACAGGCTATATACAGGGGTACCAGTACAGAGTCAATATACAGGCTATATACAGCTATATACAGGGGGTACCAGTACAGAGTCAATATACAGGCTATATACAGGGGGTACCAGTACAGAGTCAATATACAGGCTATATACAGCTATATACAGGGGGTACCAGTACAGAGTCAATATACAGGCTATATACAGCTATATACAGGGGTACCAGTACAGAGTCAATATACAGGCTATATACAGCTATATACAGGGGGTACCAGTACAGAGTCAATATACAGCTATATACAGGGGGTACCGGTACAGAGTCAATATACAGGCTATATACAGCTATATACAGGGGGGGACCGGTACAGAGTCAATATACAGGCTATATACAGGGGGTACCAGTACAGAGTCAATATACAGGCTATATACAGCTATATACAGGGGTACCAGTACAGAGTCAATATACAGGCTATATACAGGGGGTACCGGTACAGAGTCAATATACAGGCTATATACAGGCTATATACAGGGGGTACCAGTACAGAGTCAATATACAGGCTATATACAGCTATATACAGGGGTACCAGTACAGAGTCAATATACAGGCTATATACAGCTATATACAGGGGGTACCAGTACAGAGTCAATATACAGGCTATATACAGGGGGTACCAGTACAGAGTCAATATACAGGCTATATACAGCTATATACAGGGGGTACCAGTACAGAGTCAATATACAGGCTATATACAGGGGGTACCAGTACAGAGTCAATATACAGGCTATATACAGGGGGTACCAGTACAGAGTCAATATACAGGCTATATACAGCTATATACAGGGGTACCGGTACAGAGTCAATATACAGGCTATATACAGGGGGTACCGGAACAGAGTCAATATACAGGCTATATACAGCTATATACAGGGGTACCGGTACAGAGTCAATATACAGGCTATATACAGGGGGTACCGGAACAGAGTCAATATACAGGCTATATACAGCTATATACAGGGGGTACCAGTACAGAGTCAATATACAGGCTATATACAGCTATATACAGGGGTACCAGTACAGAGTCAATATACAGGCTATATACAGGGGTACCGGTACAGAGTCAATATACAGGCTATATACAGCTATATACAGGGGGTACCAGTACAGAGTCAATATACAGGCTATATACAGCTATATACAGGGGGTACCAGTACAGAGTCAATATACAGGCTATATACAGCTATATACAGGGGGTACCAGTACAGAGTCAATATACAGGCTATATACAGCTATATACAGGGGTACCAGTACAGAGTCAATATACAGGCTATATACAGGGGGTACCGGTACAGAGTCAATATACAGGCTATATACAGCTATATACAGGGGGTACCAGTACAGAGTCAATATACAGACTATATACAGGCTATATACAGGGGGTACCGGTACAGAGTCAATATACATGCTATATACAGCTATATACAGGGGTACCGGTACAGAGTCAATATACAGGCTATATACAGCTATATACAGGGGTACCGGTACAGAGTCAATATACAGGCTATATACAGCTATATACAGGGGTACCGGTACAGAGTCAATATACAGGCTATATACAGCTATATACAGGGGGTACCGGTACAGAGTCAATATACAGGCTATATACAGGGGGTACCGGTACAGAGTCAATATACAGGCTATATACAGGGGTACCAGTACAGAGTCAATATACAGGCTATATACAGCTATATACAGGGGGTACCAGTACAGAGTCAATATACAGGCTATATACAGGGGGTACCAGTACAGAGTCAATATACAGGCTATATACAGCTATATACAGGGGGTACCAGTACAGAGTCAATATACAGGCTATATACAGCTATATACAGGGGTACCGGTACAGAGTCAATATACAGGCTATATACAGCTATATACAGGGGTACCAGTACAGAGTCAATATACAGGCTATATACAGCTATATACAGGGGGTACCAGTACAGAGTCAATATACAGGCTATATACAGCTATATACAGGGGGTACCGGTACAGAGTCAATATACAGGCTATATACAGCTATATACAGGGGGTACCGGTACAGAGTCAATATACAGGCTATATACAGCTATATACAGGGGGTACAGGTACAGAGTCAATATACAGGCTATATACAGCTAGATACAGGGGGTACCGGTACAGAGTCAATATACAGGCTATATACAGGCTATATACAGGGGGTACCGGTACAGAGTCAATATACAGGCTATATACAGGGGGTACCGGTACCAAGTCAATATACAGGCTATATACAGCTATATACAGGGGGTACCAGTACAGAGTCAATATACAGGCTATATACAGTAAAGGGGTACCGGTACAGAGTCAATATACAGGCTATATACAGCTATATACAGGGGGTACCAGTACAGAGTCAATATACAGGCTATATACAGGGGGTACCAGTACAGAGTCAATATACAGGCTATATACAGCTATATACAGGGGGTACCAGTACAGAGTCAATATACAGGCTATATACAGCTATATACAGGGGGTACCAGTACAGAGTCAATATACAGGCTATATACAGCTATATACAGGGGGTACCAGTACAGAGTCAATATACAGGCTATATACAGCTATATACAGGGGGTACCGGTACAGAGTCAATATACAGGCTATATACAGCTATATACAGGGGGTACCAGTACAGAGTCATATACAGGCTATATACAGGGGTACCAGTACAGAGTCAATATACAGGCTATATACAGCTATATACAGGGGGTACCAGTACAGAGTCAATATACAGGCTATATACAGGGGGTACCAGTACAGAGTCAATATACAGGCTATATACAGCTATATACAGGGGGTACCAGTACAGAGTCAATATACAGGCTATATACAGCTATATACAGGGGTACCAGTACAGAGTCAATATACAGGCTATATACAGCTATATACAGGGGGTACCAGTACAGAGTCAATATACAGGCTATATACAGGGGGTACCGGTACAGAGTCAATATACAGGCTATATACAGCTATATACAGGGGGACCGGTACAGAGTCAATATACAGGCTATATACAGGGGGTACCAGTACAGAGTCAATATACAGGCTATATACAGCTATATACAGGGGTACCAGTACAGAGTCAATATACAGGCTATATACAGGGGGTACCGGTACAGAGTCAATATACAGGCTATATACAGGCTATATACAGGGGGTACCAGTACAGAGTCAATATACAGGCTATATACAGCTATATACAGGGGGTACCAGTACAGAGTCAATATACAGGCTATATACAGCTATATACAGGGGGTACCAGTACAGAGTCAATATACAGGCTATATACAGGGGGTACCAGTACAGAGTCAATATACAGGCTATATACAGCTATATACAGGGGGTACCAGTACAGAGTCAATATACAGGCTATATACAGGGGGTACCAGTACAGAGTCAATATACAGGCTATATACAGGGGGTACCAGTACAGAGTCAATATACAGGCTATATACAGCTATATACAGGGGTACCGGTACAGAGTCAATATACAGGCTATATACAGGGGGTACCGGAACAGAGTCAATATACAGGCTATATACAGCTATATACAGGGGTACCGGTACAGAGTCAATATACAGGCTATATACAGGGGTACCGGAACAGAGTCAATATACAGGCTATATACAGCTATATACAGGGGGTACCAGTACAGAGTCAATATACAGGCTATATACAGCTATATACAGGGGTACCAGTACAGAGTCAATATACAGGCTATATACAGGGGGTACCGGTACAGAGTCAATATACAGGCTATATACAGCTATATACAGGGGGTACCAGTACAGAGTCAATATACAGGCTATATACAGCTATATACAGGGGTACCAGTACAGAGTCAATATACAGGCTATATACAGCTATATACAGGGGGTACCAGTACAGAGTCAATATACAGGCTATATACAGCTATATACAGGGGTACCAGTACAGAGTCAATATACAGCTAATACACAGCTATATACAGGGGGTACCGGTACAGAGTCAATATACAGGCTATATACAGCTATATACAGGGGGTACCAGTACAGAGTCAATATACAGACTATATACAGGCTATATACAGGGGGTACCAGTACAGAGTCAATATACAGGCTATATACAGCTATATACAGGGGTACCGGTACAGAGTCAATATACAGGCTATATACAGCTATATACAGGGGGTACCGGTACAGAGTCAATATACAGGCTATATACAGCTATATACAGGGGTACCGGTACAGAGTCAATATACAGGCTATATACAGCTATATACAGGGGGTACCGGTACAGAGTCAATATACAGGCTATATACAGGCTATATACAGGGGTACCGGTACAGAGTCAATATACAGGCTATATACAGGGGGTACCAGTACAGAGTCAATATACAGGCTATATACAGCTATATACAGGGGGTACCAGTACAGAGTCAATATACAGGCTATATACAGGGGGTACCAGTACAGAGTCAATATACAGGCTATATACAGCTATATACAGGGGTACCAGTACAGAGTCAATATACAGGCTATATACAGCTATATACAGGGGTACCGGTACAGAGTCAATATACAGGCTATATACAGCTATATACAGGGGTACCAGTACAGAGTCAATATACAGGCTATATACAGCTATATACAGGGGTACCAGTACAGAGTCAATATACAGTCTATATACAGCTATATACAGGGGGTACCAGTACAGAGTCAATATACAGGCTATATACAGGGGTACCAGTACAGAGTCAATATACAGGCTATATACAGGGGTACCAGTACAGAGTCAATATACAGGCTATATACAGCTATATACAGGGGGTACCAGTACAGAGTCAATATACAGGCTATATACAGCTATATACAGGGGGTACCAGTACAGAGTCAATATACAGGCTATATACAGGGGTACCAGTACAGAGTCAATATACAGGCTATATACAGCTATATACAGGGGGTACCAGTACAGAGTCAATATACAGGCTATATACAGGGGGTACCAGTACAGAGTCAATATACAGGCTATATACAGGGGTACCAGTACAGAGTCAATATACAGGCTATATACAGCTATATACAGGGGGTACCGGTACAGAGTCAATATACAGGCTATATACAGGGGGTACCAGTACAGAGTCAATATACAGGCTATATACAGGGGTACCAGTACAGAGTCAATATACAGGCTATATACAGCTATATACAGGGGGTACCGGTGCAGAGTCAATATACAGGCTATATACAGCTATATACAGGGGGTACCAGTACAGAGTCAATATACAGGCTATATACAGGGGGTACCAGTACAGAGTCAATATACAGGCTATATACAGCTATATACAGGGGGTACCGGTACAGAGTCAATATACAGGCTATATACAGCTATTTACAGGGGGTACCGTACAGAGTCAATATACAGGCTATAACAGGGGGTACCGGTACAGAGTCAATATACAGGCTATATACAGCTATATACAGGGGTACCAGTACAGAGTCAATATACAGGCTATATACAGCTATATACAGGGGGTACCGGTACAGAGTCAATATACAGGCTATATACAGGGGGTACCAGTACAGAGTCAATATACAGGCTATATACAGCTATATACAGGGGGTACCAGTACAGAGTCAATATACAGGCTATATACAGCTATATACAGGGGTACCGGTACAGAGTCAATATACAGGCTATATACAGCTATATACAGGGGGTACCAGTACAGAGTCAATATACAGGCTATATACAGCTATGTACAGGGGTACCAGTACAGAGTCAATATACAGGCTATATACAGGGGTACCAGTACAGAGTCAATATACAGGCTATATACAGCTATATACAGGGGGTACCAGTACAGAGTCAATATACAGGCTATATACAGGGGGTACCAGTACAGAGTCAATATACAGGCTATATACAGCTATATACAGGGGGTACCAGTACAGAGTCAATATACAGGCTATATACAGCTATATACAGGGGTACCAGTACAGAGTCAATATACAGGCTATATACAGCTATATACAGGGGGTACCAGTACAGAGTCAATATACAGGCTATATACAGCTATATACAGGGGGTACCAGTACAGAGTCAATATACAGGCTATATACAGCTATATACAGGGGGTACCAGTACAGAGTCAATATACAGGCTATATACAGGGGGTACCGGTACAGAGTCAATATACAGGCTATATACAGCTATATACAGGGGGGACCAGTACAGAGTCAATATACAGGCTATATACAGGGGGTACCAGTACAGAGTCAATATACAGGCTATATACAGCTATATACAGGGGTACCAGTACAGAGTCAATATACAGGCTATATACAGGGGGTACCGGTACAGAGTCAATATACAGGCTATATACAGGCTATATACAGGGGTACCAGTACAGAGTCAATATACAGGCTATATACAGCTATATACAGGGGGTACCAGTACAGAGTCAATATACAGGCTATATACAGCTATATACAGGGGGTACCAGTACAGAGTCAATATACAGGCTATATACAGGGGTACCAGTACAGAGTCAATATACAGGCTATATACAGCTATATACAGGGGGTACCAGTACAGAGTCAATATACAGGCTATATACAGGGGGTACCAGTACAGAGTCAATATACAGGCTATATACAGGGGGTACCAGTACAGAGTCAATATACAGGCTATATACAGCTATATACATTGGTACCGGTACAGAGTCAATATACAGGCTATATACAGGGGGTACCGGAACAGAGTCAATATACAGGCTATATACAGGCTATATACAGGGGTACCGGTACAGAGTCAATATACAGGCTATATACAGGGGGTACCGGAACAGAGTCAATATACAGGCTATATATAGCTATATACAGGGGGTACCAGTACAGAGTCAATATACAGGCTATATACAGCTATATACAGGGGTACCAGTACAGAGTCAATATACAGGCTATATACAGGGGGTACCGGTACAGAGTCAATATACAGGCTATATACAGCTATATACAGGGGGTACCAGTACAGAGTCAATATACAGGCTATATACAGCTATATACAGGGGGTACCAGTACAGAGTCAATATACAGGCTATATACAGCTATATACAGGGGTACCAGTACAGAGTCAATATACAGGCTATATACAGCTATATACAGGGGGTACCAGTACAGAGTCAATATACAGGCTATATACAGCTATATACAGGGGGTACCGGTACAGAGTCAATATACAGGCTATATACAGCTATATACAGGGGGTACCGGTACAGAGTCAATATACAGGCTATATACAGCTATATACAGGGGTACAGGTACAGAGTCAATATACAGGCTATATACAGCTAGATACAGGGGGTACCGGTACAGAGTCAATATACAGGCTATATACAGGCTATATACAGGGGTACCGGTACAGAGTCAATATACAGGCTATATACAGGGGGTACCGGTACCAGTCAATATACAGGCTATATACAGCTATATACAGGGGGTACCAGTACAGAGTCAATATACAGGCTATATACAGGGGGTACCGGTACAGAGTCAATATACAGGCTATATACAGCTATATACAGGGGGTACCAGTACAGAGTCAATATACAGGCTATATACAGGGGGTACCAGTACAGAGTCAATATACAGGCTATATACAGCTATATACAGGGGGTACCAGTACAGAGTCAATATACAGGCTATATACAGCTATATACAGGGGGTACCAGTACAGAGTCAATATACAGGCTATATACAGCTATATACAGGGGGTACCAGTACAGAGTCAATATACAGGCTATATACAGCTATATACAGGGGGTACCGGTACAGAGTCAATATACAGGCTATATACAGCTATATACAGGGGGTACCAGTACAGAGTCAATATACAGGCTATATACAGGGGTACCAGTACAGAGTCAATATACAGGCTATATACAGCTATATACAGGGGGTACCAGTACAGAGTCAATATACAGGCTATATACAGGGGGTACCAGTACAGAGTCAATATACAGGCTATATACAGCTATATACAGGGGGTACCAGTACAGAGTCAATATACAGGCTATATACAGCTATATACAGGGGGTACCAGTACAGAGTCAATATACAGGCTATATACAGCTATATACAGGGGGTACCAGTACAGAGTCAATATACAGGCTATATACAGGGGGTACCGGTACAGAGTCAATATACAGGCTATATACAGCTATATACAGGGGGGACCGGTACAGAGTCAATATACAGGCTATATACAGGGGGTACCAGTACAGAGTCAATATACAGGCTATATACAGCTATATACAGGGGTACCAGTACAGAGTCATATACAGGCTATATACAGGGGGTACCGGTACAGAGTCAATATACAGGCTATATACAGGCTATATACAGGGGGTACCAGTACAGAGTCAATATACAGGCTATATACAGCTATATACAGGGGTACCAGTACAGAGTCAATATACAGGCTATATACAGCTATATACAGGGGGTACCAGTACAGAGTCAATATACAGGCTATATACAGGGGTACCAGTACAGAGTCAATATACAGGCTATATACAGCTATATACAGGGGGTACCAGTACAGAGTCAATATACAGGCTATATACAGGGGTACCAGTACAGAGTCAATATACAGGCTATATACAGGGGGTACCAGTACAGAGTCAATATACAGGCTATATAGCCTATATTGACTCTGTTCCGGTACCCCCTGTATATAGCCTGTATATTGACTCTGTACCGGGTACCCCTGTATAGAGCAATATACAGCCTGTATATTGACTCTGTACTGGTACCCCCTGTATATAGCCTGTATATTGACTCTGTACTGGTACCCCCTGTATATAGCCTGTATATTGACTCTGTACTGGTACCCCCTGTATATAGCTGTATATAGCCTGTATATTGACTCTGTACTGGTACCCCCTGTATATAGCCTGTATATTGACTCTGTACTGGTACCCCCTGTATATAGCTGTATATAGCCTGTATATTGACTCTGTACTGGTACCCCTGTATATAGCTGTATATAGCCTGTATATTGACTCTGTACTGGTACCCCCTGTATATAGCCTGTATATAGCCTGTATATTGACTCTGTACCGGTACCCCTGTATATAGCCTGTATATTGACTCTGTACTGGTACCCCTGTATATAGCTGTATATAGCCTGTATATTGACTCTGTACTGGTACCCCCTGTATATAGCCTGTATATTGACTCTGTACCGGTACCCCCTGTATATAGCTGTATATAGCCTGTATATTGACTCTGTACCGGTACCCTGTATATAGCTGTATATAGCCTGTATATTGACTCTGTACTGGTACCCCCTGTATATAGCTGTATATAGCCTGTATATTGACTCTGTACTGGTACCCCCTGTATATAGCTGTATATAGCCTGTATATTGACTCTGTACTGGTACCCCCTGTATATAGCTGTATATAGCCTGTATATTGACTCTGTACTGGTACCCCCTGTATATAGCCTGTATATTGACTCTGTACTGGTACCCCCTGTATATAGCTGTATATAGCCTGTATATTGACTCTGTACTGGTACCCCTGTATATAGCCTGTATATTGACTCTGTACTGGTACCCCCTGTATATAGCTGTATATAGCCTGTATATTGACTCTGTACTGGTACCCCCTGTATATAGCTGTATATAGCCTGTATATTGACTCTGTACTGGTACCCCCTGTATATAGCTGTATATAGCCTGTATATTGACTCTGTACTGGTACCCCCTGTATATAGCTGTATATAGCCTGTATATTGACTCTGTACTGGTACCCCCTGTATATAGCTGTATATAGCCTGTATATTGACTCTGTACTGGTACCCCCTGTATATAGCCTGTATATTGACTCTGTACTGGTACCCCCTGTATATAGCTGTATATAGCCTGTATATTGACTCTGTACCGGTACCCCCTGTATATAGCCTGTATATTGACTCTGTACTGGTACCCCCTGTATATAGCTGTATATAGCCTGTATATTGACTCGGTACCGGTACCCCTGTATATAGCCTGTATATTGACTCTGTACCGGTACCCCTGTATATAGCCTGTATATAGCCTGTATATTGACTCTGTACCGGTACCCCCTGTATCTAGCTGTATATAGCCTGTATATTGACTCTGTACCTGGTACCCCCTGTATATAGCTGTATATAGCCTGTATATTGACTCTGTACCGGTACCCCTGTATATAGCTGTATATAGCCTGTATATTGACTCTGTACCTGGTACCCCCTGTATATAGCTGTATATAGCCTGTATATTGACTCTGTACTGGTACCCCCTGTATATAGCTGTATATAGCCTGTATATTGACTCTGTACTGGTACCCCCTGTATATAGCTGTATATAGCCTGTATATTGACTCTGTACTGGTACCCCCTGTATATAGCTGTATATAGCCTGTATATTGACTCTGTACTGGTACCCCCTGTATATAGCTGTATATAGCCTGTATATTGACTCTGTACCGGTACCCCCTGTATATAGCCTGTATATTGACTCTGTACTGGTACCCCTGTATATAGCTGTATATAGCCTGTATATTGACTCTGTACTGGTACCCCCTGTATATAGCTATATATAGCCTGTATATTGACTCTGTTCCGGTACCCCCTGTATATAGCCTGTATATTGACTCTGTACCGGTACCCCTGTATATAGCTGTATATAGCCTGTATATTGACTCTGTTCCGGTACCCCCTGTATATAGCCTGTATATTGACTCTGTACCGGTACCCATGTATATAGCTGTATATAGCCTGTATATTGACTCTGTACTGGTACCCCCTGTATATAGCCTGTATATTGACTCTGTACTGGTACCCCCTGTATATAGCCTGTATATTGACTCTGTACTGGTACCCCCTGTATATAGCTGTATATAGCCTGTATATTGACTCTGTACTGGTACCCCCTGTATATAGCCTGTATATTGACTCTGTACTGGTACCCCCTGTATATAGCTGTATATAGCCTGTATATTGACTCTGTACTGGTACCCCCTGTATATAGCTGTATATAGCCTGTATATTGACTCTGTACTGGTACCCCCTGTATATAGCCTGTATATAGCCTGTATATTGACTCTGTACCGGTACCCCCTGTATATAGCCTGTATATTGACTCTGTACTGGTACCCCTGTATATAGCTGTATATAGCCTGTATATTGACTCTGTACTGGTACCCCCTGTATATAGCCTGTATATTGACTCTGTACCGGTCCCCCCTGTATATAGCTGTATATAGCCTGTATATTGACTCTGTACCGGTACCCCCTGTATATAGCCTGTATATTGACTCTGTACTGGTACCCCCTGTATATAGCTGTATATAGCCTGTATATTGACTCTGTACTGGTACCCCCTGTATATAGCTGTATATAGCCTGTATATTGACTCTGTACTGGTACCCCCTGTATATAGCTGTATATAGCCTGTATATTGACTCTGTACTGGTACCCCCTGTATATAGCTGTATATAGCCTGTATATTGACTCTGTACTGGTACCCCCTGTATATAGCTGTATATAGCCTGTATATTGACTCTGTACTGGTACCCCCTGTATATAGCCTGTATATTGACTCTGTACTGGTACCCCCTGTATATAGCTGTATATAGCCTGTATATTGACTCTGTACTGGTACCCCTGTATATAGCCTGTATATTGACTCTGTACTGGTACCCCCTGTACATAGCTGTATATAGCCTGTATATTGACTCTGTACTGGTACCCCCTGTATATAGCTGTATATAGCCTGTATATTGACTCTGTACCGGTACCCCTGTATATAGCTGTATATAGCCTGTATATTGACTCTGTACTGGTACCCCCTGTATATAGCTGTATATAGCCTGTATATTGACTCTGTACTGGTACCCCCTGTATATAGCCTGTATATTGACTCTGTACCGGTACCCCCTGTATATAGCTGTATATAGCCTGTATATTGACTCTGTACTGGTACCCCTGTATATAGCTGTATATAGCCTGTATATTGACTCTGTACCGGTCCCCCCTGTATATAGCCTGTATATTGACTCTGTACCGGTACCCCCTGTAAATAGCTGTATATAGCCTGTATATTGACTCTGTACCGGTACCCCCTGTATATAGCTGTATATAGCCTGTATATTGACTCTGTACTGGTACCCCCTGTATATAGCCTGTATATTGACTCTGTACTGGTACCCCCTGTATATAGCTGTATATAGCCTGTATATTGACTCTGCACCGGTACCCCCTGTATATAGCTGTATATAGCCTGTATATTGACTCTGTACTGGTACCCCTGTATATAGCCTGTATATTGACTCTGTACTGGTACCCCCTGTATATAGCCTGTATATTGACTCTGTACCGGTACCCCCTGTATATAGCTGTATATAGCCTGTATATTGACTCTGTACTGGTACCCCTGTATATAGCCTGTATATTGACTCTGTACTGGTACCCCCTGTATATAGCCTGTATATTGACTCTGTACTGGTACCCCCTGTATATAGCTGTATATAGCCTGTATATTGACTCTGTACTGGTACCCCTGTATATAGCCTGTATATTGACTCTGTACTGGTACCCCTGTATATAGCTGTATATAGCCTGTATATTGACTCTGTACTGGTACCCCCTGTATATAGCTGTATATAGCCTGTATATTGACTCTGTACTGGTACCCCTGTATATAGCCTGTATATTGACTCTGTACTGGTACCCCCTGTATATAGCCTGTATATTGACTCTGTACTGGTACCCCCTGTATATAGCTGTATATAGACTGTATATTGACTCTGTACTGGTACCCCTGTATATAGCTGTATATAGCCTGTATATTGACTCTGTACTGGTACCCCTGTATATAGCTGTATATAGCCTGTATATTGACTCTGTACCGGTACCCCTGTATATAGCTGTATATAGCCTGTATATTGACTCTGTACTGGTACCCCTGTATATAGCTGTATATAGCCTGTATATTGACTCTGTACTGGTACCCCCTGTATATAGCCTGTATATTGACTCTGTACTGGTACCCCCTGTATATAGCTGTATATAGCCTGTATATTGACTCTGTACTGGTACCCCCTGTATATAGCCTGTATATTGACTCTGTACCGGTACCCCCTGTATATAGCCTGTATATTGACTCTGTACCGGTACCCCCTGTATATAGCTGTATATAGCCTGTATATTGACTCTGTACCGGTACCCCTGTATATAGCTGTATATAGCCTGTATATTGACTCTGTACCGGTACCCCCTGTATATAGCTGTATATAGCCTGTATATTGACTCTGTACCGGTACCCCTGTATATAGCTGTATATAGCCTGTATATTGACTCTGTACCGGTACCCCCTGTATATAGCCTGTATATAGTCTGTATATTGACTCTGTACTGGTACCCCCTGTATATAGCTGTATATAGCCTGTATATTGACTCTGTACCGGTACCCCCTGTATATAGCCTGTATATTGACTCTGTACTGGTACCCCTGTATATAGCTGTATATAGCCTGTATATTGACTCTGTACTGGTACCCCCTGTATATAGCTGTATATAGCCTGTATATTGACTCTGTACTGGTACCCCCTGTATATAGCTGTATATAGCCTGTATATTGACTCTGTACTGGTACCCCCTGTATATAGCTGTATATAGCCTGTATATTGACTCTGTACCGGTACCCCCTGTATATAGCCTGTATATTGACTCTGTACTGGTACCCCTGTATATAGCTGTATATAGCCTGTATATTGACTCTGTACTGGTACCCCCTGTATATAGCTGTATATAGCCTGTATATTGACTCTGTTCCGGTACCCCCTGTATATAGCCTGTATATTGACTCTGTACCGGTACCCCTGTATATAGCTGTATATAGCCTGTATATTGACTCTGTTCCGGTACCCCCTGTATATAGCCTGTATATTGACTCTGTACCGGTACCCCTGTATATAGCTGTATATAGCCTGTATATTGACTCTGTACTGGTACCCCCTGTATATAGCCTGTATATTGACTCTGTACTGGTACCCCCTGTATATAGCCTGTATATTGACTCTGTACTGGTACCCCCTGTATATAGCTGTATATAGCCTGTATATTGACTCTGTACTGGTACCCCCTGTATATAGCCTGTATATTGACTCTGTACTGGTACCCCCTGTATATAGCTGTATATAGCCTGTATATTGACTCTGTACTGGTACCCCCTGTATATAGCTGTATATAGCCTGTATATTGACTCTGTACTGGTACCCCCTGTATATAGCCTGTATATAGCCTGTATATTGACTCTGTACCGGTACCCCCTGTATATAGCCTGTATATTGACTCTGTACTGGTACCCCTGTATATAGCTGTATATAGCCTGTATATTGACTCTGTACTGGTACCCCCTGTATATAGCCTGTATATTGACTCTGTACCGGTCCCCCCTGTATATAGCTGTATATAGCCTGTATATTGACTCTGTACCGGTACCCCCTGTATATAGCCTGTATATTGACTCTGTACTGGTACCCCCTGTATATAGCTGTATATAGCCTGTATATTGACTCTGTACTGGTACCCCCTGTATATAGCTGTATATAGCCTGTATATTGACTCTGTACTGGTACCCCCTGTATATAGCTGTATATAGCCTGTATATTGACTCTGTACTGGTACCCCCTGTATATAGCCTGTATATTGACTCTGTACTGGTACCCCCTGTATATAGCTGTATATAGCCTGTATATTGACTCTGTACTGGTACCCCTGTATATAGCCTGTATATTGACTCTGTACTGGTACCCCCTGTATATAGCTGTATATAGCCTGTATATTGACTCTGTACCGGTACCCCCTGTATATAGCTGTATATAGCCTGTATATTGACTCTGTACTGGTACCCCCTGTATATAGCTGTATATAGCCTGTATATTGACTCTGTACTGGTACCCCCTGTATATAGCTGTATATAGCCTGTATATTGACTCTGTACTGGTACCCCCTGTATATAGCTGTATATAGCCTGTATATTGACTCTGTACTGGTACCCCCTGTATATAGCCTGTATATTGACTCTGTACTGGTACCCCCTGTATATAGCTGTATATAGCCTGTATATTGACTCTGTACCGGTACCCCCTGTATATAGCCTGTATATTGACTCTGTACTGGTACCCCCTGTATATAGCTGTATATAGCCTGTATATTGACTTGGTACCGGTACCCCCTGTATATAGCCTGTATATTGACTCTGTACCGGTACCCCTGTATATAGCCTGTATATAGCCTGTATATTGACTCTGTACCGGTACCCCCTGTATCTAGCTGTATATAGCCTGTATATTGACTCTGTACCTGTACCCCCTGTATATAGCTGTATATAGCCTGTATATTGACTCTGTACCGGTACCCCCTGTATATAGCTGTATATAGCCTGTATATTGACTCTGTACCGGTACCCCCTGTATATAGCTGTATATAGCCTGTATATTGACTCTGTACTGGTACCCCCTGTATATAGCTGTATATAGCCTGTATATTGACTCTGTACTGGTACCCCTGTATATAGCTGTATATAGCCTGTATATTGACTCTGTACCGGTACCCCTGTATATAGCTGTATATAGCCTGTATATTGACTCTGTACTGGTACCCCTGTATATAGCTGTATATAGCCTGTATATTGACTCTGTACTGGTACCCCCTGTATATAGCCTGTATATTGACTCTGTACTGGTACCCCCTGTATATAGCTGTATATAGCCTGTATATTGACTCTGTACTGGTACCCCCTGTATATAGCCTGTATATTGACTCTGTACCGGTACCCCCTGTATATAGCCTGTATATTGACTCTGTACCGGTACCCCCTGTATATAGCTGTATATAGCCTGTATATTGACTCTGTACCGGTACCCCTGTATATAGCTGTATATAGCCTGTATATTGACTCTGTACCGGTACCCCCTGTATATAGCTGTATATAGCCTGTATATTGACTCTGTACCGGTACCCCTGTATATAGCTGTATATAGCATGTATATTGACTCTGTACCGGTACCCCCTGTATATAGCCTGTATATAGTCTGTATATTGACTCTGTACTGGTACCCCCTGTATATAGCTGTATATAGCCTGTATATTGACTCTGTACCGGTACCCCCTGTATATAGCCTGTATATTGACTCTGTACTGGTACCCCTGTATATAGCTGTATATAGCCTGTATATTGACTCTGTACTGGTACCCCCTGTATATAGCTGTATATAGCCTGTATATTGACTCTGTACTGGTACCCCCTGTATATAGCTGTATATAGCCTGTATATTGACTCTGTACTGGTACCCCCTGTATATAGCTGTATATAGCCTGTATATTGACTCTGTACCGGTACCCCCTGTATATAGCCTGTATATTGACTCTGTACTGGTACCCCTGTATATAGCTGTATATAGCCTGTATATTGACTCTGTACTGGTACCCCCTGTATATAGCTGTATATAGCCTGTATATTGACTCTGTTCCGGTACCCCCTGTATATAGCCTGTATATTGACTCTGTACCGGTACCCCTGTATATAGCTGTATATAGCCTGTATATTGACTCTGTTCCGGTACCCCCTGTATATAGCCTGTATATTGACTCTGTACCGGTACCCCTGTATATAGCTGTATATAGCCTGTATATTGACTCTGTACTGGTACCCCCTGTATATAGCCTGTATATTGACTCTGTACTGGTACCCCCTGTATATAGCCTGTATATTGACTCTGTACTGGTACCCCCTGTATATAGCTGTATATAGCCTGTATATTGACTCTGTACTGGTACCCCCTGTATATAGCCTGTATATTGACTCTGTACTGGTACCCCCTGTATATAGCTGTATATAGCCTGTATATTGACTCTGTACTGGTACCCCCTGTATATAGCTGTATATAGCCTGTATATTGACTCTGTACTGGTACCCCCTGTATATAGCCTGTATATAGCCTGTATATTGACTCTGTACCGGTACCCCCTGTATATAGCCTGTATATTGACTCTGTACTGGTACCCCTGTATATAGCTGTATATAGCCTGTATATTGACTCTGTACTGGTACCCCCTGTATATAGCCTGTATATTGACTCTGTACCGGTCCCCCCTGTATATAGCTGTATATAGCCTGTATATTGACTCTGTACCGGTACCCCCTGTATATAGCCTGTATATTGACTCTGTACTGGTACCCCCTGTATATAGCTGTATATAGCCTGTATATTGACTCTGTACTGGTACCCCCTGTATATAGCTGTATATAGCCTGTATATTGACTCTGTACTGGTACCCCCTGTATATAGCTGTATATAGCCTGTATATTGACTCTGTACTGGTACCCCCTGTATATAGCCTGTATATTGACTCTGTACTGGTACCCCCTGTATATAGCTGTATATAGCCTGTATATTGACTCTGTACTGGTACCCCTGTATATAGCCTGTATATTGACTCTGTACTGGTACCCCCTGTATATAGCTGTATATAGCCTGTATATTGACTCTGTACTGGTACCCCCTGTATATAGCTGTATATAGCCTGTATATTGACTCTGTACTGGTACCCCCTGTATATAGCTGTATATAGCCTGTATATTGACTCTGTACTGGTACCCCCTGTATATAGCTGTATATAGCCTGTATATTGACTCTGTACTGGTACCCCCTGTATATAGCCTGTATATTGACTCTGTACTGGTGCCCCCTGTATATAGCTGTATATAGCCTGTATATTGACTCTGTACCGGTACCCCCTGTATATAGCCTGTATATTGACTCTGTACTGGTACCCCCTGTATATAGCTGTATATAGCCTGTATATTGACTTGGTACCGGTACCCCCTGTATATAGCCTGTATATTGACTCTGTACCGGTACCCCTGTATATAGCCTGTATATAGCCTGTATATTGACTCTGTACCGGTACCCCCTTTATCTAGCTGTATATAGCCTGTATATTGACTCTGTACCGGTACCCCCTGTATATAGCTGTATATAGCCTGTATATTGACTCTGTACCGGTACCCCCTGTATATAGCTGTATATAGCCTGTATATTGACTCTGTACCGGTACCCCCTGTATATAGCTGTATATAGCCTGTATATTGACTCTGTACTGGTACCCCCTGTATATAGCCTGTATATTGACTCTGTACCGGTACCCCCTGTATATAGCTGTATATAGCCTGTATATTGACTCTGTACCGGTACCCCCTGTATATAGCTGTATATAGCCTGTATATTGACTCTGTACCGGTACCCCCTGTATATAGCTGTATATAGCCTGTATATTGACTCTGTACTGGTACCCCTGTATATAGCCTGTATATAGCCTGTATATTGACTCTGTACTGGTACCCCCTGTATATAGCTGTATATAGCCTGTATATTGACTCTGTACCGGTACCCCCTGTATATAGCTGTATATAGCCTGTATATTGACTCTGTACCGGTACCCCCTGTATATAGCTGTATATAGCCTGTATATTGACTCTGTACCGGTACCCCCTGTATATAGCTGTATATAGCCTGTATATAGACTCTGTACTGGTACCCCCCTGTATATAGCTGTATATAGCCTGTATATTGACTCTGTACCGGTACCCCTGTATATAGCCTGTATATTGACTCTGTACCGGTACCCCCTGTATATAGCTGTATATAGCCTGTATATTGACTCTGTACCGGTACCCCCTGTATATAGCCTGTATATTGACTCTGTACCGGTACCCCCTGTATATAGCCTGTATATTGACTCTGTACCGGTACCCCCTGTATATAGCCTGTATATTGACTCTGTACCGGTACCCCTGTATATAGCTGTATATAGCCTGTATATTGACTCTGTACTGGTACCCCCTGTATATAGCTGTATATAGCCTGTATATTGACTCTGTACTGGTACCCCCTGTATATAGCTGTATATAGCCTGTATATTGACTCTGTACCGGTACCCCCTGTATATAGCCTGTATATTGACTCTGTACTGGTACCCCTGTATATAGCTGTATATAGCCTGTATATTGACTCTGTACCGGTCCCCCCTGTATATAGCTGTATATAGCCTGTATATTGACTCTGTACTGGTACCCCTGTATATAGCTGTATATAGCCTGTATATTGACTCTGTACCGGTACCCCCTGTATATAGCTGTATATAGCCTGTATATTGACACTGTACTGGTACCCCCTGTATATAGCTGTATATAGCCTGTATATTGACTCTGTACTGGTACCCCCTGTATATAGCCTGTATATTGACTCTGTACCGGTACCCCCTGTATATAGCTGTATAGTTCCTGAGTGGCGCAGTGGTCTAAGGCACTGCATCGCAGTGCTAACTGTGCCACTAGAGATCCTGGTTCGAATCCAGGCTCTGTCGCAGCCGGCCGCGACCGGGAGACTCATGGGCGGCGCACAATTGGCCCAGCGTCGTCCAGGGTAGGGGAGGGAATGGCCGGCAGGGATGTAGCTCAGTTGATAGAGCATGGCGTTTGCAACGCCAGGGTTGTGGGTTCGATTCCCACGGGGGGCCAGTATAAAAAAATGATGTATTCACTAACTGTAAGTCGCTCTGGATAAGAGCGTCTGCTAAATGACTAAAATGTAATGTAAATGATATAGCCTGTATATTGACTCTGTACTGGTACCCCCTGTATATAGCCTGTATATTGACTCTGTACTGGTACCCCCTGTATATAGCTGTATATAGCCTGTATATTGACTCTGTACCGGTACCCCTGTATATAGCCTGTATATTGACTCTGTACCGGTACCCCCTGTATATAGCCTGTATATTGACTCTGTACCGGTACCCCCTGT
Organism: Coregonus lavaretus; assembly: GCF_964263955.1. Classification (NCBI taxonomy): domain Eukaryota; kingdom Metazoa; phylum Chordata; class Actinopteri; order Salmoniformes; family Salmonidae; genus Coregonus; species Coregonus lavaretus. The sequence continues at coordinate 62,471,195 of NC_139995.1, forward strand.
ATATAGCCTGTATATTGACTCTGTACCGGTCCCCCCTGTATATAGCCTGTATATTGACTCTGTACTGGTACCCCTGTATATAGCTGTATATAGCCTGTATATTGACTCTGTACTGGTACCCCCTGTATATAGCTGTATATAGCCTGTATATTGACTCTGTACTGGTACCCCCTGTATATAGCTGTATATAGCCTGTATATTGACTCTGTACCGGTATAGCCTGTATATTGACTCTGTACCGGTACCCCCTGTATATAGCCTGTATATTGACTCTGTACCGGTACCCCCTGTATATAGCCTGTATATTGACTCTGTACCGGTACCCCCTGTATATAGCCTGTATATTGACTCTGTACTGGTACCCCCTGTATATAGCTGTATATAGCCTGTATATTGACTCTGTACCGGTACCCCCTGTATATAGTCTGTATATTGACTCTGTACCGGTACCCCCTGTATATAGCCTGTATATTGACTCTGTACTGGTACCCCTGTATATAGCTGTATATAGCCTGTATATTGACTCTGTACTGGTACCCCCTGTATATAGCCTGTATATTGACTCTGTACCGGTACCCCCTGTATATAGCCTGTATATTGACTCTGTACTGGTACCCCCTCTATATAGCCTGTATATTGACTCTGTACCGGTCCCCCCTGTATATAGCTGTATATAGCCTGTATATTGACTCTGTACTGGTACCCCTGTATATAGCCTGTATATTGACTCTGTACTGGTACCCCTGTATATAGCTGTATATAGCCTGTATATTGACTCTGTACTGGTACCCCCTGTATATAGCCAGTATATTGACTCTGTACTGGTACCCCCTGTATATAGCCTGTATATTGACTCTGTACTGGTACCCCCTGTATATAGCCTGTATATTGACTCTGTACTGGTACCCCCTGTATATAGCTGTATATAGCCTGTATATTGACTCTGTACTGGTACCCCCTGTATATAGCCTGTATATTGACTCTGTACTGGTACCCCCTGTATATAGCTGTATATAGCCTGTATATTGACTCTGTACTGGTACCCCCTGTATATAGCTGTATATAGCCTGTATATTGACTCTGTACTGGTACCCCCTGTATATAGCCTGTATATAGCCTGTATATTGACTCTGTACCGGTACCCCCTGTATATAGCCTGTATATTGACTCTGTACTGGTACCCCTGTATATAGCTGTATATAGCCTGTATATTGACTCTGTACTGGTACCCCCTGTATATAGCCTGTATATTGACTCTGTACCGGTCCCCCCTGTATATAGCTGTATATAGCCTGTATATTGACTCTGTACCGGTACCCCCTGTATATAGCCTGTATATTGACTCTGTACTGGTACCCCCTGTATATAGCTGTATATAGCCTGTATATTGACTCTGTACTGGTACCCCCTGTATATAGCTGTATATAGCCTGTATATTGACTCTGTACTGGTACCCCCTGTATATAGCTGTATATAGCCTGTATATTGACTCTGTACTGGTACCCCCTGTATATAGCCTGTATATTGACTCTGTACTGGTACCCCCTGTATATAGCTGTATATAGCCTGTATATTGACTCTGTACTGGTACCCCTGTATATAGCCTGTATATTGACTCTGTACTGGTACCCCCTGTATATAGCTGTATATAGCCTGTATATTGACTCTGTACTGGTACCCCCTGTATATAGCTGTATATAGCCTGTATATTGACTCTGTACTGGTACCCCCTGTATATAGCTGTATATAGCCTGTATATTGACTCTGTACTGGTACCCCCTGTATATAGCTGTATATAGCCTGTATATTGACTCTGTACTGGTACCCCCTGTATATAGCCTGTATATTGACTCTGTACTGGTACCCCCTGTATATAGCTGTATATAGCCTGTATATTGACTCTGTACCGGTACCCCCTGTATATAGCCTGTATATTGACTCTGTACTGGTACCCCCTGTATATAGCTGTATATAGCCTGTATATTGACTTGGTACCGGTACCCCCTGTATATAGCCTGTATATTGACTCTGTACCGGTACCCCTGTATATAGCCTGTATATAGCCTGTATATTGACTCTGTACCGGTACCCCCTGTATCTAGCTGTATATAGCCTGTATATTGACTCTGTACCGGTACCCCCTGTATATAGCTGTATATAGCCTGTATATTGACTCTGTACCGGTACCCCCTGTATATAGCTGTATATAGCCTGTATATTGACTCTGTACCGGTACCCCCTGTATATAGCTGTATATAGCCTGTATATTGACTCTGTACTGGTACCCCCTGTATATAGCCTGTATATTGACTCTGTACCGGTACCCCCTGTATATAGCTGTATGTAGCCTGTATATTGACTCTGTACCGGTACCCCCTGTATATAGCTGTATATAGCCTGTATATTGACTCTGTACCGGTACCCCCTGTATATAGCTGTATATAGCCTGTATATTGACTCTGTACTGGTACCCCTGTATATAGCCTGTATATAGCCTGTATATTGACTCTGTACTGGTACCCCCTGTATATAGCTGTATATAGCCTGTATATTGACTCTGTACTGGTACCCCCTGTATATAGCTGTATATAGCCTGTATATTGACTCTGTACCGGTACCCCCTGTATATAGCTGTATATAGCCTGTATATTGACTCTGTACCGGTACCCCCTGTATATAGCTGTATATAGCCTGTATATAGACTCTGTACTGGTACCCCCCTGTATATAGCTGTATATAGCCTGTATATTGACTCTGTACCGGTACCCCTGTATATAGCCTGTATATTGACTCTGTACCGGTACCCCCTGTATATAGCTGTATATAGCCTGTATATTGACTCTGTACCGGTACCCCCTGTATATAGCCTGTATATTGACTCTGTACCGGTACCCCCTGTATATAGCCTGTATATTGACTCTGTACCGGTACCCCCTGTATATAGCCTGTATATTGACTCTGTACCGGTACCCCTGTATATAGCTGTATATAGCCTGTATATTGACTCTGTACTGGTACCCCCTGTATATAGCTGTATATAGCCTGTATATTGACTCTGTACTGGTACCCCCTGTATATAGCTGTATATAGCCTGTATATTGACTCTGTACCGGTACCCCCTGTATATAGCCTGTATATTGACTCTGTACTGGTACCCCTGTATATAGCTGTATATAGCCTGTATATTGACTCTGTACCGGTCCCCCCTGTATATAGCTGTATATAGCCTGTATATTGACTCTGTACTGGTACCCCTGTATATAGCTGTATATAGCCTGTATATTGACTCTGTACCGGTACCCCCTGTATATAGCTGTATATAGCCTGTATATTGACACTGTACTGGTACCCCCTGTATATAGCTGTATATAGCCTGTATATTGACTCTGTACTGGTACCCCCTGTATATAGCCTGTATATTGACTCTGTACCGGTACCCCCTGTATATAGCTGTATAGTTCCTGAGTGGCGCAGTGGTCTAAGGCACTGCATCGCAGTGCTAACTGTGCCACTAGAGATCCTGGTTCGAATCCAGGCTCTGTCGCAGCCGGCCGCGACCGGGAGACTCATGGGCGGCGCACAATTGGCCCAGCGTCGTCCAGGGTAGGGGAGGGAATGGCCGGCAGGGATGTAGCTCAGTTGATAGAGCATGGCGTTTGCAACGCCAGGGTTGTGGGTTCGATTCCCACGGGGGGCCAGTATAAAAAAATGATGTATTCACTAACTGTAAGTCGCTCTGGATAAGAGCGTCTGCTAAATGACTAAAATGTAATGTAAATGATATAGCCTGTATATTGACTCTGTACTGGTACCCCCTGTATATAGCCTGTATATTGACTCTGTACTGGTACCCCCTGTATATAGCTGTATATAGCCTGTATATTGACTCTGTACCGGTACCCCTGTATATAGCCTGTATATTGACTCTGTACCGGTACCCCCTGTATATAGCCTGTATATTGACTCTGTACCGGTACCCCCTGTATATAGCCTGCATATTGACTCTGTACCGGTCCCCCCTGTATATAGCCTGTATATTGACTCTGTACCGGTCCCCCCTGTATATAGCCTGTATATTGACTCTGTACTGGTACCCCTGTATATAGCTGTATATTGACTCTGTACTGGTACCCCCTGTATCTAGCTGTATATAGCCTGTATATTGACTCTGTACCGGTACCCCCTGTATATAGCTGTATATAGCCTGTATATTGACTCTGTACCGGTACCCCCTGTATATAGCTGTATATAGCCTGTATATTGACTCTGTACCGGTACCCCCTGTATATAGCTGTATATAGCCTGTATATTGACTCTGTACTGGTACCCCCTGTATATAGCCTGTATATTGACTCTGTACCGGTACCCCCTGTATATAGCCTGTATATTGACTCTGTACTGTACCCCCTGTATATAGCTGTATATAGCCTGTATATTGACTCTGTACCGGTACCCCCTGTATATAGCCTGTATATTGACTCTTTCCCGGTACCCCCTGTATATAGCCTGTATATTGACTCTGTACTGGTACCCCTGTATATAGCCTGTATATTGACTCTGTACTGGTACCCCTGTATATAGCCTGTATATTGACTCTGTACTGGTACCCCCTGTATATAGCCTGTATATTGACTCTGTACCGGTACCCCCTGTATATAGCCTGTATATTGACTCTGTACTGGTACCCCCTGTATATAGCTGTATATAGCCTGTATATTGACTCTGTACTGGTACCCCCTGTATATAGCTGTATATAGCCTGTATATTGACTCTGTACTGGTACCCCTGTATATAGCCTGTATATAGCCTGTATATTGACTCTGTACCGGTACCCCCTGTATATAGCTGTATATAGCCTGTATATTGACTCTGTACTGGTACCCCCTGTATATAGCCTGTATATTGACTCTGTACCGGTACCCCCTGTATATAGCCTGTATATTGACTCTGTACTGGTACCCCCTGTATATAGCCTGTATATTGACTCTGTACCGGTCCCCCCTGTATATAGCTGTATATAGCCTGTATATTGACTCTGTACTGGTACCCCTGTATATAGCCTGTATATTGACTCTGTACCGGTACCCCCTGTATATAGCCTGTATATTGACTCTGTACTGGTACCCCTGTATATAGCTGTATATAGCCTGTATATTGACTCTGTACTGGTACCCCCTGTATATAGCCTGTATATTGACTCTGTACCGGTACCCCCTGTATATAGCCTGTATATTGACTCTGTACTGGTACCCCCTGTATATAGCTGTATATAGCCTGTATATTGACTCTGTACTGGTACCCCCTGTATATAGCTGTATATAGCCTGTATATTGACTCTGTACTGGTACCCCTGTATATAGCCTGTATATAGCCTGTATATTGACTCTGTACCGGTACCCCCTGTATATAGCTGTATATAGCCTGTATATTGACTCTGTACTGGTACCCCCTGTATATAGCTGTATATAGCCTGTATATTGACTCTGTACTGGTACCCCCTGTATATAGCTGTATATAGCCTGTATATTGACTCTGTACTGGTACCCCCTGTATATAGCTGTATATAGCCTGTATATTGACTCTGTACCGGTACCCCCTGTATATAGCTGTATATAGCCTGTATATTGACTCTGTACTGGTACCCCCTGTATATAGCCTGTATATTGACTCTGTACTGGTACCCCCTGTACATAGCTGTATATAGCCTGTATATTGACTCTGTACCGGTACCCCTGTATATAGCTGTATATAGCCTGTATATTGACTCTGTACTGGTACCCCCTGTATATAGCTGTATATAGCCTGTATATTGACTCTGTACTGGTACCCCCTGTATATAGCTGTATATAGCCTGTATATTGACTCTGTACTGGTACCCCCTGTATATAGCTGTATATAGCCTGTATATTGACTCTGTACCGGTACCCCTGTATATAGCTGTATATAGCCTGTATATTGACTCTGTACCGGTACCCCCTGTATATAGCCTGTATATTGACTCTGTACTGGTACCCCCTGTATATAGCTGTATATAGCCTGTATATTGACTCTGTACTGGTACCCCCTGTATATAGCTGTATATAGCCTGTATATTGACTCTGTACTGGTACCCCCTGTATATAGCTGTATATAGCCTGTATATTGACTCTGTACCGGTACCCCCTGTATATAGCCTGTATATTGACTCTGTACTGGTACCCCCTGTATATAGCTGTATATAGCCTGTATATTGACTCTGTACCGGTACCCCCTGTATATAGCCTGTATATTGACTCTGTACCGGTACCCCCTGTATATAGCCTGTATATTGACTCTGTACTGGTACCCCCTGTATATAGCTGTATATAGCCTGTATATTGACTCTGTACCGGTACCCCCTGTATATAGCCTGTATATTGACTCTGTACCGGTACCCCCTGTATATAGCCTGTATATTGACTCTGTACTGGTACCCCTGTATATAGCTGTATATAGCCTGTATATTGACTCTGTACTGGTACCCCCTGTATATAGCCTGTATATTGACTCTGTACCGGTACCCCCTGTATATAGCCTGTATATTGACTCTGTACTGGTACCCCCTGTATATAGCCTGTATATTGACTCTGTACCGGTCCCCCCTGTATATAGCTGTATATAGCCTGTATATTGACTCTGTACTGGTACCCCTGTATATAGCCTGTATATTGACTCTGTACTGGTACCCCTGTATATAGCTGTATATAGCCTGTATATTGACTCTGTACTGGTACCCCCTGTATATAGCCAGTATATTGACTCTGTACTGGTACCCCCTGTATATAGCCTGTATATTGACTCTGTACTGGTACCCCCTGTATATAGCCTGTATATTGACTCTGTACTGGTACCCCCTGTATATAGCTGTATATAGCCTGTATATTGACTCTGTACTGGTACCCCCTGTATATAGCCTGTATATTGACTCTGTACTGGTACCCCCTGTATATAGCTGTATATAGCCTGTATATTGACTCTGTACTGGTACCCCCTGTATATAGCTGTATATAGCCTGTATATTGACTCTGTACTGGTACCCCCTGTATATAGCCTGTATATAGCCTGTATATTGACTCTGTACCGGTACCCCCTGTATATAGCCTGTATATTGACTCTGTACTGGTACCCCTGTATATAGCTGTATATAGCCTGTATATTGACTCTGTACTGGTACCCCCTGTATATAGCCTGTATATTGACTCTGTACCGGTCCCCCCTGTATATAGCTGTATATAGCCTGTATATTGACTTTGTACCGGTACCCCCTGTATATAGCCTGTATATTGACTCTGTACTGGTACCCCCTGTATATAGCTGTATATAGCCTGTATATTGACTCTGTACTGGTACCCCCTGTATATAGCTGTATATAGCCTGTATATTGACTCTGTACTGGTACCCCCTGTATATAGCTGTATATAGCCTGTATATTGACTCTGTACTGGTACCCCCTGTATATAGCCTGTATATTGACTCTGTACTGGTACCCCCTGTATATAGCTGTATATAGCCTGTATATTGACTCTGTACTGGTACCCCTGTATATAGCCTGTATATTGACTCTGTACTGGTACCCCCTGTATATAGCTGTATATAGCCTGTATATTGACTCTGTACTGGTACCCCCTGTATATAGCTGTATATAGCCTGTATATTGACTCTGTACTGGTACCCCCTGTATATAGCTGTATATAGCCTGTATATTGACTCTGTACTGGTACCCCCTGTATATAGCTGTATATAGCCTGTATATTGACTCTGTACTGGTACCCCCTGTATATAGCTGTATATAGCCTGTATATTGACTCTGTACTGGTACCCCCTGTATATAGCCTGTATATTGACTCTGTACTGGTACCCCCTGTATATAGCTGTATATAGCCTGTATATTGACTCTGTACCGGTACCCCCTGTATATAGCCTGTATATTGACTCTGTACTGGTACCCCCTGTATATAGCTGTATATAGCCTGTATATTGACTTGGTACCGGTACCCCCTGTATATAGCCTGTATATTGACTCTGTACCGGTACCCCTGTATATAGCCTGTATATAGCCTGTATATTGACTCTGTACCGGTACCCCCTGTATCTAGCTGTATATAGCCTGTATATTGACTCTGTACCGGTACCCCCTGTATATAGCTGTATATAGCCTGTATATTGACTCTGTACCGGTACCCCCTGTATATAGCTGTATATAGCCTGTATATTGACTCTGTACCGGTACCCCCTGTATATAGCTGTATATAGCCTGTATATTGACTCTGTACTGGTACCCCCTGTATATAGCCTGTATATTGACTCTGTACCGGTACCCCCTGTATATAGCTGTATATAGCCTGTATATTGACTCTGTACCGGTACCCCCTGTATATAGCTGTATATAGCCTGTATATTGACTCTGTACCGGTACCCCCTGTATATAGCTGTATATAGCCTGTATATTGACTCTGTACTGGTACCCCTGTATATAGCCTGTATATAGCCTGTATATTGACTCTGTACTGGTACCCCCTGTATATAGCTGTATATAGCCTGTATATTGACTCTGTACTGGTACCCCCTGTATATAGCTGTATATAGCCTGTATATTGACTCTGTACCGGTACCCCCTGTATATAGCTGTATATAGCCTGTATATTGACTCTGTACCGGTACCCCCTGTATATAGCTGTATATAGCCTGTATATAGACTCTGTACTGGTACCCCCCTGTATATAGCTGTATATAGCCTGTATATTGACTCTGTACCGGTACCCCTGTATATAGCCTGTATATTGACTCTGTACTGGTACCCCCTGTATATAGCTGTATATAGCCTGTATATTGACTCTGTACTGGTACCCCTGTATATAGCCTGTATATTGACTCTGTACCGGTACCCCCTGTATATAGCCTGTATATTGACTCTGTACTGGTACCCCTGTATATAGCTGTATATAGCCTGTATATTGACTCTGTACTGGTACCCCCTGTATATAGCCTGTATATTGACTCTGTACCGGTACCCCCTGTATATAGCCTGTATATTGACTCTGTACTGGTACCCCCTGTATATAGCTGTATATAGCCTGTATATTGACTCTGTACTGGTACCCCCTGTATATAGCTGTATATAGCCTGTATATTGACTCTGTACTGGTACCCCTGTATATAGCCTGTATATAGCCTGTATATTGACTCTGTACCGGTACCCCCTGTATATAGCTGTATATAGCCTGTATATTGACTCTGTACTGGTACCCCCTGTATATAGCTGTATATAGCCTGTATATTGACTCTGTACTGGTACCCCCTGTATATAGCTGTATATAGCCTGTATATTGACTCTGTACTGGTACCCCCTGTATATAGCTGTATATAGCCTGTATATTGACTCTGTACCGGTACCCCCTGTATATAGCTGTATATAGCCTGTATATTGACTCTGTACTGGTACCCCCTGTATATAGCCTGTATATTGACTCTGTACTGGTACCCCCTGTACATAGCTGTATATAGCCTGTATATTGACTCTGTACCGGTACCCCTGTATATAGCTGTATATAGCCTGTATATTGACTCTGTACTGGTACCCCCTGTATATAGCTGTATATAGCCTGTATATTGACTCTGTACTGGTACCCCCTGTATATAGCTGTATATAGCCTGTATATTGACTCTGTACTGGTACCCCCTGTATATAGCTGTATATAGCCTGTATATTGACTCTGTACCGGTACCCCTGTATATAGCTGTATATAGCCTGTATATTGACTCTGTACCGGTACCCCCTGTATATAGCCTGTATATTGACTCTGTACTGGTACCCCCTGTATATAGCTGTATATAGCCTGTATATTGACTCTGTACTGGTACCCCCTGTATATAGCTGTATATAGCCTGTATATTGACTCTGTACTGGTACCCCCTGTATATAGCTGTATATAGCCTGTATATTGACTCTGTACCGGTACCCCCTGTATATAGCCTGTATATTGACTCTGTACTGGTACCCCCTGTATATAGCTGTATATAGCCTGTATATTGACTCTGTACCGGTACCCCCTGTATATAGCCTGTATATTGACTCTGTACCGGTACCCCCTGTATATAGCTGTATATAGCCTGTATATTGACTCTGTACTGGTACCCCCTGTATATAGCTGTATATAGCCTCCCTACTGTTATTTTACTGTTGCTCTTTCATTATTTGTTATTTTGATATTTTTATTTTATTTTTTATTTTTTCTCATCAATTTTTTACTTAACTTATTTTTCTTAAAACTGCACTGTTGGTTAAGGGCTTGTAAGCATTTCACTGTAAGGTTTACACCTGTTGTATTCGGTTCATGTGACAAATAACATTTGATTTGATTTGAACAGTATAGTATCATAATGTACAAATCCCTCTTTACTGCAGTAATATTTTTATTTATTTATACAACATTTTTATTGGGCTGCCACTCAAAAGAAAAGTAAAAAACAGTAAGAAATACATACAGAGTTTAAGTGATAATAAATTCAATAAAAACAGGAAAAGAAAAGGTCTGGGTAGATGCTGATCTCCCTCTGTTTCAGCAGTTCAGCACTCAGGTCTGGGTAGATGCTGATCTCCCTCTGTTTCAGCAGTTCAGCACTCAGGTCTGGGTAGATGCTGATCTCCCTCTGTTTCAGCACTCAGGTCTGGGTAGATGCTGATCTCCCTCTGTTTCAGCACTCAGGTCTGGGTAGATGCTGATCTCCCTCTGTTTCAGCACTCAGGTCTGGGTAGATGCTGATCTCCCTCTGTTTCAGCACTCAGGTCTGGGTAGATGCTGATCTCCCTCTGTTTCAGCACTCAGGTCTGGGTATATGCTGATCCTCTTCCCTGCATAGATCAGACCCCCGGGTTCCACTGCAAGGCCAACAATTCGGTGCTTGACTTCAAAGCTGTGGATCCGTACAATCATACAGCGAAAGCCATTCTGGAGCGGCCCTGTGCAGTGCTCAATGTTAACCAGCGGCATGGGACCCAGCATCTCCTGGCCAAACAGTTCATAGAAAAGATTGTCATGAAGGAAGCTGGGTTGCCCACTTCCTCACCAGTTTCAAGTCCTGTGACCCGCACATAGAATTTACTGGAATGATTTGAGTGATTCTGTTTTCTCTTTTAGGAGATTGATTATCCCTTCCAACAGCTCACTGTTTCCAGGTCATGGAGTCACATCTCTGTCCCATTGGCTGTCTTCTACAGACTTCCCATTTTGGTTGAATAGGTATCCACTTTAGCAGTGAACACTGCCAATGATACATTTACAGGTATTAATTGTAAGTCGAAGGCAGAGGTAATCTCCTAAAAAATAATCTCTGGTATAGTAACGTCCAGCTCTTTCTGTTGGTGTTGAGAGCCGCCATGTTAATAATAATAATATAATAATAATAATAATAATAATAATAATAATAATAATAATAATAATGTTCCCACTGTTGAATTGTGGACAGCTGCTGGAGCGGAATAGACTTGCTAATTATATATTGTCCCACATCTTAATTTACATTTTAGTCATTTAGCAGACGCTCTTATCCAGAGCGACTTACAGTTAGTGAGTGCATACATTTTTCATACTGGCCCCCCGTGGGTAACAAACCCACAACCCTGCCGTTGCAAACGCCATGCTCTACCAACTGGCCCCCCGTGGGAAACGAACCCACAACCCTGGCGTTGCAAACGCCATGCTCTACCAACTGGCCCCCCGTGGGAAACGAACCCACAACCCTGGCGTTGCAAATGCCATGCTCTACCCAACTGAGCTACACGGGGCCAACATTTTTCTAGTTTTTTTTTAATTTATGGCTAGCCAGGGGCTTTATGGCTCCATCACTCAGACATTATTTATAAACGAAGCATTTGTGTTTAGTGAGTATGCCAGATAAGAGGCAGTAGGGATGACCAGGGATGTTCTCATGATGTGTGTGAAATGGACTATTGTCCTGTCCTGTTAAGCATTCGAAATGGGTGTCAGGGGAAATGTATGGAGTAAAAAGTACATTATTTTCTTTAGGAATGTAAAAGTAAAAGTAGTCAAAAATATAAATAGTAAAGTACAGATACCCCAAAAAACTACTTAAGTAGTACTTTAAAGTACTTTGTTTCATGGTGCTTTAAGACAGACCTATGGCACCTATAGCTCTCAGCTAGCGCCCATATTTATTTTCTGTTACTAATCTATATCACTGTCTTGTAGATGTATTTAGCATCTAGAAAGTTCTTTATTACTTTAATAGATTCTGAGATTCTGTTGTGACTAATGTTAGTGTGTATGGTGTACAAAGGCTGTGAGGTGTAACATGCATCAACTGGTCATTGTAGAGTAATTGTACTTAAGTAGTACTTTAAAGGATTTTTACTCAAGTACTTTAAAGAGGGTTTCCACCCAATTGCCAATGTTATTCTTAAAGGTTATTGTTCTAATACATAAGCCAGGTCATGAAGGTCACTGTAAAACTGCTGCATTCAAAATTGTAGTTATTTTTTTATTTTATTTTTAACATAACATTGAGTGAATATAAATATAAAATAGATTTTAAAAAAGTTTGAAGGAAATTAGCTTTAAAACTGAAAAATGTATCTCATCTCCATGGAGAAATGTGTAGAATTGCAGGAAATTGGCTTAAAAATGCTAAAGTTTCTCTCCAACGCCAAGATGGGGGCCTCTAAAATGTTATTTCAAACTCAGACCACGCCCCCTGGCCACCTAAGACCCTTTTTGATCTAGAAAAAACCCTGGAGAGAAAAAACAACATTGTTTTATTAGATGAATGAATGTGGTGGATGTTTGTATGTAATGAAGCGCTCTATTGTTTCCAGGTTCTCCTGAGAACCAAGAAAATCGCCAAGGAGGTTCTGGAGAAGAGAATCTATATCTGTTCCCCCCCTCTGGACAGAACCTTCTAGAACCTGAACAGAACAACGGAACCCTGTGATTGGAGGAGACACGCAGGACCAGCCTCTCATAGTGTCCTAATCACTACTTTTGACCAGAGCTCTGCATGTTATGGGCCAGGGCCATATGTAGCAGCCCTATGTGGCTCTGGTCAAAAGTAGTGCACTATAAAGGGAACAGGGTGCCATTTGGGACTGGAATGGGTGTCCTGTTGTGGGCCGCCAGTCATGCTACTAACGTTCCATCCATTGCCTCTACTCCAGTGTTGTGTAAACGCAACTCAACACTTGATAAGATTTAATACTGTATATACCATTTATAATAACACACACAAGTGACTACAATGACCTTCTCTGAGTCCCAAATGGCACCCTATTTCCTATAATAGTTCAAAAGTAGTGCACTACATAGGGAATAGGGTGCCATTTGGGTACTGATGATGAAGAGGTTGGAACATACTGGCCATTTATTCTATTAAAGTGTGGATTTTTCACATTTGTCATCCGTAGTGGAGTAGTGTGGTTTCAGTCTGAGGTTACATCTCAAATGGCACCCTATTCCCTATACAGTACACTACTTTTGGCCAGAGCCATGTATGGGGAATCGGATGCCATTTGGGACTCAAGCATGGGGTTTTCCTCAGTTGACGTGCAGGGTGACATCCCTATAGGTCTGAGTCTCTACAATTCTCCGGGCTGGCTGTGATTGGCTGGTTCCAGCGGTTTGTCTGGTGTCACAGGGGGCTGGGTGTTTCTGGAAGACGTGGATACGTCTCTCTTCATCGGTTAGGGGTGGAGCTGACCTCTTGTACTGGAACGACCTCTGCCTCAGGAACTCCCTTCAGGAAGTGACATCACACTTATGTTTCATGGTGCTTTAAGACAGACCTATGGCACCTATAGCTCTCCGCTAGCACCCATATTTATTTTCTGCTACTAATCTATATCACTGTCTTGTAGATGTATTTAGCATCTAGAAAGTTCTTTATTACTTTAATAGATTCTGAGATTATGTTGTGACTAATGTTAGTGTGTATGGTATACAGTGAGGGAAAAAAGTATTTGATCCCCTGCTGATTTTGTACGTTTGCCCACTGACAAAGACATGATCAGTCTATAATTTTAATGGTAGGTTTATTTGAACAGTGAGAGACAGAATAACATCAAAAAAATCCAGAAAAATGCATGTCAAAATTTTTATAAATTGATTTTTATTTTAATGCGGGAAATAAGTATTTGACCCCTCTGCAAAACATGACTTAGTACTTGGTGATAAAACCCTTGTTGGCAATCACAGAGGTCAGACGTTTCTTGTAGTTGGCCACCAGGTTTGCACACATCTCAGGAGGGATTTTGTCCCACTCCTCTTTGCAGATCTTCTCCAACTCATTAAGGTTTCGAGGCTGATGTTTGGCAACTCGAACCTTCAGCTCCCTCCACAGATTTTCTATGGGATTAAGGTCTGGAGACTGGCTAGGCCACTCCAGGACCTTAATGTGCTTCTTCTTGAGCCACTCCTTTGTTGCCTTGGCCATGTGTTTTGGGTCATTGTCATGCTGGAATACCCATCCACGACCTATTTTTAATGCCCTGGCTGAGGGAAGGAGGTTCTCAGCCAAGATTTGACGGTACATGGCCCCGTCCATCGTCCCTTTGATGCGGTGAAGTTGTCCTGTCCCCTTAGCAGAAAAACACCCCCAAACCATAATGTTTCCACCTCCGTGTTTGACGGTGGGGATGGTGTTCTTGGGGTCATAGGCAGCATTCCTCCTCCTCCAAACACGGCGAATTGAGTTGATAGCAAAGAGCTCAATTTTGGTCTCATCTGACCACAACACTTTCACCCAGTTCTCCTCTGAATCATTCAGATGTTCATTGGCAAACTTCAGACGGGCATGTATATGTGCTTTCTTGAGCAGGGGGACCTTGCGGGCGCTGCAGGATTTCAGTCCTTCACAGCGTAGTGTGTTACCAATTGTTTTCTTGGTGACTATGGTCCCAGCTGCCTTGAGATCATTGACAAGATCCTCCCGTGTAGTTCTGGGCTGATTCCTCACCGTTCTCATGATCATTGCAACTCCACGAGGTGAGATCTTGCATGGAGCCCCAGGCCGAGGAAGATTGACAGTCTTTTGTGTTTCTTCCATTTGCGAATAATCGCACCAACTGTTGTCACCTTCTCACCAAGCTGCTTGGCGATGGTCTTGTAGGTCTACAATCTTGTCCCTGACATCCTTGGAGAACTCTTTGGTCTTGGCCATGGTGGAGAGTTTGGAATCTGATTGATTGATTGCTTCTGTGGACAGGTGTCTTTTATACAGGTAACAAACTGAGATTAGGAGCACTCTCTTTAAGAGTGTGCTCCTAATCTCAGCTCGTTACCTGTATAAAAGAGGCCTGGGAGCCAGAAGTCTTTCTGATTGAGAGGGGGTCAAATACTTATTTCCCTCATTAAAATGCAAATCAATTTATATACATTTTTGACATGCGTTTTTCTGGATTTTTGTTGTTGTTATTCTGTCTCTCACTGTTCAAATAAACCTACCATTAAAATTATAGACTGATAATTTCTTTGTCAGTGGGCAAACGTACAAAATCAGCAGGGGATCAAATACGTTTTTCCCCTCACTGTACAAAGGTTGTGAGGTAACATACATGAACTGGTAATTGTAGAGTCAGGAGTGTTAGGGTTAGGTAAGGGTTAGAGTTAGGTAAGGGTTAGAGTCAGGAGGGTTAGGTAACGGTTAGAGTCAGGAGTGTACACTACCGGTCAAAAGTTTTAGAACACCTACTCATTCAAGGGTGTTTCTTTATTTTTACTATTTTCTACATTGCAGAATAATAGTGAAGACATCAAAACTATGAAATAACACATATGGAATCATTCACATGCGGATGATCTCTGCATGTGTATTTCCCACCATAAAGCATGGAGGAGGTGGTGTTATGGTGTGGGGGTGCTTTGCTGGTGACACTGTCTGTGATTTACTTAGAATTCAAGGCACACTTAACCAGCATGGCTGCCACAGCAATCTGCAGCAATACGCCATACAATCTGGTTTGGGCTTAGTGGGACTATCATTGGTTTTTCAAGTGGACATTGACCTGTGTAAGGGCTATTTTACCAAGAAGGAGAGTGATGGAGTGTTGCATCAGATGACCTGGCCTCAACAATCCCCCGACCTCAACCAAATTGAGATGGTTTAGGATGAGTCGGACGGCAGAGTGAAGGAAAAGCAGCCAACAAGTGCTCAGCATATGTCGGAACTCCAAGACTGTTGGCAAAGCATTCCAGGTGAAGCTGGTTGAGAGAATGCCAAGTGTGTGCAAAGTTATCAAGGCAAAGGGTGGTTATTTGAAGAATCTCAAATATAAAATATATTTTGATTTGTTTAACACTTTTTTGGTTACTACATGATTCCATATGTGTTATTTCATAGTTTTGATGTCTTCACTATTATTCTACAATGTAGAAAACAGTACAAATAAAGAAAAACCCTTGAATGAGTAGGTGTTCTAAAACTTTTGACCGGTAGTGTACTTCCATACATTTTTTCAACTGGTACCGGGGAACATTCAGACGAGTCTTCTGAGGTTTGTGGGCGTCCTAGAACAAATCAACCGACATGTTCATGAGAGACTCACCTTTCCACAGAGGGGTCATATTAGTGTGCAGCCCAAACTGTTCAGACACTACAGACAGAAGTTGGCAGATCGGTTGTACCGACTTCAGACGGGTCCCAAGACGCTTGTAGGGGGTCGTGGAGCAAAACGGAGATCATGGTGTTCGTGAGAGTCTCATCTTTACAGTAGTTTGTAGCCCAAACCGTTCGGACGCTACAGACGTTTTCATGAGAAGACCGATCTCCGGGATGTGTCATGGACTAACAAACAGCGCTCTAGCTCTGCCACCTTTCACCGCAGATGAGGAAGTGTTATATAGGCGGATGCAGTGCATTGAGACGCATCCAATGCAAAAACGGATTGTTTTTATTATGCTAATTAGATTTCTGCGGGGCCTCGGAAATCAACTCTATGGGGTTAAAAGGTGCATAGCCAACAAAGGGCAATCCAATGTACATGAACTGTTACTTGTTGTGGTGAGGATGATTGTGGTAACGTACGTAAAGTGGTACTTGTTGTAGTGTGAGTAGGGTTAGAGGCTAGGGGGGGAAGTATTAGCGTTAGGTAACATACATAAAGTGATACTTGTTCTAGTGTGAGGGTTGTCGTGGTAATGTATGTGAAGTGTTGCTTGTTGTAGTGAGGGTGGTCGTGGTAACTTACGTAAAGTGGTACTTGTTGTAGTGTGAGGGTTGTCGTGGTAATGTATGTGAAGTGTTGCTTGTTGTAGTGAGGGTGGTTGTGGTAACTTACGTAAAGTGGTACTTGTTGTAGTGTGAGGGTTGTCGGGGGATGGTGTTCTCATCCCAGCTCAGACTGTGGTCCGGGAACGGTCCCGGGGCGAAGGACATATGGCCCGACCTGGAGAGCTGCTGGGGTTGTTGCAGTACTGACAGTACCGGCATGGGCTGTAACACAATACATACACATTACCATACTAGAAGTACACACACATTATCATACTAGAAGTACACACACATTATCATACTAGAAGTACACACACATTATCATACTATAAGTACACACACATTATCATACTATAAGTACACACACATTACCAGAGATGTTGGAAGGATTTTTCGATGGGGTAAAAACATTTTTTAAACCCCATTTAGATCGTTTTCTGCTTATAATTTCCGACATTCAGTAGGTTTATGTCATTGGATTTTTCTCTTCTGTCATTACGTGATGCTGTTGAATACTAAATAAGGCCTTGGTCACCAGAATAATGTCGCAGATCGATAGAATGATTATTACCATCAACAATCTATACTGAACACAAATAGAAACAGTTCCAGTTCATAGAAGGAAATCAGTCAACTGAAATACATTCATTAGGCCCTAGTCTATGGATTTCACATGACTGGGAATACAGATATGCATCTGGTCACAGATAACTTGTTTTAAAAGGTAGGGGCGTGGATCAGAAAACCAGTCAGTATCTGGTGTGACCCCCATTTGCCTCATGCAGCGCGACACATCTCCTTCGCATAGAGTTGATCAGGCTGTTGATTGTGGCCTGTGGAATGTTGTCCCACTCCTTTTCAATGGCTGTGAGAAGATGCTGGATATTGGCAGAAACTAGAACACGCTGTCGTACACGTCAATTCAGAGCATCCCAAACATGCTCAATGGGTGACATGTCTGGTGAGTATGCAGGCCATGGAAGAACTGGGACATTTTCAGCTTCCAGGAATTGTGTACAGATCCTTGCGACCAGGTCAAGACCCTGGTGAGGACGACGAGCACTCAGATGAGCTTCCCTGAGATGGTTTCTGACTGTTTGTGCAGAAATTCTTCGGTTGTGCAAAACCCAGAGTTTCACCCACTGGCCGGGTGGCTGGTCTCAGACAATACCGACCCAGAGTTTCACCCACTGGCCGGGTGGCTGGTCTCAGACAATACCGACCCAGAGTTTCACCCACTGGCCGGGTGGCTGGTCTCAGACAATACCGACCCAGAGTTTCACCCACTGGCCGGGTGGCTGGTCTCAGACAATACCGACCCAGAGTTTCACCCACTGGCCGGGTGGCTGGTCTCAGACAATACCGACCCAGAGTTTCACCCACTGGCCGGGTGGCTGGTCTCAGACAATACCGACCCAGAGTTTCACCCACTGGCCGGGTGGCTGGTCTCAGACAATACCGACCCAGAGTTTCACCCACTGGCCGGGTGGCTGGTCTCAGACAATACCGACCCAGAGTTTCACCCACTGGCCGGGTGGCTGGTCTCAGACAATACCGACCCAGAGTTTCACCCACTGGCCGGGTGGCTGGTCTCAGACAATACCGACCCAGAGTTTCACCCACTGGCCGGGTGGCTGGTCTCAGACAATACCGACCCAGAGTTTCACCCACTGGCCGGGTGGCTGGTCTCAGACAATACCGACCCAGAGTTTCACCCACTGGCCGGGTGGCTGGTCTCAGACAATACCGACCCAGAGTTTCACCCACTGGCCGGGTGGCTGGTCTCAGACAATACCGACCCAGAGTTTCACCCACTGGCCGGGTGGCTGGTCTCAGACAATACCGACCCAGAGTTTCACCCACTGGCCGGGTGGCTGGTCTCAGACAATACCGACCCAGAGTTTCACCCACTGGCCGGGTGGCTGGTCTCAGACAATACCGACCCAGAGTTTCACCCACTGGCCGGGTGGCTGGTCTCAGACAATACCGACCCAGAGTTTCACCCACTGGCCGGGTGGCTGGTCTCAGACAATACCGACCCAGAGTTTCACCCACTGGCCGGGTGGCTGGTCTCAGACAATACCGACCCAGAGTTTCACCCACTGGCCGGGTGGCTGGTCTCAGACAATACCGACCCAGAGTTTCACCCACTGGCCGGGTGGCTGGTCTCAGACAATACCGACCCAGAGTTTCACCCACTGGCCGGGTGGCTGGTCTCAGACAATACCGACCCAGAGTTTCACCCACTGGCCGGGTGGCTGGTCTCAGACAATACCGACCCAGAGTTTCACCCACTGGCCGGGTGGCTGGTCTCAGACAATACCGACCCAGAGTTTCACCCACTGGCCGGGTGGCTGGTCTCAGACAATACCGACCCAGAGTTTCACCCACTGGCCGGGTGGCTGGTCTCAGACAATACCGACCCAGAGTTTCACCCACTGGCCGGGTGGCTGGTCTCAGACAATACCGACCCAGAGTTTCACCCACTGGCCGGGTGGCTGGTCTCAGACAATACCGACCCAGAGTTTCACCCACTGGCCGGGTGGCTGGTCTCAGACAATACCGACCCAGAGTTTCACCCACTGGCCGGGTGGCTGGTCTCAGACAATACCGACCCAGAGTTTCACCCACTGGCCGGGTGGCTGGTCTCAGACAATACCGACCCAGAGTTTCACCCACTGGCCGGGTGGCTGGTCTCAGACAATACCGACCCAGAGTTTCACCCACTGGCCGGGTGGCTGGTCTCAGACAATACCGACCCAGAGTTTCACCCACTGGCCGGGTGGCTGGTCTCAGACAATACCGACCCAGAGTTTCACCCACTGGCCGGGTGGCTGGTCTCAGACAATACCGACCCAGAGTTTCACCCACTGGCCGGGTGGCTGGTCTCAGACAATACCGACCCAGAGTTTCACCCACTGGCCGGGTGGCTGGTCTCAGACAATACCGACCCAGAGTTTCACCCACTGGCCGGGTGGCTGGTCTCAGACAATACCGACCCAGAGTTTCACCCACTGGCCGGGTGGCTGGTCTCAGACAATACCGACCCAGAGTTTCACCCACTGGCCGGGTGGCTGGTCTCAGACAATACCGACCCAGAGTTTCACCCACTGGCCGGGTGGCTGGTCTCAGACAATACCGACCCAGAGTTTCACCCACTGGCCGGGTGGCTGGTCTCAGACAATACCGACCCAGAGTTTCACCCACTGGCCGGGTGGCTGGTCTCAGACAATACCGCAGGTGAAGAAGCCAGATGTGCAGGTCCCGGGCTGGCGTAGTTACACGTGGTCTGCGGTTGTGAGGTTATGGCTTATGGTAAAGAAATTAACATTCAATTCCCTGGCAACAGCTCTGGTGAACATTCCTGCAGTCAGCATGCCAATTGCACGCTTCCTCAAAACATCTGTGGCATTGTGTTGTGTGACAAAACTACACATTTTAAAGTGGCCTTTTATTGTCCCCAGCACAAGGTGCACCTTTGTAATGTTCATGCTGTTTAATCAGCTTCTTGATATGCCACACCTGTCAGGTGGATGGATTATCTTGGCAAAGGAGAAATGCTGACTAACAGGGATGTAAACACAATTATGCTTATGGAACATTTCTGGGATCTTTTATTTCGGCCCATGAAACATGGGACCAACATTTTACATTTTGCATTTTTATATTTGTTCAGTGTAGTTGACATTGGTCAAGTTTTGTATTTCATTTCAGCTTCTCTAGCGGAGCGAGGACGGTTAGGGACCGGGGAGATAGCGGAGCGAGGACGGTTAGGGACCGGGGAGATAGAGGAGCGAGGGCGGTTAGGGACCGGGGAGATAGCGGAGCGAGGACGATTAGGGACCGGGGAGATAGCAGAGCGAGGATGGTTAGGGACCGGGGAGATAGCGGAGCGAGGGCGGTTAGGGACCGGGGAGATAGCGGAGCGAGGACGGTTAGGGACCGGGGAGATAGCGGAGCGAGGACGGTTAGGGACCGGGGAGATAGCGGAGCGAGGACGGTGAGGGACCGGGGAGATAGCGGAGCGAGGACGGTTAGGGACCGGGGAGATAGCGGAGCGAGGACGGTGAGGGACCGGGGAGATAGCGGAGCGAGGACGGTTAGGGACCGGGGAGATAGCGGAGCGAGGGCGGTTAGGGACCGGGGAGATAGCGGAGTGAGGACGGTTAGGACGGAGCGAGGACGGTCCAACAAGGCTCCTGTCCAACAAGGCTCCTGTCCAATAAGGCTCCTGTCCAACAAGGCTCCTGTCCAATAAGGCTCCTGTTCCCATCTGAACTTGAAACCAGGGGGTACGGCCGTCCCCCTACTTCTGCCATCTCTGACACACACGTTATCACACATCTCTGGCTCAAGGAGCAAGACAACACTTACTGTATTTCATAATAATAATAATAATATGCCATTTAGCAGACGCTTTTATCCAAAGCGACTTACAGTCATGCGTGCATACATTTTTGTGTATGGGTGGTCCCGGGGATCGAACCCACTACCTTGGCGTTACAAGCGCCGTGCTCTACCAGCTGAGCTACAGAGGACCACATGGGAAGAACATGATGCCATGTTCTGTAATTCCCCCTCAACATTACTTTTGGTTTTCTGTGATTGTCCATTAATGGGGGCAGGAGTGTTTCCTGAACAGGTAAATCTCCTGTCCCTACTCCTGTTCCCTACCTTGAGGGTGAGGCCAGGTTTCCTGAGGGAGTATTTCATTGGTTGATCCTTCAGCATGTCATGCAGCTTTCCTGGGTCGGCCCCGCCCATGTGGCAGCTGAACTGTGGGACTCGGCTGCAGGTTGGCGTGGAAGTATGTCGTTCGTCAGGCAGCACCTTCCTCAGCCAGCGAGAGTACTGAGACTGGGCTGTCTGCAGCTGCTCCTTCTGAAGACGCTCTCCTGGGGGAGGGAACACAGGAAGGAGCACATTATTAGGAATGTTTCACAACGCTGTGCCCTGCTGAACACTGTGCCCTACTGAACACTGTACCCTACTGAACACTGTACCCTACTGAACACTGTGCCCTACTGAACACTGTGCCCTACTGAACACTGTACCCTACTGAACACTGTGCCCTACTGAACACTGTACCCTACTGAACACTGTGCCCTACTGAACACTGTACCCTACTGAACACTGTGCCCTACTGAACACTGTGCCCTACTGAACACTGTGCCCTACTGAACACTGTGCCCTACTGAACACTGTACCCTACTGAACACTGTACCCTGCTGAACACTGTGCCCTGCTGAACACTGTGCCCTACTGAACACTGTGCCCTACTGAACACTGTACCCTACTGAACACTGTGCCCTACTGAACACTGTGCCCTACTGAACACTGTACCCTACTGAACACTGTAACTTACTGAACACTGTGCCCTACTGAACACTGTGCCCTACTGAACACTGTGCCCTACTGAACACTGTGCCCTACTGAACACTGTACCCTACTGAACACTGTAAACTAATGAACACTGTACCCTACTGAACACTGTGCCCTACTGAACACTGTGCCCTACTGAACACTGTACCCTACTGAACACTGTACCCTACTGAACACTGTGCCCTACTGAACACTGTAAACGATTGAACACTGTAAACGACTGAACACTGTAAACTACTGAACACTGTACCCTACTGAACACTGTACCCTACTGAACACTGTGCCCTACTGAACACTGTAAACGACTGAACACTGTAAACGACTGAACACTGTGCCCTACTGAACACTGTACCCTACTGAACACTGTAACTTACTGAACACTGTGCCCTACTGAACACTGTGCCCTACTGAACACTGTGCCCTACTGAACACTGTGCCCTACTGAACACTGTACCCTACTGAACACTGTAACTTACTGAACACTGTGCCCTACTGAACACTGTACCCTACTGAACACTGTACCCTACTGAACACTGTGCCCTACTGAACACTGTACCCTACTGAACACTGTACCCTACTGAACACTGTGCCCTACTGAACACTGTAAACGATTGAACACTGTAAACGACTGAACACTGTAAACTACTGAACACTGTACCCTACTGAACACTGTACCCTACTGAACACTGTGCCCTACTGAACACTGTAAACGACTGAACACTGTAAACGACTGAACACTGTGCCCTACTGAACACTGTACCCTACTGAACACTGTAACTTACTGAACACTGTGCCCTACTGAACACTGTGCCCTACTGAACACTGTGCCCTACTGAACACTGTACCCTACTGAACACTGTAACTTACTGAACACTGTGCCCTACTGAACACTGTACCCTACTGAACACTGTACCCTACTGAACACTGTGCCCTACTGAACACTGTAAACGATTGAACACTGTAAACGACTGAACACTGTAAACTACTGAACACTGTACCCTACTGAACACTGTACCCTACTGAACACTGTGCCCTACTGAACACTGTGACCTACTGAACACTGTAAACGACTGAACACTGTAAATGACTGAACACTGTGCCCTACTGAACACTGTGCCCTACTGAACACTGTGCCCTACTGAACACTGTAAACTACTGAACACTGTAAACTACTGAACACTGTGCCCTACTGAACACTGTGCCTACTGAACACTGTAAACTAATGAACAATGTACCCTACTGAACACTGTAACTTACTGAACACTGTGCCCTACTGAACAATGTACCCTACTGAACGCTGTAACCTACTGAACACTGTACCCTACTGAACACTGTACCCTACTGAACGCTGTAACCTACTGAACGCTGTATCCTACTGAACGCAGTGCACTACTGAACACTGTACCCTACTGAACGCTGTAACCTACTGAACGCTGTATCCTACTGAACGCAGTGCACTACTGAACACTGTACCCTACTGAACGCTGTAACCTACTGAACGCTGTATCCTACTGAACGCAGTGCACTACTGAACGCTGTATCCTACTGAACGCAGTGCACTACTGAACACTGTACCCTACTACTACATGGCCCTGGTGTGGAGCGGTCCCTACAAGTGAGGTGGATGGTAACAGGTAGGACAGAGCTTAATACGGGTTCTGGTACCTGGTTGGTGTATAGGGGGGACAGAGACAGGGGGGACAGGACGGGTGGGGGTGTTAGTGTGCTGAAGGTGTGTTACCTGCCAGGTGTATAGTAACAGGGGGGACAGGGCTGAAGACGGGTGGGGGTGTTAGTGTGCTGAAGGTGTGTTACCTGCCAGGTGTATAGTAACAGGGGGGACAGGGGGGGGTTCTGGTACCTGGTTGGTGTATAGGGGGGACAGAGACAGGGGGGACAGGACGGGTGGGGGTGTTAGTGTGCTGAAGGTGTGTTACCTGCCAGGTGTAT
Source organism: Coregonus lavaretus (assembly GCF_964263955.1). Lineage (NCBI taxonomy): Eukaryota > Metazoa > Chordata > Actinopteri > Salmoniformes > Salmonidae > Coregonus > Coregonus lavaretus. The sequence goes on from NC_139995.1 coordinate 62,495,762, forward strand.
AGTAACAGGGGGGACAGGGCTGAAGACGGGTGGGGGTGTTAGTGTGCTGAAGGTGTGTTACCTGCCAGGTGTATAGTAACAGGGGGGACAGGGCTGAAGACGGGTGGGGGTGTTAGTGTGCTGAAGGTGTGTTACCTGCCAGGTGTATAGTAACAGGGGGGACAGGGCTGAAGACGGGTGGGGGTGTTAGTGTGCTGAAGGTGTGTTACCTGCCAGGTGTATAGTAACAGGGGGGACAGGGCTGAAGACGGGTGGGGGTGTTATGTTGAGCTCCATGTCGTTGTTGCGGTGTAGCCAGGCTTGGATGTCTCTCTGAGGCAGTGTGGGTCTCAGGGTGTTGCCATGGAGCACATTCTCTCTCCAGGGCTAGTGGGGCAGAGACATTACACATCATATTAAACATGCCACACATAGCTGACTTCTGACGTTCCGCCGATAGGGTTGTATAAAAGCGTGATATTCTAGATGAAGCAATATACAGTTATATACAATACAATATATATTATGGTGATGTACAGCTATATACAGTACATCACCATAACCCTAACCCTATAGATATACATCACTAACCATAACCCTATAGAGATATACATCACTAACCATAACCCTATAGAGATATACATCACTAACCATAACCCTACAGTATACTGTACATCACCATAACCCTAACCCTATAGATATACATCACTAACCATAACCATATAGAGATATACATCACTAACCATAACCCTATAGATATATACATCACTAACCATAACCCTATAGAGATATACATCACTAACCATAACCCTATAGATATACATCACTAACCATAACCCTATAGAGATATACATCACTAACCATAACCATAACCCTATAGAGATATACATCACTAACCATAACCCTATAGAGATATACATCACTAACCATAACCATAACCATATAGAGATATACATCACTAACCATAACCATAACCATATAGAGATATACATCACTAACCATAACCCTATAGAGATATACATCACTAACCATAACCCTATAGAGATATACATCACTAACCATAACCCTATAGAGATATACATCACTAACCATAACCCTATAGATATACATCACTAACCATAACCCTATAGATATACATCACTAACCATAACCCTATAGATATACATCACTAACCATAACCATAACCCTATAGAGATATACATCACTAACCATAACCCTATAGATATACATCACTAACCATAACCATAACCCTATAGAGATATACATCACTAACCATAACCCTATAGAGATATACATCACTAACCATAACCATATAGAGATATACATCACTAACCATAACCCTATAGAGATATACATCACTAACCATAACCCTATAGAGATATACATCACTAACCATAACCCTATAGAGATATACATCACTAACCATAACCCTATAGAGATATACATCACTAACCATAACCCTATAGAGATATACATCACTAACCATAACCATAACCCTACAGAGATATACATTACTAACCATAACCCTATAGAGATATACATCACTAACCATAACCATAACCCTATAGAGATATACATCACTAACCATAACCATAACCATATAGAGATATACATCACTAACCATAACCCTATAGAGATATACATCACTAACCATAACCCTATAGAGATATACATCACTAACCATAACCCTATAGAGATATACATCACTAACCATAACCCTATAGAGATATACATCACTAACCCTAACCCTATAGAGATATACATCACTAACCATAACCATAACCATATAGAGATATACATCACTAACCATAACCCTATAGAGATATACATCACTAACCATAACCATATAGAGATATACATCACTAACCATAACCCTATAGAGATATACATCACTAACCATAACCCTATAGAGATATACATCACTAACCATAACCCTATAGAGATATACATCACTAACCATAACCCTATAGAGATATACATCACTAACCATAACCCTATAGAGATATACATCACTAACCATAACCCTATAGAGATATACATCACTAACCCTAACCCTATAGAGATATACATCACTAACCATAACCATAACCATATAGAGATATACATCACTAACCATAACCCTATAGAGATATACATCACTAACCATAACCATATAGAGATATACATCACTAACCATAACCCTATAGAGATATACATCACTAACCATAACCCTATAGAGATATACATCACTAACCATAACCCTATAGAGATATACATCACTAACCATAACCATAACCATATAGAGATATACATCACTAACCATAACCCTATAGAGATATACATCACTAACCATAACCATAACCCTACAGAGATATACATCACTAACCATAACCCTATAGAGATATACATCACTAACCATAACCCTATAGAGATATACATCACTAACCATAACCCTATAGAGATATACATCACTAACCATAACCCTATAGAGATATACATCACTAACCATAACCCTATAGAGATATACATCACTAACCATAACCCTATAGAGATATACATCACTAACCATAACCCTATAGAGATATACATCACTAACCATAACCATAACCCTATAGATATATACATCACTAACCATAACCATAACCCTATAGAGATATACATCACTAACCATAACCCTATAGAGATATACATCACTAACCATAACCCTATAGAGATATACATCACTAACCATAACCATAACCCTATAGAGATATACATCACTAACCATAACCCTATAGAGATATACATCACTAACCATAACCATAACCCTATAGATATATACATCACTAACCATAACCATAACCCTATAGAGATATACATCACTAACCATAACCCTATAGAGATATACATCACTAACCATAACCCTATAGAGATATACATCACTAACCATAACCATAACCCTATAGAGATATACATCACTAACCATAACCCTATAGAGATATACATCACTAACCATAACCCTATAGATATATACATCACTAACCATAACCATATAGAGATATACATCACTAACCATAACCCTATAGAGATATACATCACTAACCATAACCATATAGAGATATACATCACTAACCATAACCCTATAGAGATATACATCACTAACCATAACCATAACCATATAGAGATATACATCACTAACCATAACCATAACCCTATAGAGATATACATCACTAACCATAACCCTATAGAGATATACATCACTAACCATAACCCTATAGAGATATACATCACTAACCATAACCCTATAGAGATATACATCACTAACCATAACCCTATAGAGATATACATCACTAACCATAACCCTATAGAGATATACATCACTAACCATAACCATAACCCTATAGAGATATACATCACTAACCATAACCCTATAGAGATATACATCACTAACCATAACCATATAGAGATATACATCACTAACCATAACCCTATAGAGATATACATCACTAACCATAACCATAACCATATAGAGATATACATCACTAACCATAACCCTATAGAGATATACATCACTAACCATAACCATATAGAGATATACATCACTAACCATAACCCTATAGAGATATACATCACTAACCATAACCATATAGAGATATACATCACTAACCATAACCCTATAGAGATATACATCACTAACCATAACCATAACCCTATAGAGATATACATCACTAACCCTAACCCTATAGAGATATACATCACTAACCATAACCATAACCATATAGAGATATACATCACTAACCATAACCCTATAGAGATATACATCACTAACCATAACCCTATAGAGATATACATCACTAACCATAACCCTATAGAGATATACATCACTAACCATAACCCTATAGAGATATACATCACTAACCATAACCCTATAGAGATATACATCACTAACCATAACCCTATAGAGATATACATCACTAACCATAACCCTATAGAGATATACATCACTAACCATAACCCTATAGAGATATACATCACTAACCATAACCCTATAGAGATATACATCACTAACCATAACCCTATAGAGATATACATCACTAACCATAACCCTATAGAGATATACATCACTAACCATAACCATATAGAGATATACATCACTAACCATAACCCTATAGAGATATACATCACTAACCATAACCCTATAGAGATATACATCACTAACCATAACCCTATAGAGATATACATCACTAACCATAACCCTATAGAGATATACATCACTAACCATAACCCTATAGAGATATACATCACTAACCATAACCCTATAGAGATATACATCACTAACCATAACCCTATAGAGATATACATCACTAACCATAACACAGTATTAGGTATGTCCCATTATCTCCTGTCCAATACCAGAGACCTCATCCATAGCCCCGATAGCCTCTACTACCTCTCCCATAACAAATCAGCCCATAATCATTTAAATATCAATGTGGGCCCCCCAAACAGATGTCTGTCATTTGAACTATGTACCTCACTCTGACCCAGTAAGCCATATGGATGTGAAGGGAACACTAGGCAGTAGATAAACGCTAGTAAAATATGATCTCTCTCTCTTCATAAACCATAAGCTCCCTGTCCTGACACCCTGTCCTGACACCCTGTCCTGGCACCCTGTCCTGGCACCCTGTCCTGGCACCCTGTCCTGGCACCCTGTCCTGACACCCTGTCCTGGCACCCTGTCCTGACACCCTGTCCTGGCACCCTGTCCTGGCACCCTGTCCTGACACCCTGTCCTGGCACCCTGTCCTGGCACCCTGTCCTGGCACCCTGTCCTGGCACCCTGTCCTGACACCCTGTCCTGGCACCCTGTCCTGGCACCCTGTCCTGACACCCTGTCCTGGCACCCTGTCCTGGCACCCTGTCCTGGCACCCTGTCCTGGCACCCTGTCCTGGCACCCTGTCCTGTTGTCCTGGTGGAACATTCCGTTCATGCTCAGTAGAAATGAAGAGAAACAACCAGGTACGATCAGAACCAGGTACGATCAGAACCAGGTACGATCAGAACCAGGTACGATCAGAACCAGGTACGATCAGAACCAGTTCAATAAGAAAAATACTGGGTCTGGTGAAGCCTGCTGAAACCAGGGTTGTGTTTAGTAGGCATGAAATGGAAGACAATTCCCCAAAACAGAGAGACGCTATCTGAACTCATCCAATAAGAAACTTTTGTTTTCCTTTTCTGTTGCAAAATGTTTTTTGTAACCGGACCACTGACCCCTAACCCCTGACCCTGGGCTATCTATGACATCACCTTCCTGAGCTCATCCCTGCGGGCCTCATCGGGGTGCCTGGGGTGTTCGTTGGCCTCGATGGAGCTCCTGAAGCCTGGGTAGAGGAAGCCGTCGCGGGTCCTCCAGGCTGCCCTGCTCTGGGCCTCCCTAGCCTTCCGCTCAGCCTTTACCTCCTGGGGGTGGACTGGAGCGCTGTGGTACTGCTGGTTGTAGGTCCACCTCCGACCTGGAGACTGCATAGTTCGAGGAAGAGAGGACATTGAGCCCCTCTTGGACGACAATGGAAGTACACTGAACATAAATATAAACGCAACATGCAACAATTTCATAGAAGGAAATCAGTCAATTGAAATAAATTCATTAGGCCCTAATCTATGGATTTCACATGACTGGGAATACAGATATGCATCTGCTGGTCACAGATCACTTTTTTGAAAAGGTAGGGGCGTGGATCAGAAAACCAGTCAGTATCTGGTGTGACCACCATTTGCCTCATTCAACGTGTCACATCTCCTTTGCATAGAGTTGATCAGGCTGTTGATTGTGGCCTGTGGAATGTTGTTCCATTCCTTTTCAATGGCTGTGTGAAGTTGCTGGATATTGGTGGGAAATGGAACACGCTGTCGTACACGTCAATCCAGAGCATCCCAAACAAGCTCAATGGGTGACATGTCTGGTGAGTATGCAGGCCATGGAAGAACTGGGACATTTTCAGCTTCCAGGAATTGTGTACAGATCCTTGTGACATGGGGCTGTGCATTATCATGCTGAAACATGAGGTGATGGCAGCGGATGAATGGCACGACAATGGGCCTCAGGATCTCGTCACGGTATCTCTGTGCATTCAAATTACCATCGATAAAATGCAATTGTGTTCGTTGTATGTAGCTTATGCCTGCCCATGCCATAACCCCACCGCCACCATGGGGCACTCTGTTCACAACGTTGACATAAGCAAACCGTTCACCCACACGACGCCATACACGCTGTCTGCCATCTGCCCAGTACAGTTGAAACCGGGATTCATCCGTGAAGAGCACACTTCTCCAGTGTTCCAGTGGCCATTGAAGGTGAGCATTTTCCCACTGAAGTTGGTTACGACGTCGAACTGCAGTCAGGTCAAGACCTTGGTGAGGATGACGAGCACGCAGATGAGCTTCCCTGAGGCGGTTTCTGACAGGTTGTCCAAACCCACAGTTCCATCAGCTGTCCGGGTGTCTGGTCTCAGATGATCCCGCAGGTGAAGAAGCTGGATGTGGAGTTCCTGGGCTGCCGTGGTTACACGTGGTCTGCTGTTGTGAGGCCGGTTGGACGTACTGCCAAATTCTCTAAAATGACGTTGGTGGCGGCTTATGGTAGAGAAATTAACATTCAATTCTCTGGCAACAGCTCTGGTGGACATTCCTGCAGTCAGCATGCCAATTCCACGAACCCTCGAAACTTGACACATCTGTGGCATTGTGTTGTGTGACAAAACTACACATTTTCGAGTGGCCTTTTATGGTCCCCAGCAAAAGATGAACCTTTGTAATGATCCTGCAGTTTAATCAGCTTCTTGATATGCCACACCTGTCAGGTGGATGGATTATCTTGGCAAAGGAGAAATGCTCACTAACAGGGATGTAAACACATTTATGCACAACATCTGAGAGAAATAAGCTTTTTGTGCATCTGGAAAAATTCTGGGATCTTTTATTTCAGCTCATGAAACATGGGACCAACACTTTACCGGTTGCGTTTATATTTTTGTTCAGTATAGATTTGAGAAATACTTATTTGTTATTAAACCCAGCACATTTTGGGTTGATGCTTTCTTCAGGGTTTCTCTGACTGGGGAGAGGAATAAACATGTCAATTTAGCAAAGGTAGTTCAGTGAACCATATTCCTGTGATGAGTAACCTTGACCTGAACACTTACAAAGCTAATCACTAATCATATGATGCAAACGTGTCATACCAGCTGTATTCTACATGCTTGAATGGCAAATAGCTCAGATACACATGAAGCAAATGACCCCGGGAATCGATAGATCGCTCAGAGATGCACAAAAAACAATATAACAATCAAAATGGGTGAATGTTCCTTTAACTCAACAGGCTAACGTGGTCTTGTGTCATGTTACCTATGTCATCTCTCCATGTAGCATCTCTCTAGCCTGCTCTGTCATGTTACCTGCAATGTTATCTCTCTGTAATCTTACCTGTAATGCTATCTCTCTGTAATGTTACCTGTAATGCTATCTCTCTGTAATGTTACCTGTAATGGTATCTCTATGTAATGTTATATCTCTGTAATGTAACCTGTAATGTTATCTCTATGTAATGTTACCTGTAATGTTATCTCTCTGTAATCTTACCTGTAATGCTATCTCTCTGTAATGTTACCTGCGATGGTATGTCTCTAATGATATCTCTCTGTAATGTTACCTGTAATGTTATCTCTCTGTAATATTACATGTAATGATATCTCTCTGTAATGTTTTCTCTCTGTAATGTTACCTGTAATGCTATCTCTCTGTAATGTCACCTCTATGTAATGTTATCTATCTGTATTGTTACCTGTAATGTTATATATCTGTAATGTTATCTGTAATGTTATCTCTGTAATGTTATCTCTCTGTAATGTAATCTCTCTGTAATGTTACCTGTAATGTTATATCTCTGTAATGTTACCTGTAATGTTATCTCTCTGTAATGTTACCTGTAATGTTATCTCTATGTAATGTTACCTGTAATGTAATCTCTCTGTAATCTTACCTGTAATGCTATCTCTCTGTAATCTTACCTGTAATGCTATCTCTCTGTAATGTCACCTCTCTGTAATGTTATCTCTCTGTAATGTTATCTCGCTGTAGTTTTACCTGTTATGTTATCTCTCTGTTATGTTATCTCTCTGTAGTGTTACCTGTTATGGTATCTCTCTGTAATGTTACCTGTGCCACATCCCTGTGTAGCATCTTTCTAACCTGTACCATATCCTGCTCCATACCTGTGTAGAATCCTTTATGGATAATTTTCTAGTACATATGTTATGAAATGATAAGGGCAAAACAGAATAAACATGATTGATACTTTGTAATCCCGATGCCTGGATAGTGACTATAGTCAATACACTGTGTAACTGTCCTTTAACGTATGTATGTGTATTATTTTTTGTCACGCCACCAATATAATGAGATAAGAGGCAAAGGCCCCACCTAGAGAAACGACACGTAGACCTTGACAGTAAACAGTACGTGGCACCTGGACTTTGAAAGCTAATGGTGGCGTGGCACTGAAAGATGTTAATCATCTACATAAAGAGGAGTAACTATGTATGCTGTATAAGTATTACTATGCATTTTGTGTAAGCATGAAACTGTATAAAAGGAGAGCTCCGAGTCAGGGCAGGCAGTTGCTCCATGGACCAGCTCAGCTTTGTTGCGTTGTAATAAAGTCTATTCTGAATTCACAGGCTCCGGATTCTGAGAGATATTATTGAGTTAAATTTCTCTACCACACCTTCTAACCTGTACCATATCCTGCTCCATACCTGTGTAGCATCTTTCTAACTTGTACCATATCCTGCTCCATACCTGTGTAGCATCTTTCTAACTTGTACCATATCCTGCTCCATACCTGTGTAGCATCTTTCTAACTTGTACCATATCCTGCTCCATACCTATGTAGCATCTTTCTAACTTGTACTATATCCTGCTCCATACCTGTGTAGCATTGTTCTAACTTGTACCATATCCTGCTCCATACCTGTGTAGCATCTTTCTAACCTGTACTATATCCTGCTCCATACCTGTGTAGCATCTTTCTAACTTGTACCATATCCTGCTCCATACCTGCTCTGTGGTCTGAATGCTGTGCCTTTTGTCATCCAGTGGATCTACTGGTACTGCTGGTCTGGCCCTCTGCAGCTGAAGACTGGCCTGCTGCACCTCCGCAATGTTGGCCTGAGAAGACATATGGATGAGTTGGATCAGAGTTACTGCAATGACAATTTGGCTTTGGTTTTTCCATTTATATTTTGAGGTTGTATGTTGGCACGTGGGCCGCACTGATTGGTGTCACCTCGTTAGTCAATGTGTTACACCTGTGCTGGTTGGTCAACTCGTTAGAGGGAAGGTGTTACACCTGTGCTGGTTGGTCAACTCGTTAGAGGGAAGGTGTTACACCTGTGCTGGTTGGTCAACTCGTTAGAGGGAAGGTGTTTCACCTGTGCTGGTTGGTCAACTCGTTAGAGGGAAGGTGTTTCACCTGTGCTGACACAGGTGCTATTTAAGAGTGGTTGGCCCAGTGTTCCGGTTGTCCTGGGAGATGTGGGGGTTAACACCTTTAGTTGGCGCTCCCTATTTGATTTCTAAACAAACAATCCTTTATCTGATCTTCCCTGTTTTTGCTTTGCTCTACTTTTTGGCTTGATTCCTGTCTTTAAGTTTGGGGTGGGATTTATTTTGTTTGCCTGTTCTTCGGCAAATATAGTGGCCGCTCATGGTGGGTGTCTTTTAGGTTCCAGGTGTTGTTGCTAGTCGACTTTCAGTGGACTCCCCCATGAGTGTCTTTCAGAATCCCTCCTAAAAACTCCACTTGTTTCGTTTTGGTTGTGGTCAGTGACTCTTTGTTAGTTCCCCTTTCTGTTTGAGCGACATTATTTGGTTTTCTTGCTGGGCAACGTAACACAATGGGGGCTCGTCCGGGATTTTGTTTCCAATGAGTATGGTAGTCAGTCTAATCACCTACTCTGAAGCTCTGCTGTGCCCAGATATTTGAGTGTTCAAAATACCCTTTAGTGGTAGTTTGTCACTGACATCCACCCTGAGGGGTTATAAGATTGGTGGAATCATTTTGAAAGTTGCATAAACACACAGGCTTATAAAATAAAAATAAAGCCATGGACTTTAAGTTGGACGCATTTGTGGAAAACCCTCCATGGGAGATGCTAGTGGAAAACCCTCCATGGGAGATGCTAGTGGAAAACCCTCCATGGGAGATGCTAGTGGAAAACCCTCCATGGGAGATGCTAGTGGAAAACCCTCCATGGGAGATGCTAGTGGAAAACCCTCCATGGGAGATGCTAGTGGAAAACCCTCCATGGGAGATGCTAGTGGAAAAACCCTCCATGGGAGATGCTAGTGGAAAACCCTCCATGGGAGATGCTAGTGGAAAACCCTCCATGGGAGATGATAGTGGAAAACCCTCCATGGGAGATGCTAGTGGAAAACCCTCCATGGGAGATGCTAGTGGAAACCCTCCATGGGAGATGCTAGTGGAAACCCCTCCATGGGAGATGCTAGTGGAAAACCCTCCATGGGAGATGCTAGTGGAAAACCCTCCATGGGAGATGCTAGTGGAAAACCCTCCATGGGAGATGCTAGTGGAAAACCCTCCATGGGAGATGCTAGTGGAAAACCCTCCATGGGAGATGCTAGTGGAAAACCCTCCATGGGAGATGCTAGTGGAAACCCTCCATGGGAGATGCTAGTGGAAAACCTCCATGGGAGATGCTAGTGGAAAACCCTCCATGGGAGATGCTAGTGGAAAACCCTCCATGGGAGATGCTAGTGGAAAACCCTCCATGGGAGATGCTAGTGGAAACCCTCCATGGGAGATGCTAGTGGAAACCCCTCCATGGGAGATGCTAGTGGAAAACCCTCCATGGGAGATGCTAGTGGAAAACCCTCCATGGGAGATGCTAGTGGAAAACCCTCCATGGGAGATGCTAGTGGAAAACCCTCCATGGGAGATGCTAGTGGAAAACACAACATGGGAGATGCTAGTGGAAAACACAACATGGGAGATGCTAGATTAATGTACAAAGGTGAATCTGCTCATCATGGCAAAGCATTATGACGTCAAAGTTCACATGCCGTTTCAAAAGCAGTAGTCAAAGAGTTGAACGGTACAGCTTTGGTGGAGGAGGAAATCCTTCCGGAGAGGGGGGGTAGAGGACACCCCATAGAGATAGATATTGTAGAGGACACCCCATAGAGATAGATATGGTAGAGGACACCCCATAGAGATAGATATGGTAGAGGACACCCCATAGAGATAGATATGGTAGAGGACACCCCATAGAGATAGATATGGTAGAGGACACCCCATAGAGATAGATATGGTAGAGGACACCCCATAGAGATAGATATGGTAGAGGACACCCCATAGAGATAGATACGGTAGAGGACACCCCATAGAGATAGATACGGTAGAGGACACCCCATAGAGATAGATACGGTAGAGGACACCCCATAGATATAGATACGGTAGAGGACACCCCATAGAGATAGATACGGTAGAGGACACCCCATAGAGATAGATACGGTAGAGGACACCCCATAGAGATAGATACGGTAGAGGACACCCCATAGAGATAGATACGGTAGAGGACACCCCATAGAGATAGATACGGAAGAGGACACCCCATAGAGATAGATACGGTAGAGGACACCCCATAGAGATAGATACGGTAGAGGACACCCCATAGAGATAGATACGGTAGAGGACACCCCATAGAGATAGATATGGTAGAGGACACCCCATAGAGATAGATATGGTAGAGGACACCCCATTGAGATAGATATGGTAGAGGACACCCCATAGAGATAGATATGGATGAGGACACCCCATAGAGATAGATATGGTAGAGGACACCCCATAGAGATAGATATGGTAGAGGACACCCCATAGAGATAGATATGGTAGAGGACACCCCATAGAGATAGATATGGTAGAGGACACCCCATATAGATAGATATGGTAGAGGACACCCCATAGAGATAGATATGGTAGAGGACACCCCATAGAGATAGATATGGTAGAGGACACCCCATAGAGATAGATATGGTAGAGGACACCCCATATAGATAGATATGGTAGGGGACACCCCATAGAGATAGATATGGTAGGGGACACCCCATAGAGATAGATATGGTAGAGGACACCCCATAGAGATAGATATGGTAGAGGACACCCCATAGAGATAGATATGGTAGAGGACACCCCATAGAGATAGATACGGTAGAGGACACCCCATAGAGATAGATACGGTAGAGGACACTCCATAGAGATAGATACGGTAGAGGACACCCCATAGATATAGATACGGTAGAGGACACCCCATAGAGATAGATACGGTAGAGGACACCCCATAGAGATAGATACGGTAGAGGACACCCCATAGAGATAGATACGGTAGAGGACACCCCATAGAGATAGATACGGTAGAGGACACCCCATAGAGATAGATACGGTAGAGGACACCCCATAGAGATAGATACGGTAGAGGACACCCCATAGAGATAGATACGGTAGAGGACACCCCATAGAGATAGATACGGTAGAGGACACCCCATAGAGATAGATACGGAAGAGGACACCCCATAGAGATAGATACGGTAGAGGACACCCCATAGAGATAGATATGGTAGAGGACACCCCATAGAGATAGATATGGTAGAGGACACCCCATAGAGATAGATATGGTAGAGGACACCCCATAGAGATAGATATGGTAGAGGACACCCCATATAGATAGATATGGTAGGGGACACCCCATAGAGATAGATATGGTAGGGGACACCCCATAGAGATAGATATGGTAGAGGACACCCCATAGAGATAGATATGGTAGAGGACACCCCATAGAGATAGATACGGTAGAGGACACCCCATAGAGATAGATACGGTAGAGGACACCCCATAGAGATAGATACGGTAGAGGACACCCCATAGATATAGATACGGTAGAGGACACCCCATAGAGATAGATACGGTAGAGGACACCCCATAGAGATAGATACGGTAGAGGACACCCCATAGAGATAGATACGGTAGAGGACACCCCATAGAGATAGATACGGTAGAGGACACCCCATAGAGATAGATACGGAAGAGGACACCCCATAGAGATAGATACGGTAGAGGACACCCCATAGAGATAGATACGGTAGAGGACACCCCATAGAGATAGATACGGTAGAGGACACCCCATAGAGATAGATACGGTAGAGGACACCCCATAGAGATAGATACGGTAGAGGACACCCCATAGAGATAGATATGGTAGAGGACACCCCATAGAGATAGATATGGTAGAGGACACCCCATTGAGATAGATATGGTAGAGGACACCCCATAGAGATAGATATGGTAGAGGACACCCCATAGAGATAGATATGGTAGAGGACACCCCATAGAGATAGATATGGTAGAGGACACCCCATAGAGATAGATATGGTAGAGGACACCCCATAGAGATAGATATGGTAGAGGACACCCCATATAGATAGATATGGTAGAGGACACCCCATAGAGATAGATATGGTAGGGGACACCCCATAGAGATAGATATGGTAGAGGACACCCCATAGAGATAGATATGGTAGAGGACACCCCATAGAGATAGATATGGTAGAGGACACCCCATAGAGATAGATACGGTAGAGGACACCCCATAGAGATAGATACGGTAGAGGACACTCCATAGAGATAGATACGGTAGAGGACACCCCATAGATATAGATACGGTAGAGGACACCCCATAGAGATAGATACGGTAGAGGACACCCCATAGAGATAGATACGGTAGAGGACACCCCATAGAGATAGATACGGTAGAGGACACCCCATAGAGATAGATACGGTAGAGGACACCCCATAGAGATAGATACGGTAGAGGACACCCCATAGAGATAGATACGGTAGAGGACACCCCATAGAGATAGATACGGTAGAGGACACCCCATAGAGATAGATACGGTAGAGGACACCCCATAGAGATAGATACGGAAGAGGACACCCCATAGAGATAGATACGGTAGAGGACACCCCATAGAGATAGATATGGTAGAGGACACCCCATAGAGATAGATATGGTAGAGGACACCCCATAGAGATAGATATGGTAGAGGACACCCCATAGAGATAGATATGGTAGAGGACACCCCATATAGATAGATATGGTAGGGGACACCCCATAGAGATAGATATGGTAGGGGACACCCCATAGAGATAGATATGGTAGAGGACACCCCATAGAGATAGATATGGTAGAGGACACCCCATAGAGATAGATACGGTAGAGGACACCCCATAGAGATAGATACGGTAGAGGACACCCCATAGAGATAGATACGGTAGAGGACACCCCATAGATATAGATACGGTAGAGGACACCCCATAGAGATAGATACGGTAGAGGACACCCCATAGAGATAGATACGGTAGAGGACACCCCATAGAGATAGATACGGTAGAGGACACCCCATAGAGATAGATACGGTAGAGGACACCCCATAGAGATAGATACGGAAGAGGACACCCCATAGAGATAGATACGGTAGAGGACACCCCATAGAGATAGATACGGTAGAGGACACCCCATAGAGATAGATACGGTAGAGGACACCCCATAGAGATAGATATGGTAGAGGACACCCCATAGAGATAGATATGGTAGAGGACACCCCATTGAGATAGATATGGTAGAGGACACCCCATAGAGATAGATATGGTAGAGGACACCCCATAGAGATAGATATGGTAGAGGACACCCCATAGAGATAGATATGGTAGAGGACACCCCATAGAGATAGATATGGTAGAGGACACCCCATAGAGATAGATATGGTAGAGGACACCCCATATAGATAGATATGGTAGAGGACACCCCATAGAGATAGATATGGTAGAGGACACCCCATAGAGATAGATATGGTAGAGGACACCCCATAGAGATAGATATGGTAGAGGACACCCCATATAGATAGATATGGTAGGGGACACCCCATAGAGATAGATATGGTAGGGGACACCCCATAGAGATAGATATGGTAGAGGACACCCCATAGAGATAGATATGGTAGAGGACACCCCATAGAGATAGATATGGTAGAGGACACCCCATAGAGATAGATACGGTAGAGGACACCCCATAGAGATAGATATGGTAGAGGACACCCCATAGAGATAGATATGGTAGAGGACACCCCATAGAGATAGATATGGTAGAGGACATGCAACCAGACAACAAGAACAGGAACGTGAGCATGCCATTTGGAACCGCCAGCTTGTACCGCCTTTCAACGAAAAGGAGGTGGATGTATATTTTACTCTGTTTGAGCAGATTGCCACGTCCCTAAAATGACCGCAAGATATTTGGTCACTGCACCTCCAAAGTGTTCTTGTGGGAAAAGCTCAGGAAGTGTACGCTTTTTCTCTTGACCACAGTTCAGGTGACTCTGTTAAAGCTGCTATCCTTCGGGCTTACAAGTTGGTCCCAGAGGCATAAAGACAAGAGTTCCATAAATTACGAAAGACAGAATCACAACGCCATGTTGAGTTCGCAAGGGAACAAGCCAGTATTTTTGAATGGTGGGGTGGTTCTCCAAAGGTCAAGGACCTTGAGGATTTAAAGACACTCATACTTCACGAGCAGTTCAAGAATTGCCTTCACAAACGGGTTGCTACCTACATTTATGAGCACAAGGATCTCACTCTTGAAAAAGCTGCAGTTCTTGCAGATGAGATTGTTGACACACAAAACTACCTTCACAAACAAAGCACCCAGTACTTATCCCTATGCAAAAAGCAATCCAGAGAAGTCACCTCCTACTGCAAGGTTTCAGTCCATTTCTACAGCGCCCAAAGGTACAGATCAGCAGAAAACTTTTTTTTTCTTCCGTTTCCGCCAGTTTGTCATTACTGCCGTCAGAAAGGACACATTGTCTCAGTATCCTAAGTTGAAACAGGAAAATGAGAGAGAGAAAAAGCTGTTTCTTCTTGTGGGAGCACTCCAGCCCATTAAGTATCTGGTTGGGACTGGTGTATCCCATCAAGTCTCTGGTTGGGACTGGTGTATCTCATTAAGTCTCTGGTTGGGACTGGTGTATCTCCTAAAGAAGACTTTGGATCAGATGTGTATGAACCCTTTGTTAGTGTCTCCGCAGAGTGGTGATGCTGTTAAGCAGCTGGTGAAGATACTGCGAGACACTGGGGCAGCCCAGTCCTTCATGTTGGAGTGTGTTTTGCCTTTGTCTGACACTTCAGCAACTGGTTACAGGGTGTTAGTACAAGGCGTGGAGATGGGTTGCAAGGAAGTTCCTTTATATAATGTGGAACTCTAGTCTGGTCTTATTTCTGGTTTCTACTTGTATTTGTGGCCCTTTGATGTACACAGAGAGCTAACATTAATAATCTGCATTTCGATCTCTCTTGGCTCAAAGTGAAGGAGAGATTGACTTCATCACTACTTGTATTTATGAGAAGTATTGACATGTTGAATGGACCGAGCTGTCTGTTTGAACTACTGGCACACAGCTCGGACACCCATGTATACCCCACAAGACATGCCACCAGAGGTCTCTTCACAGTCCCCAAGTCCAGAACAGACTATGGGAGGCGCACAGTACTACATAGAGCCATGACTACATGGAACTCTATTCCACATCAAGTAACTCATGCAAGCAGTAAAATTTGATCAGGCTTTCATCAGGCTGCCCACTCAAGAGAAAGCTTCAAACTAACTAGTGCCTGCAACCTGGTTCAGGTTATCAATCAACCTACTAGGGTAGTTACAAACAGTACAGGAATGAAATAATCAACATGTATTGATCAAATCTTTACAAATGCAGCAGAAATTTGTTTGAAAGCAGTATCCAGATCCATCGGATGTAGTGATCACAATATAGTAGCAATATCTAGGAAAACCAAAGTTCCAAAGGCTGGGCCTAATATTGTGTATAAGAGGGCATACAATAAGTTCTGTAGTGATTCCTATGTTGATGATGTGAAGACTATTTGTTGGTCCGTGGTGTGTAATGAGGAGCAAACAGACACTGCACTTGACACATTTATGAAATTGCTTATTCCAGTTACTAATAAGCATGCACCCATTAAGTGCATGAAAATGACTGTAAAAACGGTTAAATCCCTGTGGATTGATGAGGAATTGAAACATTTTATGGTTGAGAGTGATGAGGCAAAAGAGATGGCAAATAGGTCTGGCTGCACAACCGATTGGCAAACATACTGCAAATTGAGAAATCATGTGACTAAACTGAATAAAAAGAAGAAGAAACTACACTATGAAACAAAGATAAATGACATGGGGGCGGCAGGTAGCTTAATGGTTATGAGCGTTGTGCCAGTAACCGAAAGGTCACTGGTTCTAATCCCCGAGCCAACTAGGTGAAAAATCTGTCGATGTGCCCTTGAGCAAGGCACTTAACCCAAATTGCTCCTGTAAGTCACTCTGGATAAGAGCGTCTGCTAAAAATGACTCAAATGTAAAAAAAATAAAGAATGATAGTAAAAAGCTTTGGAGCACCTTAAATGACATTTTGGGCAAAAAGGCAAACTCCGCTCCATCATCCATTGAATCAGATGGCTCATTCATCACAAAACCCACTGATATTGCCAACTACTTTAATGATTTTTTCATTGGCAAGATTAGCAAACTTAGGCATGACATGCCAGCAACAAACGCTGACACTACACATCCAAGTATACCTGACCAAATTATGAAAGACAAGCATTGAATTTTGAATTCCGTAAAGTAAGTTCCCCTACCTAAGAATAGTAAAGCCCCCTTAACTGGCTCAAATAGACGGCCAATCAGCCTGTTACCAACCCTTAGTAAACTTTTGGAAAAAATGGTGTTTGACAAGATAAAATGCTATTTTACAGTAAACAAATTGACAACAGACTTTCAGCACGCTTATAGGGAAGGACATTCAACAAGCACAGCACTTACACAAATGACTGATGATTGGCTGAGAGAAATTGATGACAAAAAGATTGTGGGGGCTGTTTTGTTAGACTTCAGTGCGACTTTTGACATTATCGATCATAGTCTGCTGCTGGAAAAACATGTGTTATGGCTTTACACCCCCTCCTATAGTAAGGATGGGGGGAAGTCTGTCTATAATAAAGCGCTGCCTTCTTAACAGCACTATCAACAAGGCAGGTCCTACAGGCCCTAGGTTTGTGACACCTGGACTACTGTTCAGTCGTGTGGCCAGGTGCCACAAAGAGGGACTTGGGAAAATTGCAATTGGCTCAGAACAGGGCAGCACGGCTGGCCCTTGGATGTACACAGAGAGCTAACATTAATAATATGCATGTGAATCTCTCCTGGCTCAAAGTGGAAGAGAGATTGACTTCATCACTACTTGTATTTGTGAGAGGTATTGACATGTTGAATGAATCGAGCTGTCTGTTTGAACTACTGGCGCACAGCTCAGACACCCATGCATACCCCACAAGACATGCCACAAGAGGTCTCTTCACAGTCCCCAAGTCCAGAACAGACTACGGGAGGCACACAGTACTACATAGAGCCATGACTACATGGAACTCTATTCCACATCAGGTAACTCATGCCAGCAGTAAATTAGATTTAAAAAACAGATACAAATACACCTTATGGAACAGCGGGGACTGTGAAGCAACACAAACATAGACACAGACACATGCAATCAAACACACAATATCATACGCACTATACACACACATGTACACATGGATTTTGTGTTACAGATATGTAGTAGTAGAGTAGAGGCCTGAGGGCACACACTTAATATGTTGTGAAATCTGTTATGAATGCCTTAATTTTGCTGGACCCCAGGAAGAGTAGCTGCTGCCTTGGCAGCAGCTAATGGGGATCCATAATAAATACAAATACAAATCTGATCTTCCCTGTTTTTATTTGGTCCACTTTTTGGTTTGATTCCTGTCTTTGCATTTGGTGTGGGTTTAAGTTTGTTCTTGGGAAAATTTAGTGGGTGCTCATGGTCTTTTAGGTCCCAGTTGTTAGTGGGCACCCCCATGTGTGTCTTTCAGAACCCCGCCTAAAACAGAACCCCTCCTGTTTCGTGACTAATTGTTCTCCCATTTGTTTGAGTGACATTATTTGGTTTTCTTGCTGGGGAATGTAACATATAATATGTTACTTTACGTTAGGTTATAGATTAGACATAACGTAGTAAAAGTAAATCCAGGACACTCAAATTACGATTGGTATGGCTACATAACACAGGAGGTTACTTAAGGCAGAAACAGAAGGAGGGTGGTTGGTCTGGGTGGATGGGTTGGTCTGGGTGGATGGGTTGGTCTGGGTGGATGGGTTGGTCTGGGTGGATGGGTTGGTCTGGGTGGATGGGTTGGTCTGGGTGGATGGGTTGGTCTGGGTGGATGGGTTGGTCAGGGTGGATGGGTTGGTCTGGGTGGATGGGTTGGTCAGGGTGGATGGGTTGGTCTGGGTGGATGGGTTGGTCAGGGTGGATGGGTTGGTCTGGGTGGTCTGGGTGGATGGGTGGATGGGTTGGTCTGGGTGGATGGGTTGGTCTGGGTGGATGGGTGGATGGGTGGTCTGGGTGGATGGGTGGATGGGTTGGTCTGGGTGGATGGGTTGGTCAGGGTGGATGGGTTGGTCTGGGTGGATGGGTTGGTCGGGGTGGATGGGTTGGTCGGGGTGGATGGGTTGGTCTGGGTGGATGGGTTGGTCTGGGTGGATGGGTTGGTCTGGGTGGATGGGTGGATGGGTTGGTCGGGGTGGATGGGTTGGTTCGGGGTGGATGGGTTGGTCTGGGTGGATGGGTTGGTCGGGGTGGATGGGTTGGTCTGGGTGGATGGGTTGGTCAGGGTGGATGGGTTGGTCAGGGTGGATGGGTTGGTCTGGGTGGAAGGGTGGATGGGTTGGTCTGGGTGGATGGGTTGGTCTGGGTGGATGGGTTGGTCTGGGTGGATGGGTTGGTCTGGGTGGATGGGTTGGTCTGGGTGGATGGGTTGGTCAGGGTGGATGGGTTGGTCTGGGTGGATGGGTTGGTCTGGGTGGATGGGTTGGTCGGGGTGGATGGGTTGGTCGGGGTGGATGGGTTGGTCAGGGTGGATGGGTTGGTCGGGGTGGATGGGTTGGTCTGGGTGGTCTGGGTGGATGGGTTGGTCTGGGTAGATGGGTTGGTCGGGGTGGATGGGTTGGTCTGGGTGGTCTGGGTGGATGGGTTGGTCTGGGTGGATGGGTTGGTCTGGGTGGATGGGTTGGTCTGGGTGGATGGGTTGGTCGGGGTGGATGGGTTGGTCTGGGTGGTCTGGGTGGATGGGTTGGTCTGGGTAGATGGGTTGGTCTGGGTGGAAGGGTGGATGGGTTGGTCTGGGTGGATGGGTTGGTCTGGGTGGAAGGGTGGATGGGTTGGTCTGGGTGGATGGGTTGGTCTGGGTGGATGGGTGGATGGGTTGGTCTGGGTGGATGGGTTGGTCTGGGTGGAAGGGTGGATGGGTTGGTCTGGGTGGATGGGTTGGTCTGGGTGGATGGGTGGATGGGTTGGTCAGGGTGGATGGGTGGATGGGTTGGTCTGGGTGGATGGGTTGGTCTGGGTGGATGGGTTGGTCTGGGTGGATGGGTGGATGGGTTGGTCTGGGTGGATGGGTGGTCTGGGTGGATGGGTTGGTCTGGGTGGAAGGGTGGATGGGTTGGTCTGGGTGGATGGGTTGGTCTGGGTGGATGGGTGGTCTGGGTGGATGGGTTGGTCTGGGTGGAAGGGTGGATGGGTTGGTCTGGGTGGATGGGTTGGTCTGGGTGGATGGGTTGGTCGGGGTGGATGGGTTGGTCTGGGTGGATGGGTTGGTCTGGGTGGATGGGTGGATGGGTTGGTCTGGGTGGATGGGTTGGTCTGGGTGGATGGGTTGGTCTGGGTGGATGGGTTGGTCTGGGTGGATGGGTGGATGGGTTGGTCTGGGTGGATGGGTGGATGGGTTGGTCTGGGTGGATGGGTTGGTCTGGGTGGATGGGTGGATGGGTTGGTCTGGGTGGATGGGTTGGTCTGGGTGGATGGGTTGGTCTGGGTGGATGGGTGGATGGGTTGGTCGGGGTGGATGGGTTGGTCTGGGTGGATGGGTTGGTCGGGGTGGATGGTCTGGGTGGATGGGTTGGTCGGGGTGGATGGGTTGGTCTGGGTGGATGGGTTGGTCGGGGTGGATGGGTTGGTCGGGGTGGATGGGTTGGTCTGGGTGGATGGGTTGGTCTGGGTGGATGGGTTGGTCTGGGTGGATGGGTGGATGGGTTGGTCGGGGTGGATGGGTTGGTTCGGGGTGGATGGGTTGGTCTGGGTGGATGGGTTGGTCGGGGTGGATGGGTTGGTCTGGGTGGATGGGTTGGTCAGGGTGGATGGGTTGGTCAGGGTGGATGGGTTGGTCTGGGTGGAAGGGTGGATGGGTTGGTCTGGGTGGATGGGTTGGTCGGGGTGGATGGGTTGGTCTGGGTGGATGGGTTGGTCTGGGTGGATGGGTTGGTCTGGGTGGATGGGTTGGTCTGGGTGGATGGGTTGGTCGGGGTGGATGGGTTGGTCGGGGTGGATGGGTTGGTCAGGGTGGATGGGTTGGTCGGGGTGGATGGGTTGGTCTGGGTGGTCTGGGTGGATGGGTTGGTCTGGGTAGATGGGTTGGTCGGGGTGGATGGGTTGGTCTGGGTGGTCTGGGTGGATGGGTTGGTCTGGGTGGATGGGTTGGTCTGGGTGGTCTGGGTGGATGGGTTGGTCTGGGTGGTCTGGGTGGATGGGTTGGTCTGGGTGGTCTGGGTGGATGGGTTGGTCTGGGTGGATGGGTTGGTCTGGGTGGATGGGTTGGTCTGGGTGGATGGGTTGGTCTGGGTGGATGGGTTGGTCGGGGTGGATGGGTTGGTCTGGGTGGTCTGGGTGGATGGGTTGGTCTGGGTAGATGGGTTGGTCTGAGTGGATGGGTTGGTCTGGGTGGAAGGGTGGATGGGTTGGTCTGGGTGGATGGGTTGGTCTGGGTGGATGGGTGGATGGGTTGGTCTGGGTGGATGGGTTGGTCTGGGTGGAAGGGTGGATGGGTTGGTCTGGGTGGATGGGTTGGTCTGGGTGGATGGGTGGATGGGTTGGTCAGGGTGGATGGGTGGATGGGTTGGTCTGGGTGGATGGGTTGGTCTGGGTGGATGGGTGGATGGGTTGGTCTGGGTGGATGGGTGGTCTGGGTGGATGGGTTGGTCTGGGTGGAAGGGTGGATGGGTTGGTCTGGGTGGATGGGTTGGTCTGGGTGGATGGGTGGTCTGGGTGGATGGGTTGGTCTGGGTGGAAGGGTGGATGGGTTGGTCTGGGTGGATGGGTTGGTCTGGGTGGATGGGTTGGTCTGGGTGGATGGGTGGATGGGTTGGTCTGGGTGGATGGGTGGATGGGTTGGTCTGGGTGGATGGGTTGGTCTGGGTGGATGGGTGGATGGGTTGGTCTGGGTGGATGGGTTGGTCTGGGTGGATGGGTTGGTCTGGGTGGATGGGTGGATGGGTTGGTCGGGGTGGATGGGTTGGTCTGGGTGGATGGGTTGGTCGGGGTGGATGGTCTGGGTGGATGGGTTGGTCGGGGTGGATGGGTTGGTCTGGGTGGATGGGTTGGTCTGGGTGGATGGGTTGGTCGGGGTGGATGGGTTGGTCGGGGTGGATGGGTTGGTCTGGGTGGATGGGTTGGTCTGGGTGGATGGGTTGGTCTGGGTGGATGGGTGGATGGGTTGGTCTGGGTGGATGGGTTGGTCTGGGTGGATGGGTTGGTCTGGGTGGATGGGTGGATGGGTTGGTCTGGGTGGATGGGTTGGTCTGGGTGGATGGGTGGATGGGTTGGTCTGGGTGGATGGGTTGGTCGGGGTGGATGGGTTGGTCGGGGTGGATGGGTTGGTCTGGGTGGATGGGTTGGTCTGGGTGGATGGGTGGATGGGTTGGTCGGGGTGGATGGGTTGGTTAGGGGTGGATGGGTTGGTCTGGGTGGATGGGTTGGTCGGGGTGGATGGGTTGGTCTGGGTGGAAGGGTGGATGGGTTGGTCTGGGTGGATGGGTTGGTCTGGGTGGATGGGTTGGTCGGGGTGGATGGGTTGGTCTGGGTGGAAGGGTTGGTCGGGGTGGATGGGTTGGTCTGGGTGGATGGGTTGGTCTGGGTGGATGGGTTGGTCTGGGTGGATGGGTGGATGGGTTGGTCAGGGTGGATGGGTTGGTCTGGGTGGATGGGTTGGTCTGGGTGGATGGGTTGGTCTGGGTGGATGGGTGGATGGGTTGGTCTGGGTGGATGGGTTGGTCTGGGTGGATGGGTTGGTCTGGGTGGATGGGTGGATGGGTTGGTCAGGGTGGATGGGTTGGTCTGGGTGGATGGGTTGGTCGGGGTGGATGGGTTGGTCTGGGTGGATGGGTTGGTCGGGGTGGATGGGTTAGTCGGGGTGGATGGGTTGGTCTGGGTGGATGGGTTGGTCTGGGTGGATGGGTTGGTCTGGGTGGAAGGGTGGATGGGTTGGTCTGGGTGGATGGGTTGGTCGGGGTGGATGGGTTGGTTCGGGGTGGATGGGTTGGTCTGGGTGGATGGGTTGGTCTGGGTGAATGGGTTGGTCGGGGTGGATGGGTTGGTCGGGGTGGATGGGTTGGTCTGGGTGGATGGGTTGGTCGGGGTGGATGGGTTGGTCTGGGTGGATGGGTTGGTCTGGGTGGAAGGGTGGACGTATGAAAAGCAACCCAAATGTTAGCTAATTAGCAACTTTGCAACTACTTAGCATGTTAGCTTACTCTTCCCCTAATCTTAACCTTTAACTTAACTATAAAATTAACCCTAACGTTTACGTAATATATATATATATATATATATATATATATATATATATATATCATACTGAAGCAGTAAAATGTAATAGATCATACTAAACGGCTCAAAGTCAACTGGTGCGATCAAGACGTAGGATGTTATATGAATTGTATGATATTTTACAATCACTATTACATTGGTATGCCAATATAATGTAATGTAAAGTAGCATATCATACTAAATGGAGTGACACCGATTTTAAAATATAATATGTTTTGCTCTGAGACTAGGTTAGGTCCATGACAAGACAAACAGATATAATATGCTATATTATGTTATGCTATGCTATATTATGTTATGCTATATTATGCTATGCTATATGATGCTATGCTATATTATGTTATGCTATATTATGTTATGCTATATTATGTTATGCTATATGATGCTATGCTATATTATGTTATGCTATATTATGTTATGCTATATTATGCTATGCTATATTATGTTATGCTATATTATGCTATGCTATATTATGTTATGCTATGCTATATTATGTTATGCTATATTATGTTATGCTATATGATGCTATGCTATATTATGTTATGCTATATTATGTTATGCTATATTATGCTATGCTATATTATGTTATGCTATATTATGCTATGCTATATTATGTTATGCTATATTATGCTATGCTATATTATGTTATGCTATGCTATATTATGCTATGCTATATTATGCTATGCTATATTATGTTATGCTATATTATGTTATGCTATATTATGCTATGCTATATTATGTTATGCTATGCTATATTATGTTATGCTATATTATGTTATGCTATATTATGCTATGCTATATTATGCTATGCTATATTATGCTATGCTATATTATGTTATGCTATATTATGCTATGCTATGCTATATTATGCTATGCTATATTATGCTATGCTATATTATGTTATGCTATATTATGTTATGCTATATTATGCTATGCTATATTATGTTATGCTATGCTATATTATGTTATGCTATATTATGTTATGCTATATTATGTTATGCTATATTATATTGTGCTAGATTATAACATAACATAACAGAGCATAATATAAAAAAAACATAATATAGCATAGCATAATATAGCATAACATAATATAGCATAGCATAATATAGCATAACATAATATAGCATAGCATAATATAGCATAACATAATATAGCATAGCATAAAATAGCATAACATAATATAGCATAACATAATATAGCATAGCATAATATAGCATAACATAATATAGCATAGCATAACATAATATAGCATAGCATAATATAGCATAGCATAATATAGCATAACATAATATAGCATAGCATAACATAATATAGCATAGCATAATATAGCATAGCATAATATAGCATAACATAATATAATATAGCATAAGATAGCATTAAATAATATAGCATAGTATAGCAGCAGGTAGCTTAGTGGGTAAGAGCGTTGTGCCAGTAACCGAAAGGTGCTTAAGAAAGGAACTTAACCCTAATTGCTCCTGTAAGTCGCTCTGGATAAGAGCGTCTGCTAAATGACAAAAAAAAAATATATATATATATATGGCAAAGCATAACATCATATAGCATAGCATAATATAGCACAACATAATATAGCATAACATAGCATAACATCATATAGCATAACATAACACAGGACAGCACAACGCCTACCTTTATGAAATCTTTGGTGATTTTGTTCATCTGCTGGTTGGTGATGTATTGTTTCCACAGTAGATAAGGAGTATTGTGTGTATCCAGGTGGCATTGTGTGTTCTCCGAGCCATGGTGTGACAACATGGCAGCCTCCGCTGCCCCACTACCCAGCAGCCTCTGCTGCCACCTCCCAGGGTGCACCACTCCAAACTCCTTGGTCATGGAGAGGACCATCTCAGCCGATGGGAACAGATCGTTCTGGACAACGTCCTTCAGGTTCCTCAGCTGGACCAACAGGCTCAACCTGGAGAATCATATACAACCATATTAACCATATTAATCATATACAACCATATTAACCAAATTAACCATATTAACCATATACAACCATATTAACCATATTAACCATATACAACCATATTAATCATATACAACCATATTAACCATATTAACCATATTAACCATTTACAACCATATTAATCATATACAACCATATTAACCATATTAACCATATTAACCATATACAACCATAATAACCATATTAATCATATACAACCATATTAACCAAATTAACCATATTAACCATATACAACCATATTAACCATATTAACCATATACAACCATATTAACCAAATTAACCATATTAACCATATACAACCATATTAACCATATTAACCATATACAACCATATTAATCATATACAACCATATTAACCATATTAACCATATTAACCATATTAACCATTTACAACCATATTAATCATATACAACCATATTAACCATATACAACCATATTAACCATATTAACCATATACAACCATATTAATCATATACAACCATATTAACCATATTAACCATATTAACCATTTACAACCATATTAATCATATACAACCATATTAACCATATACAACCATATTAACCATATACAACCATATTAACCATATACAACCATATTAACCATATACAACCATATTAACCATATTAATCATATTAACCATATACAACCATATTAACCATATACAACCATATTAACCATATTAATCGTATACAACCATATTAACCAAATTAACCATATACAACCATATTAACCATATACAACCATATTAACCATATTAATCATATACAACCATATTAACCTAATTAACCATATACAACCATATTAACCATATACAACCATATTAACCATATACAACAATATTAACCAAATTAACCATATTAACCATATACAACCATATTAACCATATTAATCATATACAACCATATTAACCATAATAATCATTTACAACCATATTAACCATATACAACCATATTAACCATATACAACCATATTAACCATATTAACCATATACAACCATATTAACCATATTAACCATATTAACCATATACAACCATATTAACCATATTAATCATATACAACCATATTAACCAAATTAACCATATACAACCATATTAACCATATACAACCACATTAACCATATTAATCACATACAACCATATTAACCATATTAACCATATACAACCATATTAACCATATTAATCATATACAACCATATTAACCATATACAACAATATTAACCATATTAATCATATACAACCATATTAACCATATACAACCATATTAACCATATACAACCATATTAACCATATTAACCATATACAACCATATTAACGATATTAATCATATACAACCATATTAACCATATACAACCATATTAACCATATACAACCATATTAACCATATTAATCATATACAACCATATTAACCATATTAATCATATACAACCATATTAACCATATTAACCAAATTAACCATATACAACCATATTAACCATATACAAACATATTAACCATATTAATCATATACAACCATATTAACCATATTAACCAAATTAACCATATACAACCATATTAACCATATACAACCATATTAACCATATTAATCATATACAACCATATTAACCATATTAACCATATTAACCATATTAACCATATTAACCATATACAACCATATTAACCATATTAATCATATACAACCATATTAACCATATACAACCATATTAACCATATACAACCATATTAACCATATTAATCATATACAACCATATTAACCATATTAACCATATACAACCATATTAACCATATTAATCATATACAACCATATTAATCATATTAATCATATACAACCATATTAACCATATTAACCATATACAACCATATTAACCATATTAACCATATACAACCATATTAACCATATTAACCATATTAACCATATTAACCATATTAACCATATTAATCATATACAACCATATTAACCATATTAACCATAATAACCATATTAACCATATTAACCAAATTAACCATATACAACCATATTAACCATATACAACCATATTAACCATATTAATCATATACAACCATATTAACCATATTAACCATATACAACCATATTAACCATATTAATCATATACAACCATATTAACCATATTAACCATATACAACCATATTAACCATATACAACCATATTAACCATATTAATCATATACAACCATATTAACCATATTAACCATATACAACCATATTAACCATATTAATCATATACAACCATATTAACCATATTAATCATATACAACCATATTAACCATATTAACCATATACAACCATATTAACCATATTAATCATATACAACCATATTAACCATATACAACCATATTAACCATATACAACCATATTAACCATATACAACCATATTAACCATATACAACCATATTAACCATATTAATCATATACAACCATATTAACCTAATTAACCATATACAACCATATTAACCATATACAACCATATTAACCATATACAACAATATTAACCAAATTAACCATATTAACCATATACAACCATATTAACCATATTAATCATATACAACCATATTAACCATATACAACCATATTAACCATATTAACCATATACAACCATATTAACCATATTAATCATATACAACCATATACAACCATATTAACCATATTAATCATATACAACCATATTAACCATATTAACCATATTAATCATATTAATCATATTAATCATATACAACCATATTAACCATATTAACCATATACAACCATATTAACCATATACAACCATATTAACCATATACAACAATATTAACCATATTAATCATATACAACCATATTAACCATATACAACCATATTAACCATATACAACCATATTAACCATATTAACCATATACAACCATATTAACCATATTAATCATATACAACCATATTAACCATATACAACCATATTAACCATATACAACCATATTAACCATATTAATCATATACAACCATATTAACCATATTAATCATATACAACCATATTAACCATATACAACCATATTAACCATATACAAACATATTAACCATATTAATCATATACAACCATATTAACCATATTAACCATATTAACCATATTAACCAAATTAACCATATACAACCATATTAACCATATACAACCATATTAACCATATTAATCATATACAACCATATTAACCATATTAACCATATTAACCATATTAACCATATTAACCATATACAACCATATTAACCATATTAATCATATACAACCATATTAACCATATACAACCATATTAACCATATACAACCATATTAACCATATTAATCATATACAACCATATTAACCATATTAACCATATACAACCATATTAACCATATTAATCATATACAACCATATTAACCATATTAATCATATACAACCATATTAACCATATTAACCATATACAACCATATTAACCATATTAACCAAATACAACCATATTAACCATATTAATCATATTAACCATATTAACCATATTAACCATATTAACCATATTAATCATATACAACCATATTAACCATATTAACCATATTAACCATATTAACCATATTAACCAAATTAACCATATACAACCATATTAACCATATACAACCATATTAACCATATTAATCATATACAACCATATTAACCATATTAACCATATACAACCATATTAACCATATTAATCATATACAACCATATTAACCATATACAACCATATTAACCATATTAACCATATACAACCATATTAACCATATTAATCATATACAACCATATTAACCATATACAACCATATTAACCATATTAATCATATACAACCATATTAACCATATTAACCATATTAATCATATTAATCATATTAATCATATACAACCATATTAACCATATTAACCATATACAACCATATTAACCATATACAACCATATTAACCATATACAACAATATTAACCATATTAATCATATACAACCATATTAACCATATACAACCATATTAACCATATACAACCATATTAACCATATTAACCATATACAACCATATTAACCATATTAATCATATACAACATTTACATTACATTTTAGTCATTTAGCACAACCATATTAACCATATACAACCATATTAACCATATACAACCATATTAACCATATTAATCATATACAACCATATTAACCATATTAATCATATACAACCATATTAACCATATACAACCATATTAACCATATACAAACATATTAACCATATTAATCATATACAACCATATTAACCATATTAACCATATTAACCATATTAACCAAATTAACCATATACAACCATATTAACCATATACAACCATATTAACCATATTAATCATATACAACCATATTAACCATATTAACCATATTAACCATATTAACCATATTAACCATATACAACCATATTAACCATATTAATCATATACAACCATATTAACCATATACAACCATATTAACCATATACAACCATATTAACCATATTAATCATATACAACCATATTAACCATATTAACCATATACAACCATATTAACCATATTAATCATATACAACCATATTAACCATATTAATCATATACAACCATATTAACCATATTAACCATATACAACCATATTAACCATATTAACCAAATACAACCATATTAACCATATTAATCATATTAACCATATTAACCATATTAACCATATTAACCATATTAATCATATACAACCATATTAACCATATTAACCATATTAACCATATTAACCATATTAACCAAATTAACCATATACAACCATATTAACCATATACAACCATATTAACCATATTAATCATATACAACCATATTAACCATATTAACCATATACAACCATATTAACCATATTAATCATATACAACCATATTAACCATATTAACCATATACAACCATATTAACCATATACAACCATATTAACCATATTAATCATATACAACCATATTAACCATATTAACCATATACAACCATATTAACCATATTAATCATATACAACCATATTAACCATATTAATCATATACAACCATATTAACCATATTAACCATATACAACCATATTAACCATATTAATCATATACAACCATATTAACCATATACAACCATATTAACCATACACAACCATATTAACCATATACAACCATATTAACCATATTAATCATATACAACCATATTAACCTAATTAACCATATACAACCATATTAACCATATACAACCATATTAACCATATACAACAATATTAACCAAATTAACCATATTAACCATATACAACCATATTAACCATATTAATCATATACAACCATATTAACCATATACAACCATATTAACCATATTAACCATATACAACCATATTAACCATATTAATCATATACAACCATATTAACCATATACAACCATATTAACCATATTAATCATATACAACCATATTAACCATATTAACCATATTAATCATATTAATCATATTAATCATATACAACCATATTAACCATATTAACCATATACAACCATATTAATCATATACAACCATATTAACCATAATAATCATTTACAACCATATTAACCATATACAACCATATTAATCATATACAACCATATTAACCATATTAACCATATACAACCATATTAATCATATTAACCATATTAACCATATACAACCATATTAACCATATTAACCATATACAACCATATTAATCATATTAACCATATTAACCATATACAACCATATTAACCATATACAACCATATTAATCATATATTAACCATATACAACCATATTAACCATATACAACCATATTATACATATTAACCATATTAACCATATTAACCATATTAACCATATACAACCATATTAACCATATTAATCATATACAACCATATTAACCATATACAACCATATTAACCATATACAACCATATTAACCATATTAATCATATACAACCATATTAACCATATTAACCATATACAACCATATTAACCATATTAATCATATACAACCATATTAACCATATACAACCATATTAACCATATACAACCATATTAACCATATTAATCATATACAACCATATTAACCATATTAACCATATACAACCATATTAACCATATTAATCATATACAACCATATTAAGCATATTAATCATATACAACCATATTAACCATATTAACCATATACAACCATATTAACCATATTAATCATATACAACCATATTAACCATATACAACCATATTAACCATATACAACCATATTAACCATATACAACCATATTAACCATATTAATCATATACAACCATATTAACCTAATTAACCATATACAACCATATTAACCATATACAACCATATTAACCATATACAACAATATTAACCAAATTAACCATATTAACCATATACAACCATATTAACCATATTAATCATATACAACCATATTAACCATATACAACCATATTAACCATATTAACCATATTAACCATATACAACCATATTAACCATATTAATCATATACAACCATATTAACCATATACAACCATATTAACCATATTAATCATATACAACCATATTAACCATATTAATCATATTAATCATATTAATCATATACAACCATATTAACCATATTAACCATATACAACCATATTAATCATATACAACCATATTAACCATAATAATCATTTACAACCATATTAACCATATACAACCATATTAATCATATACAACCATATTAACCATATTAACCATATACAACCATATTAATCATATATTAACCATATACAACCATATTAACCATATACAACCATATACAATCATATACAACCATATTAACCATATTAATCATATACAACCATATTAATCATATACAACCATATTAACCATATACAACCATATTAACCATATACAACCATATTAACCATATTAACCATATACAACAGACAGACAGACAGGTGTAACAGACAGACAGACGGACGGGTCTAACAGACAGACAGACAGGTGTGACAGACAGACAGACAGACAGACGGGTCTAACAGACAGACAGACAGACAGGTCTAACAGACAGACAGACAGGTGTAACAGACAGACAGACAGACAGGTGTGACAGACAGACAGACAGATAGACAGACAGGTGTAACAGACAGACAGACATTCTGACAGACAGACAGACAGACAGACAGACAGACAGACAGACAGACAGACAGACAGACAGGTGTAACAGACAGACATACAGACAGACATCTGACAGACAGACAGACAGACTAACAGACAGACAGACAGACAGACAGGTGTAGTACCGTGTCATGGCCTGGAAGCAGGTATGAGGCACCATGTCTCTGACGTAGACTAGAGGTTGTCTCATGATGGTCTCCAGGGGTTGGTGGAGGTGGACAGGAGTAAAGCTGACGTCCAGAAGGGTATATAGACGCTTAGAGAAACTCAGACCAGAGTTATAGAGAACCATCACCTGGTCCTCCTCACTGCCTGTTACCCTGAAACCACATTAACATCACACGTTACATTTTATTCATCTATGACAACCTCAAGTTTCTCAGAGAAGTCTGACCCCAGCCCTACAGACAGCACAGCTGCAAAGGTAGGTAACTAGAGAAGCTAGGTTAGGTAGGTTGAGTGTTATTCCAGCTTACTGGTTGGAGACAGTCTCTATATATCTTACTGTTTGGAGACAGTCTCTATATATCTTACTGTTTGGAGACAGTCTCAATATATCTTACTGTAAGGAGACAGTCTCTATATATCTTACTGTTTGGAGACAGTCTCTATATATCTTACTGTAAGGAGACAGTCTCTATATATCTTACTGTATGGAGACAGTCTCTATATATCTTACTGTTTGGAGACAGTCTCTATACATCTTACTGTTTGGAGACAGTCTCTATATATCTTACTGTAAGGAGACAGTCTCTATATTTCTTACTGTTTGGAGACAGTCTCAATATATCTTACTGTATATATCTTACTCTATATATCGTCCTGTTTGGAGACAGTCTCTATATATCTTACTGTAAGGAGACAGTCTCTATATTTCTTACTGTATATATCTTCCTGTTTGGTGACAGTCTCTATATATCTTACTGTAAGGAGACAGTCTCTATATATCTTACTGTTTGGAGACAGTCTCTATATATCTTACTGTTTGGAGACAGTCTCTATATATCTTACTGTAAGGAGACAGTCTCTATATAACTTACTGTATGGAGACAGTCTCTATATATCTTACTGTAAGGAGACAGTCTCTATATATCTTACTGTATGGAGACAGTCTCTATATATCTTACTGTTTGGAGACAGTCTCTATATATCTTACTGTAAGGAGACAGTCTCTATATATCTTACTGTTTGGAGACAGTCTCTATATATCTTACTGTTTGGAGACAGTCTCTCTTTATAACTTACTGTATGGAGACAGTCTCTATATATCTTACTGTAAGGAGACAGTCTCTATATATCTTACTGTTTGGAGAAAGTCTCTATATATCTTACTGTATGGAGACAGTCTCTCTATATAACTTACTGTATGGAGATAGTCTCTATATATCTTACTGTTTGGAGACAGTCTCTATATATCTTACTGTTTGGAGACAGTCTCTATATATCTTACTGTTTGGAGACAGTCTCTATATATCTTACTGTTTGGAGACAGTCTCTCTATATAACTTACTGTATGGAGACAGTCTCTATATATCTTACTGTAAGGAGACAGTCTCTGTATATCTTACTGTTTGGAGTCAGTCTCTATATATCTTACTGTTTGGAGACAGTCTCTATATATCTTACTGTAAGGAGACAGTCTCTATATATCTTACTGTTTGGAGACAGTCTTTATATATCTTACTGTATGGAGACAGTCTCTATATATCTTACTGTATGGAGACAGTCTCTAAATATCTTACTGTTTGGAGACAGTCTCTATAAATCTTACTGTATGGAGACGGTCTCTATATTATTCTTACTGCATGGAGACAGTCTCTATATATCTTACTGTTTGGAGACAGTCTCTATATATCTTACTGTATGGAGACAGTCTCTATATATCTTACTGTATGGAGACAGTCTCTATATATCTTACTGTTTGGAGACAGTCTCTATATATCTTACTGTAAGGAGACAGTCTCTATATAACTTACTGTTTGGAGACAGTCTCTATATATCTTACTGTATGGAGACAGTCTCTATATATCTTACTGTTTGGAGACAGTCTCTATATATCTTACTGTTTGGAGACAGTCTCTATATATCTTACTGTAAGGAGACAGTCTCTGTATATCTTACTGTTTGGAGACAGTCTCTATATATCTTACTGTTTGGAGACAGTCTCTATATATCTTACTGTAAGGAGACAGTCTCTATATATCTTACTGTTTGGAGACAGTCTCTATATATCTTACTGTTTGGAGACAGTCTCTATATATCTTACTGTTTGGAGACAGTCTCTATATAACTTACTGTTTGGAGACAGTCTCTATATATCTTACTGTATGGAGACAGTCTCTATATATCTTACTGTTTGGAGACAGTCTCTATATATCTTACTGTATGGAGACAGTCTCTATATATCTTACTATATGGAGAAAGTCTCTATACATCTTACTGTATGGAGACAGTCTCTATATATAACTTACTGTATGGAGACAGTCTCCCAGAGTCTCTATACATCTTACTGTATGGAGACAGTCTCCCAGAGTCTCTATACATCTTACTGTATGGAGACAGTCTCTATATATAACTTACTGTATGGAGACAGTCTCCCAGAGTCTCCTGACACCTTTATGTTTCAGTCCTTCCAGAACAAAAAGGTGGATTTGTTTATCTAGCAGGTGGAACCCCGTCACCATGTCCATGTCACGGCTCTCCCTCTCCTGCGCCGCCATCTTGTAACACGACAACGCGCGCTCGACCGTCTCCTCTGATTGGTCCTCCAGATGGAACGCCGCAGCATTGATCCTTAGTAGCTCTGTCCTAAGCCGTGACATCACCGAGACGTTAGCGTACCTGAACAGGTATATGATGCGTCCGAACGGGCAGTCCCACGCCACGTCACTGGCCCCGCCTCCTACCTTCAGAGGACAGGCAATCTCTACCTGCACCTAAATCAATCAATCAATTTCCCAAGTTGGGATCAATAAAGTACTACTACTACTACTACTACTACTAGTAGTACTGCTACTACTACTGTTATTACAACTACTTCTACTACTACTGCTACTACTACTACTGCTACTACTACTACTACTACTACTACTACTACTACTACTATTACTACTACAACTACTATACTACTACTACTACTACTACTACTACTACTACTACTATTACTACTACTACTATACTACTACTACTACTACTACTACTACTACTACTACTACTACTACTACTACTACTACTACTACTAAACTACTACTACTACTACTACTACTACTACTACTACTACTACTACTACTACTACTATTACTACTACTACTATACTACTACTACTACTACTACTATACTACTACTACTACTATACTACTACTACTACTACTACTACTACTACTATTACTACTACTGCTACTATACCTTGAGCTGTGAATTGGAATCAAAGTAGTGTCCAGGCTGTTGCTCTGGCCCATCCACCCCTCCTGTCCCTGGCATGGAGGGCATTTCCCTCACCCAGTCACTCCTCTCACCGCTCAGCAGCTGGGGCGGTGAGGAGCAGCAGATCGGCAGGTTCACCTGGTCATGAAACGGGAGAGAACACTCAATATAACAACATCCAACTGGTTCAGGTGCTGAAAAGAAAGACGGATGAATGTACTAGAAAAATGACAAACGTCTGCCACTATCTTCCCACTGAGGGTTAATGAGTAGCACAAATTCTGAGTCAGAGCAATGTTGTTATATTGATTACTGCTTTGTTGGGAAAGAGCAAGCAAAAAAAGTATTTTCACTGTACTTGTGCATGTGACAATAAAACGTGAATGTTGTGAACAGTCTTGTTTTTCCTTGATCCATGCTAGCTTCACCTTCAGACTCCTCTGTCCTTGTAGCAGGTCGTTGAGGTTGAGCTTGGCGA
The DNA here is from genome assembly GCF_964263955.1 of Coregonus lavaretus. Lineage (NCBI taxonomy): Eukaryota > Metazoa > Chordata > Actinopteri > Salmoniformes > Salmonidae > Coregonus > Coregonus lavaretus. Next base: position 62,532,679 of record NC_139995.1, read on the forward strand.
GGCCACAGGGGTCATAGTGTTTGCGCTTCTCTCTGAAGGGGTGGTGATTGGTCCGTTTCCCGGAGACCAGGACCACACTGCTTAGCTTGTCATCATTGGGATAGGTCCCGAACAGGGCGGGGCTGGTCGACACCTTCTCCAACTTCCTGTCTCTGTCGTGGACCTCGATCTCCAGCGGAGGACCTCGCAGGACCTCCAACAGCTCCCCAGGACTCAGCAAGCCTGGAGGAGGGAGTGCTAGCAATAATATAAGCTCTAGCAAAAGACTGATTCAGAGATAGCTGCAGCAGGAACATTAGCTTTAGCCATAGCTTTAGCGCTAATGATAAATAAAGCGATAGCTACATTTAGTGATAAGGATGATTTCTTAAGGGTGTGTTTGACAGTGCTCCACCTGTCATGATGACGTTGACGTCATTGAAGTAAACGTCAGTGCTGTGTCCCTGGCCTTTGGTCCGGTGCATAGACGTATTGAACTGGTACTGGCAGTACACTGGCAGACACTTCTCCTGACAGAAGATGTAGTATGAGAGGAAAGGAGATGAGACGTTAGGTGAGACAGTGTAGTGGTAGTACCTACAGTGTGTGGAGAGGGGGCAGGCTGGGAGGGCAGCTAGCTAGCTGACAGGATGAAGGGGGCAGGCTGGGAGGGCAGCTAGCTAGCTGACAGGATATCACCTCTAAGACATGGAAGGGGGCAGGCTGGGAGGGCAGCTAGCTAGCTGACAGGATGAAGGGGGCAGGCTGGGAGGGCAGCTAGCTAGCTGACAGGATGAAGGGGGCAGGCTGGGAGGGCAGCTAGCTAGCTGACAGGATGAAGGGGGCAGGCTGGGAGGGCAGCTAGCTAGCTGAGAGGATATCACCTCTAAGACATGGAAGGGGGCAGGCTGGGAGGGCAGCTAGCTAGCTGACAGGATATCACCTCTAAGACATGGAAGGGGGCAGGCTGGGAGGGCAGCTAGCTAGCTGACAGGATGAAGGGGGCAGGCTGGGAGGGCAGCTAGCTAGCTGACAGGATGAAGGGGGCAGGCTGGGAGGGCAGCTAGATAGCTCACAGGATGAAGGGGGCAGGCTGGGAGGGCAGCTAGCTAGCTGACAGGATGAAGGGGGCAGGCTGGGAGGGCAGCTAGCTGGCTGACAGGATGAAGGGGGCAGGCTGGGAGGGCAGCTAGCTGGCTGACAGGATGAAGGGGGCAAGCTGGGAGGGCAGCTAGCTGGCTGACAGGATGAAGGGGGCAGGCTGGGAGGGCAGCTAGCTAGCTGACAGGATATCACCTCTAAGACATGGAAGGGGGCAGGCTGGGAGGGCAGCTAGCTAGCTGACAGGATATCACCTCTAAGACATGGAAGGGGGCAGGCTGGGAGGGCAGCTAGCTAGCTGACAGGATGTTAGGGTATATCACCTCTAAGACATGGAAGGGGGCAGGCTGGGAGGGCAGCTAGCTAGCTGACAGGATGAAGGGGGCAAGCTGGGAGGGCAGCTAGCTAGCTGACAGGATGAAGGGGGCAAGCTGGGAGGGCAGCTAGCTAGCTGACAGGATGAAGGGGGCAAGCTGGGAGGGCAGCTAGCTAGCTGACAGGATGAAGGGGGCAGGCTGGGAGGGCAGCTAGCTAGCTGACAGGATGAAGGGGTCAGGCTGGGAGGGCAGCTAGCTAGCTGACAGGATGAAGGGGGCAGGCTGGGAGGGCAGCTAGCTAGCTGACAGGATGAAGGGGGCAGGCTGGGAGGGCAGCTAGCTGGCTGACAGGATGAAGGGGGCAGGCTGGGAGGGCAGCTAGCTGGCTGACAGGATGAAGGGGGCAAGCTGGGAGGGCAGCTAGCTGGCTGACAGGATGAAGGGGGCAGGCTGGGAGGGCAGCTAGCTAGCTGACAGGATATCACCTCTAAGACATGGAAGGGGGCAGGCTGGGAGGGCAGCTAGCTAGCTGACAGGATATCACCTCTAAGACATGGAAGGGGGCAGGCTGGGAGGGCAGCTAGCTAGCTGACAGGATGAAGGGGGCAAGCTGGGAGGGCAGCTAGCTAGCTGACAGGATGAAGGGGGCAAGCTGGGAGGGCAGCTAGCTAGCTGACAGGATGAAGGGGGCAGGCTGGGAGGGCAGCTAGCTAGCTGACAGGATGAAGGGGGCAGGCTGGGAGGGCAGCTAGCTAGCTGACAGGATGAAGGGGGCAGGCTGGGAGGGCAGCTAGCTAGCTGACAGGATGAAGGGGGCAGGCTGGGAGGGCAGCTAGCTAGCTGACAGGATGAAGGGGGCAGGCTGGGAGGGCAGCTAGCTGGCTGACAGGATGAAGGGGGCAAGCTGGGAGGGCAGCTAGCTAGCTGACAGGATGAAGGGGGCAGGCTGGGAGGGCAGCTAGCTAGCTGACAGGATGAAGGGGGCAGGCTGGGAGGGCAGCTAGCTAGCTGACAGGATATCACCTCTAAGACATGGAAGGGGGCAGGCTGGGAGGGCAGCTAGCTAGCTGACAGGATGAAGGGGACAGGCTGGGAGGGCAGCTAGCTAGCTGACAGGATGAAGGGGTCAGGCTGGGAGGGCAGCTAGCTAGCTGACAGGATGAAGGGGGTAGGCTGGGAGGGCAGCTAGCTAGCTGACAGGATGAAGGGGGCAGGCTGGGAGGGCAGCTAGCTGGCTGACAGGATGAAGGGGGCAGGCTGGGAGTGCAGCTAGCTGGCTGACAGGATGAAGGGGACAAGCTGGGAGGGCAGCTAGCTGGCTGACAGGATGAAGGGGGCAGGCTGGGAGGGCAGCTAGCTAGCTGACAGGATATCACCTCTAAGACATGGAAGGGGGCAGGCTGGGAGGGCAGCTAGCTAGCTGACAGGATATCACCTCTAAGACATGGAAGGGGGCAGGCTGGGAGGGCAGCTAGCTAGCTGACAGGATGAAGGGGGCAAGCTAGGAGGGCAGCTAGCTAGCTGACAGGATGAAGAGGGCAAGCTGGGAGGGCAGCTAGCTAGCTGACAGGATGAAGGGGGCAAGCTGGGAGGGCAGCTAGCTAGTTGACAGGATGAAGGGGGCAGGCTGGGAGGGCAGCTAGCTAGCTGACAGGATGAAGGGGGCAGGCTGGGAGGGCAGCTAGCTAGCTGACAGGATGAAGGGGGCAGGCTGGGAGGGCAGCTAGCTAGCTGACAGGATGAAGGGGGCAGGCTGGGAGGGCAGCTAGCTAGCTGACAGGATGAAGGGGGCAGGCTGGGAGGGCAGCTAGCTGGCTGACAGGATGAAGGGGGCAAGCTGGGGGGGCAGCTAGCTGGCTGACAGGATGAAGGGGGCAAGCTGGGAGGGCAGCTAGCTAGCTGACAGGATGAAGGGGGCAAGCTGGGAGGGCAGCTAGCTAGCTGACAGGATGAAGGGGGCAAGCTGGGAGGGCAGCTAGCTAGCTGACAGGATGAAGGGGGAAAGCTGGGAGGGCAGCTAGCTAGCTGACAGGATGAAGGGGGCAGGCTGGGAGGGCAGCTAGCTAGCTGACAGGATGAAGGGGGCAGGCTGGGAGGGCAGCTAGCTAGCTGACAGGATGAAGGGGGCAGGCTGGGAGGGCAGCTAGCTGGCTGACAGGATGAAGGGGACAAGCTGGGAGGGCAGCTAGCTAGCTGACAGGATGAAGGGGGCAGGCTGGGAGGGCAGCTAGCTAGCTGACAGGATGAAGGGGGCAGGCTGGGAGGGCAGCTAGCTAGCTGACAGGATAAAGGGGGCAGGCTGGGAGGGCAGCTAGCTAGCTGACAGGATGAAGGGGGCAGGCTGGGAGGGCAGCTAGCTAGCTGACAGGATGAAGGGGGCAGGCTGGGAGGGCAGCTAGCTGGCTGACAGGATGAAGGGGGCAGGCTGGGAGGGCAGCTAGCTAGCTGACAGGATATCACCTCTAAGACATGGAAGGGGGCAGGCTGGGAGGGCAGCTAGCTAGCTGACAGGATATCACCTCTAAGACATGGAAGGGGGCAGGCTGGGAGGGCAGCTAGCTAGCTGACAGGATGTTAGGGTATATCACCTCTAAGACATGGAAGGGGACAGGCTGGGAGGGCAGCTAGCTAGCTGACAGGATGAAGGGGGCAGGCTGGGAGGGCAGCTAGCTAGCTGACAGGATGTTAGGGTATATCACCTCTAAGACATGGAAGGGGACAGGGGATGATGGCAGGGAGGAGGCTGACAGGATGTTAGGGTATATCACCTCTAAGACATGGAAGGGGACAGGGGATGATGGCAGGGAGGAGGCTGACAGGATGTTAGGGTATATCACCTCTAAGACATGGAAGGGGACAGGGGATGATGGCAGGGAGGAGGCTGACAGGATGTTAGGGTATATCACCTCTAAGACATGGAAGGGGACAGGGGATGATGGCAAGGAGGAGGCTGACAGGATGTTAGGGTATATCACCTCTAAGACATGGAAGGGGACAGGGGATGATGGCAGGGAGGAGGCTGACAGGATGGTGATGACCAGAGGGTTCAGTTCAGCCTTCAGCTTCTCAGAGATCAGAGGTCGGTCCAGACTGATGTTACACAGACCCTCATTCACCCCAGAGGAACACGTCACCAGGCAGTCAGACAGACACTGGTCTCCTAACGTACACACGAAACAAAGGACCAGATTGACATACTTTAATACAAAAATGTTGTTCTTCATCTAAGTTTTAGAACTACAATAACTTTGTCATGCCAACAGTAAAACATGTGATGTGTCTGTCCTTTGGTGTTGTGATCCTGTGTTTCAGGGGTTCAGTTATAACTGGGGCTTTCTGGAGGGGCTACAGGTGTCTCTAATTGGCTAGCCTCTGCCGACTCCCAACAACCGGATGGTTCGTTTTTCTGGGGAAATTTTAAGAGAGCCTGAGAGCTTTTGGGCGTTAACAAGGCGAAACTCCATCTTAACTCCTCCTCCACATTTACTGGATTGGTTGAACAGTGCAGAAGAAAACCTCTCAACAGTTTCTTTGTTTTCTTGTCACGACCAGTATGTAGAGGATCGAGTTTCAGGCTACGTCAGGTTACTAATCGTCTAGTGAGGTTTGTAATAGGGATGCAGTGAAAGGCTCAGTATAGTCAAATCCAATGTATTTATAAATCCCTTTTTACATCAGCAGATGTCACAAAGTGCAATACAGAAACCCAGCCAATATATCCCATCCGTTTCCTTCCATGACATTCTATCACATTTCCTTTTTTCCATTATATTCAATTTCCTTCCATTCCATTCTATCCATTTCCGTTTCCTTCCATTCTATTCTATACCATAACCCTTTCCTTCCATTCTATTCTATACCATAACCCTTTCCTTCCATTCTATTCAATACCATAACCATTTCCTTCCATTCTATTCTATACCATAACCATTTCCTTCCATTCTATTCTATACCATAACCCTTTCCTTCCATTCTATTCTATACCATAACCCTTTCCTTCCATTCTATTCTATACCATAACCTTTTCCTTCCATTCTATTCTATACCATAACCCTTTCCTTCCATTCTATTCTATACCATAACCCTTTCCTTCCATTCTATTCTATACCATAACCCTTTCCTTCCATTCTATTCTATACCATAACCCTTTCCTTCCATTCTATTCTATACCATAACCCTTTCCTTCCATTCTATTCTATACCATAACCCTTTCCTTCCATTCTATTCTATACCATAACCCTTTCCTTCCATTCTATTCAATACCATAACCCTTTCATTCCATTCTATTCTATACCATAACCCTTTCCTTCCATTCTATTCTATACCATAACCCTTTCCTTCCATTCTATTCTATACCATAAACCTTTCCTTCCATTATATTCTATACCATAACCCTTTCCTTCCATTCTATTCAATACCATAACCCTTTCCTTCCATTATATTCTATACCATAACCCTTTCCTTCCATTCTATTCTATACCATAACCTTTTCCTTCCATTCTATTCTATACCATAACCCTTTCCTTCCATTCTATTCTATACCATAACCCTTTCCTTCCATTCTATTCTATACCATAACCCTTTCCTTCCATTCTATTCTATACCATAACCCTTTCCTTCCATTCTATTCTATACCATAACCCTTTCCTTCCATTCTATTCTATACCATAACCCTTTCCTTCCATTCTATTCTATACCATAACCCTTTCCTTCCATTCTATTCTATACCATAACCCTTTCCTTCCATTCTATTCTATACCATTTCCCTTTAGTGATATCCTATTCAATCAATCACATTTTATTTATAAAGCCCTTTTTACATCAGCAGATGTCACAAAGTGCAATGCAGAAACCCAGCCTAAAACCCCCCTCGCAGAAACCCAGCCTAAAACCCCCCTCACAGAAACCCAGCCTAAAACCCCGCACACAGAAACCCAGCCTAAAACCCCCCACACAGAAACCCAGCCTAAAACCCCCCTCACAGAAACCCAGCCTAAAACCCCCCACACAGAAACCCAGCCTAAAACCCCTTTCATTCCATTGCATTCTATCCTATTTTCCATTAATTCAATCCCTTTCCCCTGTCCTTCATTTCAATCCCATTACACTTATTTCCCATTCTATTCCATTTCCCTACATTTTGTATTTATTTATTTTTAGTAACTTTTTACCCCTTTTTTTCTCCCCAATTCCATGATATCCAATTGGTAGTTACAGTCTTGTCCCATCGCTGCAACTCCCGTACGGACTCGGGAGAGGCGAAGGTCGAGAGCCATGCGTCCTCCGAAACACGACCCTACCAAGCCGCACTACTTCTTGACACACTACTCGCTTAACCCGGAAGGCAGCCGCACCAATGTGTCGGAGTAAACACCGTTTAACTGGCAACACGAGTCAGCGTGCATGCCCCCGGCCCGCCACTAGGAGTCGCTACAGCGCAATGGGACAAGGACATCCCGGCCGGCCAAACCCTCCCCTAACCCGGACGACGCTGGGCCAATTTTGCATCGCCTCATGGGTCTCCCGGTTGCGGCCAGATGCGACACAGCCCAGAATTAAACCCGGGTCTGTAGTCTGGCCTCTAGCACTGCGGTGCAGTGACTTAGACCGCTGCGCCACTATATTTCCTTCCATTCCATCCCCTTGCCATTCTATTCTATTGCATCCCAGTCTCTCCTATCTCACCTGCCAGGAGATAGACGTAGCTGAGTTCTAGTGATGCCACTCCGTTCCTCCTGATGTGCTCAGTGTGAGCAGCAGTCTCCTGGGTCGTCTTGATGAGCGCCTTCTTCCCAGGCACCACCAACTGGTCCTTTACTGAACCAGTCTTCATAGGAGCTGAGGTGAGAGAAACCAATGACTTTATACTGTATGTGTCAGCTGATAATGACAGGGTTTCTATAGAAATAAACAGCATCAAACAGCTGTTCCAGACCAGTCACGTACGGACGGTTGTCTTGCTGGTTTCTTTTGTGGCTTTGGAGGACTGGTCCAGAGCTGATTTCTTCTGGCCTGGTTTTGATGAAGTGGAATCCTTCTCCTTCTCCTGGTCCACTGGGCCATCAAGTTTGGTGCTCTTTGAGTCGACTGACTGCAGGTCCCGTTCCACTGATCTAAAACATCACAGGAATAATGGGAAAGTTTGTAAAGCTGGCAATGAAATATTGAAAAGACATTGATCAGCCAATCCCATTACAACTATGTTAACCAGAGATGTTTCCTAACTAATATTGTGTGTGTGTGTGTGTGTGTGTGTGTGTGTGTGTGTGTGTGTGTGTGTGTGTGTGTCTGTGTGTGTGTGTGTGTGTGTGTGTGTGTGTGTGTGTGTGTGTGTGTGTGTGTGTGTGTGACTGTCTGACCTGGCTCCACATTGTTCTGTGACTGAGACCAGCGATCCTGTGTTGAGGGCAGCTGAGGAGGAGACCTTCTCACTGGCTGTCACCTCCGTGGTGGATGCCTTAGATTCAACTGGTGGGTAACGTTAACATCATGTTATTCTGTAGGCTATCAGCTCAACTGGTGGGTAATGTTAACATGTTATACTGTTGGCTATGTATTGGTGGGTCACGTTAACATTGTATTGTCTTCATGGCTACTCCTATTTAATTTCATATGGATTGATCCTTTAGAAGGGTTTGCTTTATTTCTGACACCATAACATGTGAAGTCCACTGTTCTGTTCTACTTTCTGAACACATTATGGTACTGATCCACTGTTCTGTTCTACTTTCTGAACACATTATGGATACTGGTGAATATATGGTGTATAGCAGGGTTCTTCAATTCCGGTCCTGGAGGGCCGAAACACCTCTGTTTTTCATCCTCTCCTTCTAATCAGGGGCTAATTCAGACCTGGGACACCAGGTGAGTGCAATTAACTACCAGGAAGTGTTTCGGCCCTCCAACCTCCAACTACCAGGAAGTGTTTCGGCCCTCCAACCTCCAACTACCAGGAAGTGTTTCGGCCCTCCAACCTCCAACTACCAGGAAGTGTTTCGGCCCTCCAACCTCCAACTACCAGGAAGTGTTTCGGCCCTCCAACCTCCAACTACCAGGAAGTGTTTCGGCCCTCCAACCTCCAACTACCAGGAAGTGTTTCGGCCCTCCAACCTCCAACTACCAGGAAGTGTTTCGGCCCTCCAACCTCCAACTACCAGGAAGTGTTTCGGCCCTCCAACCTCCAACTACCAGGAAGTGTTTCAAATTGAAGAACCCTGGTGTATAGGATACTGGTTTACCTGTAGCACAGTGGAGCTCAGAGAACCTCTTGAAGTCCATGGACAAGGCATCTTCTCTCTTATTGGACGATCTGGTCCTGGGATTCTTCTTCTCAAACATAATTCTCAACTTGTACACCATGCTCTTTGTCCCACCTTAAAGCAGAGATTTTCATCTGAAATCCTGATAGTTCAAACACTGGAACGTGTGATGTAATCTACACCTGGATTAGACTGGCAGAAACCCTCATTATTTAGTTGAATGTTTTTATATTTGGGTGTCATTGTCCTAGCTCCCTATTCAATCAGCATGGATCTCAAACCGTGCTACAATATTAAAGCAGATTGTTGTAGCTCCCTATTCAATCAGCATGGATCTCAAACCATGCTACAATATTAATATCTTCTCCTACAGACGTTCTATATACAGATGCTTCATATTGTTACATCCTGTGAGAGATCTGGCTCCTTCTAGCAGTGGTGTAACTCTGGTCGTTGGGCCAGTTCATTTTGTATGGCCTGGTGCTCCGGGTGGGCGCGGAGTTTGCAAATTATAGACCATTCCATTGGTTCTTAAGTGAAATCTCCACCCACCCGGGGCACTAGGCCATGCAAAGCGAATTGGCCCATCGTCACGAAGCTGCCCACACCCTTCCCACCCGTCAGGACGTTCAGAACAAGAAAGTGTGGAAGGGTGTGGGCAGCTTCGTGACGATGGGCCAATTCGCTTTGCATGTCAGGCTGAAACAAGACACACAGGAAACTGTAGAGGACGGTGGGGCAGTCCAGAGACCCCAGGCTGAAAGAAGGGAACGTGTGGATGAAGGTGTGGATGAAGGTGTGGATGAAGGTGTGGATGAAGGTGCTGCTATAGCAGAAAGTACACACTAAGGATGTACAGGAGCCTCCAGACATTCCAAGGCGCTACCCGGAACGAAGGCACCGTCCACCAGACAGACTGGACTTATAAACAAACACAAACAAAAACTAAGACTGTTCAAGTTCAAATCAAGATGCAAAATAACTACAACAAGTTCTGGGAAATGTTTGGTAAAAGTAACTCTGATCGTATAAGAGAAGGAACGTTATGTTCTGTTAATTACTGATGTCCCCTTTAAGAGCGGAGCGCCCTTGGTAATGCTCAGTGTTGCTCTTTGTTATTCTTGTACTAACTAGCTTTAGTAAATGTGAAGCTCCAGTTCACTTCGTTCTATTAGGAGTCTTAGTAATAATAGCTAAGACTCTACACTTCTCTATGTATTTAGGTAAATGGGTGAATTAGTAGTACAAGGCAGTCTGAGGTACATATCTCACTCCGGCTCTGCGGTACATATCTCACTCCGGCTCTGAGGTACATATCTCACTCCGGCTCTGAGGTACATATCTCACTCCGGCTCTGAGGTACATATCTCACTCCGGCTCTGAGGTACAGATCTCACTCCGGCTCTGAGGTACATATCTCACTCCGGCTCTGAGGTACATATCTCACTCCGGCTCTGAGGTACATATCTCACTCCGGCTCTGAGGTACATATCTCACTCCGGCTCTGAGGTACATATCTCACTCCGGCTCTGCGGTGGCCTGATCAAAGCAGCCTGCCAAAACCAACTTACAGGGAAGCGCACAGCGACTGTAAGTTCGGAATCGTATTATGTCGATGCTTAGCTAAGCATCAGATGGAGATTGATTATTGATTACCTCTGGCTGCCTCACAGTCTGGGCTTACTCCTAGCATCAGATAGATACCTCAAAACAGTTATTAACATGAACACATTCTGATTCTCTAGCTAGGCATCAGATAGATACCTCAGAACAGTTATTAACATGAACACATTCTGATTCTCTAGCTAGGCATCAGATAGATACCTCAAAACAGTTATTAACATGAACACATTCTGATTCTCTAGCTAGACAGCAGATAGATACCTCAAAACAGTTATTAACATGAACACATTCTGATTCTCTAGCAAGACATCAGATAGATACCTCAAAACAGTTATTAACATGAACACATTCTGATTCTCTAGCAAGACATCAGATAGATACCTCAAAACAGTTATTAACATGAACACATTCTGATTCTCTAGCTAGACATCAGATAGATACAAGACAGTTATTAACATGAACATATTCTCCAGCCAGACATCAGAAGACAGTTATTAACATGAACACATTCTCCAGCCAGACATCAGAAGACAGTTATTAACATGAACATATTCTCCAGCCAGACATCAGAAGACAGTTATTAACATGAACACATTCTCCAGCCAGACATCAGAAGACAGTTATTAACATGAACACATTCTCCAGCCAGACATCAGAAGACAGTTATTAACATGAACATATTCTCCAGCCAGACATCAGAAGACAGTTATTAACATGAACATATTCTCCAGCCAGACATCAGAAGACAGTTATTAACATGAACATATTCTCCAGCCAGACAGCCAAATTGTCAGACAGCACAACATCAGTATAACACAATATTGACAACTGAACACTAATACACTGTTGAACCTCTGATTGGGCCAAAACAAATCTAACACACAGCTATCTGAGTTTTGGAAATGTAAATGATTCCCAGTGATGTCATTAGAAGTTAAAACGGGTTAAAACCGCAGCTCTTACCTAGGTCTTCCCCTGGTTTAGCCTGTGGCAGCTGGAAGGCTTTGGGTCGGTCATATCTGGATCAATAAATAAGCAAGCAGACATTTTGATCCACACTTGCATTGATTCCCGGGTTTACATACTTATTCATTGTTAGGGCTCAATTCAATCCGTATCGCTGAAGTTCAGCGTTATAGCGCGATTGAAATCTAAAGTAAATTTCATATTGAACCGAGATATGCAGCATTTACCGCTAATGCAGGAACATTGCCTTAAAATGTGTAACGTGCTGTAATGCAGTTCTTCAGAGCTCCAGATTGAATTGAGCGCTTAGTCCATACTCTGTGGTACAATACCTGGCCTTAGTCTATAATCTGTGGTACAATAACTGGCCTTAGTTCTATAATCTGTGGTACAATACCTGGCCTTAGTCCATAATCTGTGGTACAATACCTGGCCTTAGTCTATAATCTGTGGTACAATAACTGGCCTTAGTTCTATAATCTGTGGTACAATACCTGGCCTTAGTCTATAATCTGTGGTACAATACCTGGCCTTAGTCTATAATATGTGGTACAATAACTGGCCTTAGTTCTATAATCTGTGGTACAATACCTGGCCTTAGTCTATAATATGTGGTACAATACCTGGCCTTAGTTCTATAATCTGTGGTACAATACCTGGCCTTAGTCTATAATCTGTGGTACAATACCTGGCCTTAGTCTATAATCTGTGGTACAATACCTGGCCTTAGTTCTATAATCTGTGGTACAATACCTGGCCTTAGTCTATAATCTGTGGTACAATACCTGGCCTTAGTCCATACTCTGTGGTACAATACCTGGCCTTAGTCTATAATCTGTGGTACAATACCTGGCCTTAGTCTATAATCTGAGGTACAATACCTGACCTTAGTTCTATAATCTGTGGTTCAATACCTGGCCTTAGTTCTATAATCTGTGGTACAATAACTGGCCTTAGTCTATAATCTGTGGTGCAATACCTGGCCTTAGTTCTATAATATGTGGTACAATACCTGTTCTTAGTCTATAATCTGTGGTACAATACCTGGCCTTAGTCTATAATCTGTGGTACAATACCTGGCCTTGGTCTCTATTCTGTGGTACAATACCTGGCCTTAGTCTATAATCTGTGGTACAATACCTGGCCTTAGTCTATAATCTGTGGTACAATACCTGGCCTTAGTCCATAATCTGTGGTACAATACCTGGCCTTAGTCTATAATCTGTGGTACAATACCTGGCCTTAGTCTATAATCTGTGGTACCATACCTGGCCTTAGTCTATAATCTGTGGTACAATACCTGGGCTTAGTCTATAATCTGTGGTACAATACCTGGCCTTAGTCTATAATCTGTGGTACAATACCTGGCCTTAGTCTATAATCTGTGGTACAATACCTGGCCTTAGTCTATAATCTGTGGTACAATACCTGTCCTTAGTCTATAATCTGTGGTACAATACCTGGGCTTAGTCTATAATCTGTGGTACAATACCTGGGTTTAGTCTATAATCTGTGGTACAATACCTGGCCTTAGTCTATAATCTGTGGTACAATACCTGGCCTTAGTCTATAATCTGTGGTACAATACAGGGCCTTAGTCTATAATCTGTGGTACAATACCTGGCCTTAGTCTATAATCTGTGGTACAATACCTGGCCTTAGTCTATAATCTGTGGTACAATACCTGGCCTTAGTCTATAATCTGTGGTACAATACCTGGGCTTAGTCTATAATCTGTGGTACAATACCTGGCCTTAGTCTATAATCTGTGGTACAATACCTGGCCTTAGTCTATAATCTGTGGTACAATACCTGGCCTTAGTCTATAATCTGTGGTACAATACCTGGCCTTAGTCTATAATCTGTGGTACAATACCTGGCCTTAGTCTATAATCTGAGGTACAATACCTGGCCTTAGTTCTATAATCTGTGGTACAATACCTGGCCTTAGTCTATAATCTGTGGTACAATACCTGGCCTTAGTCTATAATCTGTGGTACCATACCTGGCCTTAGCAGAGCATCTGTCCTTGGTGTCCCAGATTTTGAAGGTGATTTTATGAGACAGCAGTTTAATGAGCAGCTCTCTGGTGACCCTAACCTTTACAGACTGGGACCAGCCTAACCACACCTGGTCCCCTTCATGCCACGGCTTCAACACCTGGGGAGATACACACACAACATGGTCAGTTATACACCTGATGGACATAATGTGCATGGTCAGTTATACACCTGATGGACATAATGTGCATGGTCAGTTTGAGGACTCTACATTGAGTACCATTATATTCAACGCGAGAAAAGGAGAGCGTGTCATTGTGTTGAGATTGAGAGGGATTACATGCCGATGCCATGCCTGTCTGTCTGTCTGTCTGGCTAACAAAATCATGGCATTACGTTGGTTTCACACACACACACACACACACACACACACTACCTTGGTCTCATTCTACATGTAGATTTTAGTTGTCTGTCTGTCTGTGTCAGAGTGGAAGAAGTAGCAACACAAAGCACCTTAACCCCACACAGACAGGTATTAAACCAGACAGACAGGTATTGACCCAGATATACAGGTATTAACCCAGATATACAGGTATTAACCCAGACAGACAGGTATTAAACCAGACAGACAGGTATTAAACCAGACAGACAGGTATTAAACCAGACAGACAGGTATTAAACCAGACAGACAGGTATAGACAGACAGGAATAGACAGACAGGTATTAAACCAGACAGACAGGAATAGACAGACAGGTATTAAACCAGACAGACAGGTATTGACCAAGACAAACAGGTATAGACAGACAGGCATCAAACCAGACAGACAGGTATTAAACCAGACAGACAGGTATTAAACCAGACAGACAGGTATAGACTGACAGGTATAGACAGACAGGTATAGACAGACAGGTATAGACAGACAGGTATAGACTGACAGGTATAGACAGACAGGTATAGACAGACAGGTATAGACAGACAGGTATAGACAGACAGGTATAGACTGACAGGTATAGACAGACAGGTATAGACAGACAGGTATAGACAGACAGGTATAGACAGACAGGTATAGACAGACAGGCATCAAACCAGACAGACAGGTATTAAACCAGACAGACAGATATAGACAGACAGGTATTAAACCAGACAGACAGGTATAGACAGACAGGTATAGACAGACAGGTATTAAACCAGACAGACAGGTATAGACAGACAGGTATAGACAGACAGGTATTAAACCAGACAGACAGGTATAGACAGACAGGTATAGACAGACAGGTATAGACAGACAGGTATTAAACCAGACAGACAGGTATAGACAGACAGGTATAGACAGACAGGCATCAAACCAGACAGACAGGTATTAAACCAGACAGACAGATATAGACAGACAGGTATTAAACCAGACAGACAGGTATAGACAGACAGGTATAGACAGACAGGTATAGACAGACAGGTATAGACAGACAGGCATCAAACCAGACAGACAGGTATTAAACCAGACAGACAGGTATAGACAGACAGGTATAGACAGACAGGTATAGACTGACAGGTATAGACTGACAGGTATAGACAGACAGGTATAGACAGACAGGTATAGACTGACAGGTATAGACTGACAGGTATTAAACCAGACAGACAGGTATAGACTGACAGGTATAGACAGACAGGTATAGACAGACAGGTATAGACAGACAGGTATAGACAGACAGGTATAGACTGACAGGTATAGACTGACAGGTATTAAACCAGACAGACAGGTATAGACTGACAGGTATAGACAGACAGGTATAGACAGACAGGTATTAAACCAGACAGACAGGAATAGACAGACAGGTATAGACAGACAGGTATAGACTGACAGGTATAGACTGACAGGTATAGACTGACAGGTATAGACAGACAGGTATAGACAGACAGGTATAGACAGACAGGTATAGACTGACAGGTATAGACTGACAGGTATAGACAGACAGGTATAGACAGACAGGTATAGACAGACAGGTATTAAACCAGACAGACAGGTATAGACTGACAGGTATAGACAGACAGGTATAGACTGACAGGTATAGACAGACAGGTATAGACAGACAGGTATAGACAGACAGGTATAGACTGACAGGTATAGACAGACAGGTATAGACAGACAGGTATAGACTGACAGGTATAGACAGACAGGTATAGACAGACAGGTATAGACTGACAGGTATAGACAGACAGGTATAGACAGACAGGTATAGACAGACAGGTATAGACAGACAGGTATAGACAGACAGGAATAGACAGACAGGTATTAAACCAGACAGACAGGTATTGACCAAGACAAACAGGTATAGACAGACAGGCATCAAACCAGACAGACAGGTATTAAACCAGACAGACAGGTATTAAACCAGACAGACAGGTGAGGACAGACAGGTATTAATCGACACAGACAGGCATTGACACAGACAGGTTTTAACCTAGAAGGACAGGTATTAAACCAGACAGACAGGTATTAAACCAGACAGACAGGTATTAAACCAGACAGACAGGTGAGGACAGACAGGTATTAATCGACACAGACAGGCATTGACACAGACAGGTTTTAACCTAGAAGGACAGGTATTAAACCAGACAGACAGGTATTAAACCAGACAGACAGGTATTAAACCATACAGACAGGTGAGGACAGACAGGTATTAATCGACACAGACAGGCATTGACACAGACAGGTTTTAACCTAGAAGGACAGGTATTAAACCAGACAGACAGGTAATAAACCAGACAGACAGGTATTAACCCAGACAGACAGGTATTGACCCAGACAGACAGGTATTAAAGCAGACAGACAGTTATAGACAGACAGGTATTAACCCAGACAGACAGGTATTAAACCAGACACACAGGTATTAACACAAACAGACAGGTATTAACCCAGACAGACAGGTATTAACCCAGACAGACAGGTATTAAACCAGACAGACAGGTATTAAACCAGACAGTTAGGTATTAACCCAGACAGACAGGTATAGACAGACAGGTATTAACCCAGACAGACAGGTATAGACAGACAGGTATTAACCCAGACAGACAGGTATAGACAGACAGGTATTGACCAAGACAAACAAGTATAGACAGACATGTATTAATCCACACAGACAGGTATTGACCCAGACTGACAGGTATTAACACAAACAGACAGGTATTAAACCAGACAGACAGGTATTTATTCCAAGATGGCGTAGCAGTGCGGTCGTGTTTTTTTCTGTGTCCTAGTGTAAATAGCCAGTTTCTTGTTTTTTGTCTATTTTGTATATATTTCTCAATTTTACTTTTCATTCTTTAACTAAATATACTTTCCTGCAACCCGCCTCACCCAACGTGGAAAGGATTCTATTATTTCTTTATAACTTTTATCAAGAACCTTAAGCTGAAACTAGTCTAGCTGCAACTGAATGGCTACTTGCTATTAGTCACCGTTAGCGTCTTCACCATTGTCCGTGTCATGAGCACTCTCTCTCCCTGGTAGCAACATTAATTGCATTCAATTCTCTGCCACTCTGCTCACTCTCTCCCTACTCTGCCTAACGAGCTCCACCTGGCTCCGCCCTGCTCTGCTCTTGTTACCTGGCCAGCTGCACTGCATTTCCCACTCACCATCCTCACCTTGCCTCACTCTGTTCTAATTACTCTGCCAGCTGAACTGCATTTCCCCACTAACCTCTCCCAGTATATCAAGCCCTGTTTTTCAGCCAAGCCCTGTCAGATCGTCTTCAAACCCGGACCAGTAACCTGCCTGTCTGCGCTCTGACTCCTGTTTGTGATACCGATCCTTTCTTGACTGCCTCCTTGTTCTACTGCCCCGTCTATCCCGACCTGCCTTCTGGACCTCGACTACTCTCCGATCTTCAGCCCCTCCGGTAACTCGATTCTGCCTTCTGTCTCTCACCACGATATTTGCCCAGCCCTGATCTGTACTTCTGCCTGCCATTCATATTGCTGTTGTGTGTGTGTTCCCCCAGGTCTCCGACCACCAGATGAGCGTGCCCAGACGCTTCACCACCCTCAGCCCGATACGCCGCTCCATCACTGGGGAACACACACACTAAGCATTTGGACTGGACACCCCCGGACATTTGGTGACCCCCGGAGCACAGGTACCCACAGGACCCTGAAAAACCCCAGAGCCCCAAGCACCCCTGGAACCCCTGACACCCCTGGCACTCCTCTTCCCGCCTGAAACCTTCAATAAAGAACTCTGAATTTGAACTTGCGCTCTTGGGTCCTCTTCTGTCCGTGACAGAACGATCTGACCATCATGGACCCAGCGCACTCCCTGACCACGATGGAAGAAGAGCCAGAGATGACTGCCCTACAGCGGCTGGAACGCTCTGAGGGAGACATAAATCGGATGGCTGGCGACATCGCTTCCCTTCTCCAGCTATTCAACCAGCAGCAACAACGGTTCCAACTGCAGCAACAACAGCTAGCCCAAGCCCTGCAACTACTCTCAAACCCGGCTACTCCACCTGCACCCCCCCCTGGTCCTTCTGTTCCTGTACCACCGACACTCCTTCATCCCTCCGCTGGAGGTCCCAATGCTGCAGGCCCGGCAGTGCTGCCACCAGATCCCCACGCTCCTGAACCAAAGATTGGGAACCCGGAACGTTTTGATGGCAACCAGAAGCAAGTAAGACCATTCTTGAGCAGCTGCCGAATCCAGTTTGCACTACAGCCCAGGACTTTCTCAACAGAGGGAGCCAAGGTGGGGTATGTCATCACACATCTCACCGGTCGAGCTCGGTTGTGGGGAACGGCGGAATTCGACCGGCAAACCCCAGCCTGTGCCTCCTTCAGTGCCTTTGAGGAGGAGATGTTAAAGGTCTTTGACCTAGGCTCGCCAACAGCCGAAGCGTCACAAGCTCTGCTCACCATCCGTCAGGGCAATCGGACAGTGGCAGACTTCTCCATTGACTTTCGTACCCTGGCCAGTCAAAGCTCGTTTAACCCAGAGGCACTGGTGCAAGCCTTCCTCCATAGCCTGGCGGACTATATCAAAGACGAGCTTGTTTCCCATGACCCGCCCTCAACGCTTGATGCCGCCATTGACCTTGCCGTCCGCATTGACCGCCGTATACAGACCCGGAGGAGGGAGAAGGGCCGTCTCAGTCAACCTGCCATCCGCACTCGGGTCGATACCGCTTCTGTCCAGCCCCTGCCTGTCAAGTCCCATAGCCAACTCAATCAGCCTGAGCCCATGGAGATTGGCCGTGCCTCTCTGACTCCCGAGGAGCGTCGGCGCCGTCTAAGCTCCAACCTTTGCCTCTACTGTGGTGGCGAAAATCACCGTGTCGCCACTTGTCCGGCAAAAGCCGCAGCTCACCAGGTGTAGGGGAGATCCGGGTGAGCTCAACAAGCCTTCAGTCTCCCTCCATCCGAAAGACCCTGCTTCATCTCCGCCTTCAGCTTTCTGACAAGACTCATACATTGGCCGCCCTTGTGGATTCCGGAGCCGAAGCAAACATCATGGACCCTGAGCTTGCACAGCAACTGGGCGTGAACCATCATCAACTGACACAACCCATTCCTGCACGAGCCCTGGATGGGCATCATCTTGGCACTGTCACTCATATCTCCGCCCCTGTGACAATCCTGCTGTCAGGAAACCACCAGGAGTCCATCCAGTTTCACCTCCTACACTCACCTGGCCAACCACTCATTCTTGGATACCCGTGGCTCCGTCAGCACAACCCCCACATCGACTGGGAGACAGGAACAGTCCGTGAGTGGGGAAGGAGTTGTCACCAGACCTGTTTAAGGGGGGCCACCCTGCCCGTTCACCGGGAAAGATCTAGCGCTACCCCCGACATATCCAATGTTCCGGCCTGTTACCACAGCCTGAAAGAGGTGTTCAACAAATCCAAGGCGACATCTCTACCCCCACACAGACCCTATGACTGCGCGATTGATCTCCTGCCTGGCACAGCACCTCCCAAGGGTCGTCTGTATTCACTGTCAGCCCCGGAAAGAAAGGCCATGGAGGACTACATTAATGACTCTCTTGCCGCCGGGATAATTAGACCGTCATCTTCCCCCGCAGGAGCGGGATTCTTCTTTGTCGGCAAGAAGGACGGTTCTCTTCGTCCATGCATAGATTACCGGGGTCTGAACGACATCACGGTTAAGAATCGCTACCCACTGCCCTTACTTTCGTCTGCCTTCGAACTGCTGCAGGGAGCCACTGTATTCACAAAGCTGGACCTTCGCAATGCCTACCATCTGGTGCGGATGAGGGAGGGAGACGAATGGAAGACAGCGTTCAACACACCAACCGGCCACTATGAATATCTCGTCATGCCCTTCGGCCTCACCAATGCCCCAGCAGTTTTTCAAGCCCTAGTGAATGATATCCTCAGGGACATGCTAAATACGTTCGTATTTGTGTACCTTGACGATATTTTAATATTCTCAAAGACTCTGTCAGAACACACGCACCACGTCCAGTTGGTCCTGCGCCGCCTGCTGGAGAACTCTCTTTTCGTGAAGGCAGAGAAGTGCGAGTTCCATGCCAAAACCGTTTCATTCCTGGGGTATGTGGTGACCGAGGGCAACATTCAGATGGATCTCACGAAGGTGTCGGCTGTCACTTCCTGGCCAGTTCCTGAGTCTCGGAAAAAGTTGCAACAGTTCCTGGGCTTTGCCAACTTTTATAGGAGATTCATCAGAAACTATAGCACAGTGG
This sequence comes from Coregonus lavaretus, assembly GCF_964263955.1. Classification (NCBI taxonomy): domain Eukaryota; kingdom Metazoa; phylum Chordata; class Actinopteri; order Salmoniformes; family Salmonidae; genus Coregonus; species Coregonus lavaretus. The sequence goes on from NC_139995.1 coordinate 62,552,646, forward strand.
CTGCACCCCTCACGGCGCTAACCAGCACTAAACAACCGTACCAATGGACATCAGCTGCTGATAAGGCCTTCAATATCCTCAAGACATGTTTCACTTCTGCTCCCATCCTCCAGATGCCAGATGCAGCAAGGCAGTTTGTGGTGGAGGTAGATGCTTCGGACGTGGGAGTGGGTGCAGTGCTTTCTCAAAGAGCAGCTGAGGATGGCAAGATGCACCCCTGTGCCTTCTACTCCCGTCGGCTAACCCCTGCCGAATGCAACTACGACATTGGGAACCGCGAGCTGTTGGCTGTCAAGCTCGCCCTTGAAGAATGGCGGCACTGGTTAGAGGGGTCAAAGGAACCATTCGTAGTGTGGACAGACCACAAGAACCTGGAGTATATCCAAACAGCCAGGAGGCTGAACTCCCGTCAACAGCGGTGGTCTCTGTTCTTTACGCGCTTCAATTTCACGCTCTCCTACCGCCCGGGATCTCGCAACATCAAACCTGATGCTCTTTCCCGGATGTTTCAGAAGGACGAGACCACCGCCATGACAGCCCCCATTCTTCCCAGCCACTTGGTCGTAGCGGCCCTCACCTGGGAGATCGAGAAGCAGGTCATGGAGGCTCTTCGGGACCAGCCAGGTCCAAGCACCAGCGCCCCCAACCGTCTGTTTGTTCCAGCAAATCTCAGGTCACCTGTGATTCAGTGGGGGCACGAATCCCGTCTGGCCTGTCATCCCGGCATCACTCGCACCCTTCATCTGGTCCGCCAGCGGTTCTGGTGGCGGCGGATGAGACGGGATGTCCGAGAATTCATCCGAGCTTGTCCCACTTGTAACCGAAACAAGACCCCCAACCAGCCTCCTGCTGGGTTGCTGCAACCCCTACTCATACCCAAGAGGCCCTGGTCCCACGTTTCACTGGACTTTGTTACGGGCCTTCCGCCCTCTGACGGACACACAGTCATCCTTACCATTGTTGACCGCTTTAGTAAGATGACCCACTTCGTGCCCCTTCCCAAACTACCCTCTGCTAAAGAGACCTCCCAGGTGGTCCTGGAACATGTGTTTCGTATCCATGGCCTACCCCAGGATATAGTGTCAGACCGGGGCCCGCAATTCTCAGCAACCTTTTGGAAGGAGTTCTGTCATCTCCTTGGGGCCACCGCCAGCCTATCGTCTGGATTCCACCCGCAGTCAAACGGCCAGACTGAACGCATGAACCAGGAGCTGGAGAAGGCACTGAGGTGTGTGGCTTCCCAAAATCCCCGGGCCTGGGCTCAACACCTGCTCTGGGTGGAATATGCCCATAATTCACTCACCAGTTCCTCCACCGGGCTCTCCCCCTTTCAGTGTGTCTACGGGTATCAACCTCCACTGTTTGCCAGCCAGGAGGCGGATGCCACCTGTCCGTCTGCTCTTGCGTATGCCCGCCGCTGCCGCCGCACTTGGGCCCAGGCTCGCACTGTGCTCCTGAAGTCTGGAACCAGCTACGCCGTCGGTGCCAACCGACGGAGGACCCCAGCACCTACTTACCGGGTTGGTCAGAAGGTCTGGCTGTCTGCCCGGGATCTGCCGCTGCGGGTTGAATCACGAAAGCTGGCCCCTCGCTTCATTGGTCCTTTTCCTGTGCAGAAGGTCATCAGTCCAACGGCGGTCCGACTTCAGTTGCCCGCTTCCATGCGGGTCCACCCCACCTTCCACGTCTCCAAGGTCAAGCCGGTCCATGAAAGTCCCCTGGTCCCTGCAGCTCCGGCGCCACCTCCTCCGCGCCTCGTAGATGGCGGTCCTGTCTTCACCGTCCGGCGGCTGCTCCGCTCTAGGCGAAGGGGTAGGGGTCTCCAGTACCTCGTTGACTGGGAGGGATATGGTCCAGAGGAGAGGACCTGGATCCCGGCCAGGAGGATAGTGGACCGGACCCTTATCACTGACTTCCACCGACTACATCCTGATCAGCCTGCAATCCGTAGGGGCCGTCCAAGAGGGGTTCCTAGCCGTCCTGCCCGCCCTGCTTCCTGTCCTGTGCCTGACCCTGCTCCTGTCTCAGTGCCTGTCCTGTCTCCCGACCGTGACCCTCCAGCTCCTTCTGAGGATGAGGAGATTCACTCGGACCGCTCGGAGGAGTTCTGACCCGCCGCCTGCTCCCCTCCACCCTCCCGGCATGATGTTGTTCTTGGGACTTCTGGGGCCGTCCCTTGGAGGGGGGGTCCTGTCATGAGCACTCTCTCTCCCTGGTAGCAACATTAATTGCATTCAATTCTCTGCCACTCTGCTCACTCTCTCCCTACTCTGCCTAACGAGCTCCACCTGGCTCCGCCCTGCTCTGCTCTTGTTACCTGGCCAGCTGCACTGCATTTCCCACTCACCATCCTCACCTTGCCTCACTCTGTTCTAATTACTCTGCCAGCTGAACTGCATTTCCCCACTAACCTCTCCCAGTATATCAAGCCCTGTTTTTCAGCCAAGCCCTGTCAGATCGTCTTCAAACCCGGACCAGTAACCTGCCTGTCTGCGCTCTGACTCCTGTTTGTGATACCGATCCTTTCTTGACTGCCTCCTTGTTCTACTGCCCCGTCTATCCCGACCTGCCTTCTGGACCTCGACTACTCTCCGATCTTCAGCCCCTCCGGTAACTCGATTCTGCCTTCTGTCTCTCACCACGATATTTGCCCAGCCCTGATCTGTACTTCTGCCTGCCATTCATATTGCTGTTGTGTGTGTGTTCCCCCAGGTCTCCGACCACCAGATGAGCGTGCCCAGACGCTTCACCACCCTCAGCCCGATACGCCGCTCCATCACTGGGGAACACACACACTAAGCATTTGGACTGGACACCCCCGGACATTTGGTGACCCCCGGAGCACAGGTACCCACAGGACCCTGAAAAACCCCAGAGCCCCAAGCACCCCTGGAACCCCTGACACCCCTGGCACTCCTCTTCCCGCCTGAAACCTTCAATAAAGAACTCTGAATTTGAACTTGCGCTCTTGGGTCCTCTTCTGTCCGTGACAGTCCGTGGCCTACACTATCCACCAGCCAGCTCTAGCTCTAGCCTGGACAATTTGTCGGCCAGTCTGCACAGCGTGCTATCGAACCAGAGCATATCGGACTTTCTGCTGGAATCACTGGACCCTAGCGCCGGATCATCGCAACCAGCTAGCTGCAACCTGTTGTTGGCTAATTACCAATGCCCCTTAGCAAGCACCAGTTAGCCTTGAGCTAGACTCGAGCCAGGCCCATCTCCCGGCTATCTACCTCTCTGTCAACCGGACGGGACCTCCTAGTGTTGACACTGAGCCCCGCCGATCCAACACGACTGGTTTGCAGACGAAATCGTCTGATGTGGTTTCAACAGGCTTCCTGTTGCGACGACCACGAAGATCCATCTGCTAGCCCCGGCCCGCTAGCACACGCAAACTACAACTGTGCTTCCTGCTCGCTGTGCTGAAGCACCAATTTGAACTGCTCTTGGACTCACATATTGCTGTTCACTGGACCTTATGATCACTCAGCTGCACAGCTGATGCCTGCTGGACTGTTCCTTTACACGGTACCCTGTCCTGTTTATTCTGTTTAGCCTCAGCCCAAACTTTATCGCCATTACCAGTTGTTGTCTTAGCTCTCTCTAATAACACCTGTGATTGCTTTATGCCTCTCTCCCATGTCAATATGCCTTGCATATTGCTGTTTGGGTTAGTTCTTATTATACAATTTCACTGTAGAACCCCAAGTCCCTCTCAAACTGCCTCAAATAGTTCCTTTGTTCCACCCCCCATACACGCCGAGACCGGCTCAATCGGTGCCTCCAGTGATGCTATCTCTTTCATTGTTACCCAACGCTTAGGTTTACCTCAACTGTACTCATATCCTTCCATATCCTTGTCTGTACATAATGCCCTGAATCTTTTCTACAACGCCCGGAAATCTGCCCCCTTTATTCTCTGTACCCAACGCACTAGAAGACCAGTTCTTAAAGCCTTTAGTCGTATCCTTATTCTAGTCCTCCTCTGTTCCTCTGGTGATGTAGAGGCTAACCCAGGCCCTGCAGCCCCCAGTATCACTCCTACTCCCCAGGAGCTATCATTTGTTGACTTCTGTAACCGTAAAAGCCTTGGTTTTCTGCACGTTAATATCAGAAGCCTCCTTCCTAAGTTTGAGTTATTCACTGCGTTAGCACACTCCGCCAACCCTGATGTTCTAGCAGTGTCTGAATCCTGGCTTAGGAAGGCCACCAAAAATTCTGAAATTTCCATCCCCAACTATAACATTTTCCGTCTAGATAGAACTGCCAAAGGGGGCGGGGTTGCAATCTACTGTAGAGATAGCCTGCAGAGCTCTATCATACTATCCAGGTCTGTGCCCAAACAGTTTGAGCTTCTACTTCTAAAAATCCACCTTTCCAGAAATAAGTCTCTCACTGTTGCCGCTTGCTACAGACCCCACTCAGCCCCCAGCTGTGCCCTGAACACCATATGTGAATTGATTGCCCCCCATTTATCCTCAGAGTTCGTACTGCTTGGTGACCTAAACTGGGATATGCTTAACACCCCGGCCATCCTACAATCCAAACTAGATGCCCTCAATCTCACACAAATTATCAACGAACATACCAGGTACAACCCTAAATCCGTGAACATGGGTACCCTCATAGATATCATCCTGACTAACTTACCCTCTAAATACACCTCCGCTGTCTTCAACCAGGATCTCAGCGATCACTGCCTTATTGCCTGCGTCCGTAACGGGTCCGCGGTCAAACGACCACCCCTCATCACTGTCAAACGCTCCCAAAAACACTTCAGCTAGCAGGCCATCCTAATTGACCTGGCCCAGGTATCCTGGATGGATATAGATCTCAGTCCGTCAGTAGAGGATGCCTGGTTGTTCTTTAAAAGTAATTTCCTCTCAATCTTAAATAAACATGCCCCATTCAAAAAATTCAGAACTAAGAACAGATATAGCCCCTGGTTCTCCTCAGACTTGACTGCCCTTGACCAGCACAAAAACATCCTGTGGCGTACTGCATTAGCATCAAATAGCCCCCGCGATATGCAACTTTTCAGGGAAGTTAGGAACGAATATACACAAGCAGTTAGGAAAGCAAAGGCTAACTTTTTCAAACAGAAATTTGCATCCTGTAGCACTAACTCCAAAAAGTTTTGGGACACTGTAAAGTCCATGGAGAATAAGAGCACCTCCTCCCAGCTGCCCACTGCACTGAGGCTAGGAAACACTGTCACTACCGATAAATCTACAATAATCGAGAATTTCAACAAGCATTTTGCTACGGCTGGCCATGCTTTCCACCTGGCTACCACTACCCCGGCCACCAGCTCTGCACCCTCCACTGCAACTTGCCCATGCCCCCCCCCCCCCCCCCCCCCCCCCCCCCCCGCTTCTCCTTCACACAAATTCAGACAGCTGATGTTCTGAAAGAGCTGCAAAATCTGGACCCCTACAAATCATCTGGGCTAGACAATCTGGACCCTTTCTTTCTAAAACTAGCCGCCGAAATTGTCGAAACCCCTATTACTAGCCTGTTCAACCTCTCTTTCATAACGTCTGAGATCCCCAGAGATTGGAAAGCTGCCGCGGTCATCCCCCTCTTCAAAGGGTGTGACACTCTAGATCCAATCTGTTACAGACCTATATCCATCCTGCCCTGCATTTCGAAAGTTTTTGAAAGCCAAGTTAACAAACAGATCACCGACCATTTCGAATCCCACCGTACCTTCTCCGCTATGCAATCCGGTTTCCGAGCTGGTCATGGGTGCACTTCAGCCACGCTCAAGGTCCTAAACGATATTATAACCGCGATCGATAATAGACAGTACTGTGCAGCCGTCTTCATCAACCTGGCCAAGGCTTTCGACTCTGTCAACCACTGCATTCTTATTGGCAGACTAAATAGCCTTGGTTTCTCAAATGACTGCCTCGCCTGGTTCACCAACTACTTCTCAGATAGAGTTCAATGTCTCAAATCGGAGGGCCTGTTGTCTGGACCTATGGCAGTCTCTATGGGGGTGCCACAGGGTTCAATTATTGGGCCGACTCTTTTCTCCGTGTATATCAATGATGTCGCTCTTGCTGCTGGTGACTCTCAGATCCACCTCTACGCAGACGACACCATTTTGTATACATCTGGCCCTTCATTGGACACTGTGTTAACAAACCTCCAAACGAGCTTCAATGCCATACAACACTCCTTCAGTAGCCTCCAACTGCTCTTAAACACTAGTAAAACTAAATGCATGCTTTTCAATCGAACGCTGCTGGCACCCGCCTGCCCGACTAGAATCACTACTCTCAACGGGTCTGACCTAGAGTATGTGGACAACTACAAATACCAAGGTGTCTGGTTAGACTGTAAACTCTCCTTCCAGACTCACATTAAGAATATCCAATCCAAAGTTAAAACTAGAATCGGTTTCCTATTTCGCAACAAAGCCTCCTTCACTCTTGCTGCCAAACATGCCCTCGTAAAACTGACAATCCTACCGATCCTTGACTTCGGTGATGTCATTTACGAAATAGCCTCCAACACTCTACTCAGCAAATTGGATGTAGTCTATCACAGTGCCATCAGTTTTGTCTCCAAAGCCCCATATACTACCCACCACTGTGACCTGTACGCTCTTGTTGGCTGGTCCTCACTACATGTTCGTCGCCAAACCCACTGGCTCCAGGCCATCTATAAATCACTGCTAGGCAAATCCCTGCCTTATCTTAGCTCATTGGTCACCATAGCAACACCCACCCGTAGTATGCGCTCCAGCAGGTATATCTCACTGGTCATCCCCAAAGCCAACACCTCCTTTGGCCGCCATTCCTTCCAGTTCTCTGCTGCCAATGACTGGAACGAATTGCAAAAATCTCTGAAACTGGAGACTCTTATCTCCCTCACTAACTTTAAGCATCAGTTGTCAGAGCACCTTACCGATCACTGCACCTGTACACAGCCCATCTTAAATTAGCCCACCCAACTACCTCATCCCTATATTGTTATTTATTTTGCTCTTTTGCACCCCAGTATCTCTATTTGCACATAATCTCTTACACATCTATCATTCCAGTGTTAATACTAATTGTAATTATTTTGCACTATAGCCTATTTATTTCCTTACCTCCATAACTTTCTACATTTGCACACACTGTATATATATTTTCTGTTGTATTTTTGACTTTATGTTTTGTTTTACCCCATATGTAACTCTGTGTTGTTGTTTTTATCGCACTGCTTTGCTTTATCTTGGCCAGGTCGCAGTTGGAAATGAGAACTTGTTCTCAACTGGCTTCTTACCTGGTTAAATAAAGGTTAAATAAAATAAAATAAATAAAATAAAGGTATAGACAGGTATTAAACCAGACAGACAGGTATTAAACCAGACAGACAGGTATTAAACCAGACAGACAGGTATTAAACCAGACAGACAGGTATAGACAGACAGGTATAGACTGACAGGTATAGACAGACAGGTATAGACTGACAGGTATAGACAGACAGGTATAGACAGACAGGTATAGACTGACAGGTATAGACTGACAGGTATAGACAGACAGGTATAGACAGACAGGTATAGACTTACAGGTATAGACTGACAGGTATAGACAGACAGGTATTAAACCAGACAGACAGGTATAGACAGACAGGTATAGACAGACAGGTATAGACAGACAGGTATAGACAGACAGGTATAGACTGACAGGTATAGACAGACAGGTATAGACAGGGTAAGACTGAGACATGCGCCATTAACTGTCACTTTAAACCAAACCATCTCAGCTGGCATGGCTTCCTCTGTTCCACCCATTCATTATCTATGCATGGCTTCCTCTGTTCCACCCATTCATTATCTATGCATGGCTTCCTCTGTTCCACCCAGACATTATCTATGCATGGCTTCCTCTGTTCCACCCATTCATTATCTATGCATGGCTTCCTCTGTTCCACCCATTCATTATCTATGCATGGCTTCCTCTGTTCCACCCATTCATTATCTATGCATGGCTTCCTCTGTTCCACCCATTCATTATCTATGCATGGCTTCCTCTGTTCCACCCATTCATTATCTATGCATGGCTTCCTCTGTTCCACCCATTCATTATCTATGCATGGCTTCCTCTGTTCCACCCATTCATTATCTATGCATGGCTTCCTCTGTTCCACCCATTCATTATCTATGCATGGCTTCCTCTGCTCCACCCATTCATTATCTATGCATGTAAAACACATACAAACATACCACACACTCTTACTGAACTATCTCAAGTTTGTAGAACTGTGATCAGGCCTTCTACCCAGAGTTCATAATAAAGACTTCTGTTAGCTCAGCAGGCTAACACAGTCATGGCATTACCTTGGTCTCATTCTCCATGTAGATCTTAGCGGCAAGGCCGAACATCACCAGGTCTACTTTAACAGGGTCCTGGTCACCAGGCAGCAGGTTGTACTCTATATGGTAGTAGGTCTGGGCTTTAGGGGCCACCACTCCACTGGACAGAACACGTTTGGGCTTCTCCACTAAGACGATCGGCTCAGCTACAGGACAGGGTTCTTCACCTATAGTAAAACAGGGAAGACAATTAAACACAAGACAATGATATATATGTTTCTCACCTACAGGACAACAGGGGACATAATTACATAGAATACAACAATATTAATCTTTATGGGATAGGGGACAGATAGTGGACAGATAGGGGTGATGTATCTCTATGGGACAGGAGACAGATAGGGGACAGATAGAGGACAGTTAGGGGTGATGTATCTCTATGGGATAGGAGACAGATAGGGGACAGATAGGGAACAGATAGGGGTGATATATCTCTATGGGACAGGAGACAGATAGGGGACAGATAGAGGACAGTTAGGGGTGATGTATCTCTATGGGACAGGAGACAGATAGGGGACAGATAGAGGACAGTTAGGGGTGATGTATCTCTATGGGACAGGAGACAGATAGTGGACAGATAGAGGACAGTTAGGGGTGATGTATCTCTATGGGACAGGGGACAGATAGTGGACAGATAGAGGACAGTTAGGGGTGATGTATCTCTATGGGACAGGAGACAGATAGTGGACAGATAGGGAACAGATAGGGGTGATATATCTCTATGGGATAGGAGACAGATAGGGGACAGATAGGGGACAGTTAGGGGTGATGTATCTCTATGGGACAGGAGACAGATAGGGGACAGATAGAGGACAGATAGAGGACAGATAGGGGACAGATAGAGGACAGTTAGGGGTGATGTATCTCTATGGGACAGGAGACAGATAGGGGACACATAGTGGACAGATAGTGGTGATGTATCTCTATGGGACAGGAGACAGATAGGGGACAGATAGAGGACAGTTAGGGGTGATGTATCTCTATGGGACAGGAGACAGATAGGGGACAGATAGAGGACAGTTAGGGGTGATGTATCTCTATGGGATAGGAGACAGATAGGGGACAGATAGGGAACAGATAGGGGTGATGTATCTCTATGGGATAGGAGACAGAAAGGGGACAGATAGAGGACAGTTAGGGGTGATGTATCTCTATGGGACAGGAGACAGATAGTGGACAGATAGAGGACAGTTAGGGGTGATCAATTTTCAATCAATTTTATTTTATATAGCCCATCTTACATCAGCTAATATCTCGAAGTGCTGTACAGAAACCCAGCCTAAAACCCCAAACAGCTAGTAATGCAGGTGTAGAAGCACGGTGGCTAGGAAAAACTCCCTAGAAAGGCAAAACCTAGGAAGAAACCTAGAGAGGAACCAGGCTATGAGGGGTGGCCAGTCCTCTTCTGGCTGTGCCGGGTGGAGATTATAACAGAACCATGCCAAGATGTTCAAAAATGTTCATAAGTGACAAGCATGGTCAAATAATAATCAGGAATAAATCTCAGTTGGCTTTTCATAGCCGATCATTAGAGTTTAAAACAGCAGGTCTGGGACAGGTAGGGGTTCCATAACCGCAGGCAGAACAGTTTAAACTGGAATAGCAGCAAGGCCAGGCGGACTGGGGATAGCAAGGAGTCACCACGGCCGGTAGTCCCGACGTATGGTCCTAGGGCTCAGGTCTCTCAGTTGGCTTTTCATAGCCGATCATTTAGAGTTGAAAACAGCAGGTCTGGGACAGGTAGGGGTTTCGTAGCCGCAGGCAGAACAGTTGAAACTGGAATAGCAGCAAGGCCAGGCGGACTGGGGGCAGCAGGGTGTCATCATGCCCGGTAGTCCTGACGTATGGTCCTAGGGCTCAGGTTCTCAGAGAGAAAGAGAGAACGAGAGAATTAGAGAGAGCATACTTAAATTCACACAGGACACTGGATAAGACAGGAGAAGTACTCCAGGTATAACCAACTAACCCCAGCCCCCCGACACATAAACTACTGCAGCATAAATACTGGAGGCTGAGACAGGAGCGGTCCGGAGACACTGTGGCCCCATCCGAAGAAACCCCCGGACAGGGCCAAACAGGAAGGATATAACCCCACCCACTCCGCCAAAGCACAGCCCCCGCACCACTAGAGGGATATCCCCAACCACCAACTTACAATCCTGAGACAAGGCCGAGTATAGCCCACAGAGGTCTCCACCACAGCACAAACCAAGGGGGGGGGGGGGGGGGTGATGTATCTCTATGGGACAGGAGACAGATAGGGGACAGATAGGGAACAGATAGGGGTGATATATCTCTATGGGACAGGAGACAGATAGTGGACAGATAGAGGACAGTTAGGGGTGATGTATCTCTATGGGACAGGAGGCAGATAGGGGACAGATAGAGGACAGATAGGGGACAGATAGGGAACAGATAGGGGTGATGTATCTCTATGGGATAGGAGACAGAAAGGGGACAGATAGAGGACAGTTAGGGGTGATGTATCTCTATGGGACAGGAGACAGATAGGGGACAGATAGAGGACAGTTAGGGGTGATGTATCTCTATGGGACAGGAGACAGATAGGGGACAGATAGAGGACAGTTAGTGGTGATGTATCTCTATGGGACAGGAGACAGATAGTGGACAGATAGAGGACAGTTAGTGGTGATGTATCTCTATGGGACAGGAGACAGATAGTGGTGATGCCAAGGACTGGTTATCTTGTGTGTCTACTGTGGTAGTATGGCATTCTATAAACAAGTAACATTCATTTTCTCTCTGTTTTCTAAAAAATTATATTTGTGCATTCAAACGCAGTGCAATTCTGTTGTATGCCAATTTATTTGTGCATGCTACTGTATTTTGTGTGGTATTGACATTTTTATTTTGTAATGTGCTCGTTTTAGCCTGTTATAATATGTATAGTCACAACATATAACCTACGGTAGTGTACCTTTGGGAATGGCTATAACGATGCTGACAGTCCATTTGACGACATGGGAGCCATCTTTGCTGTTTGTACTGGTCAGGTCATCGGGCATGTCTTTGCTGTCTGTCGTGTTGATGACATCGACAGGTGAGCTGGACTCCGAGTATGACCTGTCCTGGTCTCTATGTCCTTGTCCCCCTGGGGACATGTCCTCCCTGTCCCTGTCTCTCCCACACCCTTCTGTCTCTGTGTCCTCCCCCAAGTCAGAGTCTGGTGGAGAGGGACAGGGTAGAGAGCTCTTGGAGTCTGGTTTCTCACACAGCGATCTGGACTCCATGGTTCAGTCACAGCTAGTTCTGGTTAGTAGACAATGTAACGTTACTGACTGAATAACAGGCCTGCCAAGGGAACAAACATTGTTATTTCTAACTTCGTCATTGCAGCAAAACAAAGTAAATGTTCATTTTTTGATTCTTTAAAAAACTAAATGCCATGCCCTACACTCCTAGCAACACTGGGTAAAAGCTACACAAACGCACACCTTTCTGCAATGCCCAACAATAAATGTTACATCTCTACATTATTATGCAACTTTTAAAATCCTAATTCACAATGCAACAAGCCTACCGTTTACTGTCCCGCTTGGCTGTGTAGGTTGGTGATCCTACCGGTCCTTCAGGCACATAATTATCACATCATCTGAGTAAAATGACATGTCAACTTTTCTGTGAATCACCTTCCTGCTTACCGCTGCACGAAATAGTCCTTAGCTCTTTGGTAGGCTGGAGGTGCAGTTCGGCAGCTATTTCAGTTTGTGTCCCTTAAATATTTTACCAATATCATCGCTGATACATGGTATATAGCCTTATTCTTTTCAGAATTAAGTAGAATCACGGTTTCAATTTTGGCGGAATAATATCAGATGCGGTAAAATGTCACATGAAGTGTAAACGTCGCCTTGGCAACTAATGTTGCTACAACAAGATGATGACGTTACAATCGCGCGTGTCACAAGTTGTTTGTAACAATGTAGCAATGAGTGAAAGTTACATTGTGACATCATAATACATGGTGGCAAATTGATCATATTTATCACAATGGGCAAACTGATACTTTGAAATCCCGAGCAGAGGGAAGAATTAAGCACTGCTCTTATCTTGATGATTATGAACTAGATAAAATATTGTAGGCTATTCTGATACTTAAACAAACAGTGTTTTCATAAAAAATACAAACAACCTACCCAATATTACATTACCCCTATAAACTGTTAATTGTCATTATTTTTAGCAAACTTTTTTTTTTACCTGTTTGAAATTATTATAGAAAAATCTTAAAATCATTCAAGATTCATTTGTTTTGTGCATGAATACTAGCTAAGATTTTTCAAACCATTACCCCCCTCATGGACTCAATTAAAGAACAACAAAGCCTTATTGATATCTGTTGGTCGACCAGACATCAGTCCTAACTGCTAACAGCAGCTGATTGGTTTAAACCAAATTGTTTGAAATAGGCTACATGTCAGGACCGTTATTATCAGGTTGCAATATGATATTACTATATGATATTACTATATGATATTACTATACTACATATTATGATATTACACCTTCTATTCTATTCTATTCTATTATATCCCATTATTTTATTTTATTTTATTTTCCTTTCTATTCTATCAACTATGATATGTTCTACTCTTACTGCAGTATACTGTAATGCAGGCTGGCCTGCGTTAGAAAAATGTGAACGTGAAAAACATACATTTTCTTTCTCGAGGAAACCATTTCAAATGTTGCCCCGGTTTATAGGTTTTGCTGGCCTGAGCCAAAACTCGCTTCAAAGAAACGCCCCGTGCACACAGAGAGCTCCTCTGCCCCGTGCACACAGAGAGCTCCTCTGCCCCGTGCACACAGAGAGCTCCTCTGCCCCGTGCACACAGAGAGCTCCTCTGCCCCGTGCACACAGAGAGCTCCTCTGCCCCGTGCACACAGAGAGCTCCTCTGCCCCGTGCACAAAGAGAGCTCCTCTGCCCCGTGCACACAGAGAGCTCCTCTGCCCCGTGCACACAGAGAGCTCCTCTGCCCCGTGCACACAGAGAGCTCCTCTGCCCCGTGCACAAAGAGAGCTCCTCTGCCCCGTGCACACAGAGAGCTCCTCTGCCCCGTGCACACAGAGAGCTCCTCTGCAGATATCAACTTTTATTCAGTCACAGAGAAGAGAACATGGACACAGGATGCTACAACATGCATGAGAGAGAGAGCCGGGGATCGTGGCAGAACTCAGATAGACATTCGCCGGGCTGTCGGCAGTTGCGCGCCTCCTGCACCCGGGAGTGTTACGAGGAGATTGTGGATCTGGAGGAAGAAGAGGAAAGGAACTAAACTACAAGATGAGAATCCCAGTCTGAGGGAGCTGGTGGAGGACATGAGGACGGCTCTACAGAGCAGTGATGCTGGTGGAGGACATGAGGACGGCTCTACAGAGCAGTGATGCTGGTGGAGGACATGAGGACGGCTCTACAGAGCAGTGATGCTGGTGGAGGACATGAAGACAGCTCTACAGAGCAGTGATGCTGGTGGAGGACATGAAGACAGCTCTACAGAGCAGTGATGCTGGTGGAGGACATGAGGACAGCTCTACAGAGCAGTGATGCTGGTGGGGGACATGAGGACGGCTCTACAGAGCAGTGATGCTGGTGGAGGACATGAGGACAGCTCTACAGAGCAGTGATGCTGGTGGAGGACATGAGGACAGCTCTACAGAGCAGTGATGCTGGTGGAGGACATGAGGACAGCTCTACAGAGCAGTGATGCTGGTTGGAGGACATGAAGACAGCTCTACAGAGCAGTGATGCTGGTGGAGGAATATGAGGACGGCTCTACAGAGCAGTGATGCTGGTGGAGGACATGAGGACAGCTCTACAGAGCAGTGATGCTGGTGGAGGACATGAGGACGGCTCTACAGAGCAGTGATGCTGGTGGAGGACATGAGGACGGCTCTACAGAGCAGTGATGCTGGTGGAGGACATGAGGACGGCTCTACAGAGCAGTGATGCTGGTGGAGGACATGAAGACAGCTCTACAGAGCAGTGATGCTGGTGGAGGACATGAGGACGGCTCTACAGAGCAGTGATGCTGGTGGGGGACATGAGGACGGCTCTACAGAGCAGTGATGCTGGTGGAGGACATGAGGACAGCTCTACAGAGCAGTGATGCTGGTGGAGGACATGAGGACGGCTCTACAGAGCAGTGATGCTGGTGGAGGACATGAGGACGGCTCTACAGAGCAGTGATGCTGGTGGAGGACATGAGGACGGCTCTACAGAGCAGTGATGCTGGTGGAGGACATGAGGACGGCTCTACAGAGCAGTGATGCTGGTGGAGGACATGAGGTCAGTACCACCTGAGGACCAATAGCCAGTACCACCTGAGGACCAATAGCCAGTACCCTCTGAGGACCAATAGCCAGTACCCTCTGAGGACCAATGGCCAGTACCCTCTGAGGACCAATAGCCAGTACCCTCTGAGGACCAATAGCCAGTACCCTCTGAGGACCAATAGCCAGTACCCTCTGAGGACCAATAGCCAGTACCCTCTGAGGACCAATGGCCAGTACCCTCTGAGGACCAATAGCCAGTACCCTCTGAGGACCAATAGCCAGTACCCTCTGAGGACCAATAGCCAGTACCCTCTGAGGACCAATGGCCAGTACCCTCTGAGGACCAATAGCCAGTACCCTCTGAGGACCAATGGCCAGTACCCTCTGAGGACCAATAGCCAGTACCCTCTGAGGACCAATAGCCAGTACCCTCTGAGGACCAATAGCCAGTATCCTCTGAGGACCAATAGCCAGTACCCTCTGAGGACCAATGGCCAGTACCCTCTGAGGACCAATAGCCAGTACCCTCTGAGGACCAATAGCCAGTACCCTCTGAGGACCAATAGCCAGTACCCTCTGAGGACCAATAGCCAGTACCCTCTGAGGACCAATAGCCAGTACCCTCTGAGGACCAATAGCCAGTACCCTCTGAGGACCAATAGCCAGTACCCTAGCCTGCGGAGGCCATGCTGTTTAATCAAAAGCTGGAGCAGGAGCTATGGTCGTCGCAGGAGGTGGTATCAGCTTCTCAGGGGTGTAACAGGGCGCTGCGGGCGGAGCAGGAGGTGGTATCAGCTTCTCAGGGGTGTAACAGGGCGCTGCGGGCGGAGCAGGAGGTGGTATCAGCTTCTCAGGGGTGTAACAGGGCGCTGCGGGCGGAGCAGGAGGTGGTATCAGCTTCTCAGGGGTGTAACAGGGCGCTGCGGTCGGAGCAGGAGGTGGTATCAGCTTCTCAGGGGTGTAACAGGACGCTGCGGGCGGAGCAGGAGGTGGTATCAGCTTCTCAGGGGTGTAACAGGGCGCTGCGGGCGGAGCAGGAGGTGGTATCAGCTTCTCAGGGGTGTAACAGGGCGCTGCGGGCGGAGCAGGAGGTGGTATCAGCTTCTCAGGGGTGTAACAGGGCGCTGCGGGCGGAGCAGGAGGTGGTATCAGCTTCTCAGGGGTGTAACAGGGCGCTGCGGTCGGAGCAGGAGGTGGTATCAGCTTCTCAGGGGTGTAACAGGGCGCTGCGGGCGGAGCAGGAGGTGGTATCAGCTTCTCAGGGGTGTAACAGGGCGCTGCGGGCGGAGCAGGAGGTGGTATCAGCTTCTCAGGGGTGTAACAGGGCGCTGCGGGCGGAGCAGGAGGTGGTATCAGCTTCTCAGGGGTGTAACAGGGCGCTGCGGGCGGAGCAGGAGGTGGTATCAGCTTCTCAGGGGTGTAACAGGGCGCTGCGGGCGGAGCAGGAGGTGGTATCAGCTTCTCAGGGGTGTAACAGGGCGCTGCGGGCGGAGCAGGAGGTGGTATCAGCTTCTCAGGGGTGTAACAGGGCGCTGCGGGCGGAGCAGGAGGTGGTATCAGCTTCTCAGGGGTGTAACAGGGCGCTGCGGGCGGAGCAGGAGGTGGTATCAGCTTCTCAGGGGTGTAACAGGGCGCTGCGGGCGGAGCAAGGGTACATGAGGAGGAAGGTGGAAGTGGCTCATCAGGCGCTTGTCAGTGGGCTGGGGAAGGTCAAGGAGCTGGAGGCTAAAGCCAGCAGAGTACCGGTCCTACACATCCAGCAGCTGGAGCAGGAGATACTCTACTACAGGTTAACAGGAGATGCTCTACTACAGGTTAACAGGAGATGCTCTACTACAGGTTAACAGGGGATGCTCTACTACAGGTTAACAGGAGATGCTCTACTACAGGTTAACAGGAGAGCCTCTACTACAGGTTAACAGGAGATGCTCTACTACAGGTTAACAGGAGATGCTCTACTACAGGTTAACAGGGGATGCTCTACTACAGGTTAACAGGAGATGCTCTACTACAGGTTAACAGGAGATGCTCTACTACAGGTTAACAGGGGATGCTCTACTACAGGTTAACAGGAGATGCTCTACTACAGGTTAACAGGAGAGCCTCTACTACAGGTTAACAGGAGATGCTCTACTACAGGTTAACAGGAGATGCTCTACTACAGGTTAACAGGGGATGCTCTACTACAGGTTAACAGGAGATGCTCTACTACAGGTTAACAGGAGATGCTCTACTACAGGTTAACAGGAGATGCTCTACTACAGGTTAACAGGGGATGCTCTACTACAGGTTAACAGGAGATGCTCTACTACAGGTTAACAGGAGATGCTCTACTACAGGTTAACAGGAGATGCTCTACTACAGGTTAACAGGGGATGCTCTACTACAGGTTAACAGGAGATGCTCTACTACAGGTTAACAGGAGATGCTCTACTACAGGTTAACAGGAGAGCCTCTACTACAGGTTAACAGGAGATGCTCTACTACAGGTTAACAGGAGATCCTCTACTACAGGTTAACAGGAGATGCTCTACTACAGGTTAACAGGGGATGCTCTACTACAGGTTAACAGGAGATACTCTACTACAGGTTAACAGGAGATGCTCTACTACAGGTTAACAGGAGATGCTCTACTACAGGTTAACAGGAGATCCTCTACTACAGGTTAACAGGAGATGCTCTACTACAGGTTAACAGGAGATGCTCTACTACAGGTTAACAGGAGATGCTCTACTACAGGTTAACAGGAGATGCTCTACTACAGGTTAACAGGAGATGCTCTACTACAGGTTAACAGGAGATGCTCTACTACAGGTTAACAGGAGATGCTCTACTACAGGTTAACAGGAGATGCTCTACTACAGGTTAACAGGAGATGCTCTACTACAGGTTAACAGGAGATGCTCTACTACAGGTTAACAGGAGATGCTCTACTACAGGTTAACAGGGGATGCTCTACTACAGGTTAACAGGAGATGCTCTACTACAGGTTAACAGGAGATGCTCTACTACAGGTTAACAGGAGATGCTCTACTACAGGTTAACAGGGGATGCTCTACTACAGGTTAACAGGAGATGCTCTACTACAGGTTAACAGGGGATGCTCTACTACAGGTTAACAGGAGATACTCTACTACAGGTTAACAGGAGATGCTCTACTACAGGTTAACAGGAGATGCTCTACTACAGGTTAACAGGAGATGCTCTACTACAGGTTAACAGGAGATGCTCTACTACAGGTTAACAGGGGATGCTCTACTACAGGTTAACAGGGGATGCTCTACTACAGGTTAACAGGAGATGCTCTACTACAGGTTAACAGGAGATGCTCTACTACAGGTTAACAGGAGATGCTCTACTACAGGTTAACAGGAGATGCTCTACTACAGGTTAACAGGGGATACTCTACTACAGGTTAACAGGAGATGCTCTACTACAGGTTAACAGGAGATGCTCTACTACAGGTTAACAGGAGATGCTCTACTACAGGTTAACAGGGGATGCTCTACTACAGGTTAACAGGAGATGCTCTACTACAGGTTAACAGGGGATGCTCTACTACAGGTTAACAGGAGATGCTCTACTACAGGTTAACAGGAGATGCTCTACTACAGGTTAACAGGGGATGCTCTACTACAGGTTAACAGGAGATGCTCTACTACAGGTTAACAGGGGATACTCTACTACAGGTTAACAGGAGATGCTCTACTACAGGTTAACAGGAGATGCTCTACTACAGGTTAACAGGAGATCCTCTACTACAGGTTAACAGGAGATGCTCTACTACAGGTTAACAGGAGATGCTCTACTACAGGTTAACAGGAGATGCTCTACTACAGTTTAACAGGAGATGCTCTACTACAGGTTAACAGGAGATGCTCTACTACAGGTTAACAGGAGATGCTCTACTACAGGTTAACAGGAGATACTCTACTACAGGTTAACAGGAGATGCTCTACTACAGGTTAACAGGAGATGCTCTACTACAGGTTAACAGGAGATCCTCTACTACAGGTTAACAGGAGATACTCTACTACAGGTTAACAGGAGATGCTCTACTACAGGTTAACAGGAGATGCTCTACTACAGGTTAACAGGAGATGCTCTACTACAGGTTAACAGGGGATGCTCTACTACAGGTTAACAGGAGATGCTCTACTACAGGTTAACAGGAGATGCTCTACTACAGGTTAACAGGAGATGCTCTACTACAGGTTAACAGGGGATGCTCTACTACAGGTTAACAGGAGATGCTCTACTACAGGTTAACAGGAGATGCTCTACTACAGGTTAACAGGAGATGCTC
Organism: Coregonus lavaretus; assembly: GCF_964263955.1. Lineage (NCBI taxonomy): Eukaryota > Metazoa > Chordata > Actinopteri > Salmoniformes > Salmonidae > Coregonus > Coregonus lavaretus. Next base: position 62,571,621 of record NC_139995.1, read on the forward strand.
TACTACAGGTTAAAAGGATATGCTCTACTACAGGTTAACAGGAGATGCTCTACTACAGGTTAACAGGGGATGCTCTACTACAGGTTAACAGGGGATGCTCTACTACAGGTTAACAGGAGATCCTTTACTACAGGTTAACAGGAGATGCTCTACTACAGGTTAACAGGAGATCCTCTACTACAGGTTAACAGGAGATGCTCTACTACAGGTTAACAGGAGATGCTCTACTACAGGTTAACAGGAGATGCTCTACTACAGGTTAACAGGATATGCTCTACTACAGGTTAACAGGAGATGCTCTACTACAGGTTAACAGGAGATGCTCTACTACAGGTTAACAGGGGATGCTCTACTACAGGTTAACAGGAGATGCTCTACTACAGGTTAACAGGAGATGCTCTACTACAGGTTAACAGGAGATGCTCTACTACAGGTTAACAGGAGATGCTCTACTACAGGTTAACAGGAGATGCTCTACTACAGGTTAACAGGAGATGCTCTACTACAGGTTAACAGGAGATGCTCTACTACAGGTTAACAGGAGATGCTCTACTACAGGTTAACAGGAGATCCTCTACTACAGGATAACAGGAGATGCTCTACTACAGGTTAACAGGAGATGCTCTACTACAGGTTAACAGGGGATGCTCTACTACAGGTTAACAGGAGATGCTCTACTACAGGTTAACAGGAGATGCTCTACTACAGGTTAACAGGGGATGCTCTACTACAGGTTAACAGGAGATCCTCTACTACAGGTTAACAGGGGATCCTCTACTACAGGTTAACAGGAGATGCTCTACTACAGGTTAACATGAGATGCTCTACTACAGGTTAACAGGAGATGCTCTACTACAGGTTAACAGGAGATGCTCTACTACAGGTTAACAGGAGATGCTCTACTACAGGTTAACAGGGGATGCTCTACTACAGGTTAACAGGAGATGCTCTACTACAGGTTAACAGGATATGCTCTACTACAGGTTAACAGGAGATGCTCTACTACAGGTTAACAGGAGATGCTCTACTACAGGTTAACAGGAGATGCTCTACTACAGGTTAACAGGGGATGCTCTACTACAGGGTAACAGGAGATGCTCTACTACAGGTTAACAGGAGATCCTCTACTACAGGTTAACAGGGGATGCTCTACTACAGGTTAACAGGAGATGCTCTACTACAGGTTAACAGGAGATGCTCTACTACAGGTTAACAGGAGATGCTCTACTACAGGTTAACAGGAGATGCTCTACTACAGGTTAACAGGGGATGCTCTACTACAGGTTAACAGGAGATGCTCTACTACAGGTTAACAGGGGATGCTCTACTACAGGTTAACAGGAGATGCTCTACTACAGGTTAACAGGAGATGCTCTACTACAGGTTAACAGGAGATGCTCTACTACAGGTTAACAGGAGATGCTCTACTACAGGTTAACAGGAGATACTCTACTACAGGTTAACAGCAGATGCTCTACTACAGGTTAACAGGAGATGCTCTACTACAGGTTAACAGGAGATGCTCTACTACAGGTTAACAGGAGATCCTCTACTACAGGTTAACAGGAGATCCTCTACTACAGGTTAACAGGGGATGCTCTACTACAGGTTAACAGGAGATGCTCTACTACAGGTTAACAGGATATGCTCTACTACAGGTTAACAGGAGATGCTCTACTACAGGTTAACAGGAGATACTCTACTACAGGTTAACAGGAGATCCTCTACTACAGGTTAACAGGGGATGCTCTACTACAGGTTAACAGGAGATGCTCTACTACAGGTTAACAGGAGATACTCTACTACAGGTTAACAGGAGATGCTCTACTACAGGTTAACAGGATATGCTCTACTACAGGTTAACAGGAGATGCTCTACTACAGGTTAACAGGAGATGCTCTACTACAGGTTAACAGGAGATGCTCTACTACAGGTTAACAGGAGATGCTCTACTACAGGTTAACAGCAGATTCTCTACTACAGGTTAACAGGAGATGCTCTACTACAGGTTAACAGGAGATGCTCTACTACAGGTTAACAGGAGATCCTCTACTACAGGTTAACAGGAGATGCTCTACTACAGGTTAACAGGAGATGCTCTACTACAGGTTAACAGGAGATGCTCTACTACAGGTTAACAGGAGATGCTCTACTACAGGTTAACAGGAGATGCTCTACTACAGGTTAACAGGGGATGCTCTACTACAGGTTAACGGGAGATGCTCTACTACAGGTTAACAGGAGATACTCTACTACAGGTTAACAGGGGATGCTCTACTACAGGTTAACAGGAGATGCTCTACTACAGGTTAACAGGAGATCCTCTACTACAGGTTAACAGGAGATGCTCTACTACAGGTTAACAGGAGATGCTCTACTACAGGTTAACAGGAGATGCTCTACTACAGGTTAACAGGAGATCCTCTACTACAGGTTAACAGGAGATCCTCTACTACAGGTTAACAGGAGATGCTCTACTACAGGTTAACAGGGGATGCTCTACTACAGGTTAACAGGAGATGCTCTACTACAGGTTAACAGGAGATCCTCTACTACAGGTTAACAGGAGATGCTCTACTACAGGTTAACAGGAGATGCTCTACTACAGGTTAACAGGAGATCCTCTACTACAGGTTAACAGGAGATCCTCTACTACAGGTTAACAGGAGATCCTCTACTACAGGTTAACAGGAGATGCTCTACTACAGGTTGAATCGACTAGCGCCTTATGCTGGGAATGAGATGAAACCTAGGGAAATTTGAATACACAAGTGGACAACAGAGAGCTCTGGGTGAGTTGGGCGCCTACTCACCTGAAATGACTCATCAGTGCGTGACCTGTTGCCTCGATCCCCAGGAGACCCTCCCCAGCACCGAGCCGCAGTGTGTCCTCTACGGCCACAGTTGGTGCAGGGGACGGCCTCTCTCCGGGTCTCTCTCCTCCTCTCTCTAGCACCAGCACCCCCGAGCTCCATAGGGCTCGGCTCGGAGGTGCTGGGGGATGGAATGGACGGCCCCAACTCCGGACCTCCGCGGGTAGCCAGCAGGGTATCCAGACGGATCGACATGTCCACCAACTGATCGAAGCTTAGGTTGGTGTCCCTGCAGGCCAACTCTCGGCGAACGTCCTCCCGTAGGCTGCACCGATAGTGGTCGATGAGGGCCCTCTCATTCCACCCCGCATTGGCCGCCAGAGTCCGGAAATCCAGGGCGAACTCTTGCACGCTCCTCTTCCCCTGTCGGAGGTGGAACAGACGCTCCCCCGCCGCTTTCCCCTCTGGGGGATGATCGAAAACCGCCCTGAAGCAGCGGGAGAACTCTGCATAGCTGATGGTGGCGGCGTCTATTCCCCTCCATTCGGCATTGGCCCACTCCAATGCCTTGCCGGATAGACAGGAGATGAGGGCGGAAACGCTGTCGTATCCCAAGGGCGCCGGGTGAATGGTTGCCAGGTAGAGTTCTACTTGAAGTAGGAAACCCTGACACCCGGCTGCGGTGCCATCATATGCCCTCGGGAGCGAGAGCCGAATCCCACTGGACTCCGGAGATGGATCGATGGGTCTGGCCGATGGTGGTGGTATTGTAGGAGGAGGTGTGGGCAAGCCTCCTCTTTCCCATCGGCTCAGAGTGTCCATCACATCCTGCATGGCGGTGCCGAGTCTACGGATCATGGCGTCCTGGCTGCTGACACGATCCTCCAGAGACTCCGTTACCACCGCTGGTCCTGCTGACTCCATGGTGGTGTGTTATTCTGTCAAAAGGGTGATGTGTACGCGGCAGTGAAGTCAGGCGCAGGACACAGGGAATCAGGATGACAACTTTACTTGATGCAAACGCACAAACAAAAGTCTACACAACACTGGAGGAGAAAAACACACTGTGCGTAAAGAGGCGAAAAATAGCTATGCCGAACATCAACGAGACAAATCCACAATAACACACAAAGGCCAAACGTAAAACAAGGGAACTTATATGTTACACAATCAACACAAATAAGCAACAGGTGTAATAAACTAGACAACACAAGACAAACACCGAAAACATCGATCGGCAGCAGCTAGTACTCCGGGGACGACGAACGCCGAAGCCTGCCCGAGCAAGGAAGAGGAGCAGCCTCGGCAGAATCCGTGACACATCCTCAGATAGACAACAACAATAACTCACATCCTCAGATAGATGACAACAATAACTCACATCCTCAGATAGACAACAACAATAACTCACATCCTCAGATAGACGACAACAATAACTCACATCCTCAGATAGACAACAACAATAACTCACATCCTCAGATAGACAACAACAATAACTCACATCCTCAGATAGACAACAACAATAACTCACATCCTCAGATAGACAACAACAATAACTCACATCCTCAGATAGACAACAACAATAACTCACATCCTCAGATAGACAACAACAATAACTCACATCCTCAGATAGATGACAACAATAACTCACATCCTCAGATAGACAACAACAATAACTCACATCCTCAGATAGACGACAACAAAAATAACTCACATCCAAGTTCTATTTTAGCGCCTGGCTACGCAGACGCTTGTTGACGCGCGCGAGCAGTTTGGATGCAATAATTGAATAACATGTATTTGTAAATGTATTTTGCAACGCTCGCACATGTAATGCGAGCGGCGTGGTCAGCATGTAAGAAACAAGGTTCATGAAATCGATAACTTGCTAGTAACAGATGACATTCATATTCTGACCATCTCTGAAACTCACTTAGATAATACCTTTGATGATACAGTGGTAGCAATACATGATTCAACATCTTCAGAAGAGACAGGAATGTCAATGGTGGAGGTGTTGCTGTTTATATTCAATCATATTCCTGTAGAACTTAGAGAGGATCTATAATATGGCTACAGGTTCACCTGCCTCACCTAAAGCCCATTCTTGTGGGAAGCTGCTATGGACCACCAGGTGCTAACAGTCAGTATCTGGATAATATGTGTGACATGCTTGATAATGTATGTGATATCAACAGAGGTATATGTTCTGGGTGACCTAAATATTGACTGGCTTTCATCAAGCTGCCCACTCAAGAAAAAGCTTCAAACTGTAACCAGTGCCTGCAACCTGGTTCAGGTTATCAGTGAACCTACCAAGGTATTTACAAACAGCACAGGAATTAAATTATTCACATGTATTGATCACATCTTTACCAATGCTGTAGAAATCTGCTCTAAAGCAGTATCCAGATCCATTGGATGTAGTGATCATAATATAGTAGCCATATCTAGGAAAACCAAAGTTCCAAAAGCTGGGCCTAAAATAGTGTATAAGAGATCATACAAAAGATTTAGCTGTGACTCTTATATGGATGATGTTAGAAATATTTGTTGGTCTGATGTGAGCATCCAGACGCTGCACTTGATGAATTTATGGAATTGCTTCTTCCAATTATTGATAAACATGCAGCTGTTAAGAAACTGACTGTTAGAACTGTTAAGGCTCCATGGATTGATGAGGAATTGAAAAACTGTCTGGTTGAAAGAGACGGGGCAAAAGGAGTGGCTAATAAGTCTGGCTGCACATCTGACTGGCTGACTTACTGCACATTGAGAAATTATTTGACTAAACTCAACAAAAACAAGAGGAAACTGTATTATGAAGCCAAGATCAATGATATAAAGAAAATAACTTTGGAGTACTTTAAATGAAATGATGGGCAGAAAGACAAATTCAACTCCATCTTTCATCGAATCAGATGGTTTATTCATCACAAAACAGGTGTAGACCTTACTGTCACGTCTCCCTCCGGTGCTCTGATTCGCCGGCCTACTGAGCCACCGGTCTGAGCGCACCACCTCGGCAACACCGGAATGGAAACCCAACGCACCCTAATCACCTCCAGCGCACCTGCACCTCATCATCTCATCACCACCCCCTATATAGCCCTGGACTGTTCAGTGTTGTGTGTGATTGTTAGTGTCATGTCGTGTACTCGCTCTTTGTTGTTCTCTTGCTCAGTGTTAAGTAAACCTTTACATTGTTAATTCCTGCGTCTGCGTCCTGCCTCTTCGTATCCTCAGTACTCATCACACTTACAGTGAAATGCTTACTTACAAGCCCTTAACCAACAATGCAGTTTTAAGAAAAATAAGTGTTGAGTAAAAATAACAAATAATTAAAGTAAAATAAAATAACAGTAGGGAGGCTATATATACAGGGGGGTACCGGTGCAGTAGGGAGGCTATATATACAGGGGAGTACCGGTGCAGTAGGGAGGCTATATATACAGGGGAGTACCGGTGCAGAGTCAATGTGCGGAGGCACCGGCTAGTTGAGGTAGTTGAAGTAATATGTACATGTGGGTAGAGTTAAAGTGACTATGCATAGATAATAAACAGAGAGTAGCAGCAGCGAAAAAGAGGGGGTGGGGTAGGGTGACAATGCAAATAGTCCGGGTAGCCATGATTAGCTGTTCAGGAGTCTTATGGCTTGGGGGTAGAAGCTGCTAAGAAGCCTTTTGGACCTAGACTTGGCGTGCCGGTACCGCTTGCCGTGCGGTAGCAGAGAGAACAGTCTATGACTAAGGTGGCTGTAGTCTTTGACAATTTTTAGGGTCTTCCTCAGATTTGATGTTGCCAATTATTTTAATGATTACTTAATTGGCAAAGTGGGCAAACTTAAGCAGGAAATGCCAACAACAAACAGTGAGCCATCGTATTCATGCATAAAAATCTAATAATGAAAGAAAAGCATTGCAAGTTTGAATTTTGTAAAGTTAGTGTGGGAGAGGTGAAAAAAGTATTGTTTTTGATCAATAATCACAATATTTTTTTACATTTTAGTCATTTAGCAGACACTCTTATCCAGCAAGACTTACAGTTAGTGAGTGCATACATTTTCATACTGGCCCCCCGTGGGAAACGAACCCACAACCCTGGCGTTGCAAGCACCATGCTCTACCAACTGAGCTACAGGGGACAAACCTCCTGGCATTGACAATTTAGGTGGAGAAAGCTACTGAGGATGGTAGCTGACTCTATCTGACAACTATCTGTCATATCTTTAATCTGAGCCTAGAGGAAAGTCTTTGTCCTCAGGTCTGGAGTGAAGCCAAAGTAACTCCGCTACCAAAGAGTGGTAAAGCAGCCTTTACTGGTTCTAACAGCAGACCTATCAGCTTGCTGCCAGCTCTTAGCACACTGTTGGAAAAAATTGTGTTTGACCAAATACAATGCTATTTCTCTGTAAACAAATTAATAGAATTTTAGAATGACTATAGAGAAGGGCACTCAACATGGACTGCACTGACACAAATGACTGATGATTGGTTGAAAGAAATTGATAAGAAGATTGTGGGAGCTGTACTGTTAGATTTCAGTGCAGCCTTCGATATTATTGACCATAACCTGTTGTTGAAAAAACTTATGTGTTATGGCGTTTCAACCTCTGCCATATCGTGGATTCAGAGCTATCTATCTAATAGAACTCAAAGGGTTTTCTTTAATGGAAGCTTCTCTAATGTCAAACATGTTAAGTGTGGTGTACCGCAGGGCAGCTCTCTAGGCCCTCTACTCTTTTCTATAATTACCAATGACCTGCCATTGGCATTAACGAAAGCATGTGTGTCCGCTGATGATTCAACCATATACAGCAACCAAAGGTAATGAAGTCACTGAAACCCTTAACAAAGAGTTGCAGTCTGTTTTGGAATGGGTGGCCAGTAATAAACTGGTCCTGAACATCTCTAAAACTAAGAGCATTGTATTTGGTATAAATCATTCTGTAAATTCTAGACTTCAGCTGAATCTGGTAATGAATGGTGTGGCTGTTGAAAAAGTTGAGGATACTAAATTATTTGTCCGTTACCTTAGATTGTAAACTGTCATGGTCAAAACATATAGATTCAATGGTTGTAAAGATGGGGAGAGGTCTGTCCGTAATAAAGAGATGCTCTGCTTTTTTGACACCACACACCAGAAAGCAAGTCCTGCAGGCTCTAGTTTTGTCTTATCTTGATTATTGTCCAGTCGTGTGGTCCAGTGCTGCAAGGAAATACCTAGTTAAGCTACAGCTGGCCCAGAACAGAGCGGCACGTCTTGCTCTTCATTGTAATCAGAGGGCTGATATAAATAATATGCATGCCAGTCTCTCTTGGCTAAGAGTTGAGGAAAGACTGACTGCATCATTTTTATAAGAAACAATGTGTTGAAAATTCCAAATTGTTTTCATAGTCAACTTACACACATCTCTGACACACACACTTACCCCACTAGACATGCCACCAGGGGTCTTTTCACAGTCCCCAAATTCAAGAAAAGTATGAAAATGTATGTACTCACTAACTGTAAGTCGCTCTGGATAAGAGCATCTGCTAAATGACTAAAATGTAAATGTAAGAAAGTGTACAGTATTATATAGAGCCATTATTGCATGGAACTCCGTTCCATCTCATATTGCTCAAATGAACAGCAAACCTGGTTTCAAAAAACACGGCACAACGCCTCTCCCCTATTTGACCTAGATAGTTTGTGTGTATGTATTGGTATGTATATGTAGGCTACGTGTGCCTTTTTTTATTACATTTTTTATTGATGTAGTTCTGTCCTTGAGCTGTTCTTGTCTATTAATGTTCTGTATTATGTCATGTTTCATGCTTTGTGTGGACCCCAGGAAGAGTAGCTGCTGCTTTTGCAACAGTTAATGGGGATCCTAATAAAATACCAAATACCAAAGCACCTTTTACTGGCTCAAACAGCCGACCAATCAGCCTGTTACCAACCCTTAGTAAACTTTTGGGGAAAAAATGTGCTTGACCAGATACACTGCTATTTCACAGTAAGAAAATTAACAACAGTTGTCAGAACGCTTATTGGGAAGGTCATTCAACATGTATGGCACTTATACAAATGACTGATGATTGGCTGAGAGAAATTGATAATAGCAATATTGTGGGAGCTGTTTTGTTAGACTTCAGTGTGGTTTTTGACATTATTGATCATAGTCTGTGTCACGATCGTCTACCAATGAGGAAGCGGACCAAAGCGCAGCGTTGCGAGTGAACATAATTTATTAATAAACGTACTCACGAAAACAAAAACAAAAGACGATACGTGAAGTTCTCAAGTTACAAATCACTGACATACGGAACATGTAACCAGGAAACAAAAACCCACAAACCCCACAGGAAAACATACAGAATAAATATGGCTCCCAATCAGAGATAACGAGCCGAACAGCTGACACTCGTTACCTCCGATTGGGAGTCATTGAACAAACCTAGAAAAACAACAACCTAGACACCCAACCTAGAACATAAACACATAGACTGCACACACCCTGGATAAACAATAATGAGTCCCAGCACCAGGGTGTGACAGTACCCCCCCCTAAAGGCGCGGACTGCGACCGCGCCTCAAAACCCCCAAACAGGGGAGGGCTGGGCGGGCATACCTCCTCGGTGGCGGTTCTGGCTCCGGCCTAGACCACCACCCCACCATAGTCACTTCCCGCTTATGTAGCCTCCTCCAAATGACCCCCACCGGTTTAAGGGGCAGCACCTGACTAAGGGGCAGTACCGGACTAAGGGGCAGTACCGGACTAAGGGGCAGTACCAGGCTGAATGGCGAATCCTGGCTGGTCGGCTCTGGCGGATCCCGGCTGGACGGCTCTGGCGGATCCCGGCTGGACGGCTCTGGCGGATCCCGGCTGGACGGCTCTGGCGGATCCCGGCTGGACGGCTCTGGCGGATCCCGGCTGGACGGCTCTGGCGGATCCCGGCTGGACGGCTCTGGCGGATCCCGGCTGGACGGCTCTGGCTGATCCTGTCTGGCGGAAGGCTCTGGCTGATCCTGTCTGGCGGAAGGCTCTGGCTGATCCTGTCTGGCGGAAGGCTCTGGCTGATCCTGTCTGGCGGAAGGCTCTGGCTGCTCCTGTCTGGCGGAGAGCTCTAGCGGCTCCGGTCTGGCGGACGGCTCTGTAGGCTCATGGCAGACGGGCGGCTTTGCAGGCTCATGGCAGACGGGCAGCTCCTGCGGCGCTTGGCAGACGGACAGTTCAGACGGCGTTGGGCAGACGGGCAGTTCAGGCGCCGTTGGGCAGACGGGCAGTTCAGACGGCGTTGGGCAGACGGACAGTTCAGGCCCCGTTGGGCAGACGGCAGACTCTGGCCGTCTGAGGCGCATCGTAGGCCTGGTGCGTGGTGCCGGAACAGGAGGTACCGGGCTGAGGATACGCATCTCAGGGCTAGTGCGGGGAGAAGCAACAGGGCATGCAGGACCCTGGGGACGCACATAAGTCCTAGTGCGTGGTGCCGGAACTGGTGGTCCCGGGCTGAGGACACGCATCTCAGGGCTAGTGCGGGGAGCAGCAACAGGACGCACAGGACTCTGGGAACACACAGGAGGCTCGGTGCGTGGTGTAGGCACTGGTGGTACTGGGCTGGAGCGGGGAGGTGGCGCCGGAAATACCGGACCGTGCAGGCGTACTGGCTCCCTTGAGCACTGAGCCTGCCCAACCCTACCTGGTTGTATGCTCCCCGTCGCCCGACCAGTACGGGAAGGAGGAATAACCCGCACCGGGCTATGTGGGCGAACCGGGGAAACCATACGTAGGGCTGGTGCCATGTAAGCCGGCCCGAGGAGACGCATTGGTGGCCTGCTGCGTGGGGCCGGCCTCATGACATCCGGCTCAACACTCAATCTAGCCCGGCCGATACGAGGAGCTGGAATGTACCGCACCGGGCTATGCCTGCGTACAGGAGACACCATGCGCTCTACTGCGTAACATGGTGTCTGCCCGTACTCCCGCTCTCCACGGTCAGTCCAGGGAGTAGGCGCAGGTCTCCTACCTGCCTTCGCCACACTCCCTTTTAGCCCCCCCCCAAGAAATTTTTGGGGAGTAACCACGGGCTTCCAGCCTCGACTCCGCGCTGCCTCCTCATACCACCTCCTCTCGGCTGCAGCTGCCTCCAGCTCTTCACGAGGGCGGTGGTACTCCTCTGGTTGTGCCCAAGGACCCTTTCCAGCCCGTATCTCCTCCCATGTCCAAAAGTCCTTAGGAGGCTCCCATAAATCCTGCGTAGGTAGGTCCTGTTGCCGCTTGTTACGCCGCTTGGTCCTCTTGGGGTGGGTTTTTCTGTCACGATCGTCTACCAATGAGGAAGCGGACCAAAGCGCAGCGTTGCGAGTGAACATAATTTATTAATAAACGTACTCACGAAAACAAAAACAAAAGACGATACGTGAAGTTCTCAAGTTACAAATCACTGACATACGGAACATGTAACCAGGAAACAAAAACCCACAAACCCCACAGGAAAACATACAGAATAAATATGGCTCCCAATCAGAGATAACGAGCCGAACAGCTGACACTCGTTACCTCCGATTGGGAGTCATTGAACAAACCTAGAAAAACAACAACCTAGACACCCAACCTAGAACATAAACACATAGACTGCACACACCCTGGATAAACAATAATGAGTCCCAGCACCAGGGTGTGACAGTCTGCTGCTGGAAAAACATATGTGTTATGGCTTTACATCCCCTGCTATATTGTGGACCGAGAGTTACCAGTCTAACAAAACGTGTTCTTTAATGGAAGTGTCGTGGAAATTCTTACACAGGGACACCCAAAGTCAATCTTAAATTAATTATTGTTTATTATCAGGGCACTGGAGACGTTCCAACAAACTTGATGCACCATAGTGAATGTCTGTCAGGAGCTCAAACGGGGCAGTCCAGTTAGTTCCCTTATATACTGACAATTTATATTTGCATGATTTAGTTTATTCATCATTCATACGCTTGCTCATTTATGTGACGACCAATACTGGGTCATGTATGTGACAGACCAATACCTCACGAGGCTTCTTCTCTCTAAGCTGAGAACTTGAAACTGACATATCCCTTTCTCTAATCAAGGTTCTGGGCGTACTGCCAAATTGCAGATACTGATAGTGAGGATTCGTTCAATCAGTCACTTGCATGGACACAGAAATGGGTTAATAGAAAAGCACAAAAATAAAAATTTCCATCACAGAAGCCTCTCCAACATAAACCAGGTAGAGTCAGGCATTCCCCAGGGCAGCTGCCTAGGCCCTTACTTTTTTCAATCTTTACTAATGATCTGGCTCAGAGTGAAGCCTGTGTGTCTATGTACAGTGAGGGAAAAAGGTATTTGATCCCCTGCTGATTTTGTATGTTTGCCCACTGACAAAGACATGATCAGTCTATAATTTTAATGGTAGGTTTATTTGATCAGTGAGAGACAGAATAACAACAAATAAATCCAGAAAAACGCATGTCAAAAATGTTATAAATTGATTTGCATTTTAATGAGGGAAATAAGTATTTGACCCCCTCTCAATCAGAAAGATTTCTGGCTCCCAGGTGTCTTTTATACAGGTAACGAGCTGAGATTAGGAGCACACTCTTAAAGGGAGTGCTCCTAATCTCAGCTTGTTACCTGTATAAAAGACACCTGTCCACAGAAGCAATCAATCAATCAGATTCCAAACTCTCCACCATGGCCAAGACCAAAGAGCTCTCCAAGGATGTCAGGAACAAGATTGTAGACCTACACAAGGCTGGAATGGGCTACAAGACCATCGCCAAGCAGCTTGGTGAGAAGGTGACAACAGTTGGTGCGATTATTCGCAAATGGAAGAAACACAAAAGAACTGTCAATCTCCCTCGGCCTGGGGCTCCATGCAAGATCTCACCTCGTGGAGTTGCAAAGATCATGAGAACGGTGAGGAATCAGCCCAGAACTACACAGGAGGATCTTGTCAATGATCTCAAGACAGCTGGGACCATAGTCACCAAGAAAACAATTGGTAACACACTACGCCATCAAGGACTGAAATCCTGCAGCGCCCGCAAGGTCCCCCTGCTCAAAAATGCACATATACATGCCCGTCTGAAGTTTGCCAATGAACATCTGAATGATTCAGAGGAGAACTGGGTGAAAGTGTTGCGGTCAGATGAGACAAAAATCGAGCTCTTTGGCATCAACTCAACTCGCCGTGTTTGGAGGAGGAGGAATGCTGCGTGTAGAGTTGCAGGAAGTGGTTTAAAGAAAGTCTAACATTTGTATTATTAAAATGTTTAATTCTATAAAAAGAAATTGCACCCCCACTTTCAGACAGTCAGGCGCCTATGACCACAACTTCTATTTTCTGTGACTTACGTTCCATTTCTGCAGTACAGTTGAGAACCAGAACCATGCCTACGAACCATGCCTACAAACCATGCCTACGAACCATGCCTATGAACCATGCCTATGAACCATGCCTACGAACCATGCCTATGAACCATGCCTATGAACCATGCCTACGAACCATGCCTATGAACCATGCCTATGAACCATGCCTACGAACCATGCCTATGAACCATGCCTACGAACCATGCCTACGAACCATGCCTACGAACCATGCCTATGAACCATGCCTACGAACCATGCCTATGAACCATGCCTACGAACCATGCCTATGAACCATGCCTATGAACCATGCCTATGAACCATGCCTATGAACCATGCCTATGAACCATGCCTACGAACCATGCCTACGAACCATGCCTATGAACCATGCCTATGAACCATGCCTATGAACCATGCCTATGAACCATGCCTATGAACCATGCCTATGAACCATGCCTATGAACCATGCCTATGAACCATGCCTATGAACCATGCCTACGAACCATGCCTATGAACCATGCCTACGAACCATGCCTACGAACCATGCCTATGAACCATGCCTACGAACCATGCCTACGAACCATGCCTACGAACCATGCCTACGAACCATGCCTATGAACCATGCCTATGAACCATGCCTATGAACCATGCCTATGAACCATGCCTATGAACCATGCCTACGAACCATGCCTACGAACCATGCCTACGAACCATGCCTACGAACCATGCCTACGAACCATGCCTACGAACCATGCCTATGAACCATGCCTACGAACCATGCCTACGAACCATGCCTATGAACCATGCCTATGAACCATGCCTACTCTTCGGATCCCTCACCCTGGATCCATCTCCCTCTACTACTCTCTCCACTGCCTCAGCATACCACACCTTCTGTACTACTCTGATCCTGGCAACCTCAACCTGCCTCTCTCTCACCGAACACTTCTGATCTCCAGCCTCATGGGCATCCCCAGAGCTAACACACACAACTTTCTCCACCGACACTCCACATTCCTTTGTCTCATGCCCTCCTCAATCACAGGGAATCTTCCATTTCAACTGATCCTCCTCAACACTTAATGCCAACCCATTATCACACCTTCCAATGGCGCCCTGCTCCGGAGAGCAAAGCAAGTCAAATTTCTTGTCCCTAATCGCGTGATCCGGAGCACTCGCTCCCTCTGGACTGAAGAAACACAATAAATCATCACTAATCCACTCTGAGTTCTTTCTTACAAAAATGTACCATGGTAGTACAATGATAAAACTACCATGGCAATACCATGGTATACGTACATACCCCAACCAGAAGCCATGGATTACAGGCAACATCCACACTGAGCTAAAGGGTAGAGCTGCCGCTTTCAAGGGGCGGGACTCTAACCCGGACGCTTATAAGAAATCCCACTATGCCCTCCGACGAACCATCAAACAGGCAAAGAGTCAATACAGGACTAAGATTGAATCGTACTACACCGGCTCTGACGCTCGTCGGATGTGGGTTGTCTCCCGAGTGGCGCAGTGGTCTAAGGCACTGCATCGCAATGCTAGCTGTGCCACTAGAGATCCTGGTTCGCATCCAGGCTCTGTCGTAGCCGGCCGTGACTGGGAGACCCATGGGGCGGCGCACAATTGGCCCAGGGTAGGGGAGGGAATGGCAGGCAGGGATGTTGGTAGAGCATGGCGTTTGCAACGCCAGGGTTGTGGGTTTGATTCCCGCGTGGGGCCAGTATGGGAAGAAAAAAAGAAATATATATATATATATGTATGCACTCACTAACTGTAAGTCGCTCTGGATAAGAGCGTCTGCTAAATTACTAAAATGTAATGTAAATGTAATGTGGCAGGGCTTGCAAACTATTACATACTACAAAGGGAAGCACAGCCACGAGCTGCCCAGTGACACAAGCCTACCAGACATGCTAAGTTACTTCTATGCTCGCTTCGAGGCAAGCAACACTGAAGCATGCATGAGAGCATCAGCTGTTCCGGATGACTGTGTGATCACACTCTCCGTAGCCGATGTGAGTAAAACCTTTAAACAGGTCAACATTCACAAGGACGCAGGGCCAGACGGATTACCAGGACGTGTACTCCGAGCATGCGCTGACCAACTGGCAAGTGTCTTCACTGACATTTTCAACATGTCCCTGACTGAGTCTGTAATACCAACATGTTTCAAGCAGACCACCATAGTCCCTGTGCCCAAGAACACTAAGGTAACCTGCCTAAATGACTACCGACCCGTAGCACTCACGTCTGTAGCCTTGAAGTGCTTTGAAAGGCTGGTCATGGCTCACATCAACACCATTATCCCAGAAACCCTAGACCCACTCCAATTTGCATACCACCCCAACAGATCCACAGATGATGCAATCTCTATTGCACTCCTGTACTCCCTGTTCACCCATGACTGCATGGCCAGTCAAGACAAAGGAGATGATTGTGGACTACAGGAAAAAGAAGAGGACCGAGCACGCCCCCATTCTCATCGACAGGGCTGTAGGGAGCAGCTTGAGAGCTTCAAGTTCCTTGGCGTCCACATCACCATCGAACTATCATGGTCCAAACACACCAAGACAGTCGTGAAGAGGGCACGACAAAGCCTATTCCCCCTCAGGAGACTGAAAAGATTTGGCATGGGTCCTCAAATCCTCAAAAAGTTATACAGCTGCACCATCGAGAGCATCCTGACCGGTTGCATCACTGCCTGGTATGGCAACTGCTCAGCCTCCGACTGCAAGGCACTACAGAGGGTAGTGCGTATGGCCCAGTACATCACTGGGGCCAAGCTTCCTGCCTTCCAAGACCTCTATACCGGGCGGTGTCAGAGGAAGGCCCTAAAAATGGTCAAAGACTCCAGCCACCCTTGTCATAGACTGTTCTCTCTGATACCGCACGGAGCGCGTGCGGTAGCAGTAGCATGGTAGTACATTTTTGTAAGGGTATACTCTCACCAACTCAACAATACTCTCACCAACTCAACAATCCCCAACCTCTTCTCAACCCAACCTGACACCACATACAGTGAGGGAAAAAAGTATTTGATCCCCTGCTGATTTTGTACGTTTGCCCACTGACAAAGAAATTATCAATCAATAATTTTAATGGTAGGTTTATTTGAACAGTGAGAGACAGAATAACAACAAAAAAATCCAGAAAAACGCATGTCAAAAATGTTATAAATTGATTTGCATTTTAATGAGGGAAATAAGTATTTGACCCCCTCTCAATCAGAAAGATTTCTGGCTCCCAGGTGTCTTTTATACAGGTAGCAAGCTGAGATTAGGAGCACACTCTTAAAGGGAGTGCTCCTAATCTCAGTTTGTTACCTGTATAAAAGACACCTGTCCACAGAAGCAATCAATCGATCAGATTCCAAACTCTCCACCATGGCCAAGACCAAAGAGCTCTCCAAGGATGTCAAGGACAAGATTGTAGACCTACACAAGGCTGGAATGGGCTACAAGACCATCGCCAAGCAGCTTGGTGAGAAGGTGACAACAGTTGGTGCGATTATTCGCAAATGGAAGAAACACAAAAGAACTGTCAATCTCCCTCCATGCAAGATCTCACCTCGTGGAGTTGCAATGATCATGAGAACGGTGAGGAATCAGCTCAGAACTACATGGGAGGATCTTGTCAATCATCTCAAGGCAGCTGGGACCATAGTCACCAAGAAAACAATTGGTAACACACTACGCCGTGAAGTACTGAAATCCTGCAGCGCCCGCAAGGTCCCCCTGCTCAAGAAAGCACATATACAGGCCCATCTGAAGTTTGCCAATGAACATCTGAATGATTCAGAGGAGAACTGGGTGAAAGTGTTGTGGTCAGATGAGACCAAAATTGAGCTCTTTGGCATCAACTCAACTCGCCGTGTTTGGAGGAGGAAGAATGCTGCCTATGACCCCAAGAACACCATCCCCACCGTCAAACATGGAGGTGGAAACATTATGCTTTGGGGGTGTTTTTCTGCTAAGGGGACAGGACAACTTCACCGCATCAAAGGGACGATGGACGGGGCCATGTACCATCAAATCTTGGGTGAGAACCTCCTTCCCTCAGCCAGGGCATTGAAAATGGGTCGTGGATGGGTATTCCAGCATGACAATGACACAAAACACACGGCCAAGGCAACAAAGGAGTGGCTCAAGAAGAAGCACATTAAGGTCCTGGAGTGGCCTAGCCAGTCTCCAGACCTTAATCCCATAGGAAATCTGTGGAGGGAGCTGAAGGTTCGAGTTGCCAAATGTCAGCCTCGAAACCTTAATGACTTGGAGAAGATCTGCAAAGAGGAGTGGGACAAAATCCCTCCTGAGATGTGTGCAAACCTGGTGGCCAACTACAAGAAACGTCTGACCTCTGTGATTGCCAATAAGGGTTTTGACACCAAGTACTAAGTCATGTTTTGCAGAGGGGTCAAATACTTATTTCCCTCATTAAAATGCAAATCAATTTATAACATTTTTGACATGCGTTTTTCTGGATTCTTTTGTTGTTATTCTGTCTCTCACTGTTCAAATAAACCTACCATAAAAATTATAGACTGATAATTTCTTTGTCAGTGGGCAAACGTACAAAATCAGCAGGGGATCAAATACTTT
Source organism: Coregonus lavaretus (assembly GCF_964263955.1). NCBI lineage: Eukaryota > Metazoa > Chordata > Actinopteri > Salmoniformes > Salmonidae > Coregonus > Coregonus lavaretus. The sequence goes on from NC_139995.1 coordinate 62,589,413, forward strand.
TTTCCCTCACTGTATGGATCAGCCAAAATGCAATGACCCATTCTCTCCACAAATCTCACTCCCACTGCGCCAGAATCATCCTTTCCATCCTCAGGACGAGGCCCGAACTCAGCGGTCCTCACCGCAGGTACTACAGCCATGCACTCATCTCTGAGCTACTAGAGAATATATCCCTCCTCACCACACTGCTTCCCTCTACACTCAGCTCCTTCTCAGCGGTCATCACTGTACCTGCCGCCACACTGCTTCCCTCTACACTCAGCTCATTCTCAGCGGTCACCACACTGCTTCCCTCTACACTCAGCTCCTTCTCAGCGGTCATCACTGTACCTGCCACCACACTGCTTCCCTCTACACTCAGCTCCTTCTCAGCGGTCATCACTGTACCTGCCACCACACTGCTTCCCTCTACACTCAGCTCCTTCTCAGCGGTCACCACACTGCTTCCCTCTACACTCAGCTCCTTCTCAGCGGTCATCACTGTACCTGCCACCACACTGCTTCCCTCTACACTCAGCTCCTTCTCAGCGGTCATCACTGTACCTGCCACCACACTGCTTCCCTCTACACTCAGCTCCTTCTCAGCGGTCATCACTGTACCTGCCACCACACTGCTTCCCTCTACACTCAGCTCCTTCTCAGCGGTCATCACTGTACCTGCCACCACACTGCTTCCCTCTACACTCAGCTCCTTCTCAGCGGTCATCACTGTACCTGCCACCACACTGCTTCCCTCTACACTCAGCTCCTTCTCAGCGGTCATCACACTGCTTCCCTCTACACTCAGCTCCTTCTCAGCGGTCATCACTGTACCTGCCACCACACTGCTTCCCTCTACACTCAGCTCCTTCTCAGCGGTCATCACTGTACCTGCCACCACACTGCTTCCCTCTACACTCAGCTCCTTCTCAGCGGTCATCACTGTACCTGCCACCACACTGCTTCCCTCTACACTCAGCTCCTTCTCAGCGGTCATCACTGTACCTGCCACCACACTGCTTCCCTCTACACTCAGCTCCTTCTCAGCGGTCATCACTGTACCTGCCACCACACTGCTTCCCTCTACACTCAGCTCCTTCTCAGCGGTCATCACACTGCTTCCCTCTACACTCAGCTCCTTCTCAGCGGTCATCACTGTCCCTGCCACCACACTGCTTCCCTCTACACTCAGCTCCTTCTCAGCGGTCATCACTGTACCTGCCACCACACTGCTTCCCTCTACACTCAGCTCCTTCTCAGCAGTCATCACTGTACCTGCCACCACACTGCTTCCCTCTACATTCAGCTCCTTCTCAGCGGTCATCACTGTCCCTGCCACCACACTGCTTCCCTCTACACTCAGCTCCTTCTCAGCGGTCATCACTGTACCTGCCACCACACTGCTTCCCTCTACACTCAGCTCCTTCTCAGCGGTCATCACTGTACCTGCCACCACACTGCTTCCCTCTACATTCAGCTCCTTCTCAGCGGTCATCACTGTACCTGCCACCACACTGCTTCCCTCTACACTCAGCTCCTTCTCAGCGGTCATCACTGTACCTGCCACCACACTGCTTCCCTCTACACTCAGTTCCTTCTCAGCGGTCATCACACTGCTTCCCTCTACACTCAGCTCCTTCTCAGCGGTCATCACTGTACCTGCCACCACACTGCTTCCCTCTACACTCAGCTCCTTCTCAGCGATCATCACTGTACCTGCCACCACACTGCTTCCCTCTACACTCAGCTCCTTCTCAGCGGTCATCACTGTACCTGCCACCACACTGCTTCCCTCTACACTCAGCTTCTTCTCAGCGGTCATCACTGTACCTGCCACCACACTGCTTCCCTCTACACTCAGCTCCTTCTCAGCGGTCATCACTGTACCTGACACCACACTGCTTCCCTCTACACTCAGCTCCTTCTCAGCGGTCATCACTGTACCTGCCACCACACTGCTTCCCTCTACATTCAGCTCCTTCTCAGCGGTCATCACTGTCCCTGCCACCACACTGCTTCCCTCTACACTCAGCTCCTTCTCAGCGGTCATCACTGTACCTGCCACCACACTGCTTCCCTCTACACTCAGCTCCTTCTCAGCGGTCATCAAGGTACCTGCCACCACACTGCTTCCCTCTACACTCAGTCCTTCTCAGCGGTCATCACTGTACCTGCCACCACACTGCTTCCCTCTACACTCAGTTCCTTCTCAGCGGTCATCACTGTACCTGCCACCACACTGCTTCCCTCTACACTCAGCTCCTTCTCAGCGGTCACCACACTGCTTCCCTCTACACTCAGCTCCTTCTCAGCGGTCATCACACTGCTTCCCTCTACACTCAGCTCCTTCTCAGCGGTCACCATACTGCTTCCCTCTACACTCAGCTCCTTCTCAGCGGTCATCACTGTACCTGCCACCACACTGCTTCCCTCTACACTCAGCTCCTTCTCAGCGGTCATCACTGTACCTGCCACCACACTGCTTCCCTCTACACTCAGTTCCTTCTCAGCAGTCATCACTGTACCTGCCACCACACTGCTTCCCTCTACACTCAGCTCCTTCTCAGCAGTCATCACTGTACCTGCCACCACACTGCTTCCCTCTACACTCAGCTCCTTCTCAGCGGTCATCACTGTACCTGCCACCACACTGCTTCCCTCTACACTCAGCTCCTTCTCAGCGGTCACCACACTGCTTCCCTCTACACTCAGCTTCTTCTCAGCGGTCATCACTGTACCTGCCACCACACTGCTTCCCTCTACACTCAGCTCCTTCTCAGCGATCATCACACTGCTTCCCTCTACACTCAGCTCCTTCTCAGCGGTCATCACTGTACCTGCCACCACACTGCTTCCCTCTACACTCAGCTCCTTCTCAGCGGTCATCACTGTACCTGCCACCACACTGCTTCCCTCTACACTCAGCTCCTTCTCAGCGGTCATCACTGTACCTGCCACCACACTGCTTCCCTCTACACTCAGCTCCTTCTCAGCGGTCATCACTGTACCTGCCACCACACTGCTTCCCTCTACACTCAGCTCCTTCTCAGCGGTCATCACTGTACCTGCCACCACACTGCTTCCCTCTACACTCAGCTCCTTCTCAGCGGTCACCACACTGCTTCCCTCTACACTCAGCTCCTTCTCAGCGGTCATCACACTGCTTCCCTCTACACTCAGCTCCTTCTCAGCGGTCACCACACTGCTTCCCTCTACACTCAGCTCCTTCTCAGCGGTCACCACACTGCTTCCCTCTACACTCAGCTCCTTCTCAGCGGTCACCACACTGCTTCCCTCTACACTCAGCTCCTTCTCAGCGGTCATCACTGTACCTGCCACCATCATTAATTCACTCTCTTCACATTCACTTTCCTCCTCTAGCTCTTCCAGAAGTTCCTCCTTCCATATTCCCTCAAAACATCTTCCACTTTCCTCCTTATCCTCCCTCTTCTCCTCCACCAGGTCTTCCAGATGGCTTGTGCAATCCCCCACTACATATTTATTCGTGACATGTTCCACTTTCTTCCTGTTGTCCGCCATCTTCTCTCAACATCACACAGTGGACATGAATTGTGGATATGACCACTGGGCTTCTTCTTCTTCTTTTATGATATCATGGCGGTCCGCAAACGATCGTTTAAGTGCATGCCACCACCTACTGTGCTGGATCAATCATGATCTGCCCAATTCTGTACTACCATGAAAATAACATTAAAACCAAATAAATCCCTACTAACGTCAACCACACCCCCTCCCCAATAAACCTTTCTATATCATTCTGAAACATTCCACCCTTAGGATTGTTCAGCATGTCAACAACCATTTCAACAGTAACATCTGTTATCCCCAATATCTCTTTTGCCGTCTCCACAATAACCTTCAACCTGGCATTTCTGCTTTCCACAACCCGAGTCGTGTTGATAACCTTACCAATGAAATGTATTGATAACCTTACCAATGAAATTTATTGATAACCTTACCAATGAAATGTATTGATAACTTTACATTGAACAGCTACATGTCCTGTTCTTTGGCGTTTATAAATAAAGCAATGAGGGACAAATTCTTTAACATTGAAACTAAGGAATCCTATCTGTCCTTTTCTCAGGCAAAACATTCTCAAACCTCAGCATCACTTATAAGCTTTCACTTCTTTGACCCTCTTTCCTACTGATCAACCTTTTGGCCTCAATCACTCTGCCTCCAGTCACATTGTCTTTAATATCATCTGTGGACATAGACATTGGGACCCCAGTGATGACTCCCCTCAATCTAGCATAACCACCAGGGACATGGCTTTTAATCTTCTTCCCATTAAGCTTTTCCATTTCCAGAATCTTCTCTTGCTGAGCCTGGCTACCACACAATATTAACAATCTACCATTTCCAATGAACCAAGCTAATTTGACTTCACCTACCTCTTTCTCTGCGGCATTAGTTAGTCGGATAGGGTGTAAGTGAAGCTCAGTCCCCTGTAGCTCAGTTGGTAGAGCATGGCATTTGCAATGCCATGGTTTTGGGTTCGATTCCCACAGGAGGCCAGTATGAAAATGTATGCACTCACTAACTGTAAGTGGCTCTGGATAAGAGCATCTGCTAAAATGTAAATGAAGCCCTGTGGTCTCAAACACTTTCCAACACATCACTACTCTTGCTTCCTACCTTGGCCCTCTTTATGATTTCTTTACTAGATGCTCCACTGCTTTCTGTATCATGACCTCTCTTCTTCCTATGTCTTTGCACTACTAACCATTCTGGTCCTTGACCCTCATCCTCCCTCTCTATACCATCAGAACTGACACCCATATTGTTCGCATTCCAGCACAGCTGTTGCTTCACCAACTTGTTCTCCATTTCCTCCATTTCATCCGCAGCCTACCTCAGTGGGTTCAGCCTCAGTGGGTTCAGCCTCAGTGGGTTCAGCCTCAGTGGGTTCAGCCTCAGTGGGTTCAGCCTCAGTGGGTTCAGCCTCAGTGGGTTCAGCCTCAGTGGGTTCGGCCTGTAGATTCTGCCACCAGCGTGTCAGCTGTTAGGTTCCAATGGGCCCGCCACTGGGCTTCCTCTTATCACCATATCTGGTGGTGAGTGGAAACCCCAACCGGATGCTTTAGATGTATACATCCGGTGAAACATCTGGCTCGTGGTTCTATCTGTGGCCCAGGGGTGTAATCATTACGCTGATTCTGTTGCAAACAAGAGTTTTCTATTGGAGGTAGGTCCCGCCCCGTTTCATTCCGTTTGCTCTTTTTGCTTCTGTTTGGTTCTTAAACCCCACGGGTGTATTCATTAGTCGGGTTTCCGTTGCAAAAATGATTTGTCTGTTGCAAAACGTTTTGCTATGGAAACTGTTACTCATTTACATTTACATCATTTAGCAGACGCTCTTATCCAGAGCGAGGGGGGGGGGGGGGGGTAGAAGGATAACTTCATACTATTCCAGGTATTCCTTAAAGAGGTAGGGTTTCAAGTGTCTGCGGAAGGTGGTCAGTGACTCCGCTGTCCTGGCGTCATGGGGGAGCTTGTTCCACCATTGGGGTGCCAGAGCAGCGAATAGCTTTGACTGGGCTGAGCGGGAACTGTGCTTTCGTAGAGGTAGGGGAGCTAGCAGGCCAGAGGTGGATGAACGTAGTGCCCTCGTTTGGGTGTAGGGACTGATCAGAGCCTGAAGGTACGGAGGTGCCGTTCCCCTCACAGCTCCGTAGGCAAGCACCATGGTCTTGTAGCAGATGCGAGCCTCAACTGGAGGAGCGGGGTGACGTGAGAGAACTTGGGAAGGTTGAACACCAGACGGGCTGCAGCGTTCTGGATGAGTTGTAGGGGTTTAATGGCACAGGCAGGGAGCCCAGCCAACAGCGAGTTGCAGTAATCCAGACGGGAGATGACAAGTGCCTGGATTAGGACCTGTGCCGCTTTCTGTGTAATTTACTCCAAAGGGAAAACGTTTTGCAACGAAAACGAGAGTTTCTATTGGACAAATTCATCTAGGTCCCTCCCTGTTTGGTCCTGTTTGCTTCGTTTTGGTTCCTAGATAGTAAACTTCAACGATAAACGGTTTCTGTTGCAAAACGTTTTGCAACAGACAAAACATTTTGCAACGGAATCTGACTAATGAATACACCCCAGGAGTGTTTGTCTCTCCCCCCCCCCCCCCCCCCCCCAAAAAAAAACGAGAGCTTCTATTGGACAAATTCAGGTAAATCCCTCCCCATTTCGTTCTGCTTTGCTTACGTTTAAGAAACGTTTTGAAACAAAATCGGCGGAATGAATACACCCCAGCTGTCACGGCACAGTCAGAGAGGTGGGAGAAGTCTCACAATGTTATAACTTAAAAGTTCTCTAAATCAAATTGTCATCTATAGGCCTAATGTTAACATAACAACATCACATGTCCAATAGCACAAAATGCGTGACACAATAATGATTGTGTTGGATTAGGGTTTTCATAGTTAGAATTATTGTTGAATAAAACTCCAAACATGTCCAATTACTTATTTCATTTCATTTATTTCATTTACGTCATTTAGCAGACGCTCTTATCCAGAGCGACTTACAAATATATTTTAAATGCTTAAATGCTTTTTAATTATTTTAAAACATCTAGATTGGCATTATTCTAGATTGCATTATAATATTATTTGACACAAATCTTGTGCCATTTGCATAGATTGTATTTTACAATTGTAAATTGTTTGAATGCGTAGCGAATAAAGCTGTTATTAGGACCGGGTTTGTAGTTCTAGCGACGGTCCTTCACGGTGTTTGGACTCTGATCTGTTCCATGTTGAAACATTCAGGCGCGGTTGAAGGATACCTAAAACTGTACTTTTGCCTTCCGCGTTGGCGCCGACTTTTCTCCACGTCAGTTTTGCTTTCTAAACAGATAATATTCTAGCTTTGTTATAGAACACTCATGCAACGTCGACGGTAACTTTTCAGTTATCAAAGAAACAGCTACCAGTCGCAGCGACAATGTCATTAACGTTACTGGAGACGGATGACAGCTATGACTTTGTTTTTAAAATAGTTTTAGTGGGAGATGTAGGTGTTGGTAAAACTTGTGTGGTTCAACGGTTCAAGACTGGCAATTTCATGGAAAGACAAGGAAATACCATCGGAGTGGACTTTACCATGAAGACAATGGATATTCAAGGGAAGAGAGTGAAGGTTAGTAGCTATAGATAATAATAATAATAATAATAATAATATGCCATTTAGGAGACTATAGATAAAGTAGCCTGATGTGAATTGGTGAATTGCCATAGCATAGCCTAGCCTAGGTGACTGTTTCCCAAAGTCAACAATAGACAGTGGCGTGTATTCATGGATGCCGAGGGAAGCCAGGCTTCCCCAAAAAATGGACCCCCCATAATTTCCATTCAATTCGCAAGAGGCTGAATGTAGTCTATCTCACCGGAGAAAGCAACCGACCGAGCGAAACAGTGCCCCTGTGTCTCTGTGTGTGTAGGCCATCTATCTGATGCTGTGTGACATTATTGCCGCCCGTAGCATTGAATCTAAGGGAAGCCAGCGAGCATTTGCAATAGGGTCCAGCTGCGACGTCATCCCTCAGGGGCTCTATACTGCCACCTACTCACTATATATACAACAGTATGTGGACACCCCTTCAAATTAGTTGATTTGGCTATTTCAGCCACACCCGTTGCTGATCGGTGTATAAAATCGAGCACACAGCCATGCAATCTCCATAGACAAACATTGGCAGTAAAGTGGCCTTACTGAATAGCTCAGTGACTTTCAACGTGTTAGGCCCCTTAGTTCCAATGGAGATAAATCTTAACGCTACAGCATACAATGACATTCTAGACAATTCTGTGCTTCCAACTTTGTGGCAACAGTTTGGGGAAGGCCCTTTCCTGCTTCAGCATGACAATGCCCACATGCACAAAGCGAGGTCCATACAGAAATGGTTTGTCATGATCGGTGTGGAAGAACTTGACTGGCCTGCACAGAGCCCTGACCTCAACCCCATCGAACACCTTTGGGATGAATTGGAACGCCGACTGCGAGCCAGGCCTAATCGCCCAACATCAGTGCCCGACCTCACTAATGCTCTTGTGGCTGAATGGAAGCAAGTCCCCTCAGCAATGTTCCAACATCTAGTGGAAAGCCTTCCCAGAAGAGTGGAGGCTGTTATAGCAGCAAAGGGGGAGACCAACTCCATATTAATGTCCATGATTTAGGAATTAGATGTTCTACAAGTAGGTGTCCACATACTTTTGGTCATGTAGTGTATGTCATCTCTCAGTGCAGTGCATCTCTCAGGAAAAGTGGGCGTTTCGAAAGGAGAGGGCGTGTCGAAAGGAGAGGGCGTGTCGAAAGGAACCATATAAGGAGAAGTGGGCGTTTTGAAAGGAACCATATTTATTATTTATTTTTATTTTACCTTTATTTAACTAGGCAAGTCAGTTAAGAACAAATTCTTATTTACAATGACGGCTTACACTTGATAAAAAAATTATAAAATAATAGCCAATCAGCGTTGAGCTCAACTGTGAATGGTCCTGGTGCACCAAAAAAAAGGTCAAAGGGAAGACAGTTTGGATTTACCGTCGCTTCTATCAAATCGCATCGAGATCATAGGTTATTGACAGAAACAACTTGAATTGTTGCATCTTGTTGTGTTGTTGTCCTCTGGTGGCTAGCTAGCTAGCTAAAATTGGCCCTTTCCTAAATTAGCCATGGATGGAGACAGGGATTTGGACTGGTGGTTTTACTTAATTCTCCTTCCTGGCCAATGATTATAAAGGCGATTCTGATCCAACCATTAATTCATACATTGTGCCCCTGGCCTGAGAGGATGGAAGTTCAATATGTAGCTAGAGGTAGAAGGCTAATGTTAACTAGCTGACGTTGCCCATGAAAGGAAGTTAGGCTAGCGAGCAAGCATTTTAGCCAGGTAGCCTAGGACAACAAAAAAATAAAAGTGTGTACTGTATGACAGAGTGACAGACCGTTTCATCAACATGATGGCGTTTCTCTACCAGTAGGGTGAGTCAACATGTTTCTTTCTACTTGCAAGCACACAGACGCACACTCACACACAGAAATCAGAAACATGGACAGCCACATCATATTTAGCTTACTTTGATTGGACTAAATTGTTTTAGGTATCTTTTGGTTGTCCCTGTATTAGACTAAGCAGAGGTGATTTGATGATGTTGAAATGGAGCTGGAATAGTGGAGGCAGCTCCTGGTTTCTTTGAGACTTGCATTAACCTAACTCTCCGTCCAAGTTCTCCCACTAAAAAGATGAGAGAGGCCTGTAATTTTCATCATAGGTACACGATTGGTGGCTGACTAAATACATTTTTTCCCCACTGTATGGCTTTGTTCCCTCCTGGCTTGGCTTCCCACAGCTACAGGCAATAGGCTACTGTGTAACTGTACTGGAGGATATTGGAAATGTCACACAGCTACAGGCAATAGGCTACTGTGTAACTGTACTGGAGGATATTGGAAATGTCACACAGCTACAGGCAATAGGCTACTGTACTGGAGGATATTGGAAATGTCATGACAGGGTTGTTGTTGTTCTCTGCTCCTGTCATGTATGTAAACAAGCACAGCATAAACGTAAGGCTGCTGTAACATGTCAATCTTTCAGTGTGTCAGTCAGCGTGTCTACTGACGTGATATTCCACCTTGTCAATCTAACAACATTTACCATGCCTAGTAGTCTACCTACCACAAGGCAGAGAGCGAGCAAACCTCTCCCTTGTCTGATAATATCACTGTATTGAATGAAAATCAGGACAAACATGTCATATAGTAGGATATATATATATATATATACAGTGGGGAAAAAAAGTATTTAGTCAGCCACCAATTGTGCAAGTTCTCCCACTTAAAAAGATGAGAGAGGCCTGTAATTTTCATCATAGGTACACGTCAACTATGACAGACAAAAATAGAAAAAAAAATCCAGAAAATCACATTGTAGGATTTTTAATGAATTTATTGGCATATGATGGTGGAAAATAAGTATTTGGTCAATAACAAAAGTTTCTCAATACTTTGTTATATACCCTTTGTTGGCAATGACACAGGTCAAACGTTTTCTGTAAGTCTTCACAAGGTTTTCACACACTGTTGCTGGTATTTTGGCCCATTCCTCCATGCAGATCTCCTCTAGAGCAGTGATGTTTTGGGGCTGTCGCTGGGCAACACAGACTTTCAACTCCCTCCAAATATTTTCTATGGGGTTGAGATCTGGAGACTGGCTAGGCCACTCCAGGACCTTGAAATGCTTCTTACGAAGCCACTCCTTCGTTGCCCGGGCGGTGTGTTTGGGATCATTGTCATGCTGAAAGACCCAGCCACGTTTCATCTTCAATGCCCTTGCTGATGGAAGGAGGGTTTCACTCAAAATCTCACGATACATGGCCCCATTCATTCTTTCCTTTACACTGATCAGTCGTCCTGGTCCCTTTGCAGAAAAACAGCCCCAAAGCATGATGTTTCCAACCCCATGCTTCACAGTAGGTATGGTGTTCTTTGGATGCAACTCAGCATTCTTTGTCCTCCAAACATGACGAGTTGAGTTTTTACCAAAAAGTTATATTTTGGTTTCATCTGACCATATGACATTCTCCCAATCCTCTTCTGGATCATCCAAATGCACTTCAGACGGGCCTGGACATGTACTGGCTTAAGCAGGGGGACACGTCTCGCACTGCAGGATTTGAGTCCCTGGCGGCGTAGTGTGTTACTGATGGTTGGCTTTGTTACTTTGGTCCCAGCTCTCAGCAGGTCATTCACTAGGTCCCCCCGTGTGGTTCTGGGATTTTTGCTCACCGTTCTTGTGATCATTTTGACCCCACGGGGTGAGATCTTGCATGGAGCCCCAGATCGAGGGAGATTATCAGTGGTCTTGTATGTCTTCCATTTCCTAATAATTGCTCCCACAGTTGATTTCTTCAAACCAAGCTGCTTACCTGTTGCAGATTCAGTCTTCCCAGCCTGGTGCAGGTCTACAATTTTGTTTTTGGTGTCCTTTGACACCTCTTTGGTCTTGGGCATTGTGAAGTTTGGAGTGTGACTGTTTGAGGTTGTGGACAGGTGTCTTTTATACTGATAACAAGTTCAAACAGGTGCCATTAATACAGGTAACGAGTGGAGGACAGAGGAGCCTCTTAAAGAAGAAGTTACAGGTCTGTGAGAGCCAGAAATCTTGCTTGTTTGTAGGTGACCAAATACATATTTTCCACCATAATTTGCAAATAAATTCATTAAAAATCCTACAATGGGATTTTCTGGATTTTTTTTTCTCAATTTGTCTGTCATAGTTGACGTGTACCTATGATGAAAATTACAGGCCTCTCTCATCTTTTTAAGTGGGAGAACTTGCACAATTGGTGGCTGACTAAATACTTTTTTGCCCCACTGTATACTGCTCAAAAAAATTAAGGAAACACTAAAATAACACATCCTAGATCTGAATGAATGAAATAATCTTATTAAATACTTTTTTCTTTACATAGTTGAATGTGCTGACAACAAAATCACACAAAAATTATCAATGGAAATCAAATTTATCAACCCATGGAGGTCTGGATTTGGAGTCACCCTCAAAATTAAAGTGGAAAACCACACTACAGGCTGATCCAACTTTGATGTAATGTCCTTAAAACAAGTCAAAATTAGGCTCAGTAGTGTGTGTGTGGCCTCCACGTGCCTGTATGACCTCCCTACAATGCCTGGACATGCTCCTGATGAGGTGGCGGATGGTCTCCTGAGGGATCTCCTCCCAGACCTGGGCTAAAGCATCTGCCAACTCCTGGACAGTCTGTGGTGCAACGTGGCGTTGGTGGATGGAGCGAGACATGATGTCCCAGATGTGCTCAATTGGATTCCGGTCTGGGGAACGGGCGGGCCAGTCCATAGCATCAATGCCTTCCTCTTGCAGGAACTGCTGACACACTCCAGCCACATGAGGTCTAGCATTGTCTTGCATTAGGAGGAACCCAGGGCCAACCGCACCAGCATATGGTCTCACAAGGGGTCTGAGGATCTCATCTCGGTACCTAATGGCAGTCAGGCTACCTCTGGCGAGCACATGGAGGGCTGTGCGGCCCCCCAAAGAAATGCCACCCCACACCATGACTGACCCACCGCCAAACCGGTCATGCTGGAGGATGTTGCAGGCAGCAGAACGTTCTCCACGGCGTCTCCAGACTCTGTCACGTCTGTCACGTGCTCAGTGTGAACCTGCTTTCATCTGTGAAGAGCACAGGGCGCCAGTGGCGAATTTGCCAATCTTGGTGTTCTCTGGCAAATGCCAAACGTCCTGCACGGTGTTGGGCTGTAAGCACAACCCCCACCTGTGGACGTCGGGCCCTCATACCACCCTCATGGAGTCTGTTTCTGACTGTTTGAGCAGACACATGCACATTTGTGGCCTGCTGGAGGTCATTTTGCAGGGCTCTGGCAGTGCTCCTCCTGCTCCTCCTTGCACAAAGGCGGATGTAGCGGTCCTGCTGCTGGGTTGTTGCCCTCCTCCACGTCTCCTGAAGTACTGGCCTGTCTCCTGGTAGCGCCTCCATGCTCTGGACACTACGCTGACAGACACAGCAAACCTTCTTGCCACAGCGCGCATTGATGTGCCATCCTGGATGAGCTGCACTACCTGAGCCACTTGTGTGGGTTGTAGACTCCGTCTCATGCTACCACTAGAGTGAAAGCACCGCCAGCATTCAAAAGTGACCAAAACATCAGCCAGGAAGCATAGGAACTGAGAAGTGGTCTGTGGTCACCACCTGCAAAACCAGTCCTTTATTGGGGGTGTCTTGCTAACTGCCTATAATTTCCACCTGTTGTCTATTCCATTTGCACAACAGCATGTGAAATTTATTGTCAATCAGTGTTGCTTCCTAAGTGGACAGTTTGATTTCACAGAAGTGTGATTGACTTGGAGTTACATTGTGTTGTTTAAGTGTTCCCTTTATTTTTTTGAGCAGTGTATATCCTGAACACAGGTGAACATATGGGAGGTTATCAGTCCTATGATGTTTAACAATGTGTCGTGACGTGACTTTAATGTATGACGGTTATTTATCCAATCACCCAACTTCCTTTAATGTATGACGGTTATTTATCCAATCACCCAACTTCCTTTAATGTATGACGGTTATTTATCCAATCACCCAACTTTGTTTAATTGTCACTCTGTTAAATTAATCATGTAACAATTAACTCATTATGATTTTAGGACACCACGGAATAAGTTGTTTAACGAGTTACCATCTCCTGAATTAAACTCTTAGAAGACATATGTTATATATATCGATAAGTCACTTATTAAATAATTACCTCTTATCAGTCTCATTCTGAACGTCACATAATCCTTGAACCATAAGAACCCTAACCTTATTGATGAATCAGCAATACACAAATTGGCTTATTTATTTATTTACTAACTAACTAGCTTTTATGAAGGAGCACAGTTAGAAAGATATGGCATATAGAAGCAAACCGGATGGACATCATGAAAATTATCGGAGAGGTTGAGAGTAGAAGTAGTTCAGGAGAAAAAAACAAACAAAATTATAATTATTGTAAAATTGACTGTGTCCATAAAATGTATATAGTATGTATAAGCTGGAAGTAGAGGCCTAGGCGTTGTTGTTCACTAGTTTACTCCAATTAGGGAAGGGGTGGTGGGGTTGGAAAGTAATAGGGGAATATTTTTTTTTTTTAATGATGTGTGTGTGTGTGTGTATATATATATATATATATATACACACACACATCATAAAAAAAAAAAAATATATAACAAACAAACATGGGGGATATATATATATATATATAACAAACAAACATGGGGGATTGGAAGTGATGCAGACAATTACATTGATGGAAGTTACAATCTATCTGCAATATTAAGCTGATCTTAATATTAAATAAACAAACTAAATAATAACACAATACAAACACACACAGGTTATTGATTACTAACATAATACAATGACAACAGGTCCCCAGTGGACTGGGCTAACAATAGCATGAATGCTTGGGTAGAAGGAGGGTCAGAATGGAAGGGAGAGACAGAGATTCAAACTATCGTGGTTACTTTGGAAACTACGCTACAGTAATCATAATACTTATGCACCCTAATAACGCTCATTCGGATTAGAAATGCAACATGTATTTACGTGTTGCTGTCCTCGGTAGTTGGGTTGATGATGTAGGACTCTGGTTTGCCCACCAGAGATCCCAATGTCCTTGGTAGAGTTTCTGGTCATAGTCGTGGTTAGAATTGATACTTCACATGTACCAGCGGTTGTCCTTCCCACTTCGTGTCTTTAGTGAAAGTTCTCTAGACGACTATACATGCCAGCTGCAGACTGAGATGATAAGGTCTAGTACATTGTCTCCTTCTTCACCTCGTGTAGAGGTTGAGAGTTTCAGAGTTTCTCCATTTCAAACGTGTGGACTAACGTCTCATGTTTTTCTGGTCTTTCTGGTCTTGTAGAAATTCAACCATTTTGTAACGTTTAGCTCACGCTTCATATCTGCTGGTCTGAGGTGAATTTCGAGGCTTTTTATGCCCTCTGGGTAAAAGGGGCGTTCCATCATGTTTGTGCTCATCTTGGCGTGGCCACTGACTTCATCTGGGCGTGGCCACTGACTGAGAATAAATAAATATGGGAACCAATCATCTCATCTAGAATGCTAAAATCACATTGTTGTTTCACAAAATTATTGTTATACTTAATCATTCGTTTTATACAACAATTAGATGGGCTCCCGAGTTGCGCAGCGGTCTAAGGCACTGCATCTCAGTGCTTGAGGCGTCACTACAGACCCCCTGGTTCGATTCCAGGCTGTATCACAACCGGCCGTGATTGGGAGACCCATAGGGCGGCGCACAATTGGCCCAGCGTCGTCCGGGTTTGGCCGGTGTAGGCCGTCATTGTAAATAAGAATTTGTTCTAAACTGACTTGCCTAGTTAAATAAAGGTAAAAAATAATAAAAATAATAACTGGAAAGTGTACCCCCCCAGAGATACAGTTATGGTGTTCCACCGTCTTTAATGACATCACAACATGTCACAACAGGTAACTGTCAGATAACTGTGGGATAACTCTGCGATAACCCTGGGTTTGGGTTAGGGATAACTCTGTGAAATAACCCTGGGTTTGGGTTAGGGTTAACTCTGGGTTTGGGTTAGGGATAACTCTGTGAAATAACCCTGGGTTTGGGTTAGGGTTAACTCTGTGAGATAACCCTGGGTTTGGGTTAGGGTTAACTCTGTGAGATAACCCTGGGTTAGGGTTAACTCTGTGAGATAACCCTGGGTTAGGGTTAACTCTGTGAGATAACCCTGGGTTAGGGTTAACTCTGTGAGATAACCCTGGGTTTGGGTTAGGGATAACTCTGTGAAATAACCCTGGGTTAGGGTTAACTCTGAGATAACCCTGGGTTTGGGTTAGGGTTAACTCTGTGAGATAACCCTGGGTTAGGGTTAACTCTGTGAGATAACCCTGGGTTAGGGTTAACTCTGTGAGATAACCCTGGGTTAGGGTTAACTCTGTGAGATAACCCTGGGTTAGGGTTAACTCTGTGAGATAACCCTGGGTTAGGGTTAACTCTGTGAGATAACCCTGGGTTAGGGTTAACTCTGTGAGATAACCCTGGGTTAGGGTTAACTCTGTGAGATAACCCTGGGTTTGGGTTAGGGTTAACTCTGTGAGATAACCCTGGGTTTGGGTTAGGGATAACTCTGTGAAATAACCCTGGGTTAGGGTTAACTCTGTGAGATAACCCTGGGTTTGGGTTAGGGTTAACTCTGTGAGATAACCCTGGGTTAGGGTTAACTCTGTGAGATAACCCTGGGTTTGGGTTAGGGATAACTCTGTGAGATAACCCTGGGTTTGGGTTAGGGATAACTCTGTGAAATAACCCTGGGTTAGGGTTAACTCTGTGAGATAACCCTGGGTTTGGGTTAGGGTTAACTCTGTGAGATAACCCTGGGTTAGGGTTAACTCTGTGAGATAACCCTGGGTTAGGGTTAACTCTGTGAGATAACCCTGGGTTAGGGTTAACTCTGTGAGATAACCCTGGGTTAGGGTTAACTCTGTGAGATAACCCTGGGTTAGGGTTAACTCTGTGAGATAACCCTGGGTTAGGGTTAACTCTGTGAGATAACCCTGGGTTAGGGTTAACTCTGTGAGATAACCCTGGGTTAGGGTTAACTCTGTGAGATAACCCTGGGTTAGGGTTAACTCTGTGAGATAACCCTGGGTTAGGGTTAACTCTGTGAGATAACCCTGGGTTAGGGTTAACTCTGTGAGATAACCCTGGGTTAGGGTTAACTCTGTGAGATAACCCTGGGTTAGGGTTAACTCTGTGAGATAACCCTGGGTTAGGGTTAACTCTGTGAGATAACCCTGGGTTAGGGTTAACTCTGTGAGATAACCCTGGGTTAGGGTTAACTCTGTGAGATAACCCTGGGTTAGGGTTAACTCTGTGAGATAACCCTGGGTTAGGGTTAACTCTGTGAGATAACCCTGGGTTAGGGTTAACTCTGTGAGATAACCCTGGGTTAGGGTTAACTCTGTGAGATAACCCTGGGTTAGGGTTAACTCTGTGAGATAACCCTGGGTTAGGGTTAACTCTGTGAGATAACCCTGGGTTAGGGTTAACTCTGTGAGATAACCCTGGGTTAGGGTTAACTCTGTGAGATAACCCTGGGTTAGGGTTAACTCTGTGAGATAACCCTGGGTTAGGGTTAACTCTGTGAGATAACCCTGGGTTAGGGTTAACTCTGTGAGATAACCCTGGGTTAGGGTTAACTCTGTGAGATAACCCTGGGTTAGGGTTAACTCTGTGAGATAACCCTGGGTTAGGGTTAACTCTGTGAGATAACCCTGGGTTAGGGTTAACTCTGTGAGATAACCCTGGGTTAGGGTTAACTCTGTGAGATAACCCTGGGTTAGGGTTAACTCTGTGAGATAACCCTGGGTTAGGGTTAACTCTGTGAGATAACCCTGGGTTAGGGTTAACTCTGTGAGATAACCCTGGGTTAGGGTTAACTCTGTGAGATAACCCTGGGTTAGGGTTAACTCTGTGAGATAACCCTGGGTTAGGGTTAACTCTGTGAGATAACCCTGGGTTAGGGTTAACTCTGTGAGATAACCCTGGGTTAGGGTTAACTCTGTGAGATAACCCTGGGTTAGGGTTAACTCTGTGAGATAACCCTGGGTTAGGGTTAACTCTGTGAGATAACCCTGGGTTAGGGTTAACTCTGTGAGATAACCCTGGGTTAGGGTTAACTCTGTGAGATAACCCTGGGTTAGGGTTAACTCTGTGAGATAACCCTGGGTTAGGGTTAACTCTGTGAGATAACCCTGGGTTAGGGTTAACTCTGTGAGATAACCCTGGGTTAGGGTTAACTCTGTGAGATAACCCTGGGTTAGGGTTAACTCTGTGAGATAACCCTGGGTTAGGGTTAACTCTGTGAGATAACCCTGGGTTAGGGTTAACTCTGTGAGATAACCCTGGGT
Source organism: Coregonus lavaretus (assembly GCF_964263955.1). Taxonomy (NCBI): domain Eukaryota; kingdom Metazoa; phylum Chordata; class Actinopteri; order Salmoniformes; family Salmonidae; genus Coregonus; species Coregonus lavaretus. Next base: position 62,606,918 of record NC_139995.1, read on the forward strand.
TAGGGTTAACTCTGTGAGATAACCCTGGGTTAGGGTTAACTCTGTGAGATAACCCTGGGTTAGGGTTAACTCTGTGAGATAACCCTGGGTTAGGGTTAACTCTGTGAGATAACCCTGGGTTAGGGTTAACTCTGTGAGATAACCCTGGGTTAGGGTTAACTCTGTGAGATAACCCTGGGTTTGGGTTAACTCTGTGAGATAACCCTGGGTTTGGGTTAACTCTGTGAGATAACCCTGGGTTTGGGTTAACTCTGTGAGATAACCCTGGGTTTGGGTTAACTCTGTGAGATAACCCTGGGTTTGGGTTAACTCTGTGAGATAACCCTGGGTTTGGGTTAACTCTGTGAGATAACCCTGGGTTTGGGTTAACTCTGTGAGATAACCCTGGGTTTGGGTTAACTCTGTGAGATAACCCTGGGTTTGGGTTAACTCTGTGAGATAACCCTGGGTTTGGGTTAACTCTGTGAGATAACCCTGGGTTTGGGTTAACTCTGTGAGATAACCCTGGGTTTGGGTTAACTCTGTGAGATAACCCTGGGTTTGGGTTAACTCTGTGAGATAACCCTGGGTTTGGGTTAACTCTGTGAGATAACCCTGGGTTTGGGTTAACTCTGTGAGATAACCCTGGGTTTGGGTTAACTCTGTGAGATAACCCTGGGTTTGGGTTAACTCTGTGAGATAACCCTGGGTTTGGGTTAACTCTGTGAGATAACCCTGGGTTTGGGTTAACTCTGTGAGATAACCCTGGGTTTGGGTTAACTCTGTGAGATAACCCTGGGTTTGGGTTAACTCTGTGAGATAACCCTGGGTTTGGGTTAACTCTGTGAGATAACCCTGGGTTTGGGTTAACTCTGTGAGATAACCCTGGGTTTGGGTTAACTCTGTGAGATAACCCTGGGTTTGGGTTAACTCTGTGAGATAACCCTGGGTTTGGGTTAACTCTGTGAGATAACCCTGGGTTTGGGTTAACTCTGTGAGATAACCCTGGGTTTGGGTTAACTCTGTGAGATAACCCTGGGTTTGGGTTAACTCTGTGAGATAACCCTGGGTTTGGGTTAACTCTGTGAGATAACCCTGGGTTTGGGTTAACTCTGTGAGATAACCCTGGGTTAGGGTTAACTCTGTGAGATAACCCTGGGTTAGGGTTAACTCTGTGAGATAACCCTGGGTTAGGGTTAACTCTGTGAGATAACCCTGGGTTTGGGTTAACTCTGTGAGATAACCCTGGGTTAGGGTTAACTCTGTGAAATAACCCTGGGTTAGGGTTAACTCTGTGAGATAACCCTGGGTTAGGGTTAACTCTGTGAGATAACCCTGGGTTAGGGTTAACTCTGTGAGATAACCCTGGGTTAGGGTTAACTCTGTGAGATAACCCTGGGTTAGGGTTAACTCTGTGAGATAACCCTGGGTTTGGGTTAACTCTGTGAGATAACCCTGGGTTTGGGTTAACTCTGTGAGATAACCCTGGGTTTGGGTTAACTCTGTGAGATAACCCTGGGTTTGGGTTAACTCTGTGAGATAACCCTGGGTTTGGGTTAACTCTGTGAGATAACCCTGGGTTTGGGTTAACTCTGTGAGATAACCCTGGGTTTGGGTTAGGGTTAACTCTGTGAGATAACACTGGGTTTGGGTTAGGGTTAACTCTGTGAGATAACACTGGGTTTGGGTTAGGGTTAACTCTGTGAGATAACCCTGGGTTTGGGTTAACTCTGTGAGATAACCCTGGGTTTGGGTTAACTCTGTGAGATAATACTGGGTTTGGGTTAGGGTTAACTCTGTGAGATAATACTGGGTTTGGGTTAGGGTTAACTCTGTGAGATAACCCTGGGTTTGGGTTAACTCTGTGAGATAATACTGGGTTTGGGTTAGGGTTAACTCTGTGAGATAACCCTGGGTTAGGGTTAACTCTGTGAGATAACCCTGGGTTTGGGTTAGGGTTAACTCTGTGAGATAACCCTTGGTTTGGGTTAGGGTTAACTCTGTGCGATAACCCTGGGTTAGGGTTAACTCTGTGAGATAACCCTGGGTTTGGGTTAGGGTTAACTCTGTGTTGTGTGTGTGGTTGTCCAGCTGCAGATCTGGGACACGGCGGGCCAGGAACGTTTCAGGACGATCACCCAGAGTTATTACCGCAGCACCAACGGAGCCGTCATTGCCTATGACATCACTAAGAGAGGAACCTTCATGGCCGTGCCCAAGTGGATGGAGGACGTTAAGAAATACGGAGGGTCAAACATTGTACCCCTGCTCATCGGTTAGTTATTAGGGTCACAACCTGCTCATCGGTTAGTTATTAGTTAGTTACTAGGGTCACAACCTGCTCATCGGTTGGTTATGTTTAGAATAAGGGTTAGGGTAAGGGTTAAGTTTAGGGTTAGAGCTAGGGTTAGGGTTAGTATATAGGTAGTTGAAATGTTACTGACTGGCCCCTATGGACTGACTGACTGGCCCCTATGGACTGACTGACTGGCCCCTATGGACTGACTGACTGGCTGACTGACTGGCCCCTATGGACTGACTGACTGGCTGACTGACTGGCCCCTATGGACTGACTGACTGGCTGACTGACTGGCCCCTATGGACTGGCTGACTGACTGGCCCCTATGGACTGACTGACTGGCTGACTGACTGGCCCCTATGGACTGACTGACTGGCTGACTGACTGGCCCCTATGGACTGGCTGACTGACTGGCCCCTATGGACTGACTGACTGGCTGACGTACTGGCCCCTATGGACTGACTGGCTGACTGATGTACTGGCCCCTATGGACTGACTGGCTGACTGACGTACTGGCCCCTATGGACTGACTGGCCCCTATGGACTGACTGACTGGCCCCTATGGACTGACTGACTGGCTGACTGACTGGCCCCTATGGACTGACTGACTGGCTGACTGACTGGCCCCTATGGACTGACTGGCTGACTGACGTACTGGCCCCTATGGACTGACTGGCTGACTGACGTACTGGCCCCTATGTGCTGACGTACTGGCCCCTATGGACTGACTGGCTGACTGACGTACTGGCCCCTATGGACTGACTGGCCCCTATGGACTGACTGACTGACTGACGTACTGGCCCCTATGGACTGACTGGCTGACTGACGCACTGGCCCCTATGGACTGACTGACTGGCCCCTATGTGCTGACTGGCTGACTGACGTACTGGCCCCTATGGACTGACTGGCCCCTATGTGCTGACTGGCTGACTGACGTACTGGCCCCTATGGACTGACTGGCTGACTGACGTACTGGCCCCTATGGACTGACTGACTGGCCCCTATGTGCTGACTGGCTGACTGACGTACTGGCCCCTATGGACTGACTGACTGGCCCCTATGGACTGACTGGCTGACTGATGTACTGGCCCCTATGGACTGACTGACTGGCTGACTGACGTACTGGCCCCTATGGACTGACTGACTGGCCCCTATGTGCTGACTGGCTGACTGACGTACTGGCCCCTATGGACTGACTGACTGGCCCCTATGGACTGACTGGCTGACTGATGTACTGGCCCCTATGGACTGACTGACTGGCTGACTGACGTACTGGCCCCTATGGACTGACTGACGTACTGGCCCCTATGGACTGACTGACTGGCTGACTGACGTACTGGCCCCTATGGACTGACTGACGTACTGGCCCCTATGGACTGACTGACTGGCTGACTGACGTACTGGCCCCTATGGACTGACTGACTGACGTACTGGCCCCTATGGACTGACTGACTGGCTGACTGACGTACTGGCCCCTATGGACTGACTGACGTACTGGCCCCTATGGACTGACTGACTGACTGACGCACTGGCCCCTATGGACTGACTGACTGACTGACGTACTGGCCCCTATGGACTGACTGACTGACTGACTGACTGGCCCCTATGGACTGACTGACTGGCTGACTGACGTACTGGCCCCTATGGACTGACTGACTGACTGACGTACTGGCCCCTATGGACTGACTGACTGGCTGACTGACGTACTGGCCCCTATGGACTGACTGACTGACTGACGTACTGGCCCCTATGGACTGACTGACTGGCTGACTGAATGGCCCCTATGGACTGACTGACTGGCTGACGTACTGGCCCCTATGGACTGACTGACTGGCTGACTGACTGGCCCCTATGGACTGACTGGCTGACTGACGCACTGGCCCCTATGGACTGACTGGCTGGCTGACTGACGTACTGGCCCCTATGGACTGACTGACTGGCTGACGTACTGGCCCCTATGGACTGACTGACTGGCTGACTGACTGGCCCCTATGGACTGACTGGCTGACTGACGCACTGGCCCCTATGGACTGACTGGCTGACTGACGCACTGGCCCCTATGGACTGACTGGCTGACTGACGTACTGGCCCCTATGGACTGACTGGCTGACTGACGCACTGGCCCCTATGGACTGACTGGCTGACTGACGCACTGGCCCCTATGGACTGACTGGCTGACTGACGTACTGGCCCCTATGTGCTGACGTACTGGCCCCTATGTGCTGACGTACTGGCCCCTATGGACTGACTGGCTGACTGACGTACTGGCCCCTATGTGCTGACGTACTGGCCCCTATGGACTGACTGACTGATTGACTGACTCTGCAACAGCTAATGGGAATCCTAATAAAATATAAAAAATACAAAATACCCCATTGTGTCCTCACCACCTCTCCTCTTCCCCCCTCACTCCTCCTCCCCTCTCCCCTCCTCCCCTCTCCCCTCCCCTCTACTTGTCCTCCTCTCCTCCTCCCCTCCTCTCTCCTCCTCTCATCTCCCCTCACCACCTCTCCTCTTCCCCCCTCACTCCTCCTCCCCTCTCCTCCCCTCTCCCCTCCCCTCTACCTGTCCTCCTCTCCCCTCCCCTCTACCTGTCCTCCTCTCCTCCTCCCCTCTCTCCTCCTCCCCCTCCCCTCCCCTCCTCCCCTCTCTCCTCCTCTCCCCTCCCCTCCCCTCCTCTTCTCACCTCTCTTCCTCTCCTCTGTCCTCCTCTTTCCTCAGGGAATAAGTCTGACCTGGTGGATCAGCGTGAGGTGTCGTTAGAAGATGCCCAGACCATGGCCCACCAGCTGGAGTTCCTGACGGCCATCGAGACGTCGGCTAAAGACGCCTCCAATGTGGACGAGGCCTTTAACAAGATGGCCGCCGAGCTCATCCTGCGCCACGGGGGACCCATGTTCAACGAGAACGTCACGGAAAGCTTCAAACTCAACAGCAAAGATATGGGCGGAGAGGGCTGGCGCTGTGGCTGCTGATAGGAGGTTGAGAGAGGACTGTACATGTTGATAATTCAACGGTTTTGCACCAGCTGGGACTGCAGATAGTGACCAACAGGTTGTGTTGTGAAGAACATTATATTTGTTTTATTCTGTTTCAGGGACCAGTTGAGATACTTTTTGATGTAGCAATACCTGTCTTATATTGGGGGGGGGGGGGGGGGGGATGTTAGATCTATCACTTCATACGGTGTGGCTGCCTGGCAGGCACAGATGATTATTGAACCAGACTTAAATGTCACTGCGGAAAAAAGAAAAATGTTTAAGAAGGTCTGCAGACAGAGAGTGGTTCCGATCACACAGCGTCTCTGGGCCTTTTAGAAGGAAGGACTCCATGTTGTTGTTGTTCAGGCTGTGGGAGGGGAAGGGCCTTGTTCTGTATGTGGAAGGGCCTTGTTCTGTAGATGGAAGGGCCTTGGTCTGTATGTGGAAGGGCCTTGTTCTGTATGTGGAAGGGCCTTGTTCTGTAGATGGAAGGGCCTTGTTCTGTATGTGGAAGGGCCTTGTTCTGTATGTGGAAGGGCCTTGTTCTGTAGATGGAAGGGCCTTGGTCTGTATGTGGAAGGGCCTTGTTCTGTATGAGGAAGGGCCTTGTTCTGTATGTGGAAGGGCCTTGGTCTTGTTCTGTAAACAGTATTACAGTGTAGGAGCTGTATAAACCTGCTCAGCAAGGTGACCATTTTTAGCCAAGTCATGACCGTAGTGATGATGTTTTTATGGGGAGGACAGAGTACATACACGTACCATAGGCTTTGATATTTTTGCACAGTGATTATTGTTAGAAATTGTCCTGCCATGTTTAAAGTTGTGCGGTATGTCAAGGAGAGGTGCATGGTGTGCCTAGTGTTGCATATCTGAGTGTAATCTTGATTCTGAATGCTTGTTGAACCTTGACGCAATAACACAGTGTCATCCTGTGAAGACTACAGGAGCATACAGTGCATTGGGAAAGTATTCAGACCCCTTGACTTTTTCCACATTTTGTTACGTTACAGCCTTATTCTAAAATTGATGAAATAAAAAATGTTCCTCAATCTACACACAATACCCCATAATGACAAAGCAAAAACAGGTTTTTAGAAATATTTGCAAATACCTTATTTACATAAATATTCAGACCCTTTGCTATGTCACTCGAAATGAACCCTAACCCTAACCCATCCTGTTCCATTGATCATTCTTGAGATGTTTCTACAACTTGATTGGAGTCCACCTGTGGTAAATTCAATTGATTGGACATGATTTGGAAAGGCACACACCTGTCTATATAATGTCCCACAGTTGACAGTGCATGTCAGAGCAAAAACCAAGCCATGAGGTCAAAGGAATTGTCCGTAGAGCTCCGAGACATGATTTTGTCGAGGCACAGATCTGGGGAAGGGTACCAAAAAATGTCTGCAGCGTTGAAGGTCCCCAAGAACACAGTGGCCTCCATCATTCTTAAATGGAAGCTGTTTGGAACCACAAAGACTCTTCCTAGAGCTGGCCGCCCGGCCAAACTGAGCAATCGGGGGAGAAGGGCCTTGGTCAGGGAGGTGACCAAGAACCCGATGGTCACTCTGACAGACCTCCAGAGTTCCTGTGTGGAGATGGGAGAACCTTCCAGAAGGACAACCATCTCTGCAGAGCGGCCAGACGGCACCTAAAGGACTCTCAGAACACGAGAAACAAGACTCTCTGATCTGATGAAAACAAGATTGAACTCTTTGGCCTGAATGCCAAGCGTCACGTCTGAAGGAAACCTGGCACCATCCCTACGGTGAAGCATGGTGGCAGCAGACCTGAAAATAGCTGTGCAGCGACGCTCCCCATCCATCCTGGCAGAGCTTGAGAGGATCTGCAGAGAAGAATGGGAGAAACTCCCCAAATACAGGTGTGCCAAGCTTGTAGCGTCATACCCAAGAAGACTTGAGGCTGTAATCGCTGCTAAAGGTGTTTCAACAAAGTACTAAGTAAAGGGTCTGAATACTTATGTAAATTGAATATTTACTTTTTTTTTAAATATATACGTTTGAAACATTTTCTAAAAACCTGTTTTTGCTTTGTCATTATGGGGTATTGGGTGTAGATTTGATGAGGGGGAAACAACAATGTAATCCATGTTAGAATAAGGCTGTAACGTAACAAAATGTGGAAAAAGTCAAGGGGTCTGAATACTTTCCCAATGCACTGTATATGTTGTACTGGGGGAAGGTTAGGTTGTTTTATATCTGTCAGGCTTGTAGGTGGAACGCAAGGGTTGTGAATCAACTTTCTCTATAGTACCTTTAATGGGACTGTACATTCTGAAGGAGTTCAATGGATTTCGATCACACCTGTCAAATACCTTTTTGAAATGTGCAAGTTAAAGTATATATCCAGTTTTATAATACAAAATCAATTTCAGGAACGTATGCCACATTTAATAACTTGCTTGAAATGGTATCTGAAACATTGTTATTTTGATACTGTTAGTATGCCTGTCGACGTGAACATACTGTAGATGGATGTAGTAGAAGGGTCATGATGGAAGATATGGTGAAGAGATGACTGATATTCTAGATCGGACCGGATCCGGAAACAGAACCGGGTCTAGTTGGTATTTATGTCCGTTAGCCGCTGCATCAGTTACTCTTCCTGGGGTCCAGATGAAACATTATATAATACATCGTACAGAACATTATTAGTCAAGGACTGAAATACATACATTTAAAACATCACACATAGCCTACATATCAGTACATACACACACTATATAGGTCTAATAGATAGTACAGTGTATATTACAATACAATATATATCAAATGGCTGTGTCTCTTCAGTCCCCTTTGTGCAGTCAGGTGTTATTTTATCTGGTTTTTTAACTGGTTTTATTGCTAGCTTGAGTTACCTGGGGTGGCAGAGAGCTCCATGTAGTCATGGCTCTATTTAATACTGCTAGCTTGAGTTACCTGGGGTGGCAGAGAGCTCCATGTAGTCATGGCTCTATTTAATACTGCTAGCTTGAGTTACCTGGGGTGGCAGAGAGCTCCATGTAGTCATGGCTCTATTTAATACTGCTAGCTTGAGTTACCTGGGGTGGCAGAGAGCTCCATGTAGTCATGGCTCTATTTAATACTGCTAGCTTGAGTTACCTGGGGTGGCAGAGAGCTCCATGTAGTCATGGCTCTATTTAATACTGCTAGCTGGAGTTACCTGGGGTGGCAGAGAGCTCCATGTAGTCATGGCTCTATTTAATACTGCTAGCTTGAGTTACCTGGGGTGGCAGAGAGCTCCATGTAGTCATGGCTCTATTTAATACTGCTAGCTTGAGTTACCTGGGGTGGCAGAGAGCTCCATGTAGTCATGGCTCTATTTAATACTGCTAGCTGGAGTTACCTGGGGTGGCAGAGAGCTCCATGTAGTCATGGCTCTATTTAATACTGCTAGCTGGAGTTACCTGGGGTGGCAGAGAGCTCCATGTAGTCATGGCTCTATTTAATACTTTCCCAACATCTGTTCTAAACTTGGGGACTATGAAGAGACCTCTGGTTGCATGTCTTGTGTTGTACCGATGAGTGTCCGAAATGTGTGCCAACTGCTTGAACAGACGGTTCGGTACCTTCAACACATCAATACCCCACACAAAGACCAATAGTGATGCAGTCAAGCTCTCCTCAACTTTGAGCCAGGAGAGACTGACATGCATGTTACTGACACTTTCCCTCCGTTTACATCGAAGTGTGATACATGCTGCTTTGTTCTGGACCAACTGCAATTTAGCTATGTCCTTAATAATAATAATAATAATTATTATTATTAGCTATGTCCTTCTTTGATGCACATGACCACAGTACAGACTGTCGGGTCCCAAAAAAAACTATCAGGAATTCAGTCGGAATTTGACTCCTGGTATCATATGAACACACATAAGACATGGCATAATGTGTAGAATTGCAGGAAATTAACTTTAAAACTGCTAATTTTTCTCTCTGCCAACAATTGTTTTTTTTTTAAACCGTTTTTGGTCGCATGGGTTGTTGTGAGGTAGGGGTTTTGCTAAGTCGATAAATGACCATTTCAATCCGGACCTTTGCCACCTAGGAAATTTGCGTGACCGGACCTTCTCAAATAGTATTTGAGAAGCCCTGTTCTAGATGAACAGAGGGCTTTTCTCTGTTATAGAGTTGTGGAGAGAGATATGATGACAGGAGAGCAACTACAGCATTGAATCATAACGTGTAACTATTCAGTTATTCCACGTCTTTATATGAGGGTGATGTCATCAGTGAATGTTTGTTTTTGATCTTTGTATTATGAGATATGCTGAACATGATCTGTTCATATTGAATTAAATGTCATTTTCTTTGGTTTGAGGGTTGAAGTACTAATGGTGGACTCGTGAGGGGAAACCAGTTCAGGTTATTTGTCTTTTATTAACAACAGCAAATTAGATAAATATTGTAAATCTTAACTTGTTAATAAGATAGATATCATAGCCTATACATACAGTGACGTCACCTCTGGCCCTGTTTATACCTGCTGCTAACACGTCCTTCGTCCGGATCTTGCCTGTTTACACTTATAAGATCTGACCAAAATCAGTTCACAATGCGTTTTTTAATCGTCTACACCTGTCTCAAAATGTGGACACAATAAGAATGTGGACAAGATCAGGACAAAGGACGGAAATTAGAACCAGGTATAAACGTGGCTGATGTGCCATTATCACAGTATCTGTCTTCAATTAAGTTACAATATCTGTAATCCATATAAATACCTTGACATTTCTTACATTTGTTAACTTAACGTTTTATACATGGAAAAGATTATTACATATTGACAATTCATACAATGAAATAAAGTAATATACATGCATACATTGCAGATCCTATGAGATGCAAACATATGTACTTAGTTTAAGTATAAAATATATTTCAGCTTATTTACAAGTTAAGGCACTATAAAACAAAACCATACCACAATGATTGGATGGTATCACTGATTGGATGGTATCACTGATTGGATGGTATCACTGATTGGATGTATCACTGCACGTACAGGACAGGATAGTTCTAGAACACTATGCTTTAGTTTCTGATGGCATGACCTGACATGGATAGTGCTTATGAAACCATTATCTGACCTGACATGGAGAGTCCATATGAAACCATTATCTGACCTGACATGGATAGTCCATATGAAACCATTATCTGACCTGACATGGATAGTCCATATGAAACCATTATCTGACCTGACATGGATAGTCCATATGAAACCATTATCTGACCTGACATGGATAGTGCATATGAAACCATTATCTGACCTGACATGGATAGTCCATATGAAACCATTATCTGACCTGACATGGATAGTGCTTATGAAACCATTATCTGACCTGACATGGATAGTGCTTATGAAACCATTATCTGACCTGACATGGATAGTCCATATGAAACCATTATCTGACCTGACATGGAGAGTCCATATGAAACCATTATCTGACCTGACATGGATAGTGCTTATGAAACCATTATCTGACCTGACATGGATAGTGCTTATGAAACCATTATCTGACCTGACATGGATAGTGCTTATGAAACCATTATCTGACCTGACATGGATAGTCCATATGAAACCATTATCTGACCTGACATGGAGAGTCCATATGAAACCATTATCTGACCTGACATGGAGAGTCCATATGAAACCATTATCTGACCTGACATGGATAGTGCATATGAAACCATTATCTGACCTGACATGGATAGTCCATATGAAACCATTATCTGACCTGACATGGAGAGTCCATATGAAACCATTATCTGACCTGACATGGATAGTGCATATGAAACCATTATCTGACCTGACATGGATAGTGCATATGAAACCATTATCTGACCTGACATGGATAGTGCTTATGAAACCATTATCTGACCTGACATGGATAGTCCATATGAAACCATTATCTGACCTGACATGGATAGTCCATATGAAACCATTATCTGACCTGACATGGATAGTGCTTATGAAACCATTATCTGACCTGACATGGATAGTCCATATGAAACCATTATCTGACCTGACATGGATAGTCCATATGAAACCATTATCTGACCTGACATGGATAGTGCATATGAAACCATTATCTGACCTGACATGGATAGTGCATATGAAACCATTATCTGACCTGACATGGATAGTGCTTATGAAACCATTATCTGACCTGACATGAATAGTCCATATGAAACCATTATCTGACCTGACATGGATAGTCCATATGAAACCATTATCTGACCTGACATGGATAGTCCATATGAAACCATTATCTGACCTGACATGGAGAGTCCATATGAAACCATTATCTGACCTGACATGGATAGTGCATATGAAACCATTATCTGACCTGACATGGATAGTGCTTATGAAACCATTATCTGACCTGACATGGATAGTCCATATGAAACCATTATCTGACCTGACATGGAGAGTCCATATGAAACCATTATCTGACCTGACATGGATAGTCCATATGAAACCATTATCTGACCTGACATGCATAGTCCATATGAAACCATTATCTGACCTGACATGGAGAGTCCATATGAAACCATTATCTGACCTGACATGGATAGTGCATATGAAACCATTATCTGACCTGACATGGATAGTGCATATGAAACCATTATCTGACCTGACATGGAGAGTCCATATGAAACCATTATCTGACCTGACATGGATAGTGCATATGAAACCATTATCTGACCTGACATGGATAGTGCTTATGAAACCATTATCTGACCTGACATGGATAGTGCATATGAAACCATTATCTGACCTGACATGGATAGTGCTTATGAAACCATTATCTGACCTGACATGGATAGTGCATATGAAACCATTATCTGACCAGGGACTATCTGCTCATATGAAACCATTATCTGACCTGACATGGATAGTGCATATGAAACCATTATCTGACCTGACATGGATAGTGCATATGAAACCATTATCTGACCTGACATGGATAGTGCATATGAAACCATTATCTGACCTGACATGGATAGTCCATATGAAACCATTATCTGACCTGACATGGATAGTCCATATGAAACCATTATCTGACCTGACATGGATAGTGCATATGAAACCATTATCTGACCTGACATGGATAGTCCATATGAAACCATTATCTGACCTGACATGGATAGTGCATATGAAACCATTATCTGACCTGACATGGATAGTGCTTATGAAACCATTATCTGACCTGACATGGAGAGTCCATATGAAACCATTATCTGACCTGACATGGATAGTCCATATGAAACCATTATCTGACCTGACATGGATAGTCCATATGAAACCATTATCTGACCTGACATGAATAGTCCATATGAAACCATTATCTGACCTGACATGGATAGTGCTTATGAAACCATTATCTGACCTGACATGGATAGTCCATATGAAACCATTATCTGACCTGACATGGATAGTCCATATGAAACCATTATCTGACCTGACATGGATAGTCCATATGAAACCATTATCTGACCTGACATGGATAGTCCATATGAAACCATTATCTGACCTGACATGAATAGTCCATATGAAACCATTATCTGACCTGACATGGATAGTCCATATGAAACCATTATCTGACCTGACATGGATAGTCCATATGAAACCATTATCTGACCTGACATGGATAGTGCATATGAAACCATTATCTGACCTGACATGGATAGTCCATATGAAACCATTATCTGACCTGACATGGATAGTGCATATGAAACCATTATCTGACCTGACATGGATAGTCCATATGAAACCATTATCTGACCTGACATGGATAGTCCATATGAAACCATTATCTGACCTGACATGGATAGTGCTTATGAAACCATTATCTGACCTGACATGGATAGTGCATATGAAACCATTATCTGACCTGACATGGATAGTCCATATGAAACCATTATCTGACCTGACATGGATAGTGCATATGAAACCATTATCTGACCTGACATGGAGAGTCCATATGAAACCATTATCTGACCTGACATGGATAGTCCATATGAAACCATTATCTGACCTGACATGGATAGTGCATATGAAACCATTATCTGACCTGACATGAATAGTGCTTATGAAACCATTATCTGACCTGACATGGATAGTCCATATGAAACCATTATCTGACCTGACATGGATAGTCCATATGAAACCATTATCTGACCTGACATGGAGAGTCCATATGAAACCATTATCTGACCTGACATGAATAGTCCATATGAAACCATTATCTGACCTGACATGGATAGTCCATATGAAACCATTATCTGACCTGACATGGATAGTGCATATGAAACCATTATCTGACCTGACATGGAGAGTCCATATGAAACCATTATCTGACCTGACATGGATAGTCCATATGAAACCATTATCTGACCTGACATGAATAGTCCATATGAAACCATTATCTGACCTGACATGAATAGTCCATATGAAACCATTATCTGACCTGACATGGAGAGTCCATATGAAACCATTATCTGACCTGACATGAATAGTCCATATGAAACCATTATCTGACCTGACATGGATAGTGCATATGAAACCATTATCTGACCTGACATGGATAGTGCTTATGAAACCATTATCTGACCTGACATGGATAGTGCATATGAAACCATTATCTGACCTGACATGCATAGTCCATATGAAACCATTATCTGACCAGGGACTATCTGCTCATGATATACCGGCTACTACAGGCAGCCATACTGTACTGTTCATGATCGGTCGCTCCCATTCAGATATACAGGAAAAAGACTCACAGCATTACTACTCTCTAATAGTGGATTGTTGCTTTTGTTTTAAGTACAGTCAATGCAGTTATTTACAATTAGAATAATCAAACTCATCTAAAGTACAAAAAGTCAAAGTACAAAAAGTTGTTAGAAGATCATGCTATCAGATATCTGGTATCTACCTGCCCTGAATGCAAAGTCTACCTAATTTTCCATTGTTTTGAAAAGTAACCTGATCAACATTGTGATGGATGAGTTAACAGTTCTTCAACAGTTTTGTGGTGAACATTCACACCACAGAGTCATAAAACATCTTATCTAACAGGATGAACATCATATAATTCATATGTCTTTACTTTCTGGTCAGTGCTTCAGTTCAGAATCCTCTGAAATTTACACAAACCATCGTTGGGACGTATCTTTCTACAGTCAGATTCTACTGTTAATACAGTCTCTACTTTCTCAGTCTTTAACCCTGAAACCATCCTCACTGGGATCTGATATACATATACAGTGAGGGAAAAAAGTATTTGATCCCCTGCTGATTTTGTACTTTTGCCCACTGACAAAGAAATGATCAGTCTATAATTTTAATGGTAGGTTTATTTCAACAGTGAGAGACAGAATAACAACAACAAAATCCAGAAAAACGCATGTCAAAAATGTTATACATTGATTTGCATTTTAATGAGGGAAATAAGTATTTTACCCCCTCTCAATCAGAAAGATTTCTGGCTCCCAGGTGTCTTTTATACAGGTAACGAGCTGAGATTAGGAGCACACTCTTAAAGGGAGTGCTCCTAATCTCAGTTTGTTACCTGTATAAAAGACACCTGTCCACAGAAGCAATCAATCAATCAGATTCCAAACTCTCCACCATGGCCAAGACCAAAGAGCTCTCCAAGGATGTCAGGGACAAGATTGTAGACCTACACAAGGCTGGAATGGGCTACAATACCATCGCCAAGCAGCTTGGTGAGAAGGTGACAACAGTTGGTGCGATTATTCGCAAATGGAAGAAACACAAAATAACTGTCAATCTCCCTCGGCCTGGGGCTCCATGCAAGATCTCACCTCGTGGAGTTGCAATGATCATGAGAACGGTGAGGAATCAGCCCAGAACTACACGTCAATGATCTCAAGGCAGCTGGGACCATAGTCAACCAAGAAAACAATTGGTAACACACTACGCCGTGAAGGACTGAAATCCTGCAGCGCCCGCAAGGTCCCCCTGCTCAAGAAAGCACATATACAGGCCCATCTGAAGTTTGCCAATGAACATCTGAATGATTCAGAGGAGAACTGGGTGAAAGTGTTGTGGTCAGATGAGACCAAAATCGAGCTCTTTGGGATCAACTCAACTCGCCGTGTTTGGAGGAGGAGGAATGCTGCCTATGACCCCAAAAACACCATCCCCACCGTCAAACATGGAGGTGGAAACATTATGCTTTGGGGGTGTTTTTCTCCTAAGGGGACAGGACAACTTCACCGCATCAAAGGGATGATGGACGGGGCGATGTACCGTCAAATCTTGGGTGAGAACCTCCTTCCCTCAGCCAGGGCATTGAAAATGGGTCGTGGATGGGTATTCCAGCATGACCATGACCCAAAACACATGGCCAAGGCAACAAAGGAGTGGCTCAAGAAGAAGCACATTAAGGTCCTGGAGTGGCCTAGCCAGTCTCCAGACCTTAATCCCATAGAAAATCTGTGGAGGGAGCTGAAGGTTCGAGTTGCCAAACGTCAGCCTCGAAACCTTAATGACTTGGAGAAGATCTGCAAAGAGGAGTGGAACAAAATCCCTCCTGAGATGTGTGCAAACCTGGTGGCCAACTACAAGAAACGTCTGACCTCTGTGATTGCCAACAAGGGTTTTGCCACCAAGTACTAAGTCATGTTTTGCAGAGGGGTCAAATACTTATTTCCCTCATTAAAATGCAAATCAATTTATAACATTTTTGACATGCGTTTTTCTGGATTTTGTTGTTGTTATTCTCTCTCACTGTTCAAATAAACCTACCATTCAAATTATAGACTGATCATTTCTTTGTCAGTGGGCAAACGTACAAAATCAGCAGGGGATCAAATACTTTTTTCCCTCACTGTACACTACCGTTCAAAAGTTTGGGGTCACTTAGAAATGTCCTTGTTTTTTTTGTCCATTAAAATAACATCAAATTGATCGGAAATACAGTGTAGACATTGTTACTGTTGTAAATGGCTATTGTAGCTGGAAACGGCTGATTTTTAATGGAATATCTACATAGGCGTACAGAGGCCCATTATCAGCAACCATCAGTCATGTGCTCCAATGGCACGTTGTGTTTGCTCATCCAAGTTTATCATTTTAAAAGGCTAATTGATCATTAGAAAACCCTTTTGCAATTATGTTAGCACAGCTGAAAACTGTTGTGCTGATTAAAGAATCAATAAAACTGGCCTTCTTGAGACTAGTTGAGTATCTGGAGCATCAGCAATTGTGGGTTCGATTACAGGATCAAAATGGCCAGAAACAAAGAACTTTCTTCAGCAAGCATCAGCAATTGTGGGTGGCAATTTCTCGCATGGAATAGCCTTCATTTCTCAGAAAAAAAATAGACTGACGAGTTTCAGAAGAAAGTTATTTGTTTCTGGCCATTTTGATCCTGTAATCGAATCCACAATTGCTGATGCTCCAGATACTCAACTAGTCTCAAGAAGGCCAGTTTTATTGATTCTTTAATCAGCACAACAGTTTTCAGCTGTGCTAACATAATTGCAAAAGGGTTTTCTAATGATCAATTAGCCTTTTAAAATGATAAACTTGGATGAGCAAACACAACGTGCCATTGGAACACAGGACTGATGGTTGCTGATAATGGGCCTCTGTACGCCTATGTAGATATTCCATTAAAAATCAGCCGTTTCCAGCTACAATAGCCATTTACAACAGTAACAATGTCTACACTGTATTTCTGATCAATTTGATGTTATTTTAATGGACAACATTTTTTGCTTTTCTATCGAAAACAAGGACATTTCTAAGTGACCCCAAACTTTTGATCGGTAGCGTATGAAATGGCACCATATTCCCTATCTTTTGAACTACATAGGGAATAGGGTAATTTTGGACTTACAGATACAAAGTTATAGAACTCTAATGCTTTTCTTCAGGTCAATGCCTAGTGGAGACAAAGTTCTCCTGTTGACAGATGAGTTCCACGGCGTTGTTTACATCCTGTACGATGTGTCCCGGTTCCATCAGGGCCGGGTCGAAGCGGAAGTCCCGGTGGCCATGGAACACAGTCTCGGTGATACTGCAGCTGGCGTCGGCTGGCACCTCGCTGTGGGGGTTATAGACACCGGTACACACCAGCAGGGACTTACAGGAGGTGGCGGAGGGGGAGGCCAGCTCGCTCTCCCAGGCCGTCTCCATGTCCTGGTCCTGGAGAAGGGCTTTAGGGGACACCCCGCCCCCTGTACCCCCCACCGTGGCCTGCACTACTTGGGCAGCAGTCTGCCTGGTACGGCCCCTCTCCTCCAGGTAGCGGTTATACAGGTTGGCTCCATAGATATCTGTCATCAGGTTGTCTCTTTGTTAGGAGGAATATAGGTTGGAACACTAGTTATAAGGAAAAGGGTATCTAATAACATGTCAATACAATATCATTACAGCAATACTACATACAGTGCCTTGCAGAAGTATTCATCCCCCTTGGCGTTTTTCCTATTTTGTTGCATTACAACCTGTAATTTAAATGGATTTTTATTTGCATTTCATGTAATGCACATACACAAAATAGTCCAAATTGGTGAAGTGAAATGAAAAAAATTACTTGTTTAAAAAATTCTAAAAAAAAAAATAACGGAAAAGTGGTGCGTGCATATGTTTTCACCACCTTTGCTATGAAGCCCCTAAATAAGATTTGGTGCAACCAATTACCTTCAGAAGTCACATGATTAGTTAAATAAAGTTAATCTGTGTGCAATCTAAGTGTCACATGATCTCAGTATATATACACCTGTTTTGAAAGGCCCCAGAGTTTGCAACACCACTAAGCAAGGGGCACCACCAAGCAAGCGGCACCATGAAGACCAAGGAGCTCTCCAAACAAGTCAGGGAAAACGTTGTGGAGAAGTACAGATCAGGGTTGGGTTATAAAAAAAAATATCAGAAACTTTGAACATCCCACGGAGCACCATTAAATCCATTATTAAAAAGTCCATTATTTTCTTTAAGCCGTACACTCCACAGTGCTGGGCTTTACGGAAGAGTGGCCAGAAAAATAGCCATTGCTTAAAGAAAAAAATAAGCAAACACGTTTGGTGTTCGCCAAAAGCCATGTGGGAGACTCCCCAAACATATGGAAGAAGGTACTCTGGTCAGATGAGACTAAAATTGAGCTTTTTGGCCATCAAGGAAAATGCTATGTCTGGCGCAAACCCATCACCCCGAGAACACCATCCCCACAGTGAAGCATGGTGGTGGCAGCATCATGCTGTGGAGATGTTTTTCATCGGCAGGGACTGGGAAACTGGTCAGAATTGAAGGAATGATGGATGGCGCTAAATACAGGGAAATACTTGAGGGAAAGCTGTTTCAGTCTTCCAGAGATTTGAGACTGGGACAGAGGTTCACCTTCCAGCAGGACAATGACCCTAAGCATACTGCTAAAGCAACACTTGAGTGGTTTAAGGGGAAACATTTAAATGTATTGGAATGGCCTAGTCAAAGCCCAGACCTCAATCCAATTGAGAATCTGTGGTATGACTTAAAGATTGCTGTACACCGGCGGAACCCATCCAACTTGAAGGAGCTGGAGCAGTTTTGCCTCGAAGAATGGGCAAAAATCCCAGTGGCTAGATGTGCCAAGCTTATAGAGACATACCCCAAGAGACTTGCAGCTGTAATTGCTGCAAAAGGTGGGTCTACAAAGTATTGACTTTGGGGGGGTGAATAGTTATGCACGCTCAAGTTTTCTGTTTTTTTGTCTTATTTCTTGTTTGTTTCACAATCAAAAATATTTTGCATCTTCAAAGTGGTAGGCATGTTGTGTAAATGAAATTATACAACCCCCCCAAAAAAATCCATTTTAATTCCAGGTTGTAAGGCAACAAAATAGGAAAAATGCCAAGGGGGGTGAATACTTTCGCATGCCACTGTAGGTGTAACATGTCGATACAGTATAGTTCACAGCGTTACTACATATGTGTCAGGGAAAGGGTTTCTCACAGCTTGGTCTCAGATCGGTTTGTGCTGTAGTGTTTTGCTGCCTCCTATGGTTCCTTACCCGATAGCATAGATGTATAGTGTTCTGATGGGTGTAGGTTCTAACCCAATAGCATAGTGTATAGTGTTCTGATGGGTGTAGGTTCTAACCCAATAGTGTATAGTGTTCTGATGGGTGTAGGTTCTAACCCGATAGTGTTCTGATGGGTGTAGGTTCTAACCCGATAGTGTTCTGATGGGTGTAGGTTCTAACCCGATAGTGTTCTGATGGGTGTAGGTTCTAACCCGATAGTGTTCTGATGGGTGTAGGTTCTAACCCGATAGTGTATAGTGTTCTGATGGGTGTAGGTTCTAACCCAATAGTGTATAGTGTTCTGATGGGTGTAGGTTCTAACCCGATAGTGTTCTGATGGGTGTAGGTTCTAACCCGATAGTGTATAGTGTTCTGATGGGTGTAGGTTCTAACCCGATAGTGTTCTGATGGGTGTAGGTTCTAACCCGATAGTGTTCTGATGGGTGTAGGTTCTAACCCGATAGTGTTCTGATGGGTGTAGGTTCTAACCCGATAGTGTATAGTGTTCTGATGGGTGTAGGTTCTAACCCGATAGTGTATAGTGTTCTGATGGGTGTAGGTTCTAACCCAATAGTGTATAGTGTTCTGATGGGTGTAGGTTCTAACCCGATAGTGTTCTGATGGATGTGGGTTCTAACCCAATAGTGTATAGTGTTCTGATGGGTGTAGGTTCTAACCCGATAGTGTATAGTGTTCTGATGGGTGTAGGTTCTAACCCAATAGTGTATAGTGTTCTGATGGGTGTAGGTTCTAACCCGATAGTGTTCTGATGGATGTGGGTTCTAACCCAATAGTGTATAGTGTTCTGATGGGTGTAGGTTCTAACCCGATAGTGTATAGTGTTCTGATGGGTGTAGGTTCTAACCCAATAGTGTATAGTGTTCTGATGGGTGTAGGTTCTAACCCGATAGTGTTCTGATGGATGTGGGTTCTAACCCAATAGTGTATAGTGTTCTGATGGGTGTAGGTTCTAACCCGATAGTGTATAGTGTTCTGATGGGTGTAGGTTCTAACCCAATAGTGTATAGTGTTCTGATGGGTGTAGGTTCTAACCCGATAGTGTTCTGATGGATGTGGGTTCTAACCCAATAGTGTATAGTGTTCTGATGGGTGTAGGTTCTAACCCGATAGTGTATATTGTTCTGATGGGTGTAGGTTCTAACCCGATAGTGTATAGTGTTCTGATGGGTGTAGGTTCTAACCCAATAGTGTATAGTGTTCTGATGGGTGTAGGTTCTAACCCAATAGTGTATAGTGTTCTGATGGGTGTAGGTTCTAACCCGATAGCGTATAGTGTTCTGATGGGTGTAGGTTCTAACCCGTTAGCGTATAGTGTTCTGATGGGGTTATTACCCAATAGTGTATAGTGTTCTGATGGGTGTAGGTTCTAACCCGATAGTGTATACTGTTCTGATGGGTGTAGGTTCTATCCTGATAGTGTTTAGTGTTATGATGGGTGTAGGTTCTAACCCGATAGTGTATAGTGTTATGATGGGTGTAGGTTCTAACCCGTTAGCGTATAGTGTTCTGATGGGATTATTACCCGATAGTGTATAGTGTTCTGTCTTAGGTCTGTCTTTATGTGGTGTTGTGGTGTCTCTCTTGTCGTGATGTGTGTTTTGTCCTATATTTTTATTTTTAATCCCAGCCCCCGTCCCCGCAGGAGGCCTTTTGGTAGGCCGTCATTGTAAATCATAATTTTTTCTTAACTAACTTGACTAGTTAAATAAAGGTTAAATTAAAAAAATTAAAAAGGGTGTATAGTGTTCTGATGGGATTATTACCCGATAGCGTAGAGTGTTCTGATGGGGGTCCTCCAGCCTCTCTCTGCAGCCTGCTCCCTGATGAGGTACTCAGCGAAGTGATATGTTAGTTCAGAAGGTTTCCCCATCAGAGCTTCATACTTCAGCTCCTGACCCGTTATCTTCCTGTAGATGTTCTCCAGACACACAAGGAACATCCCGTGGCCAAACCTACGCAAGTACACACAAACACACACACACACAAACACACACAATGACAGACAGGAAAATCAACCAATGTGACCAAAACATTTGTCAACCATTGTTCCATGTTACTTAGTGTAATCTTTCTCAGTGACTTGTTACCGTGGAGACTGGGCCTCGGCCATCCACATCAGGTCCATGTTACAGGCCAGCAGTGGCAGGTGGGCGGAGTGACGTGTCTCATGGGCGTTACCCAGGCTCCCATTGGTCAGCAACACGTCAATGATCAGCTGCAGGTTGGTCTCCCATCGGATTGGCTCGCCAAACAGGATGACCGCTGTGACCAGGAAAAAAGAGAAATAACATCATTATCAACGTCAATAAATCTTGAGTTTACATTTGTCTTATAAATCTGAAAGATTATTCTACATGTAGAACCATTATTTGGAGAAAATGTACTATGATATGAACAATATGCTTCTTACCTTGAACTATAGGGAGGTTCACAATAGGTGAAGACTGCAACAAGAGAAGAATAACATTCAGGACACCAGAGTACATTCACCCTAAAGTGTCCCTAGGATACCAGAGTACATTCACCCTATAGTGTCTCTAGGATACCAGAGTACATTCACCCTAAAGTGTCCCTAGGATACCAGAGTACATTCACCCTAAAGTGTCTCTAGGACACCAGAGTACATTCACCCTAAAGTGTCCCTAGGATACCAGAGTACATTCACCCTAAAGTGTCCCTAGGATACCAGAGTACATTCACCCTAAAGTGTCCCTAGGATACCAGAGTACATTCACCCTAAAGTGTCTCTAGGACACCAGAGTACATTCACCATAAAGTGTCTCTAGGATACCAAAGTACATTCACCCTAAAGTGTCCCTAGGATACCAGAGTACATTCACCCTAAAGTGTCCCTAGGACACCAGAGTACATTCACCATAAAGTGTCTCTAGGATACCAGAGAACATTCACCCTAAAGTGTCCCTAGTATACCAGAGTACATTCACCCTAAAGTGTCCCTAGGATACCAGAGTACATTCACCATAAAGTGTCCCTAGGATACCAGAGTACATTCACCATAAAGTGTCCCTAGGATACAAGAGTACATTCACCCTAAAGTGTCCCTAGGACACCAGAGTACATTCACCCTAAAGTGTCCCTAGGATACCAGAGTACATTCACCCTAAAGTGTCCCTAGGATACCAGAGTACATTCACCCTAAAGTGTCCCTAGGATACCAGAGTACATTCACCCTAAAGTGTCCCTAGGATACCAGAGTACATTCACCCTAAAGTGTCCCTAGGATACCAGAGTACATTCACCCTAAAGTGTCCCTAGGATACCAGAGTACATTCACCCTAAAGTGTCCCTAGTATACCAGAGTACATTCACCCTAAAGTGTCCCTAGGATACCAGAGTACATTCACCCTAAAGTGTCCCTAGGATACCAGAGTACATTCACCCTAAAGTGTCCCTAGGATACCAGAGTACATTCACCCTAAAGTGTCCCTAGGATACCAGAGTACATTCACCCTAAAGTGTCCCTAGGATACCAGAGTACATTCACCCTAAAGTGTCCCTAGGATACCAGAGTACATTCACCCTAAAGTGTCCCTAGGATACCAGAGTACATTCACCCTAAAGTGTCTCTAGGATACCAGAGTACATTCACCCTAAAGTGTCCCTAGGATACCAGAGTACATTCACCCTAAAGTGTCCCTAGGACACCAGAGTACATTCACCCTAAAGTGTCCCTAGGATACCAGAGTACATTCACCCTAAAGTGTCCCTAGGATACCAGAGTACATTCACCCTAAAGTGTCCCTAGGATACCAGAGTACATTCACCCTAAAGTGTCCCTAGGATACCAGAGTACATTCACCCTAAAGTGTCCGCTCAAGAGGAAGCTTCTCACTGTAACAGCGCCTGTAATCTGGTTCAGGTTATTAATGAACATAGCAGGGCGTTTACAAACACTACACACAATTTTACTAATTTTTTATTTATTTATTTTATTCCACCTTTATTTAACCAGGTAGGCCAGTTGAGAACAAGTTCTCATTTACAACTGCGACCTGGCCAAGATAAAGCTAATACTGTAGAACTTTGTTCTAAAGCTGTATCCGTACCCATTCTAAAGCTGTCTCCGTACCCATTCTAAAGCTGTCTCCGTACCCATTCTAAAGCTGTCTCCGTACCCATTCTAAAGCTGTCTCCGTACCCATTGGACGCAGTGATCACAATATATAGTGTCTATATCAAGGAAAGCCAAAATCACAAACTTTGGAGTACTTTAAGTGAGATTATGGGCAGAAAGACAAATTCAACTACATCTTTCATTGAATCAGATGGCTTATTCATCACAAAACGATTTGATGTTGCCAATTATTTTAATGATTACTTAATTGGCAAAGTGGGCACACTTAGGCAGGAAATGCCAACAATGAACAGTGAGCTATCGTATTCATGCATTAACAAAAACAATAATAATAAAAGAAAAGCATTGCAGGTTTGAATTTTGTAAAGTTAGTGTGGGAGAGGTGGAAAAATTATTGTTATCGATCAATAATGACAAACCTCCTGGCATTGACAACTTAAATGGAAAGCTACTGAGGATGGTAGCTGACTCTATAGCCACT
This sequence comes from Coregonus lavaretus, assembly GCF_964263955.1. Lineage (NCBI taxonomy): Eukaryota > Metazoa > Chordata > Actinopteri > Salmoniformes > Salmonidae > Coregonus > Coregonus lavaretus. The sequence goes on from NC_139995.1 coordinate 62,630,849, forward strand.
CCTATCTGTCATATCTTTAATCTGAGCCTAGAGGAAAGTCTTTGTCCTCAGGCCTGGAGGGAAGCCAAACAAACTCCGCTACCCAATAGTGGTAAAGCAGCCTTTACTGGTTCTAACAGCAGACCAACAGTGGCTTGCGAAAGTATTCACCCCCCTTGGCATTTTTCCTATTTTGTTGCCTTACATCCTGGAATTTAAATGGATTTTTTGGGGGGTTTCTATCATTTGATTTACATAACATGCCTACCACTTTGAAGATGCAAAATATTATTTTGGGTGAAACAAACAAGAAATAAGACAAAAAAACAGAACTTGAGCGTGCATAACTATTCATCCCCCCAAAGTCAATACTTTGTAGAGCCACCTTTTGCAGCAATTACAGCTGCAAGTCTCTTGGGGTATGTCTCTATAAGCTTGGCCATCTAGCCACTGGGACTTTTGCCCATTCTTCGAGGCAAAACTGCTCCAGCTCCTTCAAGTTGGATGGGTTCCGCTGGTGTACAGCAATCTTTAAGTCATACCACAGATTCTCAATTGGATTGAGGTCTGGGCTTTGACTAGGCCATTCCAAGACATTTAAATGTTTCCCCTTAAATCACTTTAGCAGTATGCTTAGGGTCATTGTCCTGCTGGAAGGTGAACCTCCGTCCCAGTCTCAAATCTCTGGAAGACTGAAACAGGTTTCCCTCAAGAATTTCCCTGTATTTAGCGCCATCCATCATTCCTTCAATTCTGACCAGTTTCCCAGTCCCTGCCGATGAAAAACATCCCCACAGCATGATGCTGCCACCACCATGCTTCACTGTGGGGATGGTGTTCTCGGGGTGGTGATAGGTGTTGGGTTTGCGCCAGACATAGCGTTTTCCTTGATGGCCAAAAAGCTCAATTTTAGTCTCATCTGACCAGAGTACCTTCTTCCATATGTTTGGGGAGTCTCCCACATGGCTTTTGGCGAACACCAAACGTGTTTGCTTATTTTTTTCTTTAAGCAATGGCTTTTTTCTGGCAACTCTTCCGTAAAGCCCAGCACTGTGGAGTGTACGGCTTAAAGTGTTCCTATGGACAGATACTCCAATCTCCGCTGTGGAGCTTTGCAGCTCCTTCAGGGTTATCTTTGGTCTCTTTATTGCCTCTCTGATTAATGCCTTCCTTGCCTGGTCCGTGAGTATTGGTGGGCGGCCCTCTCTTGGCAGGTAATTTTTTTTATAACCCAACCCTGATCTGTACTTCTCCACAACTTTGTCCCTGACCTGTTTGGAGAGCTCCTTGGTCTTCATGGTGCCGCTTGCTTGGTGGTACCCCTTGCTTAGTGGTGTTGCAGACTCTTGGGCCTTTCAGAACAGGTGTATATATACTGAGATCATGTGACAGATCATGTGACACTTAGATTGCACACAGGTGGACTTTATTTAACTAATTATGTGACTTCTGAAGGTAATTGGTTGCACCAGATCTTATTTAGGGGCTTCATAGCAAAGGGGGTGAATACATATGAACGCACCACTTTTCCGTTATTTATTTTTTTGAAGTTATTTTTTTCATTTCACTTCACCAATTTGGACTACTTTGTGTATGTCCATTACATGAAATCCAAATAAAATTCTATTTAAATTACAGGTTGTAATGCAACAAAATAGGAAAAACGCCAAGGGGGATGAATACTTTTGCAAGGCACTGTATCAGCTTACTGCCAGCTCTTAGCAAACTGTTGGAAAGAATTGTGTTTGACCAAATACAGTGCTACCTCTCCGTAAACAAATATATGTTGAGGGCACTCAACATATACTGCACTGACAAAAATGACTGGTGATTGGTTGAAAGAAATTGATAATAAGAAGATTATGGGAGCTGTACTGTTAGATTTCAATGCAGCCTTTGATATTATTGACCATAACCTGTTGCTGAGAAAACGTATTTATTATGGCTTTTTAACCTCTGCCATATTGTGGATTCAGAGCTATCTAGCTAATAGAACTCAGAGGATTTTCTTTAATGGAATCTTCTCTAATGTCAAACATGTAAAGTGGGGTGTCCGCAGGGCAGCTCTCTAGGCCCTTTACTCTTTTCTATTTTTACCAATGACCTGCTACTGGCATACTCATCAGCAACCACAGCTAATGAATTCACTGAAACCCTTAAACAATTGTTGCAGTCTGTTTTGGAATGGGTGGCCATTAATAAACTGGTCCTGAACATCTCTAAAACTAAGAGCATTGTATTTGGTACAAATCATTCCCTAAGTCCTAGACCTCAGCTGAATCTGGTAATGAATGGTGTGGCTGTTGAACAAGTTGAGGAGACTAAATTACTTGCCGTTACCTTAGATTGTAAACTGTCATGGTCAAAACATATAGATTCAATGGTTGTAAAGATGGGGAGAGGTATGTCCGTAATAAAGAGATGCTCTGCTTTTTTGACACCACACTCCACAAAGCAAGTCCTGCAGGCTTCTTGATTATTGTCCAGTCATATGGTCAAGTGTTGCAAAGAAAGACCTAGTTAAGCTGCAGCTGGCCCAGAACAGAGCGGCACGTCTTGCTCTTCATTGTAATCAGAGGGCTGATATAAATACTATGCATGCCAGTCTCTCTTGGCTAAGAGTTGAGGAGAGACTGACTGTGTCACTTCTTGTTTTTATAAGAAACATGAATGTGTTGAAAATCCCAAATTGTTTGCATAGTCAACTTACACACAGCTATTACACACACACTTACCCCACCAGACATGACACCAGGGGTCTTTTCACAGTCCCCAGGTCCAGAACTAATTCAAGGAAACGTACAGTATTATACAGAGCCATGAGTGCATGGACCTCCCTTCCATCTTATATAGCGCAAGTGAACAGCAAACCTGGTTTCAAAAAACAATTAAAGCAACACCTCACGGCACAATGCCTCTCCCCCATGTGACCTACTTGTTGTGTGTATGTACTGACATGTATGTGTAACTGACACACACATGTTCATGTTTTTAAATGTATGGAAATTATAAAGTATTTTGTCTGTAATGTATTTTTCGCTATATGTCGGACCCCAGTAAGACTAGCTGTCACCATTGGCGTCGGCTAATGGGGATCCTAATAAATAACAAATTCTCCAGAACCGCTGAACCAATTGGCACCAAATTTAGTACATAGCATCTATGTACCCATGTTATTAAACACAACATCTTCCAGGACTCTAGCTCAATATGGCCACCATGAGCCAATGAGGTTGCTTGAATGGTTTTTCCTGTCCAACGCGCCACCATGCGGCCAAACTGAACCATTATTTGCATATCCCTGAGCATGTGTGCCAAATTTCATCACTCTGAGTGAAACAAATCAAAAGATATAAACGTGCCCATTACACGCCATCTGAATGTGCTTGATTATGTTGAGTTTTGGCAGTGTTTGGAATATGTATACCAAGTTTCGTTACCATACAAATATCCATGACTGATTTACATGCATTTATATGCCAGACCACACCAACTTGAATGTTTATTGGTCAGTTGCGGCCATATTGTTTGATGCCTGGATTCTAGTGCGTTTTCAGACCTTGGTCCATAGATGACGAGTAGCATTTTAAGTGTTTTTCACAAAATTCTATAATGCGGAACGTTGTGTATTCTAACTGTCAACACTAAGTTGAGAAAACTAAACACATGAGTCCGGACCTCTGTGTTGTAACAACTCTGTAGTTGAGGACCTGCATGTGTGTGTGAGTGCTCTGTACAATCCCGGACATTCAGAGAGGTGTGTGGAATATGGGAGGGGAGTGTGTGTGTGTGTATGTGTGTGTGTGTGTGTGTGTGTGTGTATGTGTGAGTGTGTGTGTGTGTGTGTGTATGTGTGTGTGTGTGTGTGTGTGTGTATGTGTGTATGTGTGTATGTGTGTGTGTGTGTGTGTGTGTGTGTGTGTGTGTGTGTGTATGTGTGAGTGTGTGTGTGTGTGTGTGTGTGTGTGTGTGTGTGTGTGTGTGTGTATGTGTTCCTACCAGTAGTTTGGGTCGTCTGTTATGGTCCACCATGTCCAGCAGGGGGAAGTATTCTCTCAACATGTCGATGCTCACCACATTCTGGAAGCCCAGACTGGAGGGATGTTAAGGAACAACATGGTAACATCTATAACACTAAAACATACACTGAGTATACCAAACATTAGGAACACCTTCATAATATTGACTTGCACCCCCTCCCCTTTTGCCCTCAGAACAGCCTCAATTTGTCGGGGCGTGGACTCTACAAGGTGTCGAAAGCCTTCCACAGGGATGCTGGCCCATGTTGACTCCAATGCTTCCCACAGTTGTATCAAATTGGCTGTATGTCCTTTGGGTGATGGACCATTCTTGATACACACGGGAAACTGTTGAGTGTGAAAAACCCACCAACGTGACAGTTCTTGACACAAACCGATGCGCCTGGCACCTACTACCATACCCCGTTCAAAGGCACTTAAATATTTTGTCTTGCCCATTCCCCTCTGAATGGCTCACATACACAATCCATGTCTCAAGGCTTGAAAATCCTTATTTAACCTGTCTCCTCCCCTTCATCTACACTGATTGAAGTGGATTTAACAAGAGACATCAATAAGGGATCATAGCTTTCACCTGGATTCATCTGGTCAGTCTATGGCATGGAAAGAGCATGTGTTCTTAATGTTTTGTACACTCAGTGTAATTTCCACAGTTTTTACTCTATCAAAGACCGTTATGTGCTAGAAATGGTCTGATCATCATCATGGCTGACGATGCTGTGTTTAGGTTTGCCAGCCCCCTGGTTGATGCAGTAGGCCAACCTTTATCTGGACGACAACGTAATCTGCTCATATCATCAACATCACTGCAGCAAATCTTGTTGACGTACAGAGGGAGGCTTCACCCAAAATGATCCCCAGTGCTCTCTCATTACTGTCAGGCTGTCTGTAATTACAGAGACCCTAAATATATTAATCAGGGTTACAAAACACAACCAGCTGTCCAGCCATGTGGTCTCACTTATCAACATAGAACCCCTCTAGCAAAGACTGAAGGCACAGCAAATCAAATCAAATCAAATTGTATTTGCCACATGCCCAGAATACAACAGGTGTAGGCATTACAGTGAAATGCTTACTTACAAGCCCTTAACCAACAATGCAGTTTTTTTTTTAAATAAAAAAGTAAAATAAAAAAGTGTTCAGTAAAAAAATAAAAGCAAATAACTAAAGAGCAGCAGTAAAATAAAATAACAGTAGGGAGGCTATATATACAGGGGGGTACCGGTACAGAGTCAATGTGCGGGGGCACCGGCTAGTCGAGGTAATTGAGGTAATATGTACATGTGGGTAGAGTTAAAGTGACTATGCATAAATAATAAACAGAGTGGCAGCAGCGAAAAAGAGGGGGTTGGGGTGGGGTGGGGGGGCAGTGCAAATAGTCTGGGTAGCCATGATTAGCTGTTCAGGAGTCTTATGGCTTGGGGGTAGAAGCTGTTGAGAAGTCTTTTGGACCTAGACTTGGCACTCCGGTACCGCTTGCCGTGCGGTAGCAGAGAGAACAGTCTATGACTAGGGTGACTGGAGTCTTTGACAATTTTTAGGGCCTTCCTCTGACACCGCCTGGTATAGAGGTCCTGGATGGCAGGAAGCTTGGCCCCAGTGATGTACTGAGCCGTACGCACTACCCTATGTAGTGCCTTGCGGTCGGAGGCCAAGCAGTTGCCATACCAGGCTGTGATGCAACCAGTCAGGATCTGAGGACCCATGCCAAATCTTTTCAGTCTCCTGAGGGGGAATAGGCTTTGTCGTGCCCTCTTCACGGATGTCTTGGTGTGTTTGGACCATGATAGTTTGTTGGTGATGTGGACACCAAGGAACTTGAAGCTCTCAACCTGCTCCACTACAGCCCCGTCGATGAGAATGGGGGCGTGCTCAGTCCTCTTTTTTGTCCTGTAGTCCACAATCATCTCCTTTGTCTTGATCACGTTGAGGGAGAGGTTGTTGTCCTGGCACCACACGGCCAGGTCTCTGACCTCCTCCCAATAGGCTGTCTCAATGTTGTCTGTGATCAGGCCTACCACTGTTGTGTCATCGGCAAACTTAATGATGGTGTTGGAGTCATGCCTGGCCATGCAGTCATGGGTGAACAGGGAGTACAGGAGAGGACTGAGCACGCACCCTTGAGGGGCCCCCGTGTTGAGGATCAATTTGGCAGATGTGCTGTTACCTACCCTTACCACCTGGGGGCGGCCTGTCAGGAAGTCCAGGATCCAGTTGCAGAGGGAGGTGTTTAGTCCCAGGATCCTTAGCTTAGTGATGAGCTTAGAGGGCACTATGGTGTTGAATGCTGAGCTGTAGTCAATGAATAGCATTCTCACGTAGGTGTTCCTCTTGTCCAGGTGGGAAAGGGCAGTGTGGAGTGCAATAGAGATTGCATCATCTGTGGATCTGTTGGGGCGGTATGCAAATTGGAGTGGGCCTAGGCTTTCTGGGATAATGTTGTTGATGTGAACCATGACCAGTCTTTCAAAGCACTTCATGGCTACAGACGTCAGTGCTACGGGTCGGTAGTCATTTAGGCAGGTTATCTTAGTGTCCTTGGGCACAGGGACTATGGTGGTCTGCTTGATACATGTTGGTATTACAGACTCAGTCAGGGACATGTGGAAAATGTCAGTGAAGACACTTGCCAGTTGGTCAGCACATGCTCGGAGTACACGTCCTGGTAATCCGTCTGGCACGACGGCCTTGTAAATGTTGACCTGCTTAAAAGTCTTACTCACATCGGCTACGGAGAGCGTGATCACATAGTCATCCGGAACAGCTGATGCTCTCATGCATGCTTCAGTGTTGCTTGCCTCGAAGCGAGCATAGAAGTGATTTAGCTCATCTGGTAGGCTTGTGTCACTGGGAAGCTCGTGGCTGTGCTTCCCTTTGTAGCTTGTAAAAGTTTTCAAGCCCTGCCACATCCGACGAGCCGGTGTAGTACGATTCAATCTTAGTCCTGTATTGACTCTTTGATGGTTCATCGGAGGGCATAGCGGGATTTCTTATAAGCGTCCAGGTGAGAGTCCTGCTCCTTGAAAGCGGAAGCTCTACCCTTTAGCTCAGTGTGGATGTTGCCTGTAATCCATGGCTTCTGGTTGGAGTATGTACTTACGGTCACTGTGGGGACGACGTCATCGATGCACTTATTGATGAAGCCAGTGACTGAGGTGGTGTATTCCTCAATGCTATCTGAAGAATCCAGGAACATATTCCAGTCTGTGCTATCAAAACATTCCTGTAGCTTAGCATCTGCGTCATCTGATCACTTTTTTATTAACCGAGTCACTGGTGCTTCCTGTTTTAGTATTTGCTTCTAAGCAGGAATCAGGAGGATATAATTATGGTCAGATTTGCCAAATGGAGGGCGAGGGAGAGCTTTGTATGCATCTCTGTGTGTGGAGTAAAGGTGGTCTAGAGTTTTTTTTCCTCTGGTTGCACATTTAACATGCTGGTAGAAATTAGGTAGAACGGATTTAAGTTTCCCTGTATTAAGGTCCCCGGCCACTAGGAGCGCTGCCTCTGGATGAGCGTTTTCCTGTTTACTTATGGCCTTATACAGCTCATTGGGTGCAATCTTAGTTCCAGCATCGGTTTGTGGTGGTAAATTGACAGCTACGAAAAATATAGATGAAAACTCTCTTGGTAAATAGTATGGTCTACAGCTTATCATGAGATACTCTACCTCAGGCGAGCAAAACCTTGAGACTTCCTTAGTATTAGATTTTATGCACCAGCTGTTCTTTACAAACATACACAGACAGCCACCCCTTGTCTTACCGGAGTCAGCCATTCTATCCTGCCGATGTAGCGTATAGCCCGCCAGCTGTATGTTATTCATGTCGTCATTCATCCACGACTCGGTGAAACATAAGATATTACAGTTTTTTATGTCCCGTTGGTAGGATAACCGTAATCTTAGGTCATCCAATTTATTCTCCAATGATTGTACGTTGGCTAATAGGATTGATGGAAGAGGCAGTTTACTCGCTCGCCGTCGGATCCTTACAAGGCACCCCGACCTACGTCCACGATATCTCAGTCTCTTTCTCATGCAAATGACGGGGATTTGGGCCTTGTCGGGTGTCTGTAGGATATCCTTCGCATCCGACTCGTTGAAGAAAAAATCTTCGTCCAATACGAGGTGAGTAATCGCTGTCCTGATATCCAGAAGCTCTTTTTGGTCATAAGAGACCATTATGTACAGAATAAATTAAAAATAACGCGAAAAAACAAACATAATAGTACAATTGGTTAGAGGGCTGTAAAACGGCAGCCATCTTCTCCGGCGCCACTCTATTTTGTTGATAGATGTTTTAAATGTCAATAGTGTTTTAGTTAGCTACTAACACTGGCTGAGTAACTATATACATCTCATGATGATGGCATTGTGAAACAGCAGAGATAGAACTGATTAGACAGAGCAGAGTATAAAGGATACTTCTTAGCGATGTCCAGTACAGGTCCTTGTCCCGACACCAGAACACATTTATCATGGTACTTCCTGAACATCCTGAGAGGACTGTGAGACAGCATCACCTGGTCCTGGGAGATCTACACAACACATATACACAGTTACCAAACATACCAATAGAGTGACTGTTGCAGTTCATTAGAGCACTCTAACACTACTGAAGAGGCTGCTGCCTGAAACCGCTGCCTGAAACCGCTGCCTGAAACCACCTGAAATCACAGCCTGAAACCACAGCCTGAAACCACCTGAAACCACAGCCTGAAACCACCTGAAACCACAGCCTGAAACCGCTGCCTGAAACCGCTGCCTGAAACCGCTGCCTGAAACCACAGCCTGAAACCACAGCCTGAAACCGCTGCCTGAAACCGCTGCCTGAAACCGCTGCCTGAAACCACAGCCTGAAACCACAGCCTGAAACCGCTGCCTGAAACCGCTGCCTGAAACCGCTGCCTGAAACCGCTGCCTGAAACCGCTGCCTGAAACCGCTGCCTGAAACCACAGCCTGAAACCACCTGAAACCACAGCCTGAAACCGCTGCCTGAAACCGCTGCCTGAAACCGCTGCCTGAAACCGCTGCCTGAAACCGCTGCCTGAAACCGCTGCCTGAAATCGCTGCCTGAAACCGCTGCCTGAAACCGCTGCCTGAAACCACAGCCTGAAACCACCTGAAACCACAGCCTGAAACCACAGCCTAAAACCACAGCCTGTAACCACAGCCTGAAACCACCTGAAACCACAGCCTGAAACCACAGCCTGAAACCACAGCCGGAAACCACAGCCTGAAACCACAGCCTGAAACCACAACCTGAAACCACAGCCTGAAACCACAGCCTGAAACCACCTTCAGTATAAATTGAGAATGATAATGATTGTAGGTCAGGTGACAGAGAATTGCATGTTAATGATAATTTGTGAATTTGTGCATTTTTATTAGGATCCCCATTAGCTAACACCGTAACGTTAGCTAATCTTCCTGGGGTCCAACACCAATTAATAAGACATTACAAACAATTACAAAGGAAGACTTCACAAACATTTAACAAGTAGACAATACAGACAATTAAAATACCTGACAGGTAACACATTTAACATTCAGTTGATGCTTTCTATTTCCTGTCCAGTCACATGGTCTATCGCATTAAATGTTATTTTAGTTTTTTCTTGAAGGTGGATTTACTTTTTGCCTGAGAAATATGGATTGGTAAAGAGTTCCATGCAGCTATGGGTCTATATAAAACTGTAGATTTAAGGCGATTTGTCCTTGGCTTGGGTTGTCTTAGATGCCCTGAATATACCCGTCTGGTTGGGTGGTTATGCGTGTTGCTAGTATGTACTAACTGGTCTGAAAAATACTGTGTTTTTTTGAAAAATATAACATTCCTAAAGAAACTCAGAAGACTGGATAGTAATTTGTTTTCAACTTGAAGCCATGATTGTAGGTCAGGTGACAGACACTATAACAACATTCCAGACAGCTTTTATGTGAATGTTGTTTGCACTTCTCAGTTCAGACCTCCAGATTAATTAGCTTGATGTAAGATACCTGAAACATGAGCCTGACTTGGAGGTACTCCCAGGGCCAGGGTTAGACTCCCAGGGTTAGGGGTTAGACTCCCAGGGTGCAACTCCCAGGGTTAGGGGTTAGACTCCCAGGGTTAGGGGTTAGACTCCCAGGGTTAGGGGTTAGACTCCCAGGGTTAGGGGTTAGACTCCCAGGGTTAGGGTTAGACTCCCAGGGTTAGGGTTAGACTCCCAGGGCCAGGGTTAGACTCCCAGGGCCAGGGTTAGACTCCCAGGGTTACGGGTTAGACTCCCAGGGTTAGGGTTAGACTCCCAGGGCCAGGGTTAGACTCCCAGGGTTAGGGGTTAGACTCCCAGGGTTAGGGGTTAGACTCCCAGGGTTAGGGGTTAGACTCCCAGGGTTAGGGGTTAGACTCCCAGGGCCAGGGTTAGACTCCCAGGGTTAGGGGTTAGACTCCCAGGGTTAGGGGTTAGACTCCCAGGGTTAGGGTTAGACTCCCAGGGTTAGGGGTTAGACTCCCAGGGTTACGGTTAGGTGTCAGTGGTTAGGGTTAGTCTCACAGGCACTCCCAGGGTGAGGGGTTAGACTCCCAGGGTTAGGGTTAGACTCCCAGGGTTAGGGTTAGACTCCCAGGGTTAGGGTTAGACTCCCAGGGTTAGGGGTTAGACTCCCAGGGTTAGGGGTTAGACTCCCAGGGTTACGGTTAGGTGTCAGTGGTTAGGGTTAGTCTCACAGGCACTCCCAGGGTGAGGGGTTAGACTCCCAGGGTTAGGGTTAGACTCCCAGGGTTAGGGTTAGACTCCCAGGGTTAGGGTTAGACTCCCAGGGTTAGGGGTTAGACTCCCAGGGTTAGGGTTAGACTCCCAGGGTTACGGTTAGGTGTCAGTGGTTAGGGTTAGTCTCACAGGCACTCCCAGGGTGAGGGTTAGGGGTCAGAGGTTATGGTTAGGGTTGGACTCACAGGCACTCCCAGGGTGAGGGTAGGGAGTCAGAGATTAGGGTTAGGGGTCAGAGGTTAGGGTTAGACTCATAGGCAATCCCAGGGTTAGGGTGAGGGTTAGAATCACAGGATAAGGGGTCAGAGGTTATGGTTAGGGTTGGACTCACAGGCACTCCCAGGGTTAGGGTAGGGAGTCAGAGATTAGGGTTAGGGGTCAGAGGTTAGGGTTAGACTCATAGGCAATCCCAGGGTTAGGGTGAGGGTTAGAATCACAGGATAAGGGGTCAGAGGTTATGGTTAGGGTTGGACTCACAGGCACTCCCAGGGTTAGGGGTCAGAGGTTTGGGTTGGTCTCCCAGGGTTAGGGGTCAGAGGTTCAGGTTAGGATTGGACTCCCAGGGTTAGGGATTAGGGGTCAGAGGTTACGGTTAGGGGTCGGAGATTCAAGTTAGGATTGGACTCCCAGGGTGAGGGTAGGGAGTCAGAGATTAGGGTTAGGGGTCAGAGGTTAGGGTTAGACTCATAGGCAATCCCAGGGTTAGGGTGAGGGTTAGAATCACAGGATAAGGGGTCAGAGGTTAGGGTCGGACTCCCAGGGTCAGGGTTAGGGGTCAGAGGTTATGGTTAGGGTTGGACTCACAGGCACTCCCAGGGTTAGGGGTCAGAGGTTTGGGTTGGACTCCCAGGGTTAGGGTGAGGGTTAGAATCACAGGATAAGGGGTCAGAGGTTAGGGTTGGACTCCCAGGGTTAGGGGTCTGGGTTAGGGTCGGACTCCCAGGGTCAGGGTAAGGGGTCAGAGGTTATGGTTAGGGTTGGACTCACAGGCACTCCCAGGGTTAGGGGTCAGAGGTTCAGGTTAGGATTGGACTCCCAGGGTTAGGGATTAGGGGTCAGAGGTTACGGTTAGGGGTCGGAGATTCAAGTTAGGGTTGGACTCACAGGCACTCCCAGTATGTGAGACAGTTGATCAGCCTTCTTCTGACGGAGACAGTTTCCAGCGTTGGTGACAAACACCACAGGAACCAAGAACTGTCCTCTGGAGTCCACCAACTTTTGAAAGGCCTTTTTAGCGGCTGGAATAGGAGTCTTCCCCCGGACCAGCACCCCATCGATGTCAAACAGCAGACCGAACCCTGGCTGGATCTAGAGCACAGGAGGATCAGAGACACTTCTGAGAAAGGCATTGGACAAACCATATGACACATACTGTTGTGATACTGTACAACCAGTCTTTACTTTTCAGTTGTTGTTGTTTTTTAGTTTGGAATTATTTAGTTTTTACATTTCAGTTGTTGTCACACACAAACCATCCATGCGTGGCATCACAGCAAAACGGCAAGATCTGGTACTGATCTGCACAAACAAACCCAGACAGACCCAGATAGACCCAAACAGACTCAAACAGACCCAGACAGACTCAAACAGACCCAGACAGACTCAAACAGACCCAGACAGACCCACCCTGACCTGCACTGCAAAGAATAATAGAGGATTCTCAGAGCATAATAAGAAAAACATTTTTACAGCTTAATAAACCAGCATCATCCCAGCTTAATAAACCAGCATCATCCCAGCTTTATAAACCAGCATCATCCCAGCTTAATAAACCAGCATCATCCCAGCTTTATAAACCAGCATCATCCCAGCTTTATAAACCAGCATCATCCCAGCTTTATAAACCAGCATCATCACAATTCCCACATCAGCCACGACCCCACGGTGGCTTTGTGTCTGTTGGTCAGTGTTTTGATAAGGATGTTTTCTCTCTCTCTGTTTCACTAAGAACAAACATCTGTCCTCTTCCCAAGGGGAGCACTTGTCTCTCAGTTAAGATTCAGTGACACACAAACGTCATTCCACCGTGACCAACATCAGCCACCGTGACCAACATCAGCCACCGTGACCAACATCAGCCACCGTGACCAACATCAGCCACACTGACTCAACAATGTATTTCATAACCAAATGATGGATACGGTTCATATTCCTGAAAATATTGAAAACATTTACAGTGCCTTACAAAAGTATTCATCCCCCTTGGCATTGTTCCTATTTTGTTTCATTACAACCTGTAATTTAAATGGATATTTATTAGCATTTCATGTAATGGACATACACAAAATAGTCCAAATTGGTGAAGTGGAATGAACAAAAAAACGTGTTTCAAAAAATTCAAAAAAATAAATAACGGAAAAGTGGTGCGTTCATATGTATTCACCCCCTTTGCTATCAAGCCCCTAAATAAGATCTGGTGCAACCAATTACCTTCAGAAGTCACATAATTAGTTAAATAAAGTCCACCTGTGTGCAATCTAAGCATCACATGATCTGTCACATGATCTTAGTATATATATATATATATACACCTGTTCTGAAAGGCCCCAGAGTCTGCAACACCACTAAGCAAGGGGCATCACCAAGCAAGCGGCACCATGAAGACCAAGGAGCTCTCCAAACAGGTCAGGGACAAAGTTGTGGAGAAGTACAGATCAGGGTTGGGTTATAAAAACATATGCGAAACTTTGAACATCCCACGGAGCACCATTAAATCCATTATTAAAAAAATGAAAGAATATGGCACCACAACAAACCTGCCAAGAGAGGGCCGCGCACCAAAACTCACAGACCAGGCAAGGAGGGCATTAATCAGAGAGGCAAGAGAGAGACCAAAGATAACCCTGAAGGAGCTGCAAAGCTCCACAGCGGAGATTGGAGTATCTGTCCATAGGACCACTTTAAGCCGTACACTACACAGAGCTGGGCTTTACGGAAGAGTGGCCAGAAAAAAGCCATTGCTTAAAGAAAAAAATAAGCAAACACGTTTGGTGTTCGCCAAAAGCCATGTGGGTGACTCCCCAAACATATGGAAGAAGGTACTCTGGTCAGATGAGACTAAAATTGAGCTTTTTGGCCATCAAGGAAAATGTCTGGCGCAAACCCAACACCTCTCATCACCCCGAGAACACCATCCCCACCGTGAAGCATGGTGGTGGCAGCATCATGCTGTGGGGATGTTTTTCATCGGCAGAGACTGGGAAACTGGTCAGAATTGAAGGAATGATGGATGGTGCTAAATACAGGGAAATTCTTGAGGGAAACCTGTTTCAGTCTTCCAGAGATTTGAAACTGGGACGGAGGTTCACCTTCCAACAGGACAATTACATTTTAGTCATTTAGCAGACGCTCTTATCCAGAGCAACTTACAGTTAGTGAGTGCATACATTTTTTTTCATACTGGCCCCCCGTGGGAATCGAACCCACAACCCTGGCCATGCTCTACCAACTGCTGAAGCTGAAGCGCAGCTGGGTCATGCAGCAAGACAATGATCCAAAACACACAATCAAGTCTACATGAAAATTGCTAAAAAGCAACAAATTGGAAGTTTTGGAATGGCCTAGTCAAAGTCCAGACTTAATCCCAATTGCTTGAAAACCCACACATCACTGAGTTAAAGCAGTTCTGCATGGAAGAGTGGGCCAAAATTCCTCCACAGTGACGTGAGAGACAGATCAACAACTACAGGAAGCATTTGGTTGGAGTCATTGTAGCTAAAGGTGGCACAACCAGTTTTTGAGTGTAAGGGGGCAATTACTTTTTTACACAGGGGAATTGGGTGTTGCATAACTTTGTTTATGAAATAAATGAAATAAATATGTAATTGTTGTGTTATTTGTTCACATATGTTCCCTTTATCTAGAAAATCCAGAAAATCACATTGTAGGATTTTTAATGAATTTATTTGCAAATTATGGTGGAAAATAAGTATTTGGTCAATAACAAAAGTTTCTCAATACTTTGTTATATACCCTTTGTTGGCAATGACACAGGTCAAACATTTTCTGTAAGTCTTCACAAGGTTTTCACACACTGTTGCTGGTATTTTGGCCCATTCCTCCATGCAGATCTCCTCTAGAGCAGTGATGTTTTGGGGCTGTCGCTGGGCAACACGGACTTTCAACTCCCTCCAAAGATTTTCTATGGGGTTGAGATCTGGAGACTGGCTAGGCCACTCCAGGACCTTGAAATGCTTTTTACGAAGCCACTCCTTCGTTGCCCGGGCGGTGTGTTTGGGATCATTGTCATGCTGAAAGACCCAGCCACGTTTCATCTTCAATGCCCTTGCTGATGGAAGGAGGTTTTCACTCAAAATCTCACGATACATGGCCCCATTCATTCTTTCCTTTACACGGATCAGTCGTCCTGGTCCCTTTGCAGAAAAACAGCCCCAAAGCATGATGTTTCCACCCCCATGCTTCACAGTAGGTATGGTGTTCTTTGGATGCAACTCAGCATTCTTTGTCCTCCAAACACGACGAGTTGAGTTTTTACCAAAAAGTTATATTTTGGTTTCATCTGACCATATGACATTCTCCCAATCCTCTTCTGGATCATCCAAATGCACTCTAGCAAACTTCAGACGGGCCTGGACATGTACTGGCTTAAGCAGGGGGACTTTTTTTCCCCACTGTATGTGTATATATATATACAGTGGGAAAAAAAGTATTTAGTCAGCCACCAATTGTGCAAGTTCTCCCACTTAAAAAGATGAGAGAGGCCTGTAATTTTCATCATAGGTACACGTCAACTATGACAGACAAATTGAGGGAAAAAAATCCAGAAAATCACATTGTAGGATTTTTAATGAATTTATTTGCAAATTATGGTGGAAAATAAGTATTTGGTCACCTACAAACAAGCAAGATTTCTGGCTCTCACAGACCTGTAACTTCTTCTTTAAGAGGCTCCTCTGTCCTCCACTCGTTACCTGTATTAATGGCACCTGTTTGAACTTTCCAACCCCACCACCCCTTCCCCAATTGGAGTAAACTAGTGAACAACAACGCTCAGGCCTCTACTTCCAGCCCATACATACTATATACATTTTATGGACACAGTCAATTTTACAATTATTCTATTTTGTTTGTTTTTACTCATGAACTTCCTCCGATCATTTTCATGATGTCCATCTGGTTTGCTTCTATATGCCATATTTTTCTAACTGTGCTCTTTCACAAAAGCACTCAACCTATAACCTATATCCTTATTATGGACACAGTATGCTTTACATTAGTTATCTTGTTGTTATTAGTGGTTGTTATTAGTCCTATCCTTCAGCTCCATTCAACACCTCCCATCTATCTCTTAACACCATCCATATTGGATTTCTATTTGCCATATATTTTTCAACTGTACTGTGATGTTTTACAAAAGTTATGAACCTTTCTATTCTCATTTTTTCTACAGATCGTAAATTGAAAATAAACATTTTTGCTAAAAGTATTACTATATTATTGATCGATTGACTATGACTTTTCAGATCACCTAGTAGTGCTATCTGCAGGGTTAGCTCCAGGTAAATATTGCAATCCTTTAGCCATTCCTGGACCTGTGTCCAAAAACAAGCTACAAATGGACAGTACCAAAACAAATGATCTAATGATTCTGTCTCTTCGCAGCAAAAACTGCAGAGCTGGGAAGATTGAATCCCCCATATAAATAACATTCTATTGGTAGCAAGAATTTTATATAATAATTTAAATTGAAAAATTCTAAGTTTTGAATCCGGCGTCGTTTTGCGTATCAATTCATAAACACTATGCCATGGAATCGGTACGTCAAAAATCTCTTCCCAACTATTTTGCAATCTATATGGGACGGCTGTCAATCCTTTGGTCCTTAAATGAAACTGGTAAACTTTTTTATTTATCACAATTTTCTTTAACCAATTATGGTCTTTAACGCAGGGCCGACAGACAAATTCCTTACTTTTTCACCCTTCCACTTTCCTTTTCCATTTTTGCAGTAATGCTGCAATTATTTGGTTGTAATTTTGGGTAGAGCAGACATTTCCATATGTTTTTGTTAGCTGCATGTGCGACATAACTCCACCAGTCCTACCGATAATATCATTTACGAAGATTATACCTTTTAAAAATATTTTGTCCCCAAAAAAGTTTTTTTATCAATTAGTATATTTGAGTTTAACCACAATATTTGTTGCATTATTTGTTCTGTCATTTCTGGAGGATTAAATTGAAATTGCAACCAACTTTCTATGGCTTGTTTTAGAAATAGTGATATTTGGGAGATTATTTCCTTTTCAAATAACTGAAAGTGAGAGGTTGTAATCTGAATAAAGGGGAAAAGGCCATTCTTGAACATTGGGTGAGACAATCTTACTAATTTGCTAGAGAACCAGTTCGGATTTAAGTATAACTTTTGTATGACTGAAGCTTTTAGTGATAGGCCTAATGCTTTAATATTTAATAATTTCTCTCCTCTGAATTCATATTCATTATATAAATAGGCCCGTTTAATTTTGTCTGGCTTGCCGTTCCAAATAAAATGGAATCTGTTTTTCTCATATAATTTAAAAAACTGTTCGCTAGGCGTAGGCAAGACCATAGGCAAATAGGTCAACTGGGATAATACTAAAGAGTTAATCAGGGTGATTTTTCCACAAATTGACAGGTATTTACCTTTCCATGGTAGCAAGATCTTATCTATTTATGCTAACTTTCTATTAACATTTCTTGGAGTGAGATCATTTATTTCATTTGGGATATGTATTCCGAGTATATCCACATCACCATCAGACCATTTTATTGGTAAACTACATGGTAATGTAAAAATTGAATTTTTTTGTGATCCAATACGTAATATAGTACATTTATCATAATTTGGTTGTAATCCAGAGAGGTTAGAACATGTATCTAGATCCTCTATGAGGCTGTGGAGGGATTCTAGCTGTGGATTTAAAAGAAAACATGAATCATCAGCATACAATGACACCTTAGTTTTTAAGCCCTGGATTTCTAATCCTCTGATATTATTGTTGGATCTGATTTTAATAGCTAACATCTCGATGGCAATAATAAATATATATGCCGACAGTGGACAACCTTGTTTCACTCCTCTTGACAGTTTAAAACTTTCTGAGAAATAGCCATTATTTACTATTTTACACCTAGTACTTGCGTACTATTGTTTGTACAGATGAACGTGCTACCTTCAGGTGTTTGGAAATTGCTCCCAAGGATGAACCAGACTTGTGGAGGTCTACAATATTTTTTCTGAGGTCTTGGCTGATTTCTTTTGATTTTCCCATGATGTCAAGCAAAGAGGCACTGAGTTTGAAGGTAGGCCTTGAAATACATCCACAGGTACACCTCCAATTGACTCAAAGTATGTCAATTTGCCTATCAGAAGCTTCTAAAAATGTTCCAAGCTGTTTAAAGGCACTGAAAACTTAGTGTAGGTAAACTTCTGAACCACTGGAATTGTGATACAGAGAATTATAAGTGAAATAATTTGTCTGTAAACAATTGTTGGAAAAATTACTTAGTCATGCACAAAGTAGATGTCCTAACCGACTTGCCAAAACTATAGTTTGTTAGCAAGACATTTGTGGAGTGGTTGGAAAAATAGTTTTAATGACTCCAACCTAAGTATATGTAAACTTCCGACTTACATTTGAGCAGACGCTCTTATCCAGAGCGACTTACAGTTAGTGAGTGCATACATTTTCATACTGGGCCCCCGTGGGAAACGAACCCACAACCCTGGCGTTGCAAGCACCATGCTCTACCAACTGAGCTACACGGGACTTCAACTGTACGTGATATCAACAGAGATGTATATTTTCTGGTTTATTTAAATATTGACTGGCTTTCATCAAGCTGCCAACTCAAGAAAAAGCTTCAAACTGTAACCAGTGCATGCAACCGGGTTCAGGTTATCAGTCAATCTATCAGGGTAGTTACAAACAGCACAGGAATGAAATCATCAACTTGTATTGATCACATCTTTACTAATGCTGCAGGAATTTGCTTTAAAGCAGTATCCAAATCCATCGGATGTAGTGATCACAATATGGTAGCCATATCTAGGAAAACCAAAGTTCCAAAGGCTGGGCTAAATATAGTGTATAAGAGGTCATACAATACGTTTTGTAGTGATTCCTATGTTGTTGATGTAAAGAATATTTGTTGGTTCCTGGTGTGTAATGAAGAGCAAACAGACGGTGCAAAAATTGTGTTTGACCAGATACAATGCTATTTTACAGTAAACACATTGACAACAGACTGGGAATGGGACCGTAATTGATATTTATTAACTGACCTGATTAAAAAAGAACAGAGATAAAGTGGGATTTTACCCAATATGGCCTTATAAATCACTCGGGCTCCTGAGTGGTGCAGCGGTCTAAGGCACTGCATCTCAGTGCTTGAGGCGTCACTACAGACCCCTTGGTTCGATTCCAGGCTGTATCACAACCGGCCGTGATTGGGAGTCCCAAAGGGCAGCGCACAATTGGCCCAGTGTCGTCCGGGTTTGGCCGGTGTAGGCCGTCATTGTAAATAAGAATTTGTTCTAAACTGACTTGCCTAGTTAAATAAAAAACCAGTGTTTAAGCCTATGCATTTACAATCCAGGGTTACTCCAAGCAGTTTAGTCACCTCAATGTCCACATTATTTAGTTGAGGTTTAGGGTTAAGTGAATGATTTGTCCCAAATACAATGCTATTAGTTGTAGAAATATTTAGGATTAACTTATTCCTTGCCACCCACTCAAACTCACTGCAGCTCTTTGTTAAGTGTTGCAGTCATTTCAGTCGCTGTAGTAGCTGACGTGTATAGTGTTGAGTCATCCGCATACATAGACACACTGGCTTTACTCACTGGCTTTACGCATACATAGACACACTGGCTTTACTTAGTAAAGATTGAAAAAAGTAAGGGGCCTAGACAGCTGCCCTGGGGAATTCCTGATTCTACCTGGATTATGTTGGAGAGGCTTCCATTAAAGAACACCCTCTGTGTTCTGTTAGACAGGTAACTCTTTATCCACATTATAGCAGGGGGTGTAAAGCCATAACACATATGTTTTTCCAGCAGCAGACTATGATCAATGATGTCAAAAGCTACACTTAAGTCTAACAAAACAGCCCCCACAATCTTTTTATCATCAATTTCTCTCAGCCAATCATCAGTCATTTGTGTAAGCGCTGTGCTTGTTGAATGTCCTTCTCTGTAAGCGTGCTGAAAGTTTGTTGTCAATTTGTTTACAGTAAAATAGCATTGTATCTGGTCAAACAACAATTTTTCCCAATAGTTTACTAAGGGTTGGTAACAGGCTGATTGGTCGGCTATTTGAGCCAGTAAAGGGGGCTTTACTATTTTTAGGTAGAGGAATGACTTTTGCTTCCCTCCAGGCCTGAGGGCTCACACTTTCTAGTAGGCTTAAATTGAAGATATGGCAAATAGGAGTGGCAATACAGTCTGCTGTCATCCTCAGTAAATAGTGGCTTGTCATTGTTGATAGACAACTATTATTTTTCCACCAGACATAATGGGACCCCATGTTATCCAAAACGTTGAATCATCTGTCCATAGAACATTCTTCCAGTCTCGATGATCATCCAGGTGTTTTTTGGCAAACTTTAGTCAAATCTTTGGACGAGATGGGTCCCATTATGCCTGGTGAAAACCAAACACTGCATTCCACAGTAAGAACCTCATACCAACGGTCAAGCATGATGATGGTGGTGTGATGGTTTGGGGATGCTTTGCCGACTATGAATTCTGCTCTGTATCAGAGAATTCCTGTGTAGCTCAGTTGGTAGAGCATGGCGTTTGCAACGCCAGGGTTGTGGGTTCGATTCCCACATGGGGCCAGTATGAAAAATTTATGCACTCACTAACTGTAAGTCGCTCTGGATAAGAGCGTCTGCTAAATGACTAAAAATGTAAATGTAAAATTCTCCAGGAGAATATCAGGCCATCCGTCTGTGGGCTGAAGCCCAGCTGGGTCGTGCAGCAAGACAATGATCCAAAACACACAGTCAAGTCTACATGAAAATTGCCAAAAAGCAACACATTGGATGTTTTGGAATGGCCTAGACAAAGTCCAGACCTAATCCCAATTGAGATGTTGTGGCAGGACTTGAAATTAGCAGTTCATGCTTGAAAACCCACAAATGTTGCTTAATTAAACCAGTTCTGCATGGAAGAGTGGGCCAGAATTCCTCCACAGCGACGTGAGAGACTGATCAACAACTACAGGAAGAGTTTGGTTGGAGTCACTGCAGCTAAAGGTGGCACAACCAGTTATTGAGTGTAACGGGGCAATTACTTTTTCACACAGGGGAATTGGATGTGGCATAGCTTTGTTAATTAAATAAATAAAATAAGTATTACATTTTTGTTATTTGTAAACTCAGGTTCCCTTTATCTAATATTAGGTTTTGGTTAAAGATCTGATAACATTCAGTATCAGAAATATACAAAAATAGAGAAAATCAGAAAGGGGGCAAAGACCTTTTCATGGCAGCCAGGAGAGTTACCCTGCTACCACGGAACATGTGAGAATGTACCCCTGGCCTGCTCTGTACCCCTGGCTTGGCTAACCGGCTGACTGGCTGACTGGCTAACTGGCTGGCTAACTGGCTGGCTGGCTGGCTGGCTGGCTAACTGGCTAACTGGCTGGCTAACTGGCTGGCTGGCTGGCTGGCTGGCTGGCTGGCTGGCTAACTGACTGACTGACTGGCTGGCTAACTGGCTGACTGGCTGACTGGCTGGCTGGCTAGCTGACTGGTTGAATGGTGAACTTGCTGACTGACTGAATGGCTGGCTAACTGGCTAACTGGCTGACTGGCTGGCTGGCTGGTTGGCTAACTGACTGACTGACTGGCTGGCTGGCTGGCTAACTGACTGACTGACTGGCTGGCTGACTGGCTAACTGGCTGACTGGCTGGCTAGCTGACTGGTTGAATGGTGAACTTGCTGACTGACTGAATGGCTGGCTAACTGGCTAACTGGCTGACTGGCTGGCTGGCTGGTTGGCTAACTGACTGACTGACTGGCTGGCTGGCTGGCTAACTGACTGACTGACTGGCTGGCTGACTGGCTAACTGGCTGACTGGCTGGCTAGCTGACTGGTTGAATGGTGAACTTGCTGACTGACTGAATGGCTGGCTAACTGGCTAACTGGCTGGCTGGCTGGCTGGCTGACTGGCTAACTGGCTGACTGGCTGGCTAGCTGACTGGTTGAATGGTGAACTTGCTGACTGACTGAATGGCTGGCTAACTGGCTAACTGGCTAACTGGCTGGCTAACTGGCTGACTGGCTGGCTGGCTGGTTGGCTAACTGGTTGAAGGGTGAACTTGCTGACTGACTGAATGGCTGGCTAACTGGCTAACTGGCTGACTGGCTGGCTGGCTGGCTGGTTGGCTAACTGACTGGCTGGCTGGCTGGCTGACTGACTGGCTGGCTGGTTGGCTAACTGACTGACTGGCTGGCTGACTGGCTGGCTGACTGGTTGAAGGGTGAACTTGCTGACTGGCTGAATGGCTGGCTAACTGGCTAACTGGCTGACTGGCTGGCTGGCTGGCTGGTTGGCTAACTGACTGACTGGCTGGCTGGCTGACTGACTGGCTGACTGGCTGGCTGGCTAACTGGCTGACTGCTTCTCCTAAATGGTTTCAGAATCACTTCCCTGACCTGATATGTTCTGTTACACGTGTTATTTCCATATGGTTGTCAAACGCATCTGAACAGAATAATAAAGACTGGCTATTCAAGCTATTTAGAAACAATGAATGCATAGATAACTGGGTCAACTGGCTGCTGCAAACGTTTAGCTATTGTAACCTACAGACCAGAGATACATTCAGAGGCCAGTTGAACTAAACACTTCGAAACCCCTAAACTTTCTGGTATCATTACACCGCTATATCATTTACATTTTAGTCATTTAGCAGACGCTCTTATCCAGAGCGACTTACAGGAGCAATTAGGGTTAAGTGCCTTGCTTAAGGGCACATCGACAGATTTTTCACCTAGTCGGCTCGGGGATTAGAACCAGCGACCTTTCGGTTACTGCCACAACGCTCTTACCCACTACGCTACATTGTATCAACCAAGTACTGCATAATGATGAGACTGTAATGTAACAACACTACCTTGCTATTTAACGTCGAGGTGCCGCACATCCCACACCGTGTCAGCAGAGTTCCCCGGTCACAGGGCTGGCTGAGCATGGTGTTCGCTGCCCGGTGTAGGACACTCAGCGCCTTCATGATTCTGCTGCTGTGATGTCCGGTTCTCTCCGCTGCCTCCTGTTTCTCTAATCTAGTTCAATCTTGTTCGAACCCTTCATATATCGCTGAAGGCATGATGTGACGACACATAGGAGGTGGTCCTACAAAACACAATGTGGTACGCGGTAGTGCGGTGCGGCGGAGGAGCGGTGCGGCGGAGGAGCTGTTCTGTTTAGTAGTGGAACGTCAAAATGATCTTTAGCGGACGCGGTATTACAAGGTCGCCCAGGATTCACACGCTGCGACACTAGACTGGATTCGACTGATTCAAGGAAACATTCATGCGTTTTGTACTACGGTATTTTAGATCAATCAAACACATTTGAACATGTATGAGAGAGCTAAACAGCTCATCTGTGGTCAGTGAGGCGCGTTATGCTTGCCAGCTGTCAGTTTACTAATGGAAGACTCCAATATGCCCCTGGTCCTGAATTGAGCAAAATGTTATTTATAGACTACATTATTATTAGGCTACATGGTAATTAAAGTTCCAGCCACACAAACTCAGTATTTATCAACATTTTAATTTACAATTTAAATCAAGACATATAACTATTTATTACTGATTTCAAGTGATCTATACCCAAAAGGTGTCTGGTAACTGAAGATGAGTTTTTAGCTCCCATTGTACCAACTCTGATGACATCAGACTGACATTTAAAGAATTTGATATCAAGAATATAAGTAATTTATTTGTCTTCACATTGTCAATACACCTAAAAAGAGGATGCAGACTCCCACAGTCACACTGGAACACAGGGCTAGAACAGGGTTATTCTTCCTCACTAACCACTAGATTAGAACAGGGTTATTCTTCCTCACTAACCACTAGATTAGAACAGGGTTATTCTTCTTCACTAACCACTAGATTAGAACAGGGTTATTCTTCCTCACTAACCACTAGATTAGAACAGGGCTAGAACAGGGTTATTCTTCCTCACTAACCACTAGATTAGAACAGGGTTATTCTTCTTCACTAACCACTAGATTAGAACAGGGTTATTCTTCCTCACTAACCACTAGATTAGAACAGGGATATTCTTCCTCACTAACCACTAGATTAGAACAGGGTTATTCTTCCTCACTAACCACTAGATTAGAACAGGGTTGTTCTTCCTCACTAACCACTAGATTAGAACCGGGTTACTCTTCAACATTAACCAGTAGATTAGAACAGGGTTGTTCTTCCTCACTAACCACTAGATTAGAACCGGGTTACTCTTCAACATTAACCAGTAGATTAAAACAGATTTATTCTTCCTCACTAACCACTAGATTAGAACCGGGTTGTTCTTCCTCACTAACCACTAGATTAGAACCGGGTTACTCTTCAACATTAACCAGTAGATTAAAACAGATTTATTCTTCCTCACTAACCACTAGATTAGAACCGGGTTACTCTTCAACATTAACCAGTAGATTAAAACAGATTTATTCTTCCTCACTAACCACTAGATTAGAACAGGGTTACTCTTCAACATTAACCAGTAGATTAAAACAGATTTATTCTTCCTCACTAACCACTAGATTAGAACAGGGTTGTTCTTCCTCACTAACCACTAGATTAGAACAGGGTTATTCTTCCTCACTAACCACTTGATTAGAACAGGGTTATTCTTCCTCTGTAACCACTATATTAGAACAGGGTTATTATTCATCAATAACCACTAGATTAGAACAGGGTTATTCTTCCTAACTAACCACTACATTAGAACAGGGTTATTCTTCCTCACAAACCATTAGATTAGAACAGGGTTATTCTTCCTCGCTAACCACTAGATTAGAACAGGGTTATTCTTCCTCACTAACCATCAGAATAGAACAGGGTTATTCTTCCTCACTAACCACTAGATTTTGAACAGGGTTATTCTTCCTCGCTAACCACTAGATTAGAACAGGGTTATTCTTCCTCACTAACCACTAGATTAGAAAAGGGCTAGAACAGGGTTATTCTTCCTCACTAACCACTAGATTAGAAAAGGGCTAGAACAGGGTTATTCTTCCTCACTAACCACTAGATTAGAACAGGGTTATTATTCCTCACTAACCACTAGATTAAAACAGATTTATTCTTTCTCACTAACCACTAGATTAGAACAGGGTTATTATTCCTCACTAACCACTAGATTAGAACAGGGTTGTTCTTCCTCACTAACCACTAGATTAGAACAGGGTTATTCTTCCACACTAACCACTAGATTAGAACAGGGTTGTTCTTCCTCACTAACCACTAGATTAGAACAGGGTTATTCTTCCTCACTAACCACTAGATTAGAACAGGGTTATTCTTCTTCACTAACCACTAGATTAGAACAGGGTTATTCTTCCTCACTAACCACTACATTAGAACAGGGTTATTCTTCTTCACTAACCACTAGATTAGAACTGGGTTATTCTTCCTCACTAACCACTAGATTAGAACAGGGTTATTATTCCTCACTAACCACTAGATTAGAACAGGGTTATTCTTCCTCACTAACCACTAGATTAGAACAGGATTATTCTTCCTCACTAACCACTAGATTAGAACATGGTTATTATTCCTCACTAACCACTAGATTAGAACAGGGTTATTCTTCCTCACTAACATATTAGAACAGGGTTATTCTTCCTCACTAACCACTAGATTAGAACAGGGTTATTCTTCCTCACTAACCACTAGATTAGAACAGGGTTATTCTTCCTCACTAACCACTAGATTAGAACAGGGTTATTCTTCCTCACTAACCACTAGATTAGAACAGGGTTGTTCTTCTTCACTAACCACTAGATTAGAACAGGGTTATTATTCATCACTAACCACTAGATTAGAACAGGGTTATTCTTCCTCACTAACCACTAGATTAGAACAGGGTTATTATTCCTCATTAACCACTAGATTAGAACAGGGTTGTTCTTCCTCACTAACAACTAGATTAGAACACGGTTATTCTTCCTCACTAACCACTAGATTAGAACAGGGTTATTCTTCCTCACTAACAGATTAGAACAGGGTTATTCTTCCTCACTAACCACTAGATTAGAACAGGGTTGTTCTTCCTCACTAACCGCTAGATTAGAATTGGGTTGTTATTACTCACTAACCACTAGATTAGAACAGGGTTATTTTTTCTCACAAACCACTAGATTAGAACAGGGCTAGAACAGGGTTAATCATCTTCACTAACCATTAAATTAGAACAGGGTTGTTCTTCCTCACTAACCACTAGATTAGAACAAGGTTATTCTTCCTCACTAACCACTAGATTAGAACAGGGTTGTTCTTCCTCACTAACCACTAGATTAGAACAGGGTTATTCTTCCTCACTAACCACTAGATTAGAACAGGGTTTTCTTCCACACTAACAGGTTAGAACAGGGTTATTCTTCCTCACTAACCACTAGATTAGAACAGGGTTATTCTTCCTCACTAACAGATTAGAACAGGGTTGTTCTTCCTCACTAACCACTAGATTAGAACAAGGTTATTCTTCCTCACTAACCACTAGATTAGAACAGGGTTGTTCTTCCTCACTAACCACTAGATTAGAACAGGGTTATTCTTCCTCACTAACCACTAGATTAGAACAGGGTTATTCTTCCACACTAACAGGTTAGAACAGGGTTATTCTTCCTCACTAACCACTAGATTAGAACAGGGTTATTCTTCCTCACTAACAGATTAGAACAGGGTTATTCTTCCTCACTAACATATTAGAACAGGGTTATTCTTCCTCACTAACCACTAGATTAGAACAGGGTTATTCTTCCTCACTAACCACTAGATTAGAACAGGGTTATTCTTCCTCACTAACGACTAGATTAGAACAGGGTTATTCTTCCTCACTAACAGATTAGAACAGGGTTATTCTTTCTCACTAACCACTAGATTATAACAGGGTTATTATTCCTCACTAACAGATTAGAACAGGGTTATTCTTCTTCACTAACCACTAGATTAGAACAGGGTTATTCTTCCTCACTAACCACTAGATTAGAACAGGGTTATTCTTCCTCACTAACCACTAGATTAGAACAGGGTTATTCTTTCTCACTAACAGATTAGAACAGGGTTATTCTTCCTCACTAACCACTAGATTAGAACAGTGTTATTCTTCCTCACTAACCACTAGATTAGAACAGGGTGATTCTTCATCAATAACAACTAGATTGGGACAGGGTTATTCTTCCTCACTAACCACTAGATTAGAACAGGGTTATTCTTCTTCACTAACCAATAGATTAGAACAGGGTTATTCTTCCTCACTAACCACTAGATTAGAACCGGGTTATTCTTCCTCAATAACCACTAGATTAGAACAGGGTTATTCATTCTCACTAACAGATTAGAACAGGGTTATTCTTCCTCACTAACCACTAGATTAGAACAGGGTTATTCTTCATCAATAACAACTAGATTAGAACAGGGTTATTCTTCCTCACTAACCACTAGATTAGAACAGGGCTATTCTTCATCAATAACAACTAGATTAGAACAGGGTTATTCTTCCTCACTAACCACTAGATTAGAACAGGGTTATTCTTCATCAATAACAACTAGATTAGAACAGGGTTATTCTTCCTCACTAACCACTAGATTAGAACAGGGTTATTCTTCCTCACTAACCACTAGATTAGAACAGGGTTATTCTTTCTCACTAACAGATTAGAACAGGGTTATTCTTCCTCACTAACCACTAGATTAGAACAGGGTTATTCTTTCTCACTAACAGATTATATCAGGGTTATTCTTCCTCACTAACCACTAGATTAGAACAGGGTTATTCTTTCTCACTAACAGATTAGAACAGGGTTATTCTTCCTCACTAACCACTAGATTAGAACAGGGTTATTCTTCCTCACTAACCACTAGATTAGAACAGGGTTATTCTTCCTCATTAACCACTAGATTAGAACAGGGTTATTCTTCCTCACTAACCACTAGATTAGAACAGGGTTATTCTTCCTCATTAACCACTAGATTAGAACAGGGATGTTCTTCCTCACTAACAGATTAGAACAGGGTTATTCTTCCTCACTAACCACTAGATTAGAACAGGGTTATTCTTCCTCACTAACCACTAGATTAGAACATGGTTATTCTTCCTCACTAACACCAGATTAGAACAGGGTTATTCTTCCTCACTATCCACTAGATTAGAACAGGGTTATTCTTCCTCACTAACCACTAGATTAGAACAGGGTTATTCTTCATCAATAACAACTAGATTGGAACTGGGTAATTCTTCCTCACTAACCATCAGATTAGAACAGGGTTATTCTTCCTCACTAACACCAGATTAGAACAGGGTTATTCTTCCTCACTAACCACTAGATTAGAACAGGGTTATTCTTCCTCACTAACCACTAGATTAGAACAGAGATATACTTCCTCACTAACCACTAGATTAGAACAGGGTTATTCTTCCTCACTAACCACTAGATTAGAACAGGGTTATTCTTCCTCACTAACACCAGATTAGAACAGGGTTATTATTCCTCACTAGCCTCTAGATTAGAAAATGTTTATTAATCCTCACTAATAAATAGATTACAACAGGGTTGTTCTTCCTCACTAACCGATAGATTAGAATTGGGTTATTCTTCTTCACTAACCACTAGATTAGAACAGAGTTATTCTTCCTCACTAACCACTAGATTAGAACATGGTAATTATTCCTCATTAACCACTAGATTAGAACAGGGTTGTTCTTCCTCACTAACAACTAGATTAGAACAGGGTTATTCTTCCTCACTAACCGCTAGATTAGAATTGGGTTGTTATTACTCACTAACCACTAGATTAGAACAGGGTTATTTTTTCTCACAAACCACTAGATTAGAACAGGGCTAGAACAGGGTTAATCATCTTCACTAACCATTAAATTAGAACAAGGTTGTTCTTCCTCACTAACCACTAGATTAGAACAAGGTTATTCTTCCTCACTAACCACTAGATTAGAACAGGGTTGTTCTTCCTCACTAACCACTAGATTAGAACAGGGTTATTCTTCCTCACTAACCACTAGATTAGAACAGGGTTTTCTTCCTCACTAACCACTAGATTAGAACAGGGTTATTCTTCCACACTATCAGGTTAGAACAGGGTTATTTTTCCTCACTAGCCTCTAGATTAGAACAGTGTTATTCTTCCTCACTAACAGATTAGAACAGGGTTATTCTTTCTCACTAACCACTAGATTAGAACAGGGTTATTCTTCTTCACTAAACGATTAGAACAGGGTTATTCTTCCTCACTAACATATTAGAACATGGTTATTCTTCCTCACTAACCACTAGATTAGAACAGGGTTATTCTTCCTCACTAACCACTAGATTATAACAGGGTTATTATTCCTCACTAACAGATTAGAACAGGGTTATTCTTTCTCACTAACCACTAGATTAGAACAGGGTTATTATTCCTCACTAACAGATTAGAACAAGGTTATTCTTCTTCACTAACCACTAGATTAGAACAGGGTTATTCTTCCTCACTAACCACTAGATTAGAACAGGGTTATTCTTCCTCACTAACCACTAGATTAGAACAGGGTTATTCTTTCTCACTAACAGATTAGAACAGGGTTATTCTTCCTCACTAACCACTAGATTAGAACAGGGTTATTCTTTCTCACTAACAGATTATATCAGGGTTATTCTTCCTCACTAACCACTAGATTAGAACAGGGTTATTCTTTCTCACTAACAGATTAGAACAGGGTTATTCTTCCTCACTAACCACTAGATTAGAACAGGGTTATTCTTCCTCACTAACCACTAGATTAGAACAGGGTTATTCTTCCTCATTAACCACTAGATTAGAACAGGGTTATTCTTCCTCACTAACCACTAGATTAGAACAGGGTTATTCTTCCTCATTAACCACTAGATTAGAACAGGGATGTTCTTCCTCACTAACAGATTAGAACAGGGTTATTCTTCCTCACTAACCACTAGATTAGAACAGGGTTATTCTTCCTCACTAACCACTAGATTAGAACATGGTTATTCTTCCTCACTAACACCAGATTAGAACAGGGTTATTCTTCCTCACTATCCACTAGATTAGAACAGGGTTATTCTTCCTCACTAACCACTAGATTAGAACAGGGTTATTCTTCATCAATAACAACTAGATTGGAACTGGGTAATTCTTCCTCACTAACCATCAGATTAGAACAGGGTTATTCTTCCTCACTAACACCAGATTAGAACAGGGTTATTCTTCCTCACTAACCACTAGATTAGAACAGGGTTATTCTTCCTCACTAACCACTAGATTAGAACAGAGATATACTTCCTCACTAACCACTAGATTAGAACAGGGTTATTCTTCCTCACTAACCACTAGATTAGAACAGGGTTATTCTTCCTCACTAACACCAGATTAGAACAGGGTTATTATTCCTCACTAGCCTCTAGATTAGAAAATGTTTATTAATCCTCACTAATAAATAGATTACAACAGGGTTGTTCTTCCTCACTAACCGATAGATTAGAATTGGGTTATTCTTCTTCACTAACCACTAGATTAGAACAGAGTTATTCTTCCTCACTAACCACTAGATTAGAACAGGGTTATTCTTCATCAATAACAACTAGATTAGAACAGGGTTATTCTTCCTCACTAACCACTAGATTAGAACAGGGCTATTCTTCATCAATAACAACTAGATTAGAACAGGGTTATTCTTCCTCACTAACCACTAGATTAGAACAGGGTTATTCTTCATCAATAACAACTAGATTAGAACAGGGTTATTCTTCCTCACTAACCACTAGATTAGAACAGGGTTATTCTTCCTCACTAACCACTAGATTAGAACAGGGTTATTCTTTCTCACTAACAGATTAGAACAGGGTTATTCTTCCTCACTAACCACTAGATTAGAACAGGGTTATTCTTTCTCACTAACAGATTATATCAGGGTTATTCTTCCTCACTAACCACTAGATTAGAACAGGGTTATTCTTTCTCACTAACAGATTAGAACAGGGTTATTCTTCCTCACTAACCACTAGATTAGAACAGGGTTATTCTTCCTCACTAACCACTAGATTAGAACAGGGTTATTCTTCCTCATTAACCACTAGATTAGAACAGGGTTATTCTTCCTCACTAACCACTAGATTAGAACAGGGTTATTCTTCCTCATTAACCACTAGATTAGAACAGGGATGTTCTTCCTCACTAACAGATTAGAACAGGGTTATTCTTCCTCACTAACCACTAGATTAGAACAGGGTTATTCTTCCTCACTAACCACTAGATTAGAACATGGTTATTCTTCCTCACTAACACCAGATTAGAACAGGGTTATTCTTCCTCACTATCCACTAGATTAGAACAGGGTTATTCTTCCTCACTAACCACTAGATTAGAACAGGGTTATTCTTCATCAATAACAACTAGATTGGAACTGGGTAATTCTTCCTCACTAACCATCAGATTAGAACAGGGTTATTCTTCCTCACTAACACCAGATTAGAACAGGGTTATTCTTCCTCACTAACCACTAGATTAGAACAGGGTTATTCTTCCTCACTAACCACTAGATTAGAACAGAGATATACTTCCTCACTAACCACTAGATTAGAACAGGGTTATT
Source organism: Coregonus lavaretus (assembly GCF_964263955.1). Classification (NCBI taxonomy): domain Eukaryota; kingdom Metazoa; phylum Chordata; class Actinopteri; order Salmoniformes; family Salmonidae; genus Coregonus; species Coregonus lavaretus. The sequence continues at coordinate 62,662,487 of NC_139995.1, forward strand.
CTTCCTCACTAACCACTAGATTAGAACAGGGTTATTCTTCCTCACTAACACCAGATTAGAACAGGGTTATTATTCCTCACTAGCCTCTAGATTAGAAAATGTTTATTAATCCTCACTAATAAATAGATTACAACAGGGTTGTTCTTCCTCACTAACCGATAGATTAGAATTGGGTTATTCTTCTTCACTAACCACTAGATTAGAACAGAGTTATTCTTCCTCACTAACCACTAGATTAGAACATGGTAATTATTCCTCATTAACCACTAGATTAGAACAGGGTTGTTCTTCCTCACTAACAACTAGATTAGAACAGGGTTATTCTTCCTCACTAACCGCTAGATTAGAATTGGGTTGTTATTACTCACTAACCACTAGATTAGAACAGGGTTATTTTTTCTCACAAACCACTAGATTAGAACAGGGCTAGAACAGGGTTAATCATCTTCACTAACCATTAAATTAGAACAAGGTTGTTCTTCCTCACTAACCACTAGATTAGAACAAGGTTATTCTTCCTCACTAACCACTAGATTAGAACAGGGTTGTTCTTCCTCACTAACCACTAGATTAGAACAGGGTTATTCTTCCTCACTAACCACTAGATTAGAACAGGGTTTTCTTCCTCACTAACCACTAGATTAGAACAGGGTTATTCTTCCACACTATCAGGTTAGAACAGGGTTATTTTTCCTCACTAGCCTCTAGATTAGAACAGTGTTATTCTTCCTCACTAACAGATTAGAACAGGGTTATTCTTTCTCACTAACCACTAGATTAGAACAGGGTTATTCTTCTTCACTAAACGATTAGAACAGGGTTATTCTTCCTCACTAACATATTAGAACATGGTTATTCTTCCTCACTAACCACTAGATTAGAACAGGGTTATTCTTCCTCACTAACCACTAGATTATAACAGGGTTATTATTCCTCACTAACAGATTAGAACAGGGTTATTCTTTCTCACTAACCACTAGATTAGAACAGGGTTATTATTCCTCACTAACAGATTAGAACAAGGTTATTCTTCTTCACTAACCACTAGATTAGAACAGGGTTATTCTTCCTCACTAACCACTAGATTAGAACAGGGTTATTCTTCCTCACTAACCACTAGATTAGAACAGGGTTATTCTTTCTCACTAACAGATTAGAACAGGGTTATTCTTCCTCACTAACCACTAGATTAGAACAGGGTGATTCTTCATCAATAACAACTAGATTAGACAGGGTTATTCTTCCTCACTAACCACTAGATTAGAACAGGGTTATTCTTCTTCACTAACCAATAGATTAGAACAGGGTTATTCTTCCTCACTAACCACTAGATTAGAACCGGGTTATTCTTCCTCAATAACCACTAGATTAGAACAGGGTTATTCTTTCTCACTAACAGATTACAACAGGGTTATTCTTCCTCACTAACCACTAGATTAGAACAAGGTTATTCTTCATCAATAACAACTAGATTAGAACAGGGTTATTCTTCCTCACTAACCACTAGATTAGAACAGGGTTATTCTTCATCAATAACAACTAGATTAGAACAGGGTTATTCTTCCTCACTAACCACTAGATTAGAACAGGGTTATTCTTCATCAATAACAACTAGATTAGAACAGGGTTATTCTTCCTCACTAACCACTAGATTAGAACAGGGTTATTCTTCCTCACTAACAACTAGATTAGAACAGGGTTATTCTTTCTCACTAACAGATTAGAACAGGGTTATTCTTCCTCATTAACCACTAGATTAGAACAGGGTTATTCTTTCTCACTAACAGATTAGAACAGGGTTATTCTTCCTCACTAACCACTAGATTAGAACAGGGATATTCTTTCTCACTAACCACTAGATTAGAACAGGGTGATTCTTCCTCACTAACCACTAGATTAGAACAGGGTTATTCTTCCTCACTAACCACTAGATTAGAACAGGGTTATTCTTCCTCACTAACACCAGATGAGAACAGGGTTATTCTTCCTCACTATCCACTAGATTAGAACAGGGTTATTCTTCATCAATAACAACTAGATTGGAACTGGGTAATTCTTCCTCACTAACCATCAGATTAGAACAGGGTTATTCTTCCTCACTAACACCAGATTAGAACAGGGTTATTCTTCCTCACTAACCACTAGATTAGAACAGGGTTATTCTTCCTCACTAACCACTAGATTAGAACAGAGATATACTTCCTCACTAACCACTAGATTAGAACAGGGTTATTCTTCCTCACTAACCACTAGATTAGAACAGGGTTATTCTTCCTCACTAACACCAGATTAGAACAGGGTTTTTTATTCCTCACTAGCCTCTATATTAGAAAATGGTTAATATTCCTCACTAATAAATAGATTACAACAGGGATGTTCTTCCTCACTAACCGATAGATTAGAATTGGGTTATTCTTCCTCACTAACAACTAGATTAGAACAGGGTTATTCTTCCTCACTAACCACTAGATTAAAACAGGGTTATTCTTCCTCACTAACCACAAGATTAGAACAGGGTTCTTCTTCCTCACTAACCACTAGATTAGAACGGGGTAATTCTTCCTCACTAACCACTAGATTAGAACAGGGTAATTCTTCCTCACTAACCACTAGATTAGAACAGGGTTATTGTTCCTCACTAACCACTAGATTAGTACAGGGTTATTCTTCCTCACTAAACCACTAGATTAGAACGGGGTAATTCTTCCTCACTAACCACTAGATTAGAACAGGGTTATTCTTCCTCACTAACCACTAGATTAGAACAGGGTTATTCTTCCTCACTAACCACTAGATTAGAACAGGGTTATTCTTCCTCACTAACCACTAGATTAGAAAAGGGTTATTCTTCCTCACTAACCACTAGATTAGAATAAGGTTGGTCTTCCTCACTAACCACTAGATTAGAACAGGGTTATTCTTCCTCGCTAACCACTAGATTAGAACAGGGTTATTCTTCCTCACTAACCACTAGATTAGAAAAGGGCTAGAACAGGGTTATTCTTCCTCACTAACCACTAGATTAGAAAAGGGCTAGAACAGGGTTATTCTTCCTCACTAACCACTAGATTAGAAAAGGGCTAGAACAGGGTTATTCTTCCTCACTAACCACTAGATTACAACAGGGTTATTCTTCCTCACCAACTACTAGATTAGAACAGGGTTGTTCTTCCTCACTAACCACTAGATTAGAACAGGGTTATTCTTCCGCACTAACCACTAGATTAGAACAGGGTTATTATTCCTCACTAACCACTAGATTAAAACAGATTTATTCTTCCTCACTAACCACTAGATTAGAAAAGGGTTATTCTTCCTCACTAACCACTAGATTAGAACAAGGTTGGTCTTCCTCACTAACCACTAGATTAGAACAGGGTTATTCTTCCTCGCTAACCACTAGATTAGAACGGGTTATTCTTCCTCACTAACCACTAGATTAGAAAAGGGCTAGAACAGGGTTATTCTTCCTCACTAACCACTAGATTAGAAAAGGGCTAGAACAGGGTTATTCTTCCTCACTAACCACTAGATTAGAAAAGGGCTAGAACAGGGTTATTCTTCCTCACTAACCACTAGATTAAAACAGGGTTATTCTTCCTCACTAACCACTAGATTAGAACAGGGTTATTCTTCGTCACTAACCACTAGATTAGAACAGGGTTATTCTTCCTCACTAACCCCTAGATTAGAACAGGGTTATTCTTCCTCACTAACCACTAGATTAGAACAGGGTTATTCTTCCTCACTAACCACTAGATTAGAACAGGGTTATTCTTCCTCACTAACCACTAGATTAGAACAGGGTTATTCTTCCTCACTAACCGCTAGATTAGAACAGGGTTATTCTTCCTCACTAACCACTAGATTAGAACAGGGTTATTCTTCCTCACTAACCACTAGATTAGAACAGGGTTATTCTTCCTCACTAACCACTAGATTAGAACAGGGTTATTATTCCTCACTAACCACTAGATTAGAACTGGGTTATTCTTCCTCTCTAACCACTAGATTAGAACAGAGCTATTCTTCCTCAATAACCACTAGATTAGAACAGGGTTATTATTCCTCAATAACCACTAGATTGGAACAGGGTTATTCTTCCTCACTAACAGATTAGAACAGGGTTGTTCTTCCTCACTAACCACTAGATTAGAACAGGGTTATTATTCCTCAATAACCACTAGATTAGAGCAGGGTTATTATTCATCACTAACCACTAGATTAGAACAGGGTTATTCTTCCTCACTAACAGATTAGAACAGGGTTATTCTTCCTCACTAACCACTAGATTAGAACAGGGTTATTCTTCCTCACTAACCACTAGATTAGAAAAGGGCTAGAACAGGGTTATTCTTCCTCACTAACCACTAGATTAGAAAAGGGCTAGAACAGGGTTATTCTTCCTCACTAACCGCTAGATTAGAACAGGGTTATTCTTCCTCACTAACCACTAGATTAGAAAAGGGCTAGAACAGGGTTATTCTTCCTCACTAACCACTAGATTAGAAAAGGGCTAGAACAGGGTTATTCTTCCTCACTAACCACTAGATTAGAACAGGGTTATTCTTCCTCACTAACCACTAGATTACAACAGGGTTATTCTTCCTCACTAACCACTAGATTAGAACAGGGTTATTCTTCCTCACTAACCACTAGATTAGAACAGGGTTATTATTCCTCACTAACCACTAGATTAGAACAGGGTTATTCTTCCTCACTAACCACTAGATTAGAACAGGGTTATTCTTCCTCACTAACCACTAGATTAGAACAGGGTTATTCTTCCTCACTAACCACTAGATTAGAACAGGGTTGTTCTTCCTCACTAACCACTAGATTAGACCAGGGTTATTCTTCCTCACTAACCACTAGATTAGAACAGGGTTATTCTTCCTCACTAACCACTAGATTAGAACAGGGTTATTCTTCCTCACTAACCACTAGATTAGAACAGGGTTGTTCTTCCTCACTAACCACTAGATTAGAACAGGGTTATTCTTCCTCACTAACCACTAGATTAGAACAGGGTTATTCTTCTTCACTAACCACTAGATTAGAACAGGGTTATTCTTCCTCACTAACCACTAGATTAGAACAGGGTTATTCTTCCTCACTAACCACTAGATTAGAACAGGGTTATTATTCCTCACTAACCAATAGATTAGAACAGGGTTATTCTTCCTCACTAACCACTAGATTAGAACAGGGTTATTCTTCCTCACTAACCACTAGATTAGAACAGGGTTATTATTCCTCACTAACCACTAGATTAGAACAGGGTTATTATTCCTCACTAACCACTAGATTAGAACAGAGCTATTCTTCCTCACTAACCACTAGATTAGAACAGGGTTATTATTCCTCAATAACCACTAGATTAGAACAGGGTTATTCTTCCTCACTAACAGATTAGAACAGGGTTGTTCTTCCTCACTAACCACTAGATTAGAACAGGGTTATTATTCCTCAATAACCACTAGATTAGAGCAGGGTTATTATTCATCACTAACCACTAGATAAGAACAGGGTTATTCTTCCTCACTAACAGATTAGAACAGGGTTATTCTTCCTCACTAACCACTAGATTAGAACAGGGTTATTCTTCCTCACTAACCACTAGATTAGAACAGGGTTATTATTCATCACTAACCACTAGATTAGAACAGGGTTATTCTTCCTCACTAACCACTAGATTAGAACAGGGTTATTCTTCCTCACTAACCACTAGATTAGAACAGGGTTATTCTTCCTCACTAACAGATTAGAACAGGGTTGTTCTTCCTCACTAACCACTAGATTAGAACAGGGTTATTATTCATCACTAACCACTAGATTAGAACAGGTTTTTCTTCCTCACTAACCACTAGATTAGAACAGGGTTATTTTTCCTCACTAACCACTAGATTAGAACATGGTTATTCTTCCTCACTAACAGGTTAGAACAGGGTTATTCTTCCTCACTAGGCTCTAGATTAGAACAGGGTTATTCTTCCTCACTAACAGATTAGAACAGGGTTATTCTTTCTCACTAACCACTAGATTAGAACAGGGTTATTCTTCCTCAGTAACAGATTAGAACAGGGTTATTTTTCCTCACTAACCACTAGATTAGAACAGGGTTATTCTTCCTCACTAACAGGTTAGAACAGGGTTATTCTTCCTCACTAGGCTCTAGATTAGAACAGGGTTATTCTTCCTCACTAACAGATTAGAACAGGGTTATTCTTTCTCACTAACCACTAGATTAGAACAGGGTTATTCTTCCTCACTAACAGATTAGAACAGGGTTATTCTTCCTCACTAACATATTAGAACAGGGTTATTCTTCCTCACTAACCACTAGATTAGAACAGGGTTATTCTTCCTCACTAACCACTCGATTAGAACAGGGTTATTCTTCCTCACTAACAGATTAGAACAGGGTTATTCTTCCTCACTAACCACTAGATTAGAACAGGGTTATTCTTCCTCACTAACAGATTAGAACAGGGTTGTTCTTCCTCACTAACAACTAGATTAGAACAGGGTTATTCTTCCTCACTAACAGATTAGAACAGGGTTATTCTTCCTCACTAACAGATTAGAACAGGGTTATTCTTCCTCACTAACCACTAGATTAGAACAGGGTTATTCTTCCTCACTAACCACTAGATTAGAACAGGGTTGTTCTTCCTCACTAACCACTAGATTAGAACAGGGTTATTCTTCCTCACTAACCACTAGATTAGAACAGGGTTATTCTTCCTCACTAACAGATTAGAACAGGGTTATTCTTCCTCACTAACCACTAGATTAGAACAGGGTTATTCTTCCTCACTAACAGATTAGAACTGGGTTGTTCTTCCTCACTAACCACTAGATTAGAACAGGGTTATTCTTCCTCACTAACAGATTAGAACAGGGTTATTCTTCCTCACTAACCACTAGATTAGAACAGGGTTATTCTTCCTCACTAACAGATTAGAACAGGGTTATTCTTCCTCACTAACCACTAGATTAGATTGAGTCTTGATGGAGAGAGTGTGACTAAGATTCCTGAACCTCCCGGTTCCACTGTCACATGAACCGGCCTGCCTTCAATTTACTATTAACATGACACACACACCGGTCCGTAGAGGATGATGGGAGACGTGTGGGTCTAAAGCAGAAACATGGAACTCTTCATTAATGGGACTGAGTCAATGCTTCCCGGGGTAGAACAGAATGATGGACAATATTTATTCAGAAGAAAACTAGAGCTTTTAATGACAGTATACCACGTTGGAGTCTTTTGCAGAAAGTTTATTTAGAATAATGGCTTTCATTGCCTTTACATGTGCATTTGCATCATACCCATGTTATATTGACTGATATACCAAGGCTTTCAGCCAATCAGCATCCAGGAGCCAAACTACCTGGTTTATAATACTAGATATATACAGAGCCTTCAGAAAGTATTCATACCCCTTGACTTATTCCACATTTTGTTGTGTTACAGCCTGAATTCAAAATGGATTAAAATGATTTATTTTCTCACCCATATACACACAATACCCCATAATGACAAAGTGAAAACCAGTTTTTTGACATGTTTCTAAATGTATTGACAAATATAGACATATCTCATTTACATAAGTATTAGTATACTAATAGTAATAATATAATAGTATTCCATAGTATTCACACCCCTGATCAATACTTTGTAGAAGCACCTTTACAGCTGTGAGTATTTCTGGGGAAGTCTCTAAGAGCTTTCCACACCTGGATTGTACAACATTTGCCCGTTATTCTTTTCAAAATTCTTCAAGCTCTGTCAAATTGGTTGTTGATCATTGCTAGACAACCATTTTCAGGTCTTGTCCCTTCAAACAAATCAATCAAATGGTTTAAAATGGGAACACTTTGCCTACCCGGCGCCCAGGGCTTCTGAATCATTTTACATTACATTTTGGTCATTTAGCAGACGCTCTTATCCAGAGCGACTTACAGTTAGTGAGTGCATACATGATATTTTTTTTATATATATATATATATATATATATTTTTTTTTTCATACTATTTTTTCATACCCCGGTGGGAATCGAACCCACAACCCTGGCGTTGCAAACGCCATGCTCTACCAACTGAGCTACATCCCTGCCGGCCATTCCCTCCCCTACCCTAGACGACGCTGGGCCAATTGTGCGCCGCCCCATGGGTCTCCCGGTCACGGCCGGCTACGACAGAGCCTGGATTCGAACCAGGATCTCTAGTGGCACAGCTAGCACTGCGATGCAGTGCCTTAGACCACTGCGCCACTACGCCACTCGGGAGAATCAAGTGCACCTACCGCCAACAGGGCTTCTGAATCAAGTGAACCTACCGCCAACAGGGCTTCTGAATCAAGTGAACCTACCGCCAACAGGGCTTCTGAATCAAGTGAACCTACCGCCAACAGGGCTTCTGAATCAAGTGCACCTACCGCCAACAGGGCAAGATGAATTCAAAATAAATAGGAGTGCAAGGCTTTTCTATACAAATGTTTGGTGATCTACTAGCAATCGATCACGATCGATCGGTTGGTGAACACTGATGTAAATGCTTAGTGACAGATGAAAATGTTAAAGTTGACCTTTTCACCTTAAATGGCCAGTACATGGGACTAGAGATATTAGGTTGATGTAATGTTTTGACAGGACTGATACTCACCTCTTCATCCTTGACAGCATATACAGTGCATTCGGAAAGTTATCAGACCCCTTGACATTTTCCACATTTTGTTACGTTACAGCCTTATTCTAAAATGGATTAAATAATTGTTTACCTCATCAATCTACACACAATACACCATAATGACAAAGCGAAAACTGTTTTTTTTACATTTTTGCAAATGTATTACAATTAAAAAACAGAAATACCTTATTTACATAAGTATTCAGACCCTTTGCTATGAGACTAGAAATTGAGCTCAGGTGCATCTTGTTTCCATTGATCATCCTTGAGATGTTTCTACAACTTGATTGGAGTCCACCTGTGGTAAATTCAATTGATTGGACAGGATTTGGAAAGGCACACACCTGTCTATATAAGGTCCCACAGTTAATTAATTAATAGTTGACAGTGCATGTCAGAGCAAAAACCAAGCCATGAGGTCAAAGGAATTGTCTGTAGAGCTCCGAGACAGGATTGTGTTTCGAGGCACAGATCTGTGGAAGGGTTCCAGAAAAAGGAAACCTGGCACCATCCCTACGGTGAAGCATGGTGGTGGCAGCATCATGCTGTGGGGATGTTTTTCAGCAGCAGGGACTGGGAAACTGGTCAGGATCGAGGGAAAGATGAACAGAGCAAAGTACAGAGAGATCCTTGATGAAAACCTGCTCCAGAGCGCTCAGGACCTCAGACTGGGGCGAAGGATCACCTTCCAACAGGACAATGACCCTAAGCACACAGCCAAGACAATGCAGGAGTGGCTTTGGGACAAGTCTCTGAATGTTCTTGAGTGGCCCAGTCAGACATCAGACATCTCTGGAGAGACCTGAAAATAGCTGTGCAGTGACGCTCCCCATCCAACCTGACAGAGCTTGAGTGGATCTGCAGAGAAGAATGGGAGAAACTCCCCAAATACAGGTGTGCCAAGCTTGTTGCGTCATACCCAAGAAGACTTGAGGCTGTAATCGCTGCCAAAGGTGCTTCAAAAAAGTCCTGAGTAAAGGGTCTGAATACTTACAGTTGAAGTCGGAAGTTTACATACACCTTAGCCAAATACATTTAAACTCAGTTTTTCACAATTCCTGACATTTAATCCTAGTAAAAATTCCCTGTCTTAGGTCAGTTAGGATCACCACTTTATTTTAAGAATGTGAAATGTCAGAATAATAGTAGAGAGAATGATTTATTTAAGCTTTTATTTCTTTCATCACATTCCCAGTGGGTCAGAAATTTACATACACTCAATTAGTATTTGGTAGCATTGCCTTTAAATTGTTTCACTTGGGACAAACGTTTCGGGTAGCCTTCCACAAGCTTCCCACAATAAGTTGGGTGAATTTTGGCCCATTCCTCCTGACAGAGCTGGTGTAACTGAGTCAGGTTTGTAGGCCTCCTTGCTCGCACATGCTTTTTCAGTTCTGCCCACAAATGTTCTATAGGATTGAGGTCAGGGCTTTGTGATGGCCACTCCAATACCTTGACTTTGTTGTCCTTAAGCCATTTTGCCACAACTTTGGAAGTATGCTTGGGGTCATTGTCCATTTGGAAGACCCATTTGTGACCAAGCTTTAACTTCCTGACTGATGTCTTGAGATGTTGCTTCAACATATCCACATAATTTTCCTTCCTCATGATGCCATCTATTTTGTGAAGTGCACCAGTCCCTCCTGCAGCAAAGCACCCCCACAGCATGATACTGCCACCCCCGTGCTTCACGGTTGGGATGGTTTTCTTCGGCTTACAAGTTACCCCTTTTTCCTCCAAACATAATGATGGTCATTATGGCCAAACAGTTCTATTTGTGTTTCATCAGACCAGAGGACATTTCTCAAAAAAATACGATCTTTGTCCCCATGTGCAGTTGCAAAACGTAGTCTGGCTTTTTTATGGTGGTTTTGGAGCAGTGGCTTCTTCCTTGCTGAGCGGCCTTTCAGGTTATGTCGATTTAGGACTCGTTTCACTGTGGATATAGATACTTTTGTACCTGTTTCCTCCAGCAAGGTCCTTTGCTGTTGTTCTAGGATTGATTTGCACTTTTCGCACCAAAGTACGTTCATCTATAGGAGACAGAACGCGTCTCCTTCCAGAGCGGTATGATGGCTGCGTGGTCCCATGGTGTTTATACTTGCATACTATTGTTTGTACAGATGAACGTGGTACCTTCAGGCATTTGGAAATTGCTCCCAAGGATGAACCAGACTTGTGGATGTCTACAATTTCTTTCTGAGGTCTTGGCTGATTTCTTTTGATTTTCCCATGATGTCAAGCAAAGAGGCACTGAGTTTGAAGGTAGGCCTTGAAATACATCCACAGGTACACCTCCAATTGACTCAAATTATGTCAATTAGCCTATCAGAAGCTTCTAAAGCCATGACATCATTTTCTGGAATTTTCCAAGCTGTTTAAAGGCACAGTCAACTTAGTGTATGTAAACTTCTGACCCACTGGTATTGTGATACAGTGAATTATAAGTGAAATAATCTGTCTGTAAACAATTGTTGGAAAAATTACTTGTGTCATGCACAAAGTAAATGTCCTAACTGACTTGCCAAAACTATAGTTTGTTAACAAGAAATTTGTGGAGTGGTTGAAAAACAAGTTTTAATGACTCCAACCTAAGTGTATGTAAACTTCCGACTTCAACTGTATGAAAATGTGATATTTCAGTTTTTCTAAAAATCAGTTTTTGCTTTGTCATTATGGGGTATTGTGTGTAGATTGATGACGGGAAAAAACTATTTAATTAATTTTAGAATAACAAAATGTGGAGAAAGTCAAGGGGTCTGAATAATTTCCCAATGCACTGTATGTCTTCCTCCTCTTCCTCCACCTCTCCTCCTCCTCCCACTGGACAAGCTTCTCTCTCTCTTCCATTTCTACACTGCCTCCAATATCACTGACAACACACACACACACAAACACACACACACTTACTTCAGGCGACCATGTGTATTGTGTTAAGGCATAAATTCAGTGAGAGAGCTGCACGATACCATGATGTCAACAATACAGATTCATGACACAATACCATGATGTCAACAATACAGATTCATGACACAATACCATGATGTCAACAATACAGATTCATGACACAATACCATGATGTCAACAATACTGATTCATGACACAATACCATGATGTCAACAATACAGATTCATGACACAATACCATGATGTCAACAATACAGATTCATGACACAATACCATGATGTCAACAATACTGATTCATGACACAATACCATGATGTCAACAATACAGATTCATGACACAATACCATGATGTCAACAATACAGATTCATGACACAATACCATGATGTCAACAATACTGATTCATGACACAATACCATGATGTCAACAATACAGATTCATGACACAATACCATGATGTCAACAATACTGATTCATGACACAATACCATGATGCAGAAGAAAGCAGGAGATGTGGAGAGTGAATGAGAGACTGGCTGATAGAGAATTATTCTGCTAACACTGACTATTCCTGCTGTAATAGTCTAAGCCAACGTTTCCCAAACTAGAGATGACGACCCCATTTTCAAATCAGGCGACTCTGAAGTACATTTTTTAAAATCGTGCTTGGTTCATAGAACCGCAAGTAACCGCTAGATGCGGTTGTAATAAACAGAGCGGTTTTGTTTTCTTCCTACAAATGTGGCTTTATCTTTTGAAAGATAAGACTCTCAGGAACATGCATGTGCCTTCTGTTTCCCTCTACAAGCCACATTAGAACATAGCGCACAAGATCAGGCACTAAATCTAGGGGGAACAGAACATCAATAACCAGGTTTCCATCCAAACTTTTTATGCGAGTAAATTACATAAAAAATGTAATGAGAAGCCTGAAGCAAATTTGTCGGTAAACTTTCCAAATGTCAACAAAACAAAATACGATAGACAAGGTGAGATCTTTTTGTGTCTGTAAAATTAATTATGCGAGAAATGGTTGCGTTTCAAACTCAAAGTAGACAGCCCTCGGCCCTAAACCCTCTGCCCTAAACCCTCGGTCCTAAACCCTCAGCCCTTGAATGACGTTTTACATCGTCACATCAGAGTATACATTAAATGTCCCTCGCCCAAGTGAGGGAGAGGGATGATCGGAGAGGCAACGTCCTTGAAGTTGAGTTTAAAAACAACCAACCTAAAGCTATTAATGTTCCTAGCAAGCTATCATAGCTAGCTAGCACTCCTGTCAGGTAGCTAGCTACAGTTACCCATAGCTAACTAGCACTCCTGTCAGGTAGCTAGCTGAATGTACCTAGCAAGCTATCATAGCTAGCTAGCACTCCTGTCAGGTAGCTAGCTACAGTTACCCATAGCTAACTAGCACTCCTGTCAGGTAGCTAGCTGAATGTACCTAGCAAGCTAACATAGCTAGCTAGCACTCCTGTCAGGTAGCTAGCTACAGTTACCCATAGCTGGCTAGCTAGTTTTATAGTTTGGTCATTTATTCCAATAAATGTCAGAATTCCAAAAAATATGTTTATGAATCTAGCTACGTTTTATAGGCTCCTCACTAAAAGACTAAGACAATTTGCCAACGCTAAAATCAATGTCTGTATATACTTTCTTTCTGACATGCCGAAAATGCAGCCTTGTTGATTAAATTTGACACTTTGCAGCCACCAGAGTTTGACATCTGACTCCAGTTTGCATTGAATTGTGGGTCATATCAACCCCGCAAGTGACCAAAGTTGTTCACTCGCTTCCTCGAACTAAATCGAGGGCTGAGGGGGCAACGTTAGTGAATTAGACCTCCACTTCAGATGGCAATCAAACTGCATCCGGTTTCGAAAGGGAATTCCCCCGAGGGAAAGTGGCTAGCGCAAGGGCTACATTTATCATTTGGGTCTGGAGCTGAAAAAGCGTAAGAACCTCTAATGTAGAGGACTAGAATAGAATTTATAGAACATCATACATCAGCACTAATACAGGACACATGGTCTGTCATCACAGCACCCATTACTATCAGGTCACAAGACCCCAGCAGGATCCAACTGGACACAGCCCCCACACAAAGACAGCCTTTCTCTATACCAGACAGCCTAATGTTACAACCTTGAGTCACATTTACTACAGTCTCGTGGTGAAATGTTCCCTTTCCAGAGACAAAGGAGGATTCCTGAACGACCTACTGACCTGCCCTACTCCTCACCATGGCCTTAGTACCACACTTCCTGACTGACCTGCCCTACTCCTCACCATGGCCTTAGTACCACACTTCCTGACCGACCTACTGACCTGCCCTACTCCTCACCATGGCCTTAGTACCACACTTCCTGACTGACCTGCCCTACTCCTCACCATGGCCTTAGTACCGCACTTCCTGACTGACCTACTGACCTGCCCTACTCCTCACCATGGCCTTAGTACCACACTTCCTGACTGACCTGCCCTACTCCTCACCATGGCCTTAGTACCACACTTCCTGACTGACCTACTGACCTGCCCTACTCCTCACCATGGCCTTAGTACCACACTTCCTGACTGACCTACTGACCTGCCCTACTCCTCACCATGGCCTTAGTACCACACTTCCTGACTGACCTACTGACCTGCCCTACTCCTCACCATGGCCTTAGTACCACACTTCCTGAATGACCTACTGACCTGCCATACTCCTCACCATGGCCTTAGTACCACACTTCCTGACTGACCTGCCCTACTCCTCACCATGGCCTTAGTACCACACTCCCTGACTGACCTACTGACCTGCCCTACTCCTCACCATGGCCTTAGTACCACACTTCCTGAATGACCTGCCCTACTCCTCACCATGGCCTTAGTACCACACTTCCTGACTGACCTACTGACCTGCCCTACTCCTCACCATGGCCTTAGTACCACACTTCCTGACTGACCTGCCCTACTCCTCACCATGGCATTAGTACCACACTTCCTGACTGACCTGCCCTACTCCTCACCATGGCCTTAGTACCACACTTCCTGACTGACCTACTGACCTGCCCTACACCTCACCATGGCCTTAGTACCACACTTCCTGACTGACCTACTGACCTGCCCTACTCCTCACCATGGCCTTAGTACCACACTTCCTGACTGACCTACTGACCTGCCCTACTCCTCACCATGGCCTTAGTACCACACTTCCTGACTGACCTAATGACCTGCCCTACTCCTCACCATGGCCTTAGTACCACACTTCCTGACTGACCAACTGACCTGCCCTACACCTCACCATGGCCTTAGTACCACACTTCCTGACTGACCTACTGACCTGCCCTACTCCTCACCATGGCCTTAGTACCACACTTCCTGACTGACCTACTGACCTGCCCTACTCCTCACCATGGCCTTAGTACCACACTTCCTGACTGACCTGCCATACTCCTCACCATGGCCTTAGTACCACACTTCCTGACTGACCTGCCCTACTCCTCACCATGGCCTTAGTACCACACTTCCTGACTAACCTGCCCTACTCCTCACCATGGCCTTAGTACCACACTTCCTGACTGACCTAATGACCTGCCCTACTCCTCACCATGGCCTTAGTACCACACTTCCTGACTGACTTACTGACCTGCCATACTCCTCACCATGGCCTTAGTACCACACTTCCTGACTGACCTACTGACCTGCCATACTCCTCACCATGGCCTTAGTACCACACTTCCTGACTGACCTACTGACCTGCCATACTCCTCACCATGATCTTAGTACCACACTTCCTGACTGACCTACTGACCTGCCATACTCCTCACCATGGCATTAGTACCACACTTCCTGACTGACCTACTAACCTGCCATACTCCTCACAATGGCCTTAGTACCACACTTCCTGACTGACCTACTGACCTGCCCTACTCCTCACCATGGCCTTAGTACCACACTTCCTGACTGACCTACTGACCTGCCCTACTCCTCACCATGGCCTTAGTACCACACTTCCTGACTGACATGCCCTACACCTCACCATGGCCTTAGTACCACACTTCCTGACTGACCTGCCATACTCCTCACCATGGCCTTAGTACCACACTTCCTGACGGAGCTACTGACCTGCCCTACTCCTCACCATGGCCTTAGTACCACACTTCCTGACTGACCTGCCCTACTCCTCACCATGGCCTTAGTACCACACTTCCTGACTGACCTACTGACCTGCCCTACTCCTCTCCATGGCCTTAGTACCACACTCCCTGACTGACCTACTGACCTGCCCTACTCCTCACCATGGCCTTAGTACCACACTTCCTGACTGACCTGCCCTACTCCTCACCATGGCCTTAGTACCACACTTCCTGACTGACCTACTGACCTGCCCTACTCCTCACCATGGCCTTAGTACCACACTTCCTGACTGACCTGCCCTACTCCTCACCATGGCATTAGTACCACACTTCCTGACTGACCTGCCCTACTCCTCACCATGGCCTTAGTACCACACTTCCTGACTGACCTACTGACCTGCCCTACACCTCACCATGGCCTTAGTACCACACTTCCTGACTGACCTACTGACCCGCCCTACTCCTCACCATGGCCTTAGTACCACACTTCCTGACTGACCTACTGACCTGCCCTACTCCTCACCATGGCCTTAGTACCACACTTCCTGAATGACCTACTGACCTGCCATACTCCTCACCATGGCCTTAGTACCACACTTCCTGACTGACCTGCCCTACTCCTCACCATGGCCTTAGTACCACACTCCCTGACTGACCTACTGACCTGCCCTACTCCTCACCATGGCCTTAGTACCACACTTCCTGACTGACCTACTGACCTGCCCTACTCCTCACCATGGCCTTAGTACCACACTTCCTGACTGACCTGCCATACTCCTCACCATTGCCTTAGTACCACACTTCCTGACTGACCTGCCCTACTCCTCACCATGGCCTTAGTACCACACTTCCTGACTGACCTACTGACCTGCCCTACACCTCACCATGGCCTTAGTACCACACTTCCTGACTGACCTACTGACCTGCCCTACTCCTCACCATGGCCTTAGTACCACACTTCCTGACGGAGCTACTGACCTGCCCTACTCCTCACCATGGCCTTAGTACAACACTTCCTGACTGACCTGCCCTACTCCTCACCATGGCCTTAGTACCACACTTCCTGACTGACCTACTGACCTGCCCTACACCTCACCATGGCCTTAGTACCACACTTCCTGACTGACCTACTGACCTGCCCTACTCCTCACCATGGCCTTAGTACCACACTTCCTGACTGACCTGCCATACTCCTCACCATGGCCTTAGTACCACACTTCCTGACTGACCTGCCCTACTCCTCACCATGGCCTTAGTACCACACTTCCTGACTGACCTGCCCTACTCCTCACCATGGCCTTAGTACCACACTTCCTGACTGACCTAATGACCTGCCCTACTCCTCACCATGGCCTTAGTACCACACTTCCTGACTGACCCACTGACCTGCCCTACACCTCACCATGGCCTTAGTACCACACTTCCTGACTGACCTACTGACCTGCCCTACTCCTCACCATGGCCTTAGTACTACACTTCCTGATTGACCTACTGACCTGCCCTACTCCTCACCATGGCCTTAGTACCACACTTCCTGACTGACCTGCCATACTCCTCACCATGGCCTTAGTACCACACTTCCTGACTGACCTACTGACCTGCCATACTCCTCACCATGGCCTTAGTACCACACTTCCTGACTGACTTACTGACCTGCCATACTCCTCACCATGGCCTTAGTACCACACTTCCTGACTGACCTACTGACCTGCCATACTCCTCACCATGGCCTTAGTACCACACTTCCTGACTGACCTACTGACCTGCCCTACTCCTCACCATGGCCTTAGTACCACACTTCCTGACTGACCTACTGACCTGCCCTACTCCTCACCATGGCCTTAGTACCACACTTCCTGACTGACCTACTGACCTGCCCTACTCCTCACCATGGCCTTAGTACCACACTTCCTGACTGACATGCCCTACACCTCACCATGGCCTTAGTACCACACTTCCTGACTGACCTGCCATACTCCTCACCATGGCCTTAGTACCACACTTCCTGACGGAGCAACTGACCTGCCCTACTCCTCACCATGGCCTTAGTACCACACTTCCTGACTGACCTGCCCTACTCCTCACCATGGCCTTAGTACCACACTTCCTGACTGACCTACTGACCTGCCCTACTCCTCTCCATGGCCTTAGTACCACACTCCCTGACTGACCTACTGACCTGCCCTACTCCTCACCATGGCCTTAGTACCACACTTCCTGACTGACCTGCCCTACTCCTCACCATGGCCTTAGTACCACACTTCCTGACTGACCTACTGACCTGCCCTACTCCTCACCATGGCCTTAGTACCACACTTCCTGAATGACCTACTGACATGCCATACTCCTTACCATGGCCTTAGTACCACACTTCCTGACTGACCTGCCCTACTCCTCACCATGGCCTTAGTACCACACTCCCTGACTGACCTACTGACCTGCCCTACTCCTCACCATGGCCTTAGTACCACACTTCCTGAATGACCTGCCCTACTCCTCACCATGGCCTTAGTACCACACTTCCTGACTGACCTACTGACCTGCCCTACTCCTCACCATGGCCTTAGTACCACACTTCCTGACTGACCTGCCCTACTCCTCACCATGGCCTTAGTACCACACTTCCTGACTGACCTGCCCTACTCCTCACCATGGCCTTAGTACCACACTTCCTGACTGACCTACTGACCTGCCCTACACCTCACCATGGCCTTAGTACCACACTTCCTGACTGACCTACTGACCTGCCCTACTCCTCACCATGGCCTTAGTACCACACTTCCTGACTGACCTACTGACCTGCCCTACTCCTCACCATGGCCTTAGTACCACACTTCCTGACTGACCTGCCATACTCCTCACCATGGCCTTAGTACCACACTTCCTGACTGACCTACTGACCTGCCATACTCCTCACCATGATCTTAGTACCACACTTCCTGACTGACCTACTGACCTGCCATACTCCTCACCATGGCATTAGTACCACACTTCCTGACTGACCTACTGACCTGCCATACTCCTCACCATGGCCTTAGTACCACACTTCCTGACTGACCTACTGACCTGCCCTACTCCTCACCATGGCCTTAGTACCACACTTCCTGACTGACCTACTGACCTGCCCTACTCCTCACCATGGCCTTAGTACCACACTTCCTGACTGACATGCCCTACACCTCACCATGGCCTTAGTACCACACTTCCTGACTGACCTGCCATACTCCTCACCATGGCCTTAGTACCACACTTCCTGACGGAGCTACTGACCTGCCCTACACCTCACCATGGCCTTAGTACCACACTTCCTGACTGACCTACTGACCTGCCCTACTCCTCACCATGGCCTTAGTACCACACTTCCTGACTGACCTACTGACCTGCCCTACACCTCACCATGGCCTTAGTACCACACTTCCTGACTGACCTGCCATACTCCTCACCATGGCCTTAGTACCACACTTCCTGACTGACCTGCCCTACTCCTCACCATGGCCTTAGTACCACACTTCCTGACTGACCTACTGACCTGCCCTACTCCTCACCATGGCCTTAGTACCACACTTCCTGACTGACCTGCCATACTCCTCACCATGGCCTTAGTACCACACTTCCTGACTGACCTACTGACCTGCCATACTCCTCACCATGGCCTTAGTACCACACTTCCTGACTGACTTACTGACCTGCCATACTCCTCACCATGGCCTTAGTACCACACTTCCTGACTGACCTACTGACCTGCCATACTCCTCACCATGGCCTTAGTACCACACTTCCTGACTGACCTACTGACCTTCCATACTCCTCACCATGATCTTAGTACCACACTTCCTGACTGACCTACTGACCTGCCATACTCCTCACCATGGCATTAGTACCACACTTCCTGACTGACCTACTGACCTGCCATACTCCTCACCATGGCCTTAGTACCACACTTCCTGACTGACCTACTGACCTGCCCTACTCCTCACCATGGCCTTAGTACCACACTTCCTGACTGACCTACTGACCTGCCCTACTCCTCACCATGGCCTTATTACCACACTTCCTGACTGACATACCCTACACCTCACCATGGCCTTAGTACCACACTTCCTGACTGACCTGCCATACTCCTCACCATGGCCTTAGTACCACACTTCCTGACGGAGCAACTGACCTGCCCTACTCCTCACCATGGCCTTAGTACCACACTTCCTGACTGACCTGCCCTACTCCTCACCATGGCCTTAGTACCACATTTCCTGACTGACCTACTGACCTGCCCTACTCCTCTCCATGGCCTTAGTACCACACTCCCTGACTGACCTACTGACCTGCCCTACTCCTCACCATGGCCTTAGTACCACACTTCCTGACTGACCTGCCCTACTCCTCACCATGGCCTTAGTACCACACTTCCTGACTGACCTACTGACCTGCCCTACTCCTCACCATGGCCTTAGTACCACACTTCCTGAATGACCTACTGACCTGCCATACTCCTCACCATGGCCTTAGTACCACACTTCCTGACTGACCTGCCCTACTCCTCACCATGGCCTTAGTACCACACTCCCTGACTGACCTACTGACCTGCCCTACTCCTCACCATGGCCTTAGTACCACACTTCCTGAATGACCTGCCCTACTCCTCACCATGGCCTTAGTACCACACTTCCTGACTGACCTACTGACCTGCCCTACTCCTCACCATGGCCTTAGTACCACACTTCCTGACTGACCTGCCCTACTCCTCTCCATGGCCTTAGTACCACACTTCCTGACTGACCTGCCCTACTCCTCACCATGGCCTTAGTACCACACTTCCTGACTGACCTACTGACCTGCCCTACACCTCACCATGGCCTTAGTACCACACTTCCTGACTGACCTACTGACCTGCCCTACTCCTCACCATGGCCTTAGTACCACACTTCCTGACTGACCTACTGACCTGCCCTACTCCTCACCATGGCCTTAGTACCACACTTCCTGACTGACCTGCCATACTCCTCACCATGGCCTTAGTACCACACTTCCTGACTGACCTGCCCTACTCCTCACCATGGCCTTAGTACCACACTTCCTGACTGACCTGCCCTACTCCTCACCATGGCCTTAGTACCACACTTCCTGACTGACCTAATGACCTGCCCTACTCCTCACCATGGCCTTAGTACCACACTTCCTGACTGACCAACTGACCTGCCCTACACCTCACCATGGCCTTAGTACCACACTTCCTGACTGACCTACTGACCTGCCCTACTCCTCACCATGGCCTTAGTACCACACTTCCTGACTGACCTACTGACCTGCCCTACTCCTCACCATGGCCTTAGTACCACACTTCCTGACTGACCTGCCATACTCCTCACCATGGCCTTAGTACCTCACTTCCTGACTGACCTGCCCTACTCCTCACCATGGCCTTAGTACCACACTTCCTGACTGACCTGCCCTACTCCTCACCATGGCCTTAGTACCACACTTCCTGACTGACCTAATGACCTGCCCTACTCCTCACCATGGCCTTAGTACCACACTTCCTGACTGACCAACTGACCTGCCATACTCCTCACCATGGCCTTAGTACCACACTTCCTGACTGACTTACTGACCTGCCATACTCCTCACCATGGCCTTAGTACCACACTTCCTGATTGACCTACTGACCTGCCATACTCCTCACCATGGCCTTAGTACCACACTTCCTGACTGACCTACTGACCTGCCATACTCCTCACCATGATCTTAGTACCACACTTCCTGACTGACCTACTGACCTGCCATACTCCTCACCATGGCATTAGTACCACACTTCCTGACTGACCTACTGACCTGCCATACTCCTCACCATGGCCTTAGTACCACACTTCCTGACTGACCTACTGACCTGCCCTACTCCTCACCATGGCCTTAGTACCACACTTCCTGACTGACCTACTGACCTGCCCTACTCCTCACCATGGCCTTAGTACCACACTTCCTGACTGACATGCCCTACACCTCACCATGGCCTTAGTACCACACTTCCTGACTGACCTGCCATACTCCTCACCATGGCCTTAGTACCACACTTCCTGACGGAGCTACTGACCTGCCCTACTCCTCACCATGGCCTTAGTACCACACTTCCTGACTGACCTGCCCTACTCCTCACCATGGCCTTAGTACCACACTTCCTGACTGACCTACTGACCTGCCCTACTCCTCTCCATGGCCTTAGTACCACACTCCCTGACTGACCTACTGACCTGCCCTACTCCTCACCATGGCCTTAGTACCACACTTCCTGACTGACCTGCCCTACTCCTCACCATGGCCTTAGTACCACACTTCCTGACTGACCTACTGACCTGCCCTACTCCTCACCATGGCCTTAGTACCACACTTCCTGACTGACCTGCCCTACTCCTCACCATGGCATTAGTACCACACTTCCTGACTGACCTGCCCTACTCCTCACCATGGCCTTAGTACCACACTTCCTGACTGACCTACTGACCTGCCCTACACCTCACCATGGCCTTAGTACCACACTTCCTGACTGACCTACTGACCTGCCCTACTCCTCACCATGGCCTTAGTACCACACTTCCTGACTGACCTACTGACCTGCCCTACTCCTCACCATGGCCTTAGTACCACACTTCCTGAATGACCTACTGACCTGCCATACTCCTCACCATGGCCTTAGTACCACACTTCCTGACTGACCTGCCCTACTCCTCACCATGGCCTTAGTACCACACTCCCTGACTGACCTACTGACCTGCCCTACTCCTCACCATGGCCTTAGTACCACACTTCCTGAATGACCTGCCCTACTCCTCACCATGGCCTTAGTACCACACTTCCTGACTGACCTACTGACCTGCCCTACTCCTCACCATGGCCTTAGTACCACACTTCCTGACTGACCTGCCCTACTCCTCACCATGGCATTAGTACCACACTTCCTGACTGACCTGCCCTACTCCTCACCATGGCCTTAGTACCACACTTCCTGACTGACCTACTGACCTGCCCTACACCTCACCATGGCCTTAGTACCACACTTCCTGACTGACCTACTGACCTGCCCTACTCCTCACCATGGCCTTAGTACCACACTTCCTGACTGACCTACTGACCTGCCCTACTCCTCACCATGGCCTTAGTACCACACTTCCTGACTGACCTGCCATACTCCTCACCATGGCCTTAGTACCACACTTCCTGACTGACCTGCCCTACTCCTCACCATGGCCTTAGTACCACACTTCCTGACTGACCTGCCCTACTCCTCACCATGGCCTTAGTACCACACTTCCTGACTGACCTAATGACCTGCCCTACTCCTCACCATGGCATTAGTACCACACTTCCTGACTGACCTGCCCTACTCCTCACCATGGCCTTAGTACCACACTTCCTGACTGACCTACTGACCTGCCCTACTCCTCACCATGGCCTTAGTACCACACTTCCTGACTGACCTGCCATACTCCTCACCATGGCCTTAGTACCACACTTCCTGACTGACCTGCCCTACTCCTCACCATGGCCTTAGTACCACACTTCCTGACTGACCTGCCCTACTCCTCACCATGGCCTTAGTACCACACTTCCTGACTGACCTAATGACCTGCCCTACTCCTCACCATGGCCTTAGTACCACACTTCCTGACTGACCTACTGACCTGCCCTACACCTCACCATGGCCTTAGTACCACACTTCCTGACTGACCTACTGACCTGCCCTACTCCTCACCATGGCCTTAGTACCACACTTCCTGACGGAGCTACTGACCTGCCCTACTCCTCACCATGGCCTTAGTACCACACTTCCTGACTGACCTGCCCTACTCCTCACCATGGCCTTAGTACCACACTTCCTAACTGACCTACTGACCTGCCCTACACCTCACCATGGCCTTAGTACCACACTTCCTGACTGACCTACTGACCTGCCCTACTCCTCACCATGGCCTTAGTACCACACTTCCTGACTGACCTGCCCTACTCCTCACCATGGCATTAGTACCACACTTCCTAACTGACCTGCCCTACTCCTCACCATGGCCTTAGTACCACACTTCCTGACTGACCTACTGACCTGCCCTACTCCTCACCATGGCCTTAGTACCACACTTCCTGACTGACCTACTGACCTGCCCTACTCCTCACCATGGCCTTAGTACCACACTTCCTGACTGACCTGCCATACTCCTCACCATGGCCTTAGTACCACACTTCCTGACTGACCTGCCCTACTCCTCACCATGGCCTTAGTACCACACTTCCTGACTGACCTGCCCTACACCTCACCATGGCCTTAGTACCACACTTCCTGACTGACCTACTGACCTGCCCTACACCTCACCATGGCCTTAGTACCACACTTCCTGACTGACCTGCCCTACTCCTCACCATGGCCTTAGTACCACACTTCCTGACTGACCTGCCCTACTCCTCACCATGGCCTTAGTACCACACTTCCTGACTGACCTACTGACCTGCCCTACTCCTCACCATGGCCTTAGTACCACACTTCCTGACTGACCTACTGACCTGCCCTACTCCTCACCATGGCCTTAGTACCACACTTCCTGACTGACATTCCCTACACCTCACCATGGCCTTAGTACCACACTTCCTGACTGACCTGCCATACTCCTCACCATGGCCTTAGTACCACACTTCCTGACTGACCTGCCCTACTCCTCACCATGGCCTTAGTACCACACTTCCTGACTGACCTGCCCTACTCCTCACCATGGCCTTAGTACCACACTTCCTGACTGACCTACTGACCTGCCCTACACCTCACCATGGCCTTAGTACCACACTTCCTGACTGACCTACTGACCTGCCCTACTCCTCACCATGGCCTTAGTACCACACTTCCTGACTGACCTACTGACCTGCCCTACTCCTCACCATGGCCTTAGTACCACACTTCCTGACTGACATTCCCTACACCTCACCATGGCCTTAGTACCACACTTCCTGACTGACCTGCCATACTCCTCACCATGGCCTTAGTACCACACTTCCTGACGGAGCTACTGACCTGCCCTACTCCTCACCATGGCCTTAGTACCACACTTCCTGACTGACCTGCCCTACTCCTCACCATGGCCTTAGTACCACACTTCCTGACTGACCTACTGACCTGCCCTACTCCTCTCCATGGCCTTAGTACCACACTCCCTGACTGACCTACTGACCTGCCCTACTCCTCACCATGGCCTTAGTACCACACTTCCTGACTGACCTGCCCTACTCCTCACCATGGCCTTAGTACCACACTTCCTGACTGACCTACTGACCTGTCCTACTCCTCACCATGGCCTTAGTACCACACTTCCTGACTGACCTGCCCTACTCCTCACCATGGCATTAGTACCACACTTCCTGACTGACCTGCCCTACTCCTCACCATGGCCTTAGTACCACACTTCCTGACTGACCTACTGACCTGCCCTACACCTCACCATGGCCTTAGTACCACACTTCCTGACTGACCTACTGACCTGCCCTACTCCTCACCATGGCCTTAGTACCACACTTCCTGACTGACCTGCCCTACTCCTCACCATGGCCTTAGTACCACACTTCCTGACTGACCTACTGACCTGTCCTACTCCTCACCATGGCCTTAGTACCACACTTCCTGACTGACCTGCCCTACTCCTCACCATGGCCTTAGTACCACACTTCCTGACTGACCTACTGACCTGCCCTACACCTCACCATGGCCTTAGTACCACACTTCCTGACTGACCTACTGACCTGCCCTACTCCTCACCATGGCCTTAGTACCACACTTCCTGACTGACCTACTGACCTGCCATACTCCTCACCATGGCCTTAGTACCACACTTCCTGACTGACCTGATTCTTTTTTACATGACTTAAAAAACGTAAGCCTATGCAACGTTCTGTAGCAATGAGGTTTGTGCAGTAGGCTGAAGGCCCAATACATTATCACTGCATATTGGCTTTGCTTGAATAGCCCTGCCAATCAGGGTTACCAGGTCAAGAAAAAATTACTAGCCCAATGACCACTCAAAACCCACCCAAAAGGCCTGAAAACTAGCCCAATAAAACTTTTTTACATGTTTTCGAGCCAATTAAGAAGGAATATCATAGTAACATGTAACGACGTTAGAAGCAAAATGTGGGTTTCCTCAAAATAATAATTATTGCAAGCTATGACATGACGTAATAGAGGAACTTGAATGTGTGGCAAGAGAAAAGATAATTCGCCCTTATTAAACTGGCCAGATCATTAGCACAAGAGGGTGTGGTAAATGGCCAATATGCCACAGCTAAGGGCTGTTCTTAAGCACGACGCAACGCGGAGTATACAGCCTGGATACAACCCTTAGCCGTGGTATATTGGCCATATATCACAAACCCCGGAAGTGCCTTATTGCTATTAAAAAATAAATAAAAATAATAATAATAAAAATAAAAAATAGGGTGGTTGTCCCACTGACTATCATAAGTTGAATGCACCAATTTGTAAGTCGCTCTGGATAAGAGCGCCTGCTAAATGATGTAAATGTAAAAAAAAAATATATAAACTGGTTACCAATGTAATTACAACAGTAAAAAGTAATGTTTTGTCATACCTGTGGTATACAGTCCCAGTTATATGTTTGGACACACCTACTCATTCCAGGGTTTTTTCTTTATTGTTACTATTTTTTACATTGTAGAATAATAGTGAAGACATCAAAACTATGAAATAACACATATGGAATCATGTAGTAACCAAAAAAGTGTTAAACAAATCAAAATATATCTGATATTTTTCAAATAGCCTCCCTTTGCCTTGACAGCTTGGCACACTCTTGGCACACGTGCAGTTTAGAGGAAACATTCACCTCATAATACATTCACCTCATAATACATTCACCTCATAATACATTCACCTCATAATACATTTACCAGTTATTTAGACCCCCAGAGTGCAAACTAGTGACATCTTCAGTGGCTACATGACAGAGACCATCTTGGTTATAAACTGAGAATATAATCAGTATTCATGCTGAAACAGGAAAGGGCCTTCCCCAAACTGTTGCAACAAAGTTGGAAGCACAGAATTGTCTAGAATGTCATTGTATACTGTAGCGTTAATATTTCCCTTCACTGGAACTAAGGGGCCTAGCCCGAACCATGAAAAACAGCCCCAGACCATTATTCCTCCTCCACCAAACTTTACAGTTGCCACTATGCATTGGGGCAGGTAGCGTTCTCCTGGCATCCGCCAAACCCAGATTAGTCCGTTGGACTGCCAGATGGTGAAGTGTGATTCATCACTCCAGAGAATGCTTTTCCTCTGCTCCAGAGTCCAATTGCGGCGAGCTTTACACCACTCCAGCCGACTCTTGGCATTGTGCATGGTAATCTTAGGCTTGTGTGCGGCTGCTCGGCCATGGAAACCCATTTCATGAAGCTCCCGACGAACAGTTCTTGTGCTGACGTTGCTTCCAGGGGCAGTTTGGAACTCTGTGCGCTTCAGCACTCTGCGGTCCCATTCTGTGATCTTGTGTGGCCTACCACTTTGCGGCTGAGCCGTTGTTGCTCCTAGACGTTTCCACTTCACAATAACAGCATCTACAGTTGACCGGGGCAGCTCTAGCAGGGCAGAAATTACTTGTTGGAAAGGTGGCATCCTATGACAGTGCCACGTTGAAAGTCACTGAGCTCTTCAGTAAGGCCATTCTACTGCCGATTGTTGTCTATGGAGATTGAATGGCAGTGTGCTCGATTTTAAAAAACACCTATCAGTAACGGGTGTGGCTGAAATAGCCAAATCCACTAATTTGAAGGGGTGTCCATATACTTTTTTATATATAGTGTACTTACATGTCCTTCTCCACATTATGAACCTGTTAGAAAGAAAAGGACAAAGTAAAAAGTTAGGAGGTGTATGCTTCATGATTGACTACTCATGGTGTGATTGTGCTAATGTACAGGAACTCAAGTCCTTTTGTTCTCCCAATCTGGAATACATGACTATCAAATGCCGACCGAATTACCTCCCAAGAGAATTCTCTTCGGTCATCGTCACAGACGTGTATATTCCCCCTCAAGCTGACACCACGATGGCTCTCAAGGAACTACACTGGACTTTGTGCAAACCGCATATCCTGAGGCCGCATTTATTGGAGCTTGGGACTTTAATAAAGCAAATCTGAGGAAAACGCTACTGAAGCTTTATCAACACATCGCTTGCGCTACTCGCTCATCAAGAAGTCTTGACCACTGCTACTCCCCCTTCCGGGACAGCTACAAGGCCCTCCCCCGCCCTCCCTTCGGCAAATCAGATCACGCCTCCATTCTGCTCCTCTCGTCCTATAAGCAGAAACTTAAACAGGAAGTACCCATGGTAATGACTATTCAACGTTGGTCTGACCAATCAAACAGACAAAACGTCAGTACAGAGACAAAGTGGAGTCGCGATTCAACAGCTCAGACAAGACGTGTATTGTATATATTTATTTATATAGATATACATATATTTTATTTAAACAGGGAGTCACATTGAGATTAAAAATCTATTTTACAAGAGAGCCCTGTATACATTACAATACAAACAGAATAATAAAACAACATACACATTTACATTTACATTTTAGTCATTTAGCAGACGCTCTTATCCAGAGCGACTTACAGGAGCATTTAGGGTTAAGTGCCTTGCTCAAGGGCACATCGACAGATTTTTCACCTAGTCGGCTCGGGGATTAGAACCAGCAACCTTTCGGGTACTGGCACAACGCTCTTAACCACTAAGCACATGTGTATAAAACAATATAATTCAGCACACAATAACAAAATAAACATATTTAATAACATCAATCACATTCAACTACATAGAGGTCCTCAATCAATCATTTAAACTGCCTGAGTGGAACCAGCACGTCTAACTGCAGTGAACTCTGCAGATTGTTCCACAAATTAGGGGCAAAAAAACAATAAACGCAGATTTTCCCAAATCTGTGGAGACTGAAGGGATCTCTAGTGTTATCCATTCCTGAGAACGGGTTTGGTAACTTATGATTCTTAACTTTATTAATGAAGTTACATATAGAGGGAGTTTCTGTCAGATTGATTTGTAAATAAATAAAAGAGAATGCAGCTCTCTTCTTACAGACAGAGAGGTCCATCCCACATTTCTATACAGACTACAATGATGAGTCCTTGTCACGATGGTTGTAAGAGGCAGACCAAGGCGCAGCGTGATAGGCGTACATCTTTTCATGAGTACTTTACACCAACAACAAAACAACAAAACGATACGTGAAGTCTAAAGGTTCACCAATACAAACCTATACAGAACAAGATCCCACAATCAACTGTGCAAAACAGGCTGCCTAAGTATGGTTCCCAATCAGAGACAACGAGCAACAGCTGCCTCTGATCAGGAACCACCCTGGCCAACATAGATCTAAACGATCTAGACAGAAAACAAGGAACAACTAAACATAGGAACTAACACCCTGGCTCAACATTAAAGAGTCCCCAGAGCCAGGGCGTGACAGTACCCCCCCCAAAGGCGCGGACTGCGACCGCGCCAACCAAACACCACAGGGGAGGAGCTGGGTGGGCATTCCGCCTCGGAGGCGGATCCGGCTCCGGGCATGATCCCCACTCCCTCTCTCGCCCTCGTGGTCTGGCCCTGCTGGCCGGAGCTGGACTGAACACCGGTGGAGCGGATTGCTCTAGCTCCGGCGTGGAGCAGCTGACCGGTGCCGGACCAGGCACAGGTGGAACAGGCACGGACCGTGCCGGACTGACGACGCGCACCACTGGCTTGGTGCGGGGAGCGGGAACGGGCCGGACCGGGCTGACGACGCGCACCACTGGCTTGGACTATTTATGATAACTTCTTCAGCAAAACAGAACGATCAACAGTTTCGAACGCCTTTGACGGGTCAATAAACAAGGCAGCAGAGCTCTTTTTAGCATCCAAGGCATCGACAAGATCATTAATAACTAGCGTGGTTGCTGTGGTAGCACTATGCCCAGGCCTAAACCCTGATTGGTTTATATTTAAAATACATTTATCAGATAAAAAGGAACAAAGTTGTACATTAACCAATGATTCAAGAATCTTAGCTAAACAAGGTAGTCTTGAAATGGGGCGATAGTTGTCCAGATCATGTGTTTCCCCAGCCTTATAGAGTGGAAATGGAGCGATAGTTGTCCAGGTCATGTGTTTCCCCAGCCTTATGGAGTGGAAATGGGGCGATAGTTGTCCAGATCATTTGTTTCCCCAGCCTTATGCAGTGGAAATGGGGCGATAGTTGTCCAGGTCATGTGTTTCCCCAGCCTTATGGAGTGGAAATGGGGCAATAGTTGTCCAGATCATTTGTTTCCCCAGCCTCATGGAGTGGAAATGGGGCGATAGTTGTCCAGATCATTTGTTTCCCCAGCCTCATGGAGTGGAAATGGGGCGATAGTTGTCCAGATCATTTGTTTCCCCAGCCTTATGGAGTGGCAGCACATATGCAGATTTCCATGCTTTTGGAATACTTCCTGATAACAACGTTATCCAGCAATAAAGGGAGCTGCACACTTAAGCAGCCCAGGCGCCAGGTGATCAGACCAGGCTCCAGGCGATCAGACCAGGCTCCAGGCGATCAGACCAGGCTCCAGGTGATCAGCCCAGGCTCCAGGTGATCAGCCCAGGCTCCAGGCGATCAGACCAGGCTCCAGGCGATCAGACCAGGCTCCAGATGATCAGACCAGGCTCCAGGCGATCAGACCAGGCTCCAGGTGATCAGACCAGGCTCCAGGTGATCAGACCAGGCTCCAGGTGATCAGCCCAGGCTCCAGGTGATCAGACCAGGCTCCAGGTGATCAGCCCAGGCTCCAGGCGATCAGCCCAGGCTCCAGGCGATCAGCCCAGGCTCCAGGCGATCAGCCCAGGCTCCAGGCGATCAGACCTGGCTCCAGGCGATCAGACCAGGCTCCAGGTGATCAGCTCCTGTGGATTTTGTTTTGTCTAATGTTAGCAAGGCATCCAGGACTTCTTCATCTTCTTCATCTTCTTTATCAGTGAATTTGCGAAAAGAAAACTCCTGAGCAGCATTTTCAGTATCATTAAAAAGATTTTCACCATCAACATCCAAACTACTCTTTTCAAGAGCTGGCTTTGAAATATATTAATATATAGCATTAATATATAGCCTGCAGACATAAAATGGTGATTAAATGCATTAATGATATCCATTCTGTCAGTAATAGGGCCAGAATCGAAATTAATGTATTGGGGGAGAGAAGAGGAGACACAACCCTTCAGTGACGTAACAGCTTTCCAAAATGTATCTGGGTTCCCTGTACATTCAGATAGTGTATTAACATAATCATCTGATTTTGCTTTGTTAACGAGTTTTACACACAGATTTCTCAAATCGCCTGAGAGACTGCCAGTCTGGGCCCCGAGTCTGTGAATCTGTCTTTGGCCCAGGCAGCATCTCTGCTGTGTACGACTTCAGATAGCTCTGGACTGAACCAAGGGCAAAACCTATTTTTAATTCTCAGTTTTTTAAAGGGAGCATGTTTATATACAATACAATTGAAAACATTTGAGAAGTGGTTCAGAGCCAACTCTGGGTCAGGTATAGATAAAATCAAATCAAATTTTATTTGCCACATGCGCCGAACCAACAATGCAGTTTTAAGAAAAACAGATGAATAAATAATAAAAATAACAAATAATTAAAGAGCAGCAGTAAAATATACTATATACAGGGGGTACCGGTACAGAGTCAGTGTGCAGGGGCACCGGTTAGTCGGGGTAATTGAGGTAACATGTACATGTGGGTAGAGTTAAAGTGACTATGCATTGATAATAAACAGAGTAGCAGCAGCGTAAAAGAGGGGGTTGGGTAATCCATCTGGCCCTGCGGCCTTGTGATAATTGACCTTTTTAAAGGTCTTACTCACATCGGCTACGGAGAGCGTGATCACATAGTCATCCGGAACAGCTGGTGCTCTCATGCATGCTTCAGTGTTGCTTGCCTCGAAGCGAGCATAGAAGTAACTTAGCACGTCTGGTAGGCTTGTGTCACTGGGCAGCTCGCGGCTGTGCTTCCCTTTGTAGTCTGTAATAGTTTGCAAGCCCTGCCAGATTCGACGAGTGTCGGAGCCGGTGTAGTACGATTCAATCTTAGTCCTGTATTGACACTTTGCCTGTTTGATGGTTCGTCTGAGGGCATAGCGGGATTTCTTATAAGCGTCCGGGTTAGAGTCCCGCTCCTTGAAAGCGGAAGCTCTACCATTTAGCTCAGTGCGGATGTTGCCTGTAATCCATGGCTTCTGGTTGGGGTATGTACGTACGGTCACTGTTGGGACGACGTCATCGATGCACTTATTGATGAAGCCAGTGACTGAGGTGGTGTACTCCTCAATGCTATCTGAAGAATCCCGGAACATATTCCAGTCTGTGCTAGCAAAACAGTCCTGTAGCTTAGCATCTGCTTCATCTGACCACTTCTTTATTGACCGAGTCACTGGTGCTTCCTGCTTTAGTTTTAGTTTGTAAGCAGGAATCAGGAGGATAGAGTTATGGTCAGATTTGCCAAATGGAGGGCGAGGGAGAGCTTTGTAAGCTCTCTGTGTGTGGAGTAAAGGTGGTCTAGAGTTTTTTTCCCCACTGGTTGCACATTTAACTTGCTGGTACAAATTAGGTAAAACGGATTTAAGTTTCCCTGCATTAAAGTCCCCGGCCACTAGGAGCGCCGCCTCTGGATGAGCATTTTCCTGTTTGCTTATGGCCTTATACAGCTCATTCAGTGCAATCTTAGTGCCAGCATCGGTTTGTGGTGGTAAATACCCAGCTACGAAAAATATAGATGAAAATTATCTTGGTAAATAGTGTGGTCTACAGCTTATCATGAGATACTCTACCTCAGGTGAGCAAAACCTTGAAACTTCCTTAATATTAGATGTTGTGCACCAGCTGTTGTTTACAAATATACACAGACCGCCTCCCCTTGTCTTACCAGAGGCTGCTGTTCTATCTTGCCGATGCAGCGTATATCCCATAGCCCGCTAGCTGTATGTTATTCATGCAGCGTATATCCCATCAGCTGTACAGTGCCTTGCAAAGGTATTCATCCCCCTTGGCGTTTTTCCTATTTTGTTGCATTACAACATGTAATTTAAATTGATTTTTATTTGGATTTCATGTAATGGACATACACAAAATAGTCAAAATTGGTGAAGTGAAATGAAAAAAATAACTTGTTTCAAATAATTCTAAAAAATGAATAACGGAAAAGTGGTGCATGCATATGTATTCACCACCTTTGCTATGAAGCCCCTAAATAAGATCTGGTGCAACCAATTACCTTCAGAAGTCACATAATTAGTTAAATAAAGTCCACCTGTGTACAATCTAAGTGTCAAATGATCTGTCACATGATCTCAGTATATATACACCTGTTCTGAAAGGCCCCCAGAGTCTGCAACACCACTAAGCAAGGGGCACCACCAAGCAAGCGGCACCATGAAGACCAAGGAGCTCTCCAAACAGGTCAGGGACAAAGTTATGGAGAAGTACAGATCAGGGGTTGGGTTATAAAAAAATATCAGAAACTTTGAACATCCCACGGAGCACCATTAAATCCATTATTTAAAAATTGAAAGAATATGGCACCACAACAAACCGGCCAAGAGAGGGCCGCCCACCAAATCTCACAGACCAGGCAAGGAGGGCATTAATCAGAGAGGCAAGAGAGAGACCAAAGATAACCCTGAAGGAGCTGCAAAGCTCCACAGCGGAGATTGGAGTATCTGTCTATAGGACCACTTTAAGCAGTACACTCCACAGAGCTGGGCTTTACAGAAGTGTGGCCAGAAAAAAAGCCATTGCTTAAAGAAAACAATTAGCAAACACGTTTGGTGTTCGCCAAAAGCCATGTGGGAGACTCCCCAAACATATGGAAGAAGGTACTCTGGTCAGATGAGACTAAAATTGAGCTTTTTGGCCATCAAGGAAAACGCAAACCCAACACCTCTCATCACCCCGAGAACACCATCCCCACAGTGAAGCATGGTGGTGGCAGCATCATGTTGTGGGGATGTTTTTCATCTGCAGGGACTGGAAAACTAGTCAGAATTGAAGGAATGATGGATGGCGCTAAATACAGGGGAAACCTGTTTCAGTCTTCCTGAGATTTGAGACTGGACGGAGGTTCACCTTCCAGCTGGACAATGACCCTAAGCATACTGTTAAAGCAACACTCGAGTGGTTTAAGGGGAAACATTTAAATGTCTTGGAATGGCCTAGTCAAAGCCCAGACCTCAATCCAATTGAGAATCTGTGGTATGACTTAAAAATTGCTGTAGACCAGCGGAACCCATCCAACTTGAAGGAGCTGGAGCAGTTTTGCCTTGAAGAATGGGCAGAAATCCCAGTGGCTAGATGTACCAAGCTTATAGAGACATACCCCAAGAGACTTGCAGCTGTAATTGCTGTAAAAGGTGGCTCTACAAAGTATTTACTTTGGGGGGGATGAATAGCTATGCCAACAGTCAAGCTCTGTTTTTTTGTCTTATTTCTTGTTTGTTTCACAATAAAAAATATTTTAATTCCAGGTTGTAAGGCAACAAAATAGGGAAAATGCCAAGGGGGGTGAATACTTTCGAAAGCCACTGTATGTGGGAACTCCTTCAAGACTGTTGAAAAAGCATTCCAGGTGAAGCTGGTTGAGAGAATGCCAAGAGTGTGCAAAGCTATCATCAAGGCAAAGGGTGGCTACTTTGAAGAATCTAAAATATAAAATATTTTGATTTGTTTAAAACTTTTTTGGTTACTACATGATTCCATATGTGTTATTTCATAGTTTTGATGTCTTCACTATTATTCTACAATGTAGAAAATAGGAAAAATTACTTTTGAGTTTTCTATATATATATATATAGAAAACTCAAAAGTTATTTTTCCTATTTTCTACATTTTAGAATAATAGTAGAAATATATATATACACATATACACACAGTGAGGGAAAAAAGTATTTGATCCCCTGCTGATTTTGTATGTTTGCCCACTGACAAAGACATGATCAGTCTATAATTTTAATGGTAGGTTTATTTGAACAGTGAGAGACAGAATAACAACAAAAGAATCCTGAAAAACGCATGTCAAAAATGTTATAAATTGAAAACTCTGGTGCTGCTGAAATGGATATAGCTTTATGTACACTGTAACGTCACCCAGAGGTACTCTCTCTCTGGTGCTGCTGAAATGGATATAGCTGGCTTTATTTACACTGTAACGTCACCTAGAGGTACTCTCTCTCTGGTGCTGCTGAAATGGATATAGCTTTATTTACACTGTAACGTCACCCAGAGGTACTCTCTCTCTGGTGCTGCTGAAATGGATATAGCTTTATTTACACTGTAACGTCACCTAGAGGTACTCTCTCTCTGGTGCTGCTGAAATGGATATAGCTTTATTTACACTGTAACGTCACCCAGAGGTACTCTCTCTCTGGTGCTGCTGAAATGGATATAGCTTTATTTACACTGTAACGTCACCTAGAGGTACTCTCTCTCTGGTGCTGCTGAAATGGATATAGCTGGCTTTATTTACACTGTAACGTCACCTAGAGGTACTCTCTCTCTGGTGCTGCTGAAATGGATATAGCTGGCTTTATTTACACTGTAACGTCACCCAGAGGTACTCTCTCTCTGTTGCTGCTGAAATGGATATAGCTTTATTTACACTGTAACGTCACCTAGAGGTACTCTCTCTCTGGTGCTGCTGAAATGGATATAGCTGGCTTTATTTACACTGTAACGTCACCTAGAGGTACTCTCTCTCTGGTGCTGCTGAAATGGATATAGCTTTATTTACACTGTAACGTCACCCAGAGGTACTCTCTCTCTGGTGCTGCTGAAATGGATATAGCTTTATTTACACTGTAACGTCACCTAGAGGTACTCTCTCTCTGGTGCTGCTGAAATGGATATAGCTTTATTTACACTGTAACGTCACCTAGAGGTACTCTCTCTCTGGTGCTGCTGAAATGGATATAGCTTTATTTACACTGTAACGTCACCTAGAGGTACTCTCTCTCTGGTGCTGCTGAAATGGATATAGCTTTATTTACACTGTAACGTCACCTAGAGGTACTCTCTCTCTGGTGCTGCTGAAATGGATATAGCTTTATTTACACTGTAACGTCACCTAGAGGTACTCTCTCTCTGGTGCTGCTGAAATGGATATAGCTTTATTTACACTGTAACATCACCTAGAGGTACTCTCTCTCTGGTGCTGCTGAAATGGATATAGCTTTATTTACACTGTAACGTCACCTAGAGGTACTCTCTCTCTGGTGCTGCTGAAATGGATATAGCTGGCTTTATATACACTGTAACGTCACCTAGAGGTACTCTCTCTCTGGTGCTGCTGAAACGGATATAGCTTTATTTACACTGTAACGTCACCCAGAGGTACTCTCTCTCTGGTGCTGCTGAAACGGATATAGCTGGCTTTATTTACACTGTAACGTCACCTAGAGGTACTCTCTCTCTGGTGCTGCTGAAATGGATATAGCTGGCTTTATTTACACTGTAACGTCACCTAGAGGTACTCTCTCTCTGGTGCTGCTGAAATGGATATAGCTGGCTTTATTTACACTGTAACGTCACCCAGAGGTACTCTCTCTCTGGTGCTGCTGAAATGGATATAGCTTTATTTACACTGTAACGTCACCCAGAGGTACTCTCTCTCTGGTGCTGCTGAAATGGATATAGCTGGCTTTATTTACACTGTAACGTCACCCAGAGGTACTCTCTCTCTGGTGCTGCTGAAATGGATATAGCTTTATTTACACTGTAACGTCACCCAGAGGTACTCTCTCTCTGGTGCTGCTGAAACGGATATAGCTTTATTTACACTGTAACGTCACCTAGAGGTACTCTCTCTCTGGTGCTGCTGAAATGGATATAGCTTTATTTACACTGTAACGTCACCCAGAGGTACTCTCTCTCTGGTGCTGCTGAAATGGATATAGCTGGCTTTATTTACACTGTAACGTCACCCAGAGGTACTCTCTCTCTGGTGCTGCTGAAACGGATATAGCTGGCTTTATTTACACTGTAACGTCACCTAGAGGTACTCTCTCTCTGGTGCTGCTGAAATGGATATAGCTGGCTTTATTTACACTGTAACGTCACCTAGAGGTACTCTCTCTCTGGTGCTGCTGAAATGGATATAGCTGGCTTTATTTACACTGTAACGTCACCTAGAGGTACTCTCTCTCTGGTGCTGCTGAAATGGATATAGCTGGCTTTATTTACACTGTAACGTCACCTAGAGGTACTCTCTCTCTGGTGCTGCTGAAATGGATATAGCTGGCTTTATTTACACTGTAACGTCACCTAGAGGTACTCTCTCTCTGGTGCTGCTGAAATGGATATAGCTTTATTTACACTGTAACGTCACCTAGAGGTACTCTCTCTCTGGTGCTGCTGAAATGGATATAGCTGGCTTTATTTACACTGTAACGTCACCCAGAGGTACTCTCTCTCTGGTGCTGCTGAAATGGATATAGCTTTATTTACACTGTAACGTCACCTAGAGGTACTCTCTCTCTGGTGCTGCTGAAATGGATATAGCTTTATTTACACTGTAACGTCACCCAGAGGTACTCTCTCTCTGGTGCTGCTGAAATGGATATAGCTTTATTTACACTGTAACATCACCCAGAGGTACTCTCTCTCTGGTGCTGCTGAAATGGATATAGCTGGCTTTATTTACACTGTAACGTCACCCAGAGGTACTCTCTCTCTGGTGCTGCTGAAATGGATATAGCTGGCTTTATTTACACTGTAACGTCACCTAGAGGTACTCTCTCTCTGGTGCTGCTGAAATGGATATAGCTTTATTTACACTGTAACGTCACCCAGAGGTACTCTCTCTCTGGTACTGCTGAAATGGATATAGCTGGCTTTATTTACACTGTAACGTCACCCAGAGGTACTCTCTCTCTGGTGCTGCTGAAATGGATATAGCTTTATTTACACTGTAACGTCACCCAGAGGTACTCTCTCTCTGGTGCTGCTGAAATGGATATAGCTTTATTTACACTGTAACGTCACCCAGAGGTACTCTCTCTCTGGTGCTGCTGAAATGGATATAGCTTTATTTACACTGTAACGTCACCCAGAGGTACTCTCTCTCTGGTGCTGCTGAAATGGATATAGCTGGCTTTATTTACACTGTAACGTCACCCAGAGGTACTCTCTCTCTGGTGCTGCTGAAATGGATATAGCTTTATTTACACTGTAACGTCACCCAGAGGTACTCTCTCTCTGGTGCTGCTGAAATGGATATAGCTGGCTTTATTTACACTGTAACGTCACCCAGAGGTACTCTCTCTCTGGTGCTGCTGAAATGGATATAGCTTTATTTACACTGTAACGTCACCCAGAGGTACTCTCTCTCTGGTGCTGCTGAAACGGATATAGCTTTATTTACACTGTAACGTCACCTAGAGGTACTCTCTCTCTGGTGCTGCTGAAATGGATATAGCTTTATTTACACTGTAACGTCACCCAGAGGTACTCTCTCTCTGGTGCTGCTGAAATGGATATAGCTGGCTTTATTTACACTGTAACGTCACCCAGAGGTACTCTCTCTCTGGTGCTGCTGAAACGGATATAGCTGGCTTTATTTACACTGTAACGTCACCTAGAGGTACTCTCTCTCTGGTGCTGCTGAAATGGATATAGCTGGCTTTATTTACACTGTAACGTCACCTAGAGGTACTCTCTCTCTGGTGCTGCTGAAATGGATATAGCTGGCTTTATTTACACTGTAACGTCACCTAGAGGTACTCTCTCTCTGGTGCTGCTGAAATGGATATAGCTGGCTTTATTTACACTGTAACGTCACCTAGAGGTACTCTCTCTCTGGTGCTGCTGAAATGGATATAGCTGGCTTTATTTACACTGTAACGTCACCCAGAGGTACTCTCTCTCTGGTGCTGCTGAAATGGATATAGCTTTATTTACACTGTAACGTCACCCAGAGGTACTCTCTCTCTGGTGCTGCTGAAATGGATATAGCTGGCTTTATTTACACTGTAACGTCACCCAGAGGTACTCTCTCTCTGGTGCTGCTGAAATGGATATAGCTTTATTTACACTGTAACGTCACCCAGAGGTACTCTCTCTCTGGTGCTGCTGAAACGGATATAGCTTTATTTACACTGTAACGTCACCTAGAGGTACTCTCTCTCTGGTGCTGCTGAAATGGATATAGCTTTATTTACACTGTAACGTCACCCAGAGGTACTCTCTCTCTGGTGCTGCTGAAATGGATATAGCTGGCTTTATTTACACTGTAACGTCACCCAGAGGTACTCTCTCTCTGGTGCTGCTGAAACGGATATAGCTGGCTTTATTTACACTGTAACGTCACCTAGAGGTACTCTCTCTCTGGTGCTGCTGAAATGGATATAGCTGGCTTTATTTACACTGTAACGTCACCTAGAGGTACTCTCTCTCTGGTGCTGCTGAAATGGATATAGCTGGCTTTATTTACACTGTAACGTCACCTAGAGGTACTCTCTCTCTGGTGCTGCTGAAATGGATATAGCTGGCTTTATTTACACTGTAACGTCACCTAGAGGTACTCTCTCTCTGGTGCTGCTGAAATGGATATAGCTGGCTTTATTTACACTGTAACGTCACCTAGAGGTACTCTCTCTCTGGTGCTGCTGAAATGGATATAGCTTTATTTACACTGTAACGTCACCTAGAGGTACTCTCTCTCTGGTGCTGCTGAAATGGATATAGCTGGCTTTATTTACACTGTAACGTCACCCAGAGGTACTCTCTCTCTGGTGCTGCTGAAATGGATATAGCTTTATTTACACTGTAACGTCACCTAGAGGTACTCTCTCTCTGGTGCTGCTGAAATGGATATAGCTTTATTTACACTGTAACGTCACCCAGAGGTACTCTCTCTCTGGTGCTGCTGAAATGGATATAGCTTTATTTACACTGTAACATCACCCAGAGGTACTCTCTCTCTGGTGCTGCTGAAATGGATATAGCTGGCTTTATTTACACTGTAACGTCACCCAGAGGTACTCTCTCTCTGGTGCTGCTGAAATGGATATAGCTGGCTTTATTTACACTGTAACGTCACCTAGAGGTACTCTCTCTCTGGTGCTGCTGAAATGGATATAGCTTTATTTACACTGTAACGTCACCCAGAGGTACTCTCTCTCTGGTACTGCTGAAATGGATATAGCTGGCTTTATTTACACTGTAACGTCACCCAGAGGTACTCTCTCTCTGGTGCTGCTGAAATGGATATAGCTTTATTTACACTGTAACGTCACCCAGAGGTACTCTCTCTCTGGTGCTGCTGAAATGGATATAGCTTTATTTACACTGTAACGTCACCCAGAGGTACTCTCTCTCTGGTGCTGCTGAAATGGATATAGCTTTATTTACACTGTAACGTCACCCAGAGGTACTCTCTCTCTGGTGCTGCTGAAATGGATATAGCTGGCTTTATTTACACTGTAACGTCACCCAGAGGTACTCTCTCTCTGTTGCTGCTGAAACGGATATAGCTGGCTTTATTTACACTGTAACGTCACCCAGAGGTACTCTCTCTCTGGTGCTGCTGAAATGGATATAGCTGGCTTTATTTACACTGTAACGTCACCCAGAGGTACTCTCTCTCTGGTGCTGCTGAAACGGATATATCAATCAATTTTTTCAATCAATTTTATTTTATATAGCCCTTCTTACATCAGCTAATATCTCGAAGTGCTGTACAGAAACCCAGCCTAAAACCCCAAACAGCTAGTAATGCAGGTGTAGAAGCACGGTGGCTAGGAAAAACTCCCTAGAAAGGCGAAAACCTAGGAAGAAACCTAGAGAGGAACCAGGCTATGAGGGGTGGCCAGTCCTCTTCTGGCTGTGCCGGGTGAAGATTATAACAGAACCATGCCAAGATGTTCAAAAATGTTCATAAGTGACAAGCATGGTCAAATAATAATCAGGAATAAATCTCAGTTGGCTTTTCATAGCCGATCATTAAGAGTTGAAAACAGCAGGTCTGGGACAGGTAGGGGTTCCATAACCGCAGGCAGAACAGTTGAAACTGGAATAGCAGCAAGGCCAGGCGGACTGGGGACAGCAAGGAGTCACCACGGCCGGTAGTCCCGACGTATGGTCCTAGGGCTCAGGTCTCTCAGTTGGCTTTTCATAGCCGATCATTAAGAGTTGAAAACAGCAGGTCTGGGACAGGTAGGGGTTTCGTAACCGCAGGCAGAACATATATAGCTTTATTTACACTGTAACGTCACCCAGAGGTACTCTCTCTCTGGTGCTGCTGAAATGGATATAGCTGGCTTTATTTACACTGTAACGTCACCTAGAGGTACTCTCTCTCTGGTGCTGCTGAAATGGATATAGCTGGCTTTATTTACACTGTAACGTCACCCAGAGGTACTCTCTCTCTGGTGCTGCTGAAATGGATATAGCTTTATTTACACTGTAACGTCACCCAGAGGTACTCTCTCTCTGGTGCTGCTGAAATGGATATAGCTGGCTTTATTTACACTGTAACGTCACCCAGAGGTACTCTCTCTCTGGTGCTGCTGAAATGGATATAGCTGGCTTTATTTACACTGTAACGTCACCCAGAGGTACTCTCTCTCTGGTGCTGCTGAAATGGATATAGCTGGCTTTATTTACACTG
This sequence comes from Coregonus lavaretus, assembly GCF_964263955.1. Taxonomy (NCBI): domain Eukaryota; kingdom Metazoa; phylum Chordata; class Actinopteri; order Salmoniformes; family Salmonidae; genus Coregonus; species Coregonus lavaretus. The sequence goes on from NC_139995.1 coordinate 62,703,933, forward strand.
TAACGTCACCCAGAGGTACTCTCTCTCTGGTGCTGCTGAAATGGATATAGCTGTATTTACACTGTAACGTCACCTAGAGGTACTCTCTCTCTGGTGCTGCTGAAATGGATATAGCTGGCTTTATTTACACTGTAACGTCACCCAGAGGTACTCTCTCTCTGGTGCTGCTGAAATGGATATAGCTTTATTTACACTGTAACGTCACCTAGAGGTACTCTCTCTCTCTGGTGCTGCTGAAATGGATATAGCTTTATTTACACTGTAACGTCACCTAGAGGTACTCTCTCTCTGGTGCTGCTGAAATGGATATAGCTTTATTTACACTGTAACGTCACCTAGAGGTACTCTCTCTCTGGTGCTGCTGAAATGGATATAGCTTTATTTACACTGTAACGTCACCCAGAGGTACTCTCTCTCTGGTGCTGCTGAAATGGATATAGCTTTATTTACACTGTAACGTCACCCAGAGGTACTCTCTCTCTGGTGCTGCTGAAACGGATATAGCTGGCTTTATTTACACTGTAACGTCACCCAGAGGTACTCTCTCTCTGGTGCTGCTGAAATGGATATAGCTGGCTTTATTTACACTGTAACGTCACCTAGAGGTACTCTCTCTCTGGTGCTGCTGAAATGGATATAGCTGGCTTTATTTACACTGTAACGTCACCTAGAGGTACTCTCTCTCTGGTGCTGCTGAAATGGATATAGCTGGCTTTATTTACACTGTAACGTCACCCAGAGGTACTCTCTCTCTGGTGCTGCTGAAATGGATATAGCTGGCTTTATTTACACTGTAACGTCACCCAGAGGTACTCTCTCTCTGGTGCTGCTGAAATGGATATAGCTTTATTTACACTGTAACGTCACCTAGAGGTACTCTCTCTCTGGTGCTGCTGAAATGGATATAGCTTTATTTACACTGTAACGTCACCCAGAGGTACTCTCTCTCTGGTGCTGCTGAAATGGATATAGCTTTATTTACACTGTAACGTCACCTAGAGGTACTCTCTCTCTGGTGCTGCTGAAATGGATATAGCTTTATTTACACTGTAACGTCACCTAGAGGTACTCTCTCTCTGGTGCTGCTGAAATGGATATAGATTTATTTACACTGTAACGTCACCCAGAGGTACTCTCTCTCTGGTGCTGCTGAAATGGATATAGCTTTATTTACACTGTAACGTCACCCAGAGGTACTCTCTCTCTGGTGCTGCTGAAATGGATATAGCTGGCTTTATTTACACTGTAACGTCACCTAGAGGTACTCTCTCTCTGGTGCTGCTGAAACGGATATAGCTGGCTTTATTTACACTGTAACGTCACCCAGAGGTACTCTCTCTCTGGTGCTGCTGAAATGGATATAGCTTTATTTACACTGTAACGTCACCTAGAGGTACTCTCTCTCTGGTGCTGCTGAAATGGATATAGCTTTATTTACACTGTAACGTCACCTAGAGGTACTCGCTCTCTGGTGCTGCTGAAACGGATATAGCTGGCTTTATTTACACTGTAACGTCACCCAGAGGTACTCTCTCTCTGGTGCTGCTGAAATGGATATAGCTTTATTTACACTGTAACGTCACCTAGAGGTACTCTCTCTCTGGTGCTGCTGAAACGGATATAGCTTTATTTACACTGTAACGTCACCTAGAGGTACTCTCTCTCTGGTGCTGCTGAAATGGATATATCTGGCTTTATTTACACTGTAACGTCACCCAGAGGTACTCTCTCTCTGGTGCTGCTGAAATGGATATAGCTTTATTTACACTGTAACGTCACCTAGAGGTACTCTCTCTCTGGTGCTGCTGAAATGGATATAGCTGGCTTTATTTACACTGTAACGTCACCCAGAGGTACTCTCTCTCTTGGCTGCTGAAATGGATATAGCTGGCTTTATTTACACTGTAACGTCACCCAGAGGTACTCTCTCTCTGTTGCTGCTGAAATGGATATAGCTTTATTTACACTGTAACGTCACCCAGAGGTACTCTCTCTCTGGTGCTGCTGAAACGGATATAGCTTTATTTACACTGTAACGTCACCTAGAGGTACTCTCTCTCTGGTGCTGCTGAAATGGATATAGCTTTATTTACACTGTAACGTCACCTAGAGGTACTCTCTCTCTGGTGCTGCTGAAATGGATATAGCTGGCTTTATTTACACTGTAACGTCACCCAGAGGTACTCTCTCTCTGGTGCTGCTGAAATGGATATAGCTTTATTTACACTGTAACGTCACCTAGAGGTACTCTCTCTCTGGTGCTGCTGAAATGGATATAGCTTTATTTACACTGTAACGTCACCTAGAGGTACTCTCTCTCTGGTGCTGCTGAAATGGATATATCTGGCTTTATTTACACTGTAACGTCACCCAGAGGTACTCTCTCTCTGGTGCTGCTGAAATGGATATAGCTTTATTTACACTGTAACGTCACCTAGAGGTACTCTCTCTCTGGTGCTGCTGAAATGGATATAGCTGGCTTTATTTACACTGTAACGTCACCCAGAGGTACTCTCTCTCTGGTGCTGCTGAAATGGATATAGCTTTATTTACACTGTAACGTCACCTAGAGGTACTCTCTCTCTGGTGCTGCTGAAACGGATATAGCTTTATTTACACTGTAACGTCACCTAGAGGTACTCTCTCTCTGGTGCTGCTGAAATGGATATATCTGGCTTTATTTACACTGTAACGTCACCCAGAGGTACTCTCTCTCTGGTGCTGCTGAAATGGATATAGCTTTATTTACACTGTAACGTCACCTAGAGGTACTCTCTCTCTGGTGCTGCTGAAATGGATATAGCTGGCTTTATTTACACTGTAACGTCACCCAGAGGTACTCTCTCTCTTGGCTGCTGAAATGGATATAGCTGGCTTTATTTACACTGTAACGTCACCCAGAGGTACTCTCTCTCTGTTGCTGCTGAAATGGATATAGCTTTATTTACACTGTAACGTCACCCAGAGGTACTCTCTCTCTGGTGCTGCTGAAACGGATATAGCTTTATTTACACTGTAACGTCACCTAGAGGTACTCTCTCTCTGGTGCTGCTGAAATGGATATAGCTTTATTTACACTGTAACGTCACCTAGAGGTACTCTCTCTCTGGTGCTGCTGAAATGGATATAGCTGGCTTTATTTACACTGTAACGTCACCCAGAGGTACTCTCTCTCTGGTGCTGCTGAAATGGATATAGCTTTATTTACACTGTAACGTCACCTAGAGGTACTCTCTCTCTGGTGCTGCTGAAATGGATATAGCTTTATTTACACTGTAACGTCACCTAGAGGTACTCTCTCTCTGGTGCTGCTGAAATGGATATATCTGGCTTTATTTACACTGTAATGTCACCCAGAGGTACTCTCTCTCTGGTGCTGCTGAAATGGATATAGCTTTATTTACACTGTAACGTCACCTAGAGGTACTCTCTCTCTGGTGCTGCTGAAATGGATATAGCTGGCTTTATTTACACTGTAACGTCACCCAGAGGTACTCTCTCTCTGGTGCTGCTGAAATGGATATAGCTGGCTTTATTTACACTGTAACGTCACCCAGAGGTACTCTCTCTCTGGTGCTGCTGAAATGGATATAGCTTTATTTACACTGTAACGTCACCCAGAGGTACTCTCTCTCTGGTGCTGCTGAAATGGATATAGCTGGCTTTATTTACACTGTAACGTCACCCAGAGGTACTCTCTCTCTGGTGCTGCTGAAATGGATATAGCTTTATTTACACTGTAACGTCACCTAGAGGTACTCTCTCTCTGGTGCTGCTGAAATGGATATAGCTTTATTTACACTGTAACGTCACCTAGAGGTACTCGCTCTCTGGTGCTGCTGAAACGGATATAGCTGGCTTTATTTACACTGTAACGTCACCCAGAGGTACTCTCTCTCTGGTGCTGCTGAAACGGATATAGCTGGCTTTATTTACACTGTAACGTCACCTAGAGGTACTCTCTCTCTGGTGCTGCTGAAACGGATATAGCTGGCTTTATTTACACTGTAACGTCACCTAGAGGTACTCTCTCTCTGGTGCTGCTGAAACGGATATAGCTGGCTTTATTTACACTGTAACGTCACCCAGAGGTACTCTCTCTCTGGTGCTGCTGAAATGGATATAGCTTTATTTACACTGTAACGTCACCTAGAGGTACTCTCTCTCTGGTGCTGCTGAAACGGATATAGCTTTATTTACACTGTAACGTCACCTAGAGGTACTCTCTCTCTGGTGCTGCTGAAATGGATATATCTGGCTTTATTTACACTGTAACGTCACCCAGAGGTACTCTCTCTCTGGTGCTGCTGAAATGGATATAGCTTTATTTACACTGTAACGTCACCTAGAGGTACTCTCTCTCTGGTGCTGCTGAAATGGATATATCTGGCTTTATTTACACTGTAACGTCACCCAGAGGTACTCTCTCTCTGGTGCTGCTGAAATGGATATAGCTTTATTTACACTGTAACGTCACCTAGAGGTACTCTCTCTCTGGTGCTGCTGAAATGGATATAGCTGGCTTTATTTACACTGTAACGTCACCCAGAGGTACTCTCTCTCTGGTGCTGCTGAAATGGATATAGCTGGCTTTATTTACACTGTAACGTCACCCAGAGGTACTCTCTCTCTGTTGCTGCTGAAATGGATATAGCTTTATTTACACTGTAACGTCACCCAGAGGTACTCTCTCTCTGGTGCTGCTGAAACGGATATAGCTTTATTTACACTGTAACGTCACCTAGAGGTACTCTCTCTCTGGTGCTGCTGAAATGGATATAGCTTTATTTACACTGTAACGTCACCTAGAGGTACTCTCTCTCTGGTGCTGCTGAAATGGATATAGCTGGCTTTATTTACACTGTAACGTCACCCAGAGGTACTCTCTCTCTGGTGCTGCTGAAATGGATATAGCTTTATTTACACTGTAACGTCACCTAGAGGTACTCTCTCTCTGGTGCTGCTGAAATGGATATAGCTTTATTTACACTGTAACGTCACCTAGAGGTACTCTCTCTCTGGTGCTGCTGAAATGGATATATCTGGCTTTATTTACACTGTAACGTCACCCAGAGGTACTCTCTCTCTGGTGCTGCTGAAATGGATATAGCTTTATTTACACTGTAACGTCACCTAGAGGTACTCTCTCTCTGGTGCTGCTGAAATGGATATAGCTGGCTTTATTTACACTGTAACGTCACCCAGAGGTACTCTCTCTCTGGTGCTGCTGAAATGGATATAGCTGGCTTTATTTACACTGTAACGTCACCCAGAGGTACTCTCTCTCTGTTGCTGCTGAAATGGATATAGCTTTATTTACACTGTAACGTCACCCAGAGGTACTCTCTCTCTGGTGCTGCTGAAACGGATATAGCTTTATTTACACTGTAACGTCACCTAGAGGTACTCTCTCTCTGGTGCTGCTGAAATGGATATAGCTTTATTTACACTGTAACGTCACCTAGAGGTACTCTCTCTCTGGTGCTGCTGAAATGGATATAGCTGGCTTTATTTACACTGTAACGTCACCCAGAGGTACTCTCTCTCTGGTGCTGCTGAAATGGATATAGCTTTATTTACACTGTAACGTCACCTAGAGGTACTCTCTCTCTGGTGCTGCTGAAATGGATATAGCTTTATTTACACTGTAACGTCACCCAGAGGTACTCTCTCTCTGGTGCTGCTGAAATGGAGATAGCTGGCTTTATTTACACTGTAACGTCACCCAGAGGTACTCTCTCTCTGGTGCTGCTGAAATGGATATAGCTGGCTTTATTTACACTGTAACGTCACCCAGAGGTACTCTCTCTCTGGTGCTGCTGAAATGGATATAGCTTTATTTACACTGTAACGTCACGTAGAGGTACTCTCTCTCTGGTGCTGCTGAAATGGATATAGCTTTATTTACACTGTAACGTCACCTAGAGGTACTCTCTCTCTGTTGCTGCTGAAATGGATATAGCTGGCTTTATTTACACTGTAACGTCACCCAGAGGTACTCTCTCTCTGGTACTGCTGAAATGGATATAGCTGGCTTTATTTACACTGTAACGTCACCTAGAGGTACTCTCTCTCTGGTGCTGCTGAAACGGATATAGCTGGCTTTATTTACACTGTAACGTCACCCAGAGGTACTCTCTCTCTGGTGCTGCTGAAATGGATATAGCTGGCTTTATTTACACTGTAACGTCACCCAGAGGTACTCTCTCTCTGGTGCTGCTGAAATGGATATAGCTTTATTTACACTGTAACGTCACCCAGAGGTACTCTCTCTCTGGTGCTGCTGAAATGGATATAGCTTTATTTACACTGTAACGTCACCCAGAGGTACTCTCTCTCTGGTGCTGCTGAAATGGATATAGCTGGCTTTATTTACACTGTAACGTCACCCAGAGGTACTCTCTCTCTGGTGCTGCTGAAATGGATATAGCTTTATTTACACTGTAACGTCACCTAGAGGTACTCTCTCTCTGGTGCTGCTGAAATGGATATAGCTTTATTTACACTGTAACGTCACCTAGAGGTACTCGCTCTCTGGTGCTGCTGAAACGGATATAGCTGGCTTTATTTACACTGTAACGTCACCCAGAGGTACTCTCTCTCTGGTGCTGCTGAAACGGATATAGCTGGCTTTATTTACACTGTAACGTCACCTAGAGGTACTCTCTCTCTGGTGCTGCTGAAACGGATATAGCTGGCTTTATTTACACTGTAACGTCACCTAGAGGTACTCTCTCTCTGGTGCTGCTGAAACGGATATAGCTGGCTTTATTTACACTGTAACGTCACCCAGAGGTACTCTCTCTCTGGTGCTGCTGAAATGGATATAGCTTTATTTACACTGTAACGTCACCTAGAGGTACTCTCTCTCTGGTGCTGCTGAAACGGATATAGCTTTATTTACACTGTAACGTCACCTAGAGGTACTCTCTCTCTGGTGCTGCTGAAATGGATATATCTGGCTTTATTTACACTGTAACGTCACCCAGAGGTACTCTCTCTCTGGTGCTGCTGAAATGGATATAGCTTTATTTACACTGTAACGTCACCTAGAGGTACTCTCTCTCTGGTGCTGCTGAAATGGATATAGCTGGCTTTATTTACACTGTAACGTCACCCAGAGGTACTCTCTCTCTGGTGCTGCTGAAATGGATATAGCTGGCTTTATTTACACTGTAACGTCACCCAGAGGTACTCTCTCTCTGTTGCTGCTGAAATGGATATAGCTTTATTTACACTGTAACGTCACCCAGAGGTACTCTCTCTCTGGTGCTGCTGAAACGGATATAGCTTTATTTACACTGTAACGTCACCTAGAGGTACTCTCTCTCTGGTGCTGCTGAAATGGATATAGCTTTATTTACACTGTAACGTCACCTAGAGGTACTCTCTCTCTGGTGCTGCTGAAATGGATATAGCTGGCTTTATTTACACTGTAACGTCACCCAGAGGTACTCTCTCTCTGGTGCTGCTGAAATGGATATAGCTTTATTTACACTGTAACGTCACCTAGAGGTACTCTCTCTCTGGTGCTGCTGAAATGGATATAGCTTTATTTACACTGTAACGTCACCCAGAGGTACTCTCTCTCTGGTGCTGCTGAAATGGATATAGCTGGCTTTATTTACACTGTAACGTCACCCAGAGGTACTCTCTCTCTGGTGCTGCTGAAATGGATATAGCTGGCTTTATTTACACTGTAACGTCACCCAGAGGTACTCTCTCTCTGGTGCTGCTGAAATGGATATAGCTTTATTTACACTGTAACGTCACCTAGAGGTACTCTCTCTCTGGTGCTGCTGAAATGGATATAGCTTTATTTACACTGTAACGTCACCTAGAGGTACTCTCTCTCTGTTGCTGCTGAAATGGATATAGCTGGCTTTATTTACACTGTAACGTCACCCAGAGGTACTCTCTCTCTGGTACTGCTGAAATGGATATAGCTGGCTTTATTTACACTGTAACGTCACCCAGAGGTACTCTCTCTCTGGTGCTGCTGAAATGGATATAGCTTTATTTACACTGTAACGTCACCTAGAGGTACTCTCTCTCTGGTGCTGCTGAAACGGATATAGCTTTATTTACACTGTAACGTCACCTATAGGTACTCTCTCTCTGGTGCTGCTGAAATGGATATATCTGGCTTTATTTACACTGTAACGTCACCCAGAGGTACTCTCTCTCTGGTGCTGCTGAAATGGATATAGCTTTATTTACACTGTAACGTCACCTAGAGGTACTCTCTCTCTGGTGCTGCTGAAATGGATATAGCTGGCTTTATTTACACTGTAACGTCACCCAGAGGTACTCTCTCTCTGGTGCTGCTGAAATGGATATAGCTGGCTTTATTTACACTGTAACGTCACCCAGAGGTACTCTCTCTCTGTTGCTGCTGAAATGGATATAGCTTTATTTACACTGTAACGTCACCCAGAGGTACTCTCTCTCTGGTGCTGCTGAAACGGATATAGCTTTATTTACACTGTAACGTCACCTAGAGGTACTCTCTCTCTGGTGCTGCTGAAATGGATATAGCTTTATTTACACTGTAACGTCACCTAGAGGTACTCTCTCTCTGGTGCTGCTGAAATGGATATAGCTTTATTTACACTGTAACGTCACCTAGAGGTACTCTCTCTCTGGTGCTGCTGAAACGGATATAGCTTTATTTACACTGTAACGTCACCTATAGGTACTCTCTCTCTGGTGCTGCTGAAATGGATATATCTGGCTTTATTTACACTGTAACGTCACCCAGAGGTACTCTCTCTCTGGTGCTGCTGAAATGGATATAGCTTTATTTACACTGTAACGTCACCTAGAGGTACTCTCTCTCTGGTGCTGCTGAAATGGATATAGCTGGCTTTATTTACACTGTAACGTCACCCAGAGGTACTCTCTCTCTGGTGCTGCTGAAATGGATATAGCTGGCTTTATTTACACTGTAACGTCACCCAGAGGTACTCTCTCTCTGTTGCTGCTGAAATGGATATAGCTTTATTTACACTGTAACGTCACCCAGAGGTACTCTCTCTCTGGTGCTGCTGAAACGGATATAGCTTTATTTACACTGTAACGTCACCTAGAGGTACTCTCTCTCTGGTGCTGCTGAAATGGATATAGCTTTATTTACACTGTAACGTCACCTAGAGGTACTCTCTCTCTGGTGCTGCTGAAATGGATATAGCTGGCTTTATTTACACTGTAACGTCACCCAGAGGTACTCTCTCTCTGGTGCTGCTGAAATGGATATAGCTTTATTTACACTGTAACGTCACCTAGAGGTACTCTCTCTCTGGTGCTGCTGAAATGGATATAGCTTTATTTACACTGTAACGTCACCCAGAGGTACTCTCTCTCTGGTGCTGCTGAAATGGATATAGCTGGCTTTATTTACACTGTAACGTCACCCAGAGGTACTCTCTCTCTGGTGCTGCTGAAATGGATATAGCTTTATTTACACTGTAACGTCACCTAGAGGTACTCTCTCTCTGGTGCTGCTGAAATGGATATAGCTTTATTTACACTGTAACGTCACCTAGAGGTACTCGCTCTCTGGTGCTGCTGAAATGGATATAGCTTTATTTACACTGTAATGTCACCTAGAGGTACTCTCTCTCTGGTGCTGCTGAAATGGATATAGCTTTATTTACACTGTAACGTCACCTAGAGGTACTCTCTCTCTGGTGCTGCTGAAATGGATATAGCTTTATTTACACTGTAACGTCACCTAGAGGTACTCTCTCTCTGGTGCTGCTGAAATGGATATAGCTTTATTTACACTGTAACGTCACCTAGAGGTACTCTCTCTCTGTTGCTGCTGAAATGGATATAGCTGGCTTTATTTACACTGTAACGTCACCCAGAGGTACTCTCTCTCTGGTACTGCTGAAATGGATATAGCTGGCTTTATTTACACTGTAACGTCACCTAGAGGTACTCTCTCTCTGGTGCTGCTGAAACGGATATAGCTGGCTTTATTTACACTGTAACGTCACCCAGAGGTACTCTCTCTCTGGTGCTGCTGAAATGGATATAGCTGGCTTTATTTACACTGTAACGTCACCCAGAGGTACTCTCTCTCTGGTGCTGCTGAAATGGATATAGCTTTATTTACACTGTAACGTCACCCAGAGGTACTCTCTCTCTGGTGCTGCTGAAATGGATATAGCTTTATTTACACTGTAACGTCACCCAGAGGTACTCTCTCTCTGGTGCTGCTGAAATGGATATAGCTGGCTTTATTTACACTGTAACGTCACCTAGAGGTACTCTCTCTCTGGTGCTGCTGAAATGGATATAGCTGGCTTTATTTACACTGTAACGTCACCTAGAGGTACTCTCTCTCTGGTGCTGCTGAAATGGATATAGCTGGCTTTATTTACACTGTAACGTCACCTAGAGGTACTCTCTCTCTGGTGCTGCTGAAATGGATATAGCTGGCTTTATTTACACTGTAACGTCACCCAGAGGTACTCTCTCTCTGGTGCTGCTGAAATGGATATAGCTTTATTTACACTGTAACGTCACCTAGAGGTACTCTCTCTCTGGTGCTGCTGAAATGGATATAGCTTTATTTACACTGTAACGTCACCTAGAGGTACTCTCTCTCTGGTGCTGCTGAAATGGATATAGCTGGCTTTATTTACACTGTAACGTCACCCAGAGGTACTCTCTCTCTGGTGCTGCTGAAATGGATATAGCTTTATTTACACTGTAACGTCACCCAAAGGTACTCTCTCTCTGCTGCTGCTGAAATGGATATAGCTATATTTACACTGTAACGTCACCCAGAGGTACTCTCTCTCTGGTACTGCTGAAATGGATATAGCTGGCTTTATTTACACTGTAACGTCACCCAGAGGTACTCTCTCTCTGGTGCTGCTGAAATGGATATAGCTTTATTTACACTGTAACGTCACCCAGAGGTACTCTCTCTCTGGTGCTGCTGAAATGGATATAGCTTTATTTACACTGTAACGTCACCTAGAGGTACTCTCTCTCTGGTGCTGCTGAAATGGATATAGCTGGCTTTATTTACACTGTAACGTCACCCAGAGGTACTCTCTCTCTGGTGCTGCTGAAATGGATATAGCTTTATTTACACTGTAACGTCACCTAGAGGTACTCTCTCTCTGGTGCTGCTGAAATGGATATAGCTGGCTTTATTTACACTGTAACGTCACCCAGAGGTACCCTCTCTCTGGTGCTGCTGAAATGGATATAGCTTTATTTACACTGTAACGTCACCTAGAGGTACTCTCTCTCTGGTGCTGCTGAAATGGATATAGCTTTATTTACACTGTAACGTCACCTAGAAGTACTCTCTCTCTGTTGCTGCTGAAATGGATATAGCTGGCTTTATTTACACTGTAACGTCACCCAGAGGTACTCTCTCTCTGGTACTGCTGAAATGGATATAGCTGGCTTTATTTACACTGTAACGTCACCTAGAGGTACTCTCTCTCTGGTGCTGCTGAAACGGATATAGCTGGCTTTATTTACACTGTAACGTCACCCAGAGGTACTCTCTCTCTGGTGCTGCTGAAATGGATATAGCTGGCTTTATTTACACTGTAACGTCACCCAGAGGTACTCTCTCTCTGGTGCTGCTGAAATGGATATAGTTTTATTTACACTGTAACGTCACCCAGAGGTACTCTCTCTCTGGTGCTGCTGAAATGGATATAGCTTTATTTACACTGTAACGTCACCCAGAGGTACTCTCTCTCTGGTGCTGCTGAAATGGATATAGCTGGCTTTATTTACACTGTAACGTCACCTAGAGGTACTCTCTCTCTGGTGCTGCTGAAATGGATATAGCTGGCTTTATTTACACTGTAACGTCACCTAGAGGTACTCTCTCTCTGGTGCTGCTGAAATGGATATAGCTGGCTTTATTTACACTGTAACGTCACCTAGAGGTACTCTCTCTCTGGTGCTGCTGAAATGGATATAGCTTTATTTACACTGTAACGTCACCTAGAGGTACTCTCTCTCTGGTGCTGCTGAAATGGATATAGCTGGCTATATTTACACTGTAACGTCACCCAGAGGTACTCTCTCTCTGGTGCTGCTGAAATGGATATAGCTTTATTTACACTGTAACGTCACCTAGAGGTACTCTCTCTCTGGTGCTGCTGAAATGGATATAGCTTTATTTACACTGTAACGTCACCCAGAGGTACTCTCTCTCTGGTGCTGCTGAAATGGATATAGCTATATTTACACTGTAACGTCACCCAGAGGTACTCTCTCTCTGGTACTGCTGAAATGGATATAGCTGGCTTTATTTACACTGTAACGTCACCCAGAGGTACTCTCTCTCTGGTGCTGCTGAAATGGATATAGCTTTATTTACACTGTAACGTCACCCAGAGGTACTCTCTCTCTGGTGCTGCTGAAATGGATATAGCTTTATTTACACTGTAACGTCACCTAGAGGTACTCTCTCTCTGGTGCTGCTGAAATGGATATAGCTGGCTTTATTTACACTGTAACGTCACCCAGAGGTACTCTCTCTCTGGTGCTGCTGAAATGGATATAGCTTTATTTACACTGTAACGTCACCTAGAGGTACTCTCTCTCTGGTGCTGCTGAAATGGATATAGCTGGCTTTATTTACACTGTAACGTCACCCAGAGGTACTCTCTCTCTGGTGCTGCTGAAATGGATATAGCTTTATTTACACTGTAACGTCACCTAGAGGTACTCTCTCTCTGGTGCTGCTGAAATGGATATAGCTTTATTTACACTGTAACGTCACCTAGAGGTGCTCTCTCTCTGGTGCTTCTGAAATGGATATAGCTGGCTTTATTTACACTGTAACGTCACCCAGAGGTACTCTCTCTCTGGTGCTGCTGAAATGGATATAGCTGGCTTTATTTACACTGTAACGTCACCCAGAGGTACTCTCTCTCTGGTGCTGCTGAAATGGATATAGCTTTATTTACACTGTAACGTCACCCAGAGGTACTCTCTCTCTGGTGCTGCTGAAATGGATATAGCTGGCTTTATTTACACTGTAACGTCACCTAGAGGTACTCTCTCTCTGGTGCTGCTGAAATGGATATAGCTGGCTTTATTTACACTGTAACGTCACCCAGAGGTACTCTCTCTCTGGTGCTGCTGAAATGGATATAGCTTTATTTACACTGTAACGTCACCCAGAGGTACTCTCTCTCTGGTGCTGCTGAAATGGATATAGCTGGCTTTATTTACACTGTAACGTCACCCAGAGGTACTCTCTCTCTGGTGCTGCTGAAATGGATATAGCTTTATTTACACTGTAACGTCACCTAGAGGTACTCTCTCTCTGGTGCTGCTGAAATGGATATAGCTTTATTTACACTGTAACGTCACCTAGAGGTACTCTCTCTCTGGTGCTGCTGAAATGGATATAGCTTTATTTACACTGTAAAGTCACCTAGAGGTACTCTCTCTCTGGTGCTGCTGAAATGGATATAGCTTTATTTACACTGTAACGTCACCCAGAGGTACTCTCTCTCTGGTGCTGCTGAAACGGATATAGCTGGCTTTATTTACACTGTAACGTCACCCAGAGGTACTCTCTCTCTGGTGCTGCTGAAATGGATATAGCTTTATTTACACTGTAACGTCACCCAGAGGTACTCTCTCTCTGGTGCTGCTGAAATGGATATAGCTTTATTTACACTGTAACGTCACCCAGAGGTACTCTCTCTCTGGTGCTGCTGAAATGGATATAGCTTTATTTACACTGTAACGTCACCTAGAGGTACTCTCTCTCTGGTGCTGCTGAAATGGATATAGCTTTATTTACACTGTAACGTCACCCAGAGGTACTCTCTCTCTGGTGCTGCTGAAATGGATATAGCTTTATTTACACTGTAACGTCACCCAGAGGTACTCTCTCTCTGGTGCTGCTGAAATGGATATAGCTTTATTTACACTGTAACGTCACCTAGAGGTACTCTCTCTCTGGTGCTGCTGAAATGGATATAGCTTTATTTACACTGTAACGTCACCTAGAGGTACTCTCTCTCTGGTGCTGCTGAAATGGATATAGATTTATTTACACTAACGTCACCCAGAGGTACTCTCTCTCTGGTGCTGCTGAAATGGATATAGCTTTATTTACACTGTAACGTCACCCAGAGGTACTCTCTCTCTGGTGCTGCTGAAATGGATATAGCTGGCTTTATTTACACTGTAACGTCACCTAGAGGTACTCTCTCTCTGGTGCTGCTGAAACGGATATAGCTGGCTTTATTTACACTGTAACGTCACCCAGAGGTACTCTCTCTCTCTGGTGCTGCTGAAATGGATATAGCTTTATTTACACTGTAACGTCACCTAGAGGTACTCTCTCTCTGGTGCTGCTGAAATGGATATAGCTTTATTTACACTGTAACGTCACCTAGAGGTACTCTCTCTCTGGTGCTGCTGAAACGGATATAGCTGGCTTTTTTACACTGTAACGTCACCTAGAGGTACTCTCTCTCTGGTGCTGCTGAAACGGATATAGCTGGCTTTATTTATACTGTAACGTCACCCAGAGGTACTCTCTCTCTGGTGCTGCTGAAACGGATATAGCTGGCTTTATTTACACTGTAACGTCACCCAGAGGTACTCTCTCTCTGGTGCTGCTGAAATGGATATAGCTTTATTTACACTGTAACGTCACCTAGAGGTACTCTCTCTCTGGTGCTGCTGAAACGGATATAGCTTTATTTACACTGTAACGTCACCTAGAGGTACTCTCTCTCTGGTGCTGCTGAAATGGATATAGCTTTATTTACACTGTAACGTCACCTAGAGGTACTCTCTCTCTGGTGCTGCTGAAATGGATATAGCTGGCTTTATTTACACTGTAACGTCACCCAGAGGTACTCTCTCTCTGGTGCTGCTGAAATGGATATAGCTTTTTTTACACTGTAACGTCACCTAGATGTACTCTCTCTCTGGTGCTGCTGAAATGGATATAGCTTTATTTACACTGTAACGTCACCCAGAGGTACTCTCTCTCTGGTGCTGCTGAAATGGATATAGCTTTATTTACACTGTAACGTCACCCAGAGGTACTCTCTCTCTGGTGCTGCTGAAATGGATATAGCTGGCTTTATTTACACTGTAACGTCACCTAGAGGTACTCTCTCTCTGGTGCTGCTGAAATGGATATAGCTGGCTTTATTTACACTGTAACGTCACCTAGAGGTACTCTCTCTCTGGTGCTGCTGAAATGGATATAGCTGGCTTTATTTACACTGTAACGTCACCTAGAGGTACTCTCTCTCTGGTGCTGCTGAAATGGATATAGCTTTATTTACACTGTAACGTCACCTAGAGGTACTCTCTCTCTGGTGCTGCTGAAATGGATATAGCTGGCTTTATTTACACTGTAACGTCACCCAGAGGTACTCTCTCTCTGGTGCTGCTGAAATGGATATAGCTTTATTTACACTGTAACGTCACCTAGAGGTACTCTCTCTCTGGTGCTGCTGAAATGGATATAGCTTTATTTACACTGTAACGTCACCCAGAGGTACTCTCTCTCTGGTGCTGCTGAAATGGATATAGCTATATTTACACTGTAACGTCACCCAGAGGTACTCTCTCTCTGGTACTGCTGAAATGGATATAGCTGGCTTTATTTACACTGTAACGTCACCCAGAGGTACTCTCTCTCTGGTGCTGCTGAAATGGATATAGCTTTATTTACACTGTAACGTCACCCAGAGGTACTCTCTCTCTGGTGCTGCTGAAATGGATATAGCTTTATTTACACTGTAACGTCACCTAGAGGTACTCTCTCTCTGGTGCTGCTGAAATGGATATAGCTGGCTTTATTTACACTGTAACGTCACCCAGAGGTACTCTCTCTCTGGTGCTGCTGAAATGGATATAGCTTTATTTACACTGTAACGTCACCTAGAGGTACTCTCTCTCTGGTGCTGCTGAAATGGATATAGCTGGCTTTATTTACACTGTAACGTCACCCAGAGGTACTCTCTCTCTGGTGCTGCTGAAATGGATATAGCTTTATTTACACTGTAACGTCACCTAGAGGTACTCTCTCTCTGGTGCTGCTGAAATGGATATAGCTTTATTTACACTGTAACGTCACCTAGAGGTGCTCTCTCTCTGGTGCTTCTGAAATGGATATAGCTGGCTTTATTTACACTGTAACGTCACCCAGAGCTACTCTCTCTCTGGTGCTGCTGAAATGGATATAGCTGGCTTTATTTACACTGTAACGTCACCCAGAGGTACTCTCTCTCTGGTGCTGCTGAAATGGATATAGCTTTATTTACACTGTAACGTCACCCAGAGGTACTCTCTCTCTGGTGCTGCTGAAATGGATATAGCTGGCTTTATTTACACTGTAACGTCACCTAGAGGTACTCTCTCTCTGGTGCTGCTGAAATGGATATAGCTGGCTTTATTTACACTGTAACGTCACCCAGAGGTACTCTCTCTCTGGTGCTGCTGAAATGGATATAGCTTTATTTACACTGTAACGTCACCCAGAGGTACTCTCTCTCTGGTGCTGCTGAAATGGATATAGCTGGCTTTATTTACACTGTAACGTCACCCAGAGGTACTCTCTCTCTGGTGCTGCTGAAATGGATATAGCTTTATTTACACTGTAACGTCACCTAGAGGTACTCTCTCTCTGGTGCTGCTGAAATGGATATAGCTTTATTTACACTGTAACGTCACCTAGAGGTACTCTCTCTCTGGTGCTGCTGAAATGGATATAGCTTTATTTACACTGTAAAGTCACCTAGAGGTACTCTCTCTCTGGTGCTGCTGAAATGGATATAGCTTTATTTACACTGTAACGTCACCCAGAGGTACTCTCTCTCTGGTGCTGCTGAAACGGATATAGCTGGCTTTATTTACACTGTAACGTCACCCAGAGGTACTCTCTCTCTGGTGCTGCTGAAATGGATATAGCTTTATTTACACTGTAACGTCACCCAGAGGTACTCTCTCTCTGGTGCTGCTGAAATGGATATAGCTTTATTTACACTGTAACGTCACCCAGAGGTACTCTCTCTCTGGTGCTGCTGAAATGGATATAGCTTTATTTACACTGTAACGTCACCTAGAGGTACTCTCTCTCGGGTGCTGCTGAAATGGATATAGCTTTATTTACACTGTAACGTCACCCAGAGGTACTCTCTCTCTGGTGCTGCTGAAATGGATATAGCTTTATTTACACTGTAACGTCACCCAGAGGTACTCTCTCTCTGGTGCTGCTGAAATGGATATAGCTTTATTTACACTGTAACGTCACCTAGAGGTACTCTCTCTCTGGTGCTGCTGAAATGGATAAAGCTTTATTTACACTGTAACGTCACCTAGAGGTACTCTCTCTCTGGTGCTGCTGAAATGGATATAGATTTATTTACACTGTAACGTCACCCAGAGGTACTCTCTCTCTGGTGCTGCTGAAATGGATATAGCTTTATTTACACTGTAACGTCACCCAGAGGTACTCTCTCTCTGGTGCTGCTGAAATGGATATAGCTGGCTTTATTTACACTGTAACGTCACCTAGAGGTACTCTCTCTCTGGTGCTGCTGAAACGGATATAGCTGGCTTTATTTACACTGTAACGTCACCCAGAGGTACTCTCTGTCTCTGGTGCTGCTGAAATGGATATAGCTTTATTTACACTGTAACGTCACCTAGAGGTACTCTCTCTCTGGTGCTGCTGAAATGGATATAGCTTTATTTACACTGTAACGTCACCTAGAGGTACTCTCTCTCTGGTGCTGCTGAAACGGATATAGCTGGCTTTTTTACACTGTAACGTCACCTAGAGGTACTCTCTCTCTGGTGCTGCTGAAACGGATATAGCTGGCTTTATTTATACTGTAACGTCACCCAGAGGTACTCTCTCTCTGGTGCTGCTGAAACGGATATAGCTGGCTTTATTTACACTGTAACGTCACCCAGAGGTACTCTCTCTCTGGTGCTGCTGAAATGGATATAGCTTTATTTACACTGTAACGTCACCTAGAGGTACTCTCTCTCTGGTGCTGCTGAAACGGATATAGCTTTATTTACACTGTAACGTCACCTAGAGGTACTCTCTCTCTGGTGCTGCTGAAATGGATATAGCTTTATTTACACTGTAACGTCACCTAGAGGTACTCTCTCTCTGGTGCTGCTGAAATGGATATAGCTGGCTTTATTTACACTGTAACGTCACCCAGAGGTACTCTCTCTCTGGTGCTGCTGAAATGGATATAGCTTTTTTTACACTGTAACGTCACCTAGATGTACTCTCTCTCTGGTGCTGCTGAAATGGATATAGCTGGCTTTATTTACACTGTAACGTCACCTAGAGGTACTCTCTCTCTGGTGCTGCTGAAATGGATATAGCTTTATTTACACTGTAACGTCACCTAGAGGTACTCTCTCTCTGGTGCTGCTGAAATGGATATAGCTGGCTTTATTTACACTGTAACGTCACCCAGAGGTACTCTCTCTCTGGTGCTGCTGAAATGGATATAGCTGGCTTTATTTACACTGTAACGTCACCCAGAGGTACTCTCTCTCTGTTGCTGCTGAAATGGATATAGCTTTATTTACACTGTAACGTCACCCAGAGGTACTCTCTCTCTGGTACTGCTGAAATGGATATAGCTGGCTTTATTTACACTGTAACGTCACCCAGAGGTACTCTCTCTCTGGTGCTGCTGAAATGGATATAGCTTTATTTACACTGTAACGTCACCTAGAGGTACTCTCTCTCTGGTGCTGCTGAAATGGATATAGCTTTATTTACACTGTAACGTCACCCAGAGGTACTCTCTCTCTGGTGCTGCTGAAATGGATATAGCTGGCTTTATTTACACTGTAACGTCACCCAGAGGTACTCTCTCTCTGGTGCTGCTGAAATGGATATAGCTGGCTTTATTTACACTGTAACGTCACCCAGAGGTACTCTCTCTCTGGTGCTGCTGAAATGGATATAGCTTTATTTACACTGTAACGTCACCCAGAGGTACTCTCTCTCTGGTGCTGCTGAAATGGATATAGCTGGCTTTATTTACACTG
Source organism: Coregonus lavaretus (assembly GCF_964263955.1). Lineage (NCBI taxonomy): Eukaryota > Metazoa > Chordata > Actinopteri > Salmoniformes > Salmonidae > Coregonus > Coregonus lavaretus. Next base: position 62,722,989 of record NC_139995.1, read on the forward strand.
TAACGTCACCCAGAGGTACTCTCTCTCTGGTACTGCTGAAATGGATATAGCTGGCTTTATTTACACTGTAACGTCACCTAGAGGTACTCTCTCTCTGGTGCTGCTGAAATGGATATAGCTTTATTTACACTGTAACGTCACCCAGAGGTACTCTCTCTCTGGTGCTGCTGAAATGGATATAGCTGGCTTTATTTACACTGTAACGTCACCCAGAGGTACTCTCTCTCTGGTGCTGCTGAAATGGATATAGCTGGCTTTATTTACACTGTAACGTCACCTAGAGGTACTCTCTCTCTGGTGCTGCTGAAATGGATATAGCTGGCTTTATTTACACTGTAACGTCACCTAGAGGTACTCTCTCTCTGGTGCTGCTGAAATGGATATAGCTTTATTTACACTGTAACGTCACCTAGAGGTACTCTCTCTCTGGTGCTGCTGAAATGGATATAGCTTTATTTACACTGTAACGTCACCTAGAGGTACTCTCTCTCTGGTGCTGCTGAAATGGATATAGCTTTATTTACACTGTAACGTCACCTAGAGGTACTCTCTCTCTGGTGCTGCTGAAACGGATATAGCTTTATTTACACTGTAACGTCACCCAGAGGTACTCTCTCTCTGGTGCTGCTGAAATGGATATAGCTATATTTACACTGTAACGTCACCCAGAGGTACTCTCTCTCTGGTGCTGCTGAAATGGATATAGCTGGCTTTATTTACACTGTAACGTCACCCAGAGGTACTCTCTCTCTGGTGCTGCTGAAATGGATATAGCTGGCTTTATTTACACTGTAACGTCACCCAGAGGTACTCTCTCTCTGTTGCTGCTGAAATGGATATAGCTTTATTTACACTGTAACGTCACCCAGAGGTACTCTCTCTCTGGTGCTGCTGAAATGGATATAGCTTTATTTACACTGTAACGTCACCTAGAGGTACTCTCTCTCTGGTGCTGCTGAAACGGATATAGCTTTATTTACACTGTAACGTCACCTAGAGGTACTCTCTCTCTGGTGCTGCTGAAATGGATATAGCTTTATTTACACTGCAACGTCACCTAGAGGTACTCTCTCTCTGGTGCTGCTGAAACGGATATAGCTGGCTTTATTTACACTGTAACGTCACCCAGAGGTACTCTCTCTCTGGTGCTGCTGAAATGGATATAGCTGGCTTTATTTACACTGTAACGTCACCCAGAGGTACTCTCTCTCTGTTGCTGCTGAAATGGATATAGCTTTATTTACACTGTAACGTCACCCAGAGGTACTCTCTCTCTGGTGCTGCTGAAATGGATATAGCTTTATTTACACTGTAACGTCACCTAGAGGTACTCTCTCTCTGGTGCTGCTGAAACGGATATAGCTTTATTTACACTGTAACGTCACCTAGAGGTACTCTCTCTCTGGTGCTGCTGAAATGGATATAGCTTTATTTACACTGCAACGTCACCTAGAGGTACTCTCTCTCTGGTGCTGCTGAAACGGATATAGCTGGCTTTATTTACACTGTAACGTCACCCAGAGGTACTCTCTCTCTGGTGCTGCTGAAACGGATATAGCTGGCTTTATTTACACTGTAACGTCACCTAGAGGTACTATCTCTCTGGTGCTGCTGAAATGGATATAGCTTTATTTACACTGTAACGTCACCCAGAGGTACTCTCTCTCTGGTGCTGCTGAAATGGATATAGCTTTATTTACACTGTAACGTCACCTAGAGGTACTCTCTCTCTGGTGCTGCTGAAATGGATATAGCTGGCTTTATTTACACTGTAACGTCACCCAGAGGTACTCTCTCTCTGGTGCTGCTGAAATGGATATAGCTTTATTTACACTGTAACGTCACCTAGAGGTACTCTCTCTCTGGTGCTGCTGAAATGGATATAGCTTTATTTACACTGTAACGTCACCCAGAGGTACTCTCTCTCTGGTGCTGCTGAAATGGATATAGCTTTATTTACACTGTAACGTCACCTAGAGGTACTCTCGCTCTGGTGCTGCTGAAACGGATATAGCTTTATTTACACTGTAACGTCACCCAGAGGTACTCTCTCTCTGGTGCTGCTGAAATGGATATAGCTATATTTACACTGTAACGTCACCTAGAGGTACTCTCTCTCTGGTGCTGCTGAAATGGATATAGCTGGCTTTATTTACACTGTAACGTCACCCAGAGGTACTCTCTCTCTGTTGCTGCTGAAATGGATATAGCTTTATTTACACTGTAACGTCACCCAGAGGTACTCTCTCTCTGGTGCTGCTGAAATGGATATAGCTTTATTTACACTGTAACGTCACCTAGAGGTACTCTCTCTCTGGTGCTGCTGAAACGGATATAGCTTTATTTACACTGTAACGTCACCTAGAGGTACTCTCTCTCTGGTGCTGCTGAAATGGATATAGCTTTATTTACACTGTAACGTCACCTAGAGGTACTCTCTCTCTGGTGCTGCTGAAACGGATATAGCTGGCTTTATTTACACTGTAACGTCACCCAGAGGTACTCTCTCTCTGGTGCTGCTGAAACGGATATAGCTGGCTTTATTTACACTGTAACGTCACCTAGAGGTACTATCTCTCTGGTGCTGCTGAAATGGATATAGCTTTATTTACACTGTAACGTCACCCAGAGGTACTCTCTCTCTGGTGCTGCTGAAATGGATATAGCTTTATTTACACTGTAACGTCACCTAGAGGTACTCTCTCTCTGGTGCTGCTGAAATGGATATAGCTGGCTTTATTTACACTGTAACGTCACCCAGAGGTACTCTCTCTCTGTTGCTGCTGAAATGGATATAGCTTTATTTACACTGTAACGTCACCCAGAGGTACTCTCTCTCTGGTGCTGCTGAAATGGATATAGCTTTATTTACACTGTAACGTCACCTAGAGGTACTCTCTCTCTGGTTCTGCTGAAACGGATATAGCTGGCTTTATTTACACTGTAACGTCACCCAGAGGTACTCTCTCTCTGGTGCTGCTGAAACGGATATAGCTGGCTTTATTTACACTGTAACGTCACCTAGAGGTACTCTCTCTCTGGTGCTGCTGAAATGGATATAGCTTTATTTACACTGTAACGTCACCCAGAGGTACTCTCTCTCTGGTGCTGCTGAAATGGATATAGCTTTATTTACACTGTAACGTCACCTAGAGGTACTCTCTCTCTGGTGCTGCTGAAATGGATATAGCTGGCTTTATTTACACTGTAACGTCACCCAGAGGTACTCTCTCTCTGGTGCTGCTGAAATGGATATAGCTTTATTTACACTGTAACGTCACCTAGAGGTACTCTCTCTCTGGTGCTGCTGAAATGGATATAGCTTTATTTACACTGTAACGTCACCCAGAGGTACTCTCTCTCTGGTGCTGCTGAAATGGATATAGCTTTATTTACACTGTAACGTCACCCAGAGGTACTCTCTCTCTGGTGCTGCTGAAACGGATATAGCTTTATTTACACTGTAACGTCACCCAGAGGTACTCTCTCTCTGTTGCTGCTGAAATGGATATAGCTTTATTTACACTGTAACGTCACCCAGAGGTACTCTCTCTCTGGTGCTGCTGAAATGGATATAGCTTTATTTACACTGTAACGTCACCCAGAGGTACTCTCTCTCTGGTGCTGCTGAAACGGATATAGCTTTATTTACACTGTAACGTCACCCAGAGGTACTCTCTCTCTGGTGCTGCTGAAATGGATATAGCTGGCTTTATTTACACTGTAACGTCACCTAGAGGTACTCTCTCTCTGGTGCTGCTGAAACGGATATAGCTGGCTTTATTTACACTGTAACGTCACCTAGAGGTACTCTCTCTCTGGTGCTGCTGAAATGGATATAGCTGGCTTTATTTACACTGTAACGTCACCCAGAGGTACTCTCTCTCTGGTGCTGCTGAAATGGATATAGCTTTATTTACACTGTAACGTCACCCAGAGGTACTCTCTCTCTGGTGCTGCTGAAATGGATATAGCTTTATTTACACTGTAACGTCACCCAGAGGTACTCTCTCTCTGGTGCTGCTGAAATGGATATAGCTTTATTTACACTGTAACGTCACCTAGAGGTACTCTCTCTCTGGTGCTGCTGAAATGGATATAGCTGGCTTTATTTACACTGTAACGTCACCCAGAGGTACTCTCTCTCTGTTGCTGCTGAAATGGATATAGCTTTATTTACACTGTAACGTCACCCAGAGGTACTCTCTCTCTGGTGCTGCTGAAATGGATATAGCTTTATTTACACTGTAACGTCACCTAGAGGTACTCTCTCTCTGGTGCTGCTGAAACGGATATAGCTTTATTTACACTGTAACGTCACCTAGAGGTACTCTCTCTCTGGTGCTGCTGAAATGGATATAGCTTTATTTACACTGTAACGTCACCTAGAGGTACTCTCTCTCTGGTGCTGCTGAAACGGATATAGCTGTCTTTATTTACACTGTAACGTCACCCAGAGGTACTCTCTCTCTGGTGCTGCTGAAACGGATATAGCTGGCTTTATTTACACTGTAACGTCACCTAGAGGTACTCTCTCTCTGGTGCTGCTGAAATGGATATAGCTTTATTTACACTGTAACGTCACCCAGAGGTACTCTCTCTCTGGTGCTGCTGAAATGGATATAGCTTTATTTACACTGTAACGTCACCTAGAGGTACTCTCTCTCTGGTGCTGCTGAAATGGATATAGCTGGCTTTATTTACACTGTAACGTCACCCAGAGGTACTCTCTCTCTGGTGCTGCTGAAATGGATATAGCTTTATTTACACTGTAACGTCACCTAGAGGTACTCTCTCTCTGGTGCTGCTGAAATGGATATAGCTTTATTTACACTGTAACGTCACCTAGAGGTACTCTCTCTCGGGTGCTGCTGAAATGGATATAGCTTTATTTACACTGTAACGTCACCTAGAGGTACTCTCTCTCTGGTGCTGCTGAAATGGATATAGCTGGCTTTATTTACACTGTAACGTCACCTAGAGGTACTCTCTCTCTGGTGCTGCTGAAATGGATATAGCTGGCTTTATTTACACTGTAACGTCACCCAGAGGTACTCTCTCTCTGGTGCTGCTGAAATGGATATAGCTGGCTTTATTTACACTGTAACGTCACCCAGAGGTACTCTCTCTCTGGTGCTGCTGAAATGGATATAGCTTTATTTACACTGTAACGTCACCTAGAGGTACTCTCTCTCTGGTGCTGCTGAAATGGATATAGCTTTATTTACACTGTAACGTCACCTAGAGGTACTCTCTCTCTGGTGCTGCTGAAATGGATATAGCTTTATTTACACTGTAACGTCACCTAGAGGTACTCTCTCTCTGGTGCTGCTGAAATGGATATAGCTGGCTTTATTTACACTGTAACGTCACCCAGAGGTACTCTCTCTCTGGTGCTGCTGAAATGGATATAGCTTTATTTACACTGTAACGTCACCCAGAGGTAGTCTCTCTCTGGTGCTGCTGAAACGGATATAGCTGGCTTTATTTACACTGTAACGTCACCTAGAGGTACTCTCTCTCTGGTGCTGCTGAAATGGATATAGGTTTATTTACACTGTAACGTCACCTAGAGGTACTCTCTCTCTGGTGCTGCTGAAACGGATATAGCTTTATTTACACTGTAACGTCACCTAGAGGTACTCTCTCTCTGGTGCTGCTGAAATGGATATAGCTTTATTTACACTGTAACGTCACCTAGAGGTACTCTCTCTCTGGTGCTGCTGAAACGGATATAGCTGGCTTTATTTACACTGTAACGTCACCCAGAGGTACTCTCTCTCTGGTGCTGCTGAAACGGATATAGCTGGCTTTATTTACACTGTAACGTCACCTAGAGGTACTATCTCTCTGGTGCTGCTGAAATGGATATAGCTTTATTTACACTGTAACGTCACCCAGAGGTACTCTCTCTCTGGTGCTGCTGAAATGGATATAGCTTTATTTACACTGTAACGTCACCTAGAGGTACTCTCTCTCTGGTGCTGCTGAAATGGATATAGCTGGCTTTATTTACACTGTAACGTCACCCAGAGGTACTCTCTCTCTGTTGCTGCTGAAATGGATATAGCTTTATTTACACTGTAACGTCACCCAGAGGTACTCTCTCTCTGGTGCTGCTGAAATGGATATAGCTTTATTTACACTGTAACGTCACCTAGAGGTACTCTCTCTCTGGTTCTGCTGAAACGGATATAGCTGGCTTTATTTACACTGTAACGTCACCCAGAGGTACTCTCTCTCTGGTGCTGCTGAAACGGATATAGCTGGCTTTATTTACACTGTAACGTCACCTAGAGGTACTCTCTCTCTGGTGCTGCTGAAATGGATATAGCTTTATTTACACTGTAACGTCACCCAGAGGTACTCTCTCTCTGGTGCTGCTGAAATGGATATAGCTTTATTTACACTGTAACGTCACCTAGAGGTACTCTCTCTCTGGTGCTGCTGAAATGGATATAGCTGGCTTTATTTACACTGTAACGTCACCCAGAGGTACTCTCTCTCTGGTGCTGCTGAAATGGATATAGCTTTATTTACACTGTAACGTCACCTAGAGGTACTCTCTCTCTGGTGCTGCTGAAATGGATATAGCTTTATTTACACTGTAACGTCACCCAGAGGTACTCTCTCTCTGGTGCTGCTGAAATGGATATAGCTTTATTTACACTGTAACGTCACCCAGAGGTACTCTCTCTCTGGTGCTGCTGAAACGGATATAGCTTTATTTACACTGTAACGTCACCCAGAGGTACTCTCTCTCTGTTGCTGCTGAAATGGATATAGCTTTATTTACACTGTAACGTCACCCAGAGGTACTCTCTCTCTGGTGCTGCTGAAATGGATATAGCTTTATTTACACTGTAACGTCACCCAGAGGTACTCTCTCTCTGGTGCTGCTGAAACGGATATAGCTTTATTTACACTGTAACGTCACCCAGAGGTACTCTCTCTCTGGTGCTGCTGAAATGGATATAGCTGGCTTTATTTACACTGTAACGTCACCTAGAGGTACTCTCTCTCTGGTGCTGCTGAAACGGATATAGCTGGCTTTATTTACACTGTAACGTCACCTAGAGGTACTCTCTCTCTGGTGCTGCTGAAATGGATATAGCTGGCTTTATTTACACTGTAACGTCACCCAGAGGTACTCTCTCTCTGGTGCTGCTGAAATGGATATAGCTTTATTTACACTGTAACGTCACCCAGAGGTACTCTCTCTCTGGTGCTGCTGAAATGGATATAGCTTTATTTACACTGTAACGTCACCCAGAGGTACTCTCTCTCTGGTGCTGCTGAAATGGATATAGCTTTATTTACACTGTAACGTCACCTAGAGGTACTCTCTCTCTGGTGCTGCTGAAATGGATATAGCTGGCTTTATTTACACTGTAACGTCACCCAGAGGTACTCTCTCTCTGTTGCTGCTGAAATGGATATAGCTTTATTTACACTGTAACGTCACCCAGAGGTACTCTCTCTCTGGTGCTGCTGAAATGGATATAGCTTTATTTACACTGTAACGTCACCTAGAGGTACTCTCTCTCTGGTGCTGCTGAAACGGATATAGCTTTATTTACACTGTAACGTCACCTAGAGGTACTCTCTCTCTGGTGCTGCTGAAATGGATATAGCTTTATTTACACTGTAACGTCACCTAGAGGTACTCTCTCTCTGGTGCTGCTGAAACGGATATAGCTGGCTTTATTTACACTGTAACGTCACCCAGAGGTACTCTCTCTCTGGTGCTGCTGAAACGGATATAGCTGGCTTTATTTACACTGTAACGTCACCTAGAGGTACTCTCTCTCTGGTGCTGCTGAAATGGATATAGCTTTATTTACACTGTAACGTCACCCAGAGGTACTCTCTCTCTGGTGCTGCTGAAATGGATATAGCTTTATTTACACTGTAACGTCACCTAGAGGTACTCTCTCTCTGGTGCTGCTGAAATGGATATAGCTGGCTTTATTTACACTGTAACGTCACCCAGAGGTACTCTCTCTCTGGTGCTGCTGAAATGGATATAGCTTTATTTACACTGTAACGTCACCCAGAGGTACTCTCTCTCTGGTGCTGCTGAAACGGATATAGCTTTATTTACACTGTAACGTCACCTAGAGGTACTCTCTCTCTGGTGCTGCTGAAATGGATATAGCTTTATTTACACTGTAACGTCACCTAGAGGTACTCTCTCTCTGGTGCTGCTGAAATGGATATAGCTTTATTTACACTGTAACGTCACCTAGAGGTACTCTCTCTCTGGTGCTGCTGAAATGGATATAGCTGGCTTTATTTACACTGTAACGTCACCTAGAGGTACTCTCTCTCTGGTGCTGCTGAAATGGATATAGCTGGCTTTATTTACACTGTAACGTCACCCAGAGGTACTCTCTCTCTGGTGCTGCTGAAATGGATATAGCTGGCTTTATTTACACTGTAACGTCACCCAGAGGTACTCTCTCTCTGGTGCTGCTGAAATGGATATAGGCTTTATTTACACTGTAACGTCACCTAGAGGTACTCTCTCTCTGGTGCTGCTGAAATGGATATAGCTTTATTTACACTGTAACGTCACCTAGAGGTACTCTCTCTCTGGTGCTGCTGAAATGGATATAGCTTTATTTACACTGTAACGTCACCTAGAGGTACTCTCTCTCTGGTGCTGCTGAAATGGATATAGCTGGCTTTATTTACACTGTAACGTCACCCAGAGGTACTCTCTCTCTGGTGCTGCTGAAATGGATATAGCTTTATTTACACTGTAACGTCACCCAGAGGTAGTCTCTCTCTGGTGCTGCTGAAACGGATATAGCTGGCTTTATTTACACTGTAACGTCACCTAGAGGTACTCTCTCTCTGGTGCTGCTGAAATGGATATAGGCTTTATTTACACTGTAACGTCACCTAGAGGTACTCTCTCTCTGGTGCTGCTGAAATGGATATAGCTGGCTTTATTTACACTGTAACGTCACCCAGAGGTACTCTCTCTCTGGTGCTGCTGAAATGGATATAGCTTTATTTACACTGTAACGTCACACAGAGGTACTCTCTCTCTGGTGCTGCTGAAATGGATATAGCTGGCTTTATTTACACTGTAACGTCACCCAGAGGTACTCTCTCTCTGGTGCTGCTGAAATGGATATAGCTTTATTTACACTGTAACGTCACCTAGAGGTACTCTCTCTCTGGTGCTGCTGAAATGGATATAGCTGGCTTTATTTACACTGTAACGTCACCCAGAGGTACTCTCTCTCTGGTGCTGCTGAAATGGATATAGCTTTATTTACACTGTAACGTCACCTAGAGGTACTCTCTCTCTGGTGCTGCTGAAATGGATATAGCTTTATTTACACTGTAACGTCACCTAGAGGTACTCTCTCTCTGGTGCTGCTGAAACGGATATAGCTTTATTTACACTGTAACGTCACCCAGAGGTACTCTCTCTCTGGTGCTGCTGAAATGGATATAGCTTTATTTACACTGTAACGTCACCCAGAGGTACTCTCTCTCTGGTGCTGCTGAAATGGATATAGCTGGCTTTATTTACACTGTAACGTCACCCAGAGGTACTCTCTCTCTGGTGCTGCTGAAATGGATATAGCTGGCTTTATTTACACTGTAACGTCACCCAGAGGTACTCTCTCTCTGGTGCTGCTGAAATGGATATAGCTTTATTTACACTGTAACGTCACCTAGAGGTACTCTCTCTCTGGTGCTGCTGAAATGGATATAGCTTTATTTACACTGTAACGTCACCTAGAGGTACTCTCTCTCTGGTGCTGCTGAAATGGATATAGCTTTATTTACACTGTAACGTCACCTAGAGGTACTCTCTCTCTGGTGCTGCTGAAATGGATATAGCTGGCTTTATTTACACTGTAACGTCACCCAGAGGTACTCTCTCTCTGGTGCTGCTGAAATGGATATAGCTTTATTTACACTGTAACGTCACCCAGAGGTACTCTCTCTCTGGTGCTGCTGAAATGGATATAGCTTTATTTACACTGTAACGTCACCCAGAGGTACTCTCTCTCTGGTGCTGCTGAAACGGATATAGCTTTATTTACACTGTAACGTCACCCAGAGGTACTCTCTCTCTGGTGCTGCTGAAATGGATATAGCTGGCTTTATTTACACTGTAACGTCACCTAGAGGTACTCTCTCTCTGGTGCTGCTGAAACGGATATAGCTGGCTTTATTTACACTGTAACGTCACCTAGAGGTACTCTCTCTCTGGTGCTGCTGAAATGGATATAGCTGGCTTTATTTACACTGTAACGTCACCCAGAGGTACTCTCTCTCTGGTGCTGCTGAAATGGATATAGCTTTATTTACACTGTAACGTCACCCAGAGGTACTCTCTCTCTGGTGCTGCTGAAATGGATATAGCTTTATTTACACTGTAACGTCACCCAGAGGTACTCTCTCTCTGGTGCTGCTGAAATGGATATAGCTTTATTTACACTGTAACGTCACCTAGAGGTACTCTCTCTCTGGTGCTGCTGAAATGGATATAGCTGGCTTTATTTACACTGTAACGTCACCCAGAGGTACTCTCTCTCTGGTGCTGCTGAAATGGATATAGCTTTATTTACACTGTAACGTCACCCAGAGGTACTCTCTCTCTGGTGCTGCTGAAATGGATATAGCTTTATTTACACTGTAACGTCACCCAGAGGTACTCTCTCTCTGGTGCTGCTGAAATGGATATAGCTTTATTTACACTGTAACGTCACCCAGAGGTACTCTCTCTCTGGTGCTGCTGAAATGGATATAGCTGGCTTTATTTACACTGTAACGTCACCTAGAGGTACTCTCTCTCTGGTGCTGCTGAAATGGATATAGCTTTATTTACACTGTAACGTCACCCAGAGGTACTCTCTCTCTGGTGCTGCTGAAATGGATATAGCTTTATTTACACTGTAACGTCACCTAGAGGTACTCTCTCTCTGGTGCTGCTGAAACGGATATAGCTTTATTTACACTGTAACGTCACCTAGAGGTACTCTCTCTCTGGTGCTGCTGAAATGGATATAGCTGGCTTTATTTACACTGTAACGTCACCCAGAGGTACTCTCTCTCTGTTGCTGCTGAAATGGATATAGCTTTATTTACACTGTAACGTCACCCAGAGGTACTCTCTCTCTGGTGCTGCTGAAATGGATATAGCTTTATTTACACTGTAACGTCACCTAGAGGTACTCTCTCTCTGGTGCTGCTGAAACGGATATAGCTTTATTTACACTGTAACGTCACCTAGAGGTACTCTCTCTCTGGTGCTGCTGAAATGGATATAGCTTTATTTACACTGTAACGTCACCTAGAGGTACTCTCTCTCTGGTGCTGCTGAAACGGATATAGCTGGCTTTATTTACACTGTAACGTCACCCAGAGGTACTCTCTCTCTGGTGCTGCTGAAACGGATATAGCTGGCTTTATTTACACTGTAACGTCACCTAGAGGTACTCTCTCTCTGGTGCTGCTGAAATGGATATAGCTTTATTTACACTGTAACGTCACCCAGAGGTACTCTCTCTCTGGTGCTGCTGAAATGGATATAGCTTTATTTACACTGTAACGTCACCTAGAGGTACTCTCTCTCTGGTGCTGCTGAAATGGATATAGCTGGCTTTATTTTACACTGTAACGTCACCCAGAGGTACTCTCTCTCTGGTGCTGCTGAAATGGATATAGCTTTATTTACACTGTAACGTCACCCAGAGGTACTCTCTCTCTGGTGCTGCTGAAACGGATATAGCTTTATTTACACTGTAACGTCACCTAGAGGTACTCTCTCTCTGGTGCTGCTGAAATGGATATAGCTGGCTTTATTTACACTGTAACGTCACCTAGAGGTACTCTCTCTCTGGTGCTGCTGAAATGGATATAGCTGGCTTTATTTACACTGTAACGTCACCCAGAGGTACTCTCTCTCTGGTGCTGCTGAAATGGATATAGCTGGCTTTATTTACACTGTAACGTCACCCAGAGGTACTCTCTCTCTGGTGCTGCTGAAATGGATATAGCTTCATTTACACTGTAACGTCACCTAGAGGTACTCTCTCTCTGGTGCTGCTGAAATGGATATAGCTTTATTTACACTGTAACATCACCTAGAGGTACTCTCTCTCTGGTGCTGCTGAAATGGATATAGCTGGCTTTATTTACACTGTAACGTCACCCAGAGGTACTCTCTCTCTGGTGCTGCTGAAATGGATATAGCTTTATTTACACTGTAACGTCACCCAGAGGTAGTCTCTCTCTGGTGCTGCTGAAACGGATATAGCTGGCTTTATTTACACTGTAACGTCACCTAGAGGTACTCTCTCTCTGGTGCTGCTGAAATGGATATAGCTTTATTTACACTGTAACGTCACCTAGAGGTACTCTCTCTCTGGTGCTGCTGAAATGGATATAGCTGGCTTTATTTACACTGTAACGTCACCCAGAGGTACTCTCTCTCTGGTGCTGCTGAAATGGATATAGCTTTATTTACACTGTAACGTCACCCAGAGGTACTCTCTCTCTGGTGCTGCTGAAATGGATATAGCTGGCTTTATTTACACTGTAACGTCACCCAGAGGTACTCTCTCTCTGGTGCTGCTGAAATGGATATAGCTTTATTTACACTGTAACGTCACCCAGAGGTACTCTCTCTCTGGTGCTGCTGAAATGGATATAGCTGGCTTTATTTACACTGTAACGTCACCCAGAGGTACTCTCTCTCTGGTGCTGCTGAAATGGATATAGCTTTATTTACACTGTAACGTCACCTAGAGGTACTCTCTCTCTGGTGCTGCTGAAATGGATATAGCTTTATTTACACTGTAACGTCACCTAGAGGTACTCTCTCTCTGGTGCTGCTGAAATGGATATAGCTTTATTTACACTGTAACGTCACCTAGAGGTACTCTCTCTCTGGTGCTGCTGAAATGGATATAGCTGGCTTTATTTACACTGTAACGTCACCCAGAGGTACTCTCTCTCTGGTGCTGCTGAAATGGATATAGCTTTATTTACACTGTAACGTCACCTAGAGGTACTCTCTCTCTGGTGCTGCTGAAATGGATATAGCTTTATTTACACTGTAACGTCACCCAGAGGTACTCTCTCTCTGGTGCTGCTGAAATGGATATAGCTTTATTTACACTGTAATGTCACCCAGAGGTACTCTCTCTCTGGTGCTGCTGAAATGGATATAGCTGGCTTTATTTACACTGTAACGTCACCCAGAGGTACTCTCTCTCTGGTGCTGCTGAAATGGATATAGCTGGCTTTATTTACACTGTAACGTCACCCAGAGGTACTCTCTCTCTGGTGCTGCTGAAATGGATATAGCTTTATTTACACTGTAACGTCACCTAGAGGTACTCTCTCTCTGGTGCTGCTGAAATGGATATAGCTTTATTTACACTGTAACGTCACCTAGAGGTACTCTCTCTCTGGTGCTGCTGAAATGGATATAGCTTTATTTACACTGTAACGTCACCTAGAGGTACTCTCTCTCTGGTGCTGCTGAAATGGATATAGCTGGCTTTATTTACACTGTAACGTCACCCAGAGGTACTCTCTCTCTGGTGCTGCTGAAATGGATATAGCTTTATTTACACTGTAACGTCACCCAGAGGTACTCTCTCTCTGGTGCTGCTGAAATGGATATAGCTTTATTTACACTGTAACGTCACCTAGAGGTACTCTCTCTCTGGTGCTGCTGAAACGGATATAGCTTTATTTACACTGTAACGTCACCCAGAGGTACTCTCTCTCTGGTGCTGCTGAAATGGATATAGCTTTATTTACACTGTAACGTCACCCAGAGGTACTCTCTCTCTGGTGCTGCTGAAATGGATATAGCTGGCTTTATTTACACTGTAACGTCACCCAGAGGTACTCTCTCTCTGGTGCTGCTGAAATGGATATAGCTTTATTTACACTGTAACGTCACCTAGAGGTACTCTCTCTCTGGTGCTGCTGAAATGGATATAGCTTTATTTACACTGTAACGTCACCTAGAGGTACTCTCTCTCTGGTGCTGCTGAAACGGATATAGCTTTATTTACACTGTAACGTCACCCAGAGGTACTCTCTCTCTGGTGCTGCTGAAATGGATATAGCTTTATTTACACTGTAACGTCACCCAGAGGTACTCTCTCTCTGGTGCTGCTGAAATGGATATAGCTGGCTTTATTTACACTGTAACGTCACCCAGAGGTACTCTCTCTCTGGTGCTGCTGAAATGGATATAGCTGGCTTTATTTACACTGTAACGTCACCCAGAGGTACTCTCTCTCTGGTGCTGCTGAAATGGATATAGCTTTATTTACACTGTAACGTCACCTAGAGGTACTCTCTCTCTGGTGCTGCTGAAATGGATATAGCTTTATTTACACTGTAACGTCACCTAGAGGTACTCTCTCTCTGGTGCTGCTGAAATGGATATAGCTTTATTTACACTGTAACGTCACCTAGAGGTACTCTCTCTCTGGTGCTGCTGAAATGGATATAGCTGGCTTTATTTACACTGTAACGTCACCCAGAGGTACTCTCTCTCTGGTGCTGCTGAAATGGATATAGCTTTATTTACACTGTAACGTCACCCAGAGGTACTCTCTCTCTGGTGCTGCTGAAATGGATATAGCTTTATTTACACTGTAACGTCACCCAGAGGTACTCTCTCTCTGGTGCTGCTGAAACGGATATAGCTTTATTTACACTGTAACGTCACCCAGAGGTACTCTCTCTCTGGTGCTGCTGAAATGGATATAGCTGGCTTTATTTACACTGTAACGTCACCTAGAGGTACTCTCTCTCTGGTGCTGCTGAAACGGATATAGCTGGCTTTATTTACACTGTAACGTCACCTAGAGGTACTCTCTCTCTGGTGCTGCTGAAATGGATATAGCTGGCTTTATTTACACTGTAACGTCACCCAGAGGTACTCTCTCTCTGGTGCTGCTGAAATGGATATAGCTTTATTTACACTGTAACGTCACCCAGAGGTACTCTCTCTCTGGTGCTGCTGAAATGGATATAGCTTTATTTACACTGTAACGTCACCCAGAGGTACTCTCTCTCTGGTGCTGCTGAAATGGATATAGCTTTATTTACACTGTAACGTCACCTAGAGGTACTCTCTCTCTGGTGCTGCTGAAATGGATATAGCTGGCTTTATTTACACTGTAACGTCACCCAGAGGTACTCTCTCTCTGGTGCTGCTGAAATGGATATAGCTTTATTTACACTGTAACGTAACCCAGAGGTACTCTCTCTCTGGTGCTGCTGAAATGGATATAGCTTTATTTACACTGTAACGTCACCCAGAGGTACTCTCTCTCTGGTGCTGCTGAAATGGATATAGCTTTATTTACACTGTAACGTCACCCAGAGGTACTCTCTCTCTGGTGCTGCTGAAATGGATATAGCTGGCTTTATTTACACTGTAACGTCACCTAGAGGTACTCTCTCTCTGGTGCTGCTGAAATGGATATAGCTTTATTTACACTGTAACGTCACCCAGAGGTACTCTCTCTCTGGTGCTGCTGAAATGGATATAGCTTTATTTACACTGTAACGTCACCTAGAGGTACTCTCTCTCTGGTGCTGCTGAAACGGATATAGCTTTATTTACACTGTAACGTCACCTAGAGGTACTCTCTCTCTGGTGCTGCTGAAATGGATATAGCTGGCTTTATTTACACTGTAACGTCACCCAGAGGTACTCTCTCTCTGTTGCTGCTGAAATGGATATAGCTTTATTTACACTGTAACGTCACCCAGAGGTACTCTCTCTCTGGTGCTGCTGAAATGGATATAGCTTTATTTACACTGTAACGTCACCTAGAGGTACTCTCTCTCTGGTGCTGCTGAAACGGATATAGCTTTATTTACACTGTAACGTCACCTAGAGGTACTCTCTCTCTGGTGCTGCTGAAATGGATATAGCTTTATTTACACTGTAACGTCACCTAGAGGTACTCTCTCTCTGGTGCTGCTGAAACGGATATAGCTGGCTTTATTTACACTGTAACGTCACCCAGAGGTACTCTCTCTCTGGTGCTGCTGAAACGGATATAGCTGGCTTTATTTACACTGTAACGTCACCTAGAGGTACTCTCTCTCTGGTGCTGCTGAAATGGATATAGCTGGCTTTATTTACACTGTAACGTCACCCAGAGGTACTCTCTCTCTGGTGCTGCTGAAATGGATATAGCTTTATTTACACTGTAACGTCACCCAGAGGTACTCTCTCTCTGGTGCTGCTGAAATGGATATAGCTTTATTTACACTGTAACGTCACCCAGAGGTACTCTCTCTCTGGTGCTGCTGAAATGGATATAGCTTTATTTACACTGTAACGTCACCTAGAGGTACTCTCTCTCTGGTGCTCCTGAAATGGATATAGCTGGCTTTATTTACACTGTAACGTCACCCAGAGGTACTCTCTCTCTGGTGCTGCTGAAATGGATATAGCTTTATTTACACTGTAACGTAACCCAGAGGTACTCTCTCTCTGGTGCTGCTGAAATGGATATAGCTTTATTTACACTGTAACGTCACCCAGAGGTACTCTCTCTCTGGTGCTGCTGAAATGGATATAGCTTTATTTACACTGTAACGTCACCCAGAGGTACTCTCTCTCTGGTGCTGCTGAAATGGATATAGCTGGCTTTATTTACACTGTAACGTCACCTAGAGGTACTCTCTCTCTGGTGCTGCTGAAATGGATATAGCTTTATTTACACTGTAACGTCACCCAGAGGTACTCTCTCTCTGGTGCTGCTGAAATGGATATAGCTTTATTTACACTGTAACGTCACCTAGAGGTACTCTCTCTCTGGTGCTGCTGAAACGGATATAGCTTTATTTACACTGTAACGTCACCTAGAGGTACTCTCTCTCTGGTGCTGCTGAAATGGATATAGCTGGCTTTATTTACACTGTAACGTCACCCAGAGGTACTCTCTCTCTGTTGCTGCTGAAATGGATATAGCTTTATTTACACTGTAACGTCACCCAGAGGTACTCTCTCTCTGGTGCTGCTGAAACGGATATAGCTTTATTTACACTGTAACGTCACCTAGAGGTACTCTCTCTCTGGTGCTGCTGAAACGGATATAGCTTTATTTACACTGTAACGTCACCTAGAGGTACTCTCTCTCTGGTGCTGCTGAAATGGATATAGCTTTATTTACACTGTAACGTCACCTAGAGGTACTCTCTCTCTGGTGCTGCTGAAACGGATATAGCTGGCTTTATTTACACTGTAACGTCACCCAGAGGTACTCTCTCTCTGGTGCTGCTGAAACGGATATAGCTGGCTTTATTTACACTGTAACGTCACCTAGAGGTACTCTCTCTCTGGTGCTGCTGAAATGGATATAGCTTTATTTACACTGTAACGTCACCCAGAGGTACTCTCTCTCTGGTGCTGCTGAAATGGATATAGCTTTATTTACACTGTAACGTCACCTAGAGGTACTCTCTCTCTGGTGCTGCTGAAATGGATATAGCTGGCTTTATTTTACACTGTAACGTCACCCAGAGGTACTCTCTCTCTGGTGCTGCTGAAATGGATATAGCTTTATTTACACTGTAACGTCACCCAGAGGTACTCTCTCTCTGGTGCTGCTGAAACGGATATAGCTTTATTTACACTGTAACGTCACCTAGAGGTACTCTCTCTCTGGTGCTGCTGAAATGGATATAGCTGGCTTTATTTACACTGTAACGTCACCTAGAGGTACTCTCTCTCTGGTGCTGCTGAAATGGATATAGCTGGCTTTATTTACACTGTAACGTCACCCAGAGGTACTCTCTCTCTGGTGCTGCTGAAATGGATATAGCTGGCTTTATTTACACTGTAACGTCACCCAGAGGTACTCTCTCTCTGGTGCTGCTGAAATGGATATAGCTTTATTTACACTGTAACGTCACCTAGAGGTACTCTCTCTCTGGTGCTGCTGAAATGGATATAGCTTCATTTACACTGTAACGTCACCTAGAGGTACTCTCTCTCTGGTGCTGCTGAAATGGATATAGCTTTATTTACACTGTAACATCACCTAGAGGTACTCTCTCTCTGGTGCTGCTGAAATGGATATAGCTGGCTTTATTTACACTGTAACGTCACCCAGAGGTACTCTCTCTCTGGTGCTGCTGAAATGGATATAGCTTTATTTACACTGTAACGTCACCCAGAGGTAGTCTCTCTCTGGTGCTGCTGAAACGGATATAGCTGGCTTTATTTACACTGTAACGTCACCTAGAGGTACTCTCTCTCTGGTGCTGCTGAAATGGATATAGCTTTATTTACACTGTAACGTCACCTAGAGGTACTCTCTCTCTGGTGCTGCTGAAATGGATATAGCTGGCTTTATTTACACTGTAACGTCACCCAGAGGTACTCTCTCTCTGGTGCTGCTGAAATGGATATAGCTTTATTTACACTGTAACGTCACCCAGAGGTACTCTCTCTCTGGTGCTGCTGAAATGGATATAGCTGGCTTTATTTACACTGTAACGTCACCCAGAGGTACTCTCTCTCTGGTGCTGCTGAAATGGATATAGCTTTATTTACACTGTAACGTCACCCAGAGGTACTCTCTCTCTGGTGCTGCTGAAATGGATATAGCTGGCTTTATTTACACTGTAACGTCACCCAGAGGTACTCTCTCTCTGGTGCTGCTGAAATGGATATAGCTTTATTTACACTGTAACGTCACCTAGAGGTACTCTCTCTCTGGTGCTGCTGAAATGGATATAGCTTTATTTACACTGTAACGTCACCTAGAGGTACTCTCTCTCTGGTGCTGCTGAAATGGATATAGCTTTATTTACACTGTAACGTCACCTAGAGGTACTCTCTCTCTGGTGCTGCTGAAATGGATATAGCTGGCTTTATTTACACTGTAACGTCACCCAGAGGTACTCTCTCTCTGGTGCTGCTGAAATGGATATAGCTTTATTTACACTGTAACGTCACCTAGAGGTACTCTCTCTCTGGTGCTGCTGAAATGGATATAGCTTTATTTACACTGTAACGTCACCCAGAGGTACTCTCTCTCTGGTGCTGCTGAAATGGATATAGCTTTATTTACACTGTAACGTCACCCAGAGGTACTCTCTCTCTGGTGCTGCTGAAATGGATATAGCTGGCTTTATTTACACTGTAACGTCACCCAGAGGTACTCTCTCTCTGGTGCTGCTGAAATGGATATAGCTGGCTTTATTTACACTGTAACGTCACCCAGAGGTACTCTCTCTCTGGTGCTGCTGAAATGGATATAGCTTTATTTACACTGTAACGTCACCTAGAGGTACTCTCTCTCTGGTGCTGCTGAAATGGATATAGCTTTATTTACACTGTAACGTCACCTAGAGGTACTCTCTCTCTGGTGCTGCTGAAATGGATATAGCTTTATTTACACTGTAACGTCACCTAGAGGTACTCTCTCTCTGGTGCTGCTGAAATGGATATAGCTGGCTTTATTTACACTGTAACGTCACCCAGAGGTACTCTCTCTCTGGTGCTGCTGAAATGGATATAGCTTTATTTACACTGTAACGTCACCCAGAGGTACTCTCTCTCTGGTGCTGCTGAAATGGATATAGCTTTATTTACACTGTAACGTCACCTAGAGGTACTCTCTCTCTGGTGCTGCTGAAATGGATATAGCTGGCTTTATTTACACTGTAAGGTCACCCAGAGGTACTCTCTCTCTGGTGCTGCTGAAATGGATATAGCTGGCTTTATTTACACTGTAACATCACCCAGAGGTACTCTCTCTCTGGTGCTGCTGAAATGGATATAGCTTTATTTACACTGTAACGTCACCTAGAGGTACTCTCTCTCTGGTGCTGCTGAAACGGATATAGCTGGCTTTATTTACACTGTAACGTCACCCAGAGGTACTCTCTCTCTGGTGCTGCTGAAATGGATATAGCTTTATTTACACTGTAACGTCACCTAGAGGTACTCTCTCTCTGGTGCTGCTGAAATGGATATAGATTTATTTACACTGTAACGTCACCCAGAGGTACTCTCTCTCTGGTGCTGCTGAAATGGATACAGCTTTATTTACACTGTAACGTCACCTAGAGGTACTCTCTCTCTGGTGCTGCTGAAATGGATATAGCTTTATTTACACTGTAACGTCACCTAGAGGTACTCTCTCTCTGGTGCTGCTGAAATGGATATAGCTTTATTTACACTGTAACGTCACCCAGAGGTACTCTCTCTCTGGTGCTGCTGAAATGGATATAGCTTTATTTACACTGTAACGTCACCCAGAGGTACTCTCTCTCTGGTGCTGCTGAAACGGATATAGCTTTATTTACACTGTAACGTCACCTAGAGGTACTCTCTCTCTGGTGCTGCTGAAATGGATATAGCTGGCTTTATTTACACTGTAACGTCACCTAGAGGTACTCTCTCTCTGGTGCTGCTGAAACGGATATAGCTTTATTTACACTGTAACGTCACCTAGAGGTACTCTCTCTCTGGTGCTGCTGAAATGGATATAGATTTATTTACACTGTAACGTCACCCAGAGGTACTCTCTCTCTGGTGCTGCTGAAATGGATATAGCTGGCTTTATTTACACTGTAACGTCACCCAGAGGTACTCTCTCTCTGGTGCTGCTGAAATGGATATAGCTTTATTTACACTGTAACGTCACCTAGAGGTACTCTCTCTCTGGTGCTGCTGAAATGGATATAGCTTTATTTACACTGTAACGTCACCCAGAGGTACTCTCTCTCTGGTGCTGCTGAAATGGATATAGCTTTATTTACACTGTAACGTCACCTAGAGGTACTCTCTCTCTGGTGCTGCTGAAATGGATATAGCTGGCTTTATTTACACTGTAACGTCACCCAGAGGTACTCTCTCTCTGGTGCTGCTGAAATGGATATAGCTGGCTTTATTTACACTGTAACGTCACCCAGAGGTACTCTCTCTCTGGTGCTGCTGAAACGGATATAGCTTTATTTACACTGTAACGTCACCTAGAGGTACTCTCTCTCTGGTGCTGCTGAAATGGATATAGCTGGCTTTATTTACACTGTAACGTCACCTAGAGGTACTCTCTCTCTGGTGCTGCTGAAACGGATATAGCTTTATTTACACTGTAACGTCACCTAGAGGTACTCTCTCTCTGGTGCTGCTGAAATGGATATAGATTTATTTACACTGTAACGTCACCCAGAGGTACTCTCTCTCTGGTGCTGCTGAAATGGATATAGCTTTATTTACACTGTAACGTCACCTAGAGGTACTCTCTCTCTGGTGCTGCTGAAATGGATATAGCTTTATTTACACTGTAACGTCACCCAGAGGTACTCTCTCTCTGGTGCTGCTGAAACGGATATAGCTGGCTTTATTTACACTGTAACGTCACCCAGAGGTACTCTCTCTCTGGTGCTGCTGAAATGGATATAGCTGGCTTTATTTACACTGTAACGTCACCTAGAGGTACTCTCTCTCTGGTGCTGCTGAAATGGATATAGCTGGCTTTATTTACACTGTAACGTCACCCAGAGGTACTCTCTCTCTGGTGCTGCTGAAATGGATATAGCTTTATTTACACTGTAACGTCACCCAGAGGTACTCTCTCTCTGGTGCTGCTGAAATGGATATAGCTGGCTTTATTTACACTGTAACGTCACCCAGAGGTACTCTCTCTCTGTTGCTGCTGAAATGGATATAGCTTTATTTACACTGTAACGTCACCCAGAGGTACTCTCTCTCTGGTGCTGCTGAAATGGATATAGCTTTATTTACACTGTAACGTCACCCAGAGGTACTCTCTCTCTGGTACTGCTGAAACGGATATAGCTGGCTTTATTTACACTGTAACGTCACCTAGAGGTACTCTCTCTCTGGTGCTGCTGAAATGGATATAGCTTTATTTACACTGTAACGTCACCCAGAGGTACTCTCTCTCTGGTGCTGCTGAAATGGATATAGCTGGCTTTATTTACACTGTAACGTCACCTAGAGGTACTCTCTCTCTGGTGCTGCTGAAATGGATATAGCTTTATTTACACTGTAACGTCACCCAGAGGTACTCTCTCTCTGGTGCTGCTGAAATGGATATAGCTTTATTTACACTGTAACGTCACCTAGAGGTACTCTCTCTCTGGTGCTGCTGAAATGGATATAGCTGGCTTTATTTACACTGTAACGTCACCTAGAGGTACTCTCTCTCTGGTACTGCTGAAATGGATATAGCTGGCTTTATTTACACTGTAATGTCACCCAGAGGTACTCTCTCTCTGGTGCTGCTGAAATGGATATAGCTTTATTTACACTGTAACGTCACCCAGAGGTACTCTCTCTCTGGTGCTGCTGAAATGGATATAGCTTTATTTACACTGTAACGTCACCCAGAGGTACTCTCTCTCTGGTGCTGCTGAAATGGATATAGCTTTATTTACACTGTAACGTCACCCAGAGGTACTCTCTCTCTGGTGCTGCTGAAATGGATATAGCTTTATTTACACTGTAACGTCACTCTCTCTCTGTACATGTTAAATACTGTATGTGCTTGTAGTTTTTCAATGTGAATAAAAATATATAAGTAATGCATTGTAATGATGGAATCTGATCAATCCAATTCCTGCACTTTATTGGGATAAAAATTACATTACACATTTTAATGTTGTAGGATTTCAGTTGCATTACCTTTCCACTTAAACTGAGTACAAGCAAATCATATATATATATATATATATATATATATATATATATATATATATATATATATATATATATATATATATATATATATATATATATATATATATAGTGAGCACCATAATTCATTGGACAGTGACCATTTCTTTGTTATTTTGGTTCTGTACTCTAGCACTTTGAGTTTGAAAGGATACAATGACAATGAGGGTGAAGTGCAGACTGTCAGCTTTAATTTGAGGGTATTTTCATACATATCAGATGAACCGTTTAGAAATGACAGCACCTTTTGTACATGGTCCTACAAGTATTTGTTAAATTGGCTTCACAGATGTGTGTCGTTAGGCAGGTGTATTCATTTGTGTCGTTAGTGAATGCAGGAGAGCTGTTGATGAATAGTATCGATTCTAGACTTTGCTATTGCCTTTGGAGATTGTTGTTGTGGTGTGACAACATGAGGAAGACAGCAGTGTCGATGCAAATGAAGCTGGCCGTCATAAGGCTCAGAAATGAAAATCAAATAATCAGGAACATTGCAAAAACCCTGGCCATGCCCAAGTCAACAGTTTGGTTCATCATTAACAAGAAAAAAAGACTGGCCGAGTCAATCACCAGATCCGAATCCAATTGAACATGCATTTTACATGCTGAAGAGGAGACTCAAGGCTATAAGTCCCCGAAACAAGCAGGAACTGAAGATAATAATATATAATATGCCATTTAGCAGACGCTTTTATCCAAAGCGACTTACAGTCATGTGCGCATACATGTTTACGTATGGGTGGTCCCAGGGATGGAACCCACTACCCTGGCGTTACAAGCGCCATGCTCTACCAATTGAGCTACAGAGGACCACGGGTGGTGCTGCTGTCTCAAGATGGCTGCAGTACAGGCCAGGCAGAGCATCACCAGGGAAGATACCCAGCGTCTGGTGATGTCGATGCATCGCAGACACAAAGCAGTCATTGCATGCAAAGGATATGCGACCAAATATTAATAATGATTACTTTATTCTACATTATGTTAAATTGTCCAATGTTTTTTGATGCCCGAAAATGGGGGGGGGACCATGTACAAAAGCTTCTATAATTTCTAAACGGTTCATCCGATATGTATGAAAATACCCTCAAATTAAAGCTGACAGTCTGCACTTCACCCTCATTGTCATTGTATCCTTTCAAACTCTAAGTGCTAGAGTACAGAACCAAAATAACAAATAAATGGTCACTGTCCAATGAATTATGGTGCTCACTATATATATATATATATCCAAACTGTGGGGTCGCGAGGGTCGGTGCAGAGTACCCCACCACCCCCAAAAAAAATTATGGAAGGGGGGCCCCATTAAAAAAGTTTGGGAACCACTGGTCTAACATTTTGATTAGTGAAAACATTTCTCTTAGCTTTTCTTTTACTGATCTGTTTCCATGGTTATAGAACACATCAACTTACTACTGGATCAAGGCTGATTCTGACACTCAGCAGCTAACACCGTACAAAAATAAATAGTTTTATTTTCTTGTGAATTTTCTGTGACGGTCTGTATTCATACACCATGTTGTGACGGGTTTGGTCCTGATCTGTCGGATGGACGGACCGAACTGTAACCATAACGGGTGGTGCTGCTGGCTCAGACAGGCTTCCATTCCAACTCATCAAGGGCTGGTTTCCCGGATCTGGTAGGGAGGGCATCCACTCATAACCCATCCCTGGTCACCAGTGGAATGGAAAGGGGGTTCTTTAACAAACCATTGTACATTAACCTCTACCAAACTAAACCAAACTAAACAGTTTGGATTAAATGCAGAAAGTGGATTGTTCCACCCCTTTCCAGCGGACTGGTCTGGGACGAGCCTCCGTAGCCAGAGGGGAGGATTCAGACACAATAATACAACCATCCATGTGAAAAAGGAAGGGCGTATGAAAGTAACCGAGCGCTAGACTGTGGCCTCGATGGAGCATTCTTTAGCCAGGTGACCAGACTTGCCACAGTTGAGGCAGTTGACGTCGCTGGCCTTGCTGCACTGGACGGCAACATGGCCGATCTCACCACACCTGTTGGGAGACAGAGAGAGATGAGGTTTAGGTAAGATAAGGGAGTGTTTTCAAGATGGAAGCACAGTAATGTCTCTGTGTCAGTCTTCAGAAAGCACAGTAATGTCTCTGTGTCAGTCTTCAGAAAGCGCAGTAATGTCTCTGTGTCAGTCTTCAGAAAGCACAGTAATGTCTCTGTGTCAGTCTTCAGAAAGCGCAGTAATGTCTCTGTGTCAGTCTTCAGAAAGCACAGTAATGTGTCTGTGTCAGTCTTCAGAAAGCACAGTAATGTCTCTGTGTCAGTCTTCAGAAAGCACAGTAATGTCTCTGTGTCAGTCTTCAGAAAGCACAGTAATGTCTCTGTGTCAGTCTTCAGAAAGCACAGTAATGTGTCTCTGTGTCAGTCTTCAGAAAGCACAGTAATGTCTCTGTGTCAGTCTTCAGAAAGCACAGTAATGTCTCTGTGTCAGTCTTCAGAAAGCACAGTAATGTCTCTGTGTCAGTCTTCAGAAAGCACAGTAATGTCTCTGAGTCAGTCTTCAGAAAGCACAGTAATGTCTCTGTGTCAGTCTTCAGAAAGCACAGTAATGTCTCTGTGTCAGTCTTCAGAAAGCACAGTAATGTCTCTGTGTCAGTCTTCAGAAAGCACAGTAATGTCTCTGTGTCAGTCTTCAGAAAGCACAGTAATGTCTCTGTGTCAGTCTTCAGAAAGCACAGTAATGTCTCTGTGTCAGTCTTCAGAAAGCACAGTAATGTCTCTGTGTCAGTCTTCAGAAAGCACAGTAATGTCTCTGTGTCAGTCTTCAGAAAGCACAGTAATGTGTCTGTGTCAGTCTTCAGAAAGCACAGTAATGTCTCTGTGTCAGTCTTCAGAAAGCACAGTAATGTCTCTGTGTCAGTCTTCAGAAAGCACAGTAATGTGTCTGTGTCAGTCTTCAGAAAGCACAGTAATGTCTCTGTGTCAGTCTTCAGAAAGCACAGTAATGTCTCTGTGTCAGTCTTCAGAAAGCACAGTAATGTCTCTGTGTCAGTCTTCAGAAAGCACAGTAATGTCTCTGTGTCAGTCTTCAGAAAGCACAGTAATGTCTCTGTGTCAGTCTTCAGAAAGCACAGTAATGTCTCTGTGTCAGTCTTCAGAAAGCACAGTAATGTCTCTGTGTCAGTCTTCAGAAAGCACAGTAATGTCTCTGTGTCAGTCTTCAGAAAGCACAGTAATGTCTCTGTGTCAGTCTTCAGAAAGCACAGTAATGTCTCTGTGTCAGTCTTCAGAAAGCACAGTAATGTCTCTGTGTCAGTCTTCAGAAAGCACAGTAATGTCTCTGTGTCAGTCTTCAGAAAGCACAGTAATGTCTCTGTGTCAGTCTTCAGAAAGCACAGTAATGTGTCTGTGTCAGTCTTCAGAAAGCACAGTAATGTCTCTGTGTCAGTCTTCAGAAAGCACAGTAATGTCTCTGTGTCAGTCTTCAGAAAGCATAGTAATGTCTCTGTGTCAGTCTTCAGAAAGCACAGTAATGTGGCTTTAACAAGTCTATGAGAAAGTGACAGGTCAGAGGTCAGAGATCTGGACTCACCTGTTACACTTCACTACATTGTTTAACAAATATATATTTTATATTTTTTCCCCTTGCATATTTTCCTTTATAGCGGATAGAGACGGTGAGAGAAAGATCGATCGGAGAGAATTTTGTACCAGAAGGGGTGTGGGCCGGTTCCGAACACACACGGTACCTGCGTGTTAACTCACCTTTTCACAGCCCTTCTGGATGTGTCCTAGTAATGGTATGTTTTAACTCACCTATAACACTTGACCTTTTCACAGCCCTTCTGGATGTGTCCTAGTAATGGTATGTTTTAACTCACCTATAACACTTGACCTTTTCACAGCCCTTCTGGATGTGTCCTAGTAATGGTATGTTTTAACTCACCTATAACACTTGACCTTTTCACAGCCCTTCTGGATGTGTCCTAGTAATGGTATGTTTTAACTCACCTATAACACTTGACCTTTTCACAGCCCTTCTGGATGTGTCCTAGTAATGGTATGTTTTAACTCACCTATAACACTTGACCTTTTCACAGCCCTTCTGGATGTGTCCTAGTAATGGTATGTTTTAACTCACCTATAACACTTGACCTTTTCACAGCCCTTCTGGATGTGTCTGAAGCCTCCACAGGAGCAGCACTTCGTTGGCATGGTCACAGTCTCCGGTCACGTGGCCGGCCTTGCCCTAGTTACAACGCTATAACACACCGGCCTTGCCCTAGTTACAACGCTATAATACACCGGCCTTGCCCTAGTTACAACGCTATAATACACCGGCCTTGCCCTAGTTACAACACTATAATACACCGGCCTTGCCCTAGTTAGAACACTATAACACACCGGCCTTGCCCTAGTTACAACACTATAATACACCGGCCTTGCCCTAGTTACAACGCTATAACACACCGGCCTTGCCCTAGTTACAACACTATAACACACCGGCCTTGCCCTAGTTACAACACTATAATACACCGGCCTTGCCCTAGTTACAACACTATAATACACCGGCCTTGCCCTAGTTACAACACTATAATACACCGGCCTTGCCCTAGTTACAACACTATAATACACCGGCCTTGCCCTAGTTAGAACACTATAACACACCGGCCTTGCCCTAGTTACAACACTATAATACACCGGCCTTGCCCTAGTTACAACGCTATAACACACCGGCCTTGCCCTAGTTACAACACTATAACACACCGGCCTTGCCCTAGTTACAACACTATAATACACCGGCCTTGCCCTAGTTACAACACTATAATACACCGGCCTTGCCCTAGTTACAACACTATAATACGCCGGCCTTGCCCTAGTTACAACACTATAATACACCAGCCTTGCCCTAGTTACTACACTATAACACACCGGCCTTGCCCTAGTTACAACACTATAACACACCGGCCTTGCCCTAGTTACAACACTATAACACACCGGCCTTGCCCTAGTTACAACACTATAACACACCGGCCTTGCCCTAGTTACTACACTATAATACACCGGCCTTGCCCTAGTTACTACACTATAACACACCGGCCTTGCCCTAGTTACTACACTATAATACACCGGACTTGCCCTAGTTACTACACTATAATACACCGGCCTTGCCCTAGTTACAACACTATAATACACCGGCCTTGCCCTAGTTACAACACTATAATACACCGGCCTTGCCCTAGTTACAACACTATAATACACCGGCCTTGCCCTAGTTACAACACTATAACACACCGGCCTTGCCCTAGTTACAACGCTATAATACACCGGCCTTGCCCTAGTTACAACGCTATAATACACCGGCCTTGCCCTAGTTACAACGCTATAACACACCGGCCTTGCCCTAGTTACAACGCTATAACACACCGGCCTTGCCCTAGTTACAACACTATAATACACCGGCCTTGCCCTAGTTACAACACTATAATACACCGGCCTTGCCCTAGTTACTACACTATAACACACCGGCCTTGCCCTAGTTACAACACTATAACACACCGGCCTTGCCCTAGTTACAACACTATAACACACCGGCCTTGCCCTAGTTACAACACTATAATACACCGGCCTTGCCCTAGTTACAACGCTATAACACACCGGCCTTGCCCTAGTTACAACACTATAATACACCGGCCTTGCCCTAGTTACAACGCTATAACACACCGGCCTTGCCCTAGTTACTACACTATAATACACCGGCCTTGCCCTAGTTACAACACTATAATACACCGGCCTTGCCCTAGTTACAACGCTATAACACACCGGCCTTGCCCTAGTTACTACACTATAATACACCGGCCTTGCCCTAGTTACAACACTATAATACACCGGCCTTGCCCTAGTTACTACACTATAACACACCGGCCTTGCCCTAGTTACAACACTATAACACACCGGCCTTGCCCTAGTTACTACACTATAACACACCGGCCTTGCCCTAGTTACAACACTATAATACATCGGCCTTGCCCTAGTTACAACACTATAATACACCGGCCTTGCCCTAGTTACAACACTATAATACACCAGCCTTGCCCTAGTTACTACACTATAACACACCGGCCTTGCCCTAGTTACAACACTATAACACACCGGCCTTGCCCTAGTTACAACACTATAACACACCGGCCTTGCCCTAGTTACAACACTATAACACACCGGCCTTGCCCTAGTTACAACGCTATAATACACCGGCCTTGCCCTAGTTACTACACTATAATACACCGGCCTTGCCCTAGTTACTACACTATGATACCCCGGCCTTGCCCTAGTTACAACACTATAATACACCGGCCTTGCCCTAGTTACTACACTATAATACCCCGGCCTTGCCCTAGTTACAACACTATAATACACCGGCCTTGCCCTAGTTACTACACTATAATACCCCGGCCTTGCCCTAGTTACTACACTATAATACCCCGGCCTTGCCCTAGTTACTACACTATAATACACCGGCCTTGCCCTAGTTACTACACTATAATACCCCGGCCTTGCCCTAGTTACTACACTATAATACACCGGCCTTGCCCTAGTTACTACACTATAATACCCCGGCCTTGCCCTAGTTACAACACTATAATACACCGGCCTTGCCCTAGTTACTACACTATAATACCCCGGCCTTGCCCTAGTTACTACACTATAATACACCGGCCTTGCCCTAGTTACAACACTATAACACACCGGCCTTGCCCTAGTTACTACACTATAACACACCGGCCTTGCCCTAGTTACAACACTATAACACACCGGCCTTGCCCTAGTTACTACACTATAACACACCGGCCTTGCCCTAGTTACAACACTATAATACACCGGCCTTGCCCTAGTTACAACGCTATAACACACCGGCCTTGCCCTAGTTACAACGCTATAACACACCGGCCTTGCCCTAGTTACAACACTATAACACACCGGCCTTGCCCTAGTTACAACACTATAATACACCGGCCTTGCCCTAGTTACTACACTATAACACACCGGCCTTGCCCTAGTTACAACACTATAATACACCGGCCTTGCCCTAGTTACTACACTATAACACACCGGCCTTGCCCTAGTTACAACACTATAACACACCGGCCTTGCCCTAGTTACAACACTATAATACACCGGCCTTGCCCTAGTTACTACACTATAACACATCGGCTCCTTACATTCTCTGGAGATGTGTCCTCCACGACCACAGTACCTTCTCTTTCCCTGTCTATTGATCCCTACCCTGGGAGGGAAGAACCACCAGAGGAACATGTTATTTATGAGAAAGCAATACGACCTGTAAACAGGTGTTGAGATGCTTCCCATCCTCAGTCCTCTCACCGTGCCTGGCAACATGTCCAGGCTCTCCACAGTGATAGCAGAACAGATCTGAGGAAAAGGAAGTTAGAAGTTAGCACACTGTCTAAGAGCCGTGCTCAAGAAGACAAGCAGGACAAAACGTTTTGAAAATGAGTTAGAATACTAGCAGACTTCACTTTCAGTTTCAAAGTGAGCCGTATGGAACACAGCACGGGTCTGTAACGTAGTCAGTACCTTCCCCCATCTATAATGTATGAGCCGTATGGAACACAGCACGGGTCTGTAACGTAGTCGGTACCTTCCCCCATCTATAATGTATGAGCCGTATGGAACACAGCACGGGTCTGTAACGTAGTCAGTACCTTCCCCCATCTATATTGTATGAGCCGTATGGAACACAGCACGGGTCTGTAACGTAGTCAGTACCTTCCCCCATCTATTGATCACTACCCTGTAACGTAGTCAGTACCTTCCCCCATCTATTGATCACTACCCTGTAACGTAGTCAGTACCTTACCCCATCTATTGCCTGT
The DNA here is from genome assembly GCF_964263955.1 of Coregonus lavaretus. Classification (NCBI taxonomy): domain Eukaryota; kingdom Metazoa; phylum Chordata; class Actinopteri; order Salmoniformes; family Salmonidae; genus Coregonus; species Coregonus lavaretus. Next base: position 62,753,593 of record NC_139995.1, read on the forward strand.
AACGTAGTCAGTACCTTACCCCATCTATTGATCACTACCCTGTAACGTAGTCAGTACCTTCCCCCATCTATTGATCACTACCCTGTAACGTAGTCAGTACCTTACCCCATCTATTGCCTGTAACGTAGTCAGTACCTTACCCCATCTATTGATCACTACCCTGTAACGTAGTCAGTACCTTCCCCCATCTATTGATCACTACCCTGTAACGTAGTCAGTACCTTACCCCATCTATTGCCTGTAACGTAGTCAGTACCTTACCCCATCTATTGATCACTACCCTGTAACGTAGTCAGTACCTTACCCCATCTATTGATCACTACCCTGTAACGTAGTCAGTACCTTCCCCCATCTATTGATCACTACCCTGTAACGTAGTCAGTACCTTACCCCATCTATTGCCTGTAACGTAGTCAGTACCTTACCCCATCTATTGCCTGTAACATAGTCAGTACCTTACCCCATCTATTGCCTGTAACGTAGCCAGTACCTTACCCCATCTATTGATCACTACCCTGTAACGTAGTCAGTACCTTCCCCCATCTATTGATCACTACCCTGTAACGTAGTCAGTACCTTCCCCCATCTATTGATCACTACCCTGTAACGTAGTCAGTACCTTACCCCATCTATTGCCTGTAACGTAGTCAGTACCTTACCCCATCTATTGATCACTACCCTGTAACGTAGTCAGTACCTTACCCCATCTATTGATCACTACCCTGTAACGTAGTCAGTACCTTCCCCCATCTATTGATCACTACCCTGTAACGTAGTCAGTACCTTACCCCATCTATTGCCTGTAACGTAGTCAGTACCTTACCCCATCTATTGCCTGTAACGTAGTCAGTACCTTACCCCATCTATTGCCTGTAACGTAGTCAGTACCTTACCCCATCTATTGATCACTACCCTGTAATGTAGTCAGTACCTTACCCCATCTATTGCCTGTAACGTAGTCAGTACCTTCCCCCATCTATTGATCACTACCCTGTAACGTAGTCAGTACCTTCCCCCACCTATTGATCACTACCCTGTAACGTAGTCAGTACCTTACCCCATCTATAATGTATGAGCAGTATGGAACACAGCACGGGTCTGTAACGTAGTCAGTACCTTACCCCATCTATTGATCACTACCCTGTAATGTAGTCAGTACCTTACCCCATCTATTGCCTGTAATGCAGTCAGTACCTTACCCCATCTATTGATCACTACCCTGTAACGTAGTCAGTACCTTCCCCCATCTATTGAAAACTACCCTGTAACATAGTCAGTACCTTCCCCCATCTATTGATCACTACCCTGTAATGTAGTCAGTACCTTCCCACATCTATTGATCACTACCCTGTAACGTAGTCAGTACCTTCCCCCATCTATTGCCTGTAACGTAGTCAGTACCTTCCCCCATCTATTGATCACTACCCTGTAATGTAGTCAGTACCTTACCCCATCTATTGCCTGTAATGTAGTCAGTACCTTACCCCATCTATTGCCTGTAACGTAGTCAGTACCTTCCCCCATCTATTGCCTGTAACGTAGTCAGTACCTTCCCCCATCTATTGCCTGTAACGTAGTCAGTACCTTACCCCCATCTATTGCCTGTAACATAGTCAGTACCTTCCCCCATCTATTGATCATTACCCTGTAACGTAGTCAGTACCTTACCCCATCTATTGATCACTACCCTGTAATGTAGTCAGTACCTTACCCCATCTATTGCCTGTAACGTAGTCAGTACCTTCCCCCATCTATTGATCACTACCCTGTAACATAGTCAGTACCTTCCCCATCTATTGATCACTACCCTGTAATGTAGTCAGTACCTTCCCCCATCTATTGATCACTACCCTGTAATGTAGTCAGTACCTTACCCCATCTATTGCCTGTAACGTAGTCAGTACCTTCCCCCATCTATTGATCACTACCCTGTAACGTAGTCAGTACCTTCCCCCATCTATTGATCATTACCCTGTAACGTAGTCAGTACCTTACCCCATCTATTGATCACTACCCTGTAATGTAGTCAGTACCTTACCCCATCTATTGCCTGTAACGTAGTCAGTACCTTCCCCCATCTATTGATCACTACCCTGTAACGTAGTCAGTACCTTACCCCATCTATTGATAACTACCCTGTAACGTAGTCAGTACCTTACCCCATATATTGCCTATAATGTAGTCAGTACCTTACCCCATCTATTGATCACTACCCTGTAGTCAGTACCTTACCTTTCCCCTGTCTATTGATCACTACCCTGTAATGTAGTCAGTACCTTACCCCATCTATTGCCTGTAACATAGTCAGTACCTTACCCCATCTATTGATCACTACCCTGTAACGTAGTCAGTACCTTACCTTTCCCCTGTCTATTGATCACTACCCTGTAATGTAGTCATTACCTTCCCCCATCTATTGATCACTACCCTGTAATGTAGTCAGTACCTTACCCCATCTATTGATCACTACCCTGTAATGTAGTCAGTACCTTACCCCATCTATTGCCTGTAACGTAGTCAGTACCTTCCCCATCTATTGATCACTACCCTGTAATGTAGTCAGTACCTTACCCCATCTATTGATCACTACCCTGTAACGTAGTCAGTACCTTCCCCCATCTATTGATCACTACCCTGTAACGTAGTCAGTACCTTCCCCCATCTATTGATCACTACCCTGTAACGTAGTCAGTACCTTACCCCATCTATTGCCTGTAACGTAGTCAGTACCTTACCCCATCTATTGATCACTACCCTGTAACGTAGTCAGTACCTTACCCCATCTATTGATCACTACCCTGTAACGTAGTCAGTACCTTACCCCATCTATTGCCTGTAACGTAGTCAGTACCTTCCCCATCTATTGATCATTACCCTGTAACATAGTCAGTACCTTACCCCATCTATTGATCACTACCCTGTAACGTAGTCAGTACCTTACCCCATCTATTGCCTGTAACGTAGTCAGTACCTTACCCCATCTATTGATCACTACCCTGTAACGTAGTCAGTACCTTCCCTCATCTATTGATCACTACCCTGTAACGTAGTCAGTACCTTCCCCCATCTATTGATCACTACCCTGTAACGTAGTCAGTACCTTCCCCCATCTATTGATCACTACCCTGTAACGTAGTCAGTACCTTACCCCATCTATTGATCACTACCCTGTAACGTAGTCAGTACCTTACCCCATCTATTGATCACTACCCTGTAACGTAGTCAGTACCTTCCCCCATCTATTGATCACTACCCTGTAACGTAGTCAGTACCTTACCCCATCTATTGCCTGTAACGTAGTCAGTACCTTCCCCATCTATTGATCACTACCCTGTAATGTAGTCAGTACCTTACCCCATCTATTGATCACTACCCTGTAACGTAGTCAGTACCTTCCCCCATCTATTGATCACTACCCTGTAACGTAGTCAGTACCTTACCCCATCTATTGATCACTACCCTGTAACGTAGTCAGTACCTTACCCCATCTATTGCCTGTAACGTAGTCAGTACCTTCCCCATCTATTGATCACTACCCTGTAATGTAGTCAGTACCTTCCCCCATCTATTGCCTGTAACGTAGTCAGTACCTTCCCCCATCTATTGCCTGTAACGTAGTCAGTACCTTACCCCATCTATTGATCACTACCCTGTAACGTAGTCAGTACCTTCCCCCATCTATTGATCACTACCCTGTAATGTAGTCAGTACCTTACCCCATCTATTGCCTGTAACGTAGTCAGTACCTTCCCCCATCTATTGATCACTACCCTGTAACGTAGTCAGTACCTTCCCCCATCTATTGATCATTACCCTGTAACGTAGTCAGTACCTTACCCCATCTATTGATCACTACCCTGTAATGTAGTCAGTACCTTACCCCATCTATTGCCTGTAACGTAGTCAGTACCTTCCCCCATCTATTGATCACTACCCTGTAACGTAGTCAGTACCTTACCCCATCTATTGATAACTACCCTGTAACGTAGTCAGTACCTTACCCCATATATTGCCTATAATGTAGTCAGTACCTTACCCCATCTATTGATCACTACCCTGTAGTCAGTACCTTACCTTTCCCCTGTCTATTGATCACTACCCTGTAATGTAGTCAGTACCTTACCCCATCTATTGCCTGTAACATAGTCAGTACCTTACCCCATCTATTGATCACTACCCTGTAACGTAGTCAGTACCTTACCTTTCCCCTGTCTATTGATCACTACCCTGTAATGTAGTCATTACCTTCCCCCATCTATTGATCACTACCCTGTAATGTAGTCAGTACCTTACCCCATCTATTGATCACTACCCTGTAATGTAGTCAGTACCTTACCCCATCTATTGCCTGTAACGTAGTCAGTACCTTCCCCATCTATTGATCACTACCCTGTAATGTAGTCAGTACCTTACCCCATCTATTGATCACTACCCTGTAACGTAGTCAGTACCTTCCCCCATCTATTGATCACTACCCTGTAACGTAGTCAGTACCTTCCCCCATCTATTGATCACTACCCTGTAACGTAGTCAGTACCTTACCCCATCTATTGCCTGTAACGTAGTCAGTACCTTACCCCATCTATTGATCACTACCCTGTAACGTAGTCAGTACCTTACCCCATCTATTGATCACTACCCTGTAACGTAGTCAGTACCTTACCCCATCTATTGCCTGTAACGTAGTCAGTACCTTACCCCATCTATTGATCACTACCCTGTAACGTAGTCAGTACCTTCCCTCATCTATTGATCACTACCCTGTAACGTAGTCAGTACCTTCCCCCATCTATTGATCACTACCCTGTAACGTAGTCAGTACCTTCCCCCATCTATTGATCACTACCCTGTAACGTAGTCAGTACCTTACCCCATCTATTGATCACTACCCTGTAACGTAGTCAGTACCTTACCCCATCTATTGATCACTACCCTGTAACGTAGTCAGTACCTTCCCCCATCTATTGATCACTACCCTGTAACGTAGTCAGTACCTTACCCCATCTATTGCCTGTAACGTAGTCAGTACCTTCCCCATCTATTGATCACTACCCTGTAATGTAGTCAGTACCTTACCCCATCTATTGATCACTACCCTGTAACGTAGTCAGTACCTTCCCCCATCTATTGATCACTACCCTGTAACGTAGTCAGTACCTTCCCCCATCTATTGCCTGTAACGTAGTCAGTACCTTCCCCATCTATTGATCACTACCCTGTAATGTAGTCAGTACCTTCCCCCATCTATTGATCACTACCCTGTAACGTAGTCAGTACCTTACCCCATCTATTGCCTGTAACGTAGTCAGTACCTTCCCCATCTATTGATCACTACCCTGTAATGTAGTCAGTACCTTCCCCCATCTATTGATCACTACCCTGTAACGTAGTCAGTACCTTCCCCCATCTATTGATCATTACCCTGTAACGTAGTCAGTACCTTACCCCATCTATTGCCTGTAACGTAGTCAGTACCTTACCCCATCTATTGATCACTACCCTGTAACGTAGTCAGTACCTTACCCCATCTATTGCCTGTAACGTAGTCAGTACCTTCCCCCATCTATTGACCACTACCCTGTAACGTAGTCAGTACCTTACCCCATCTATTGATCACTACCCTGTAATGTAGTCAGTACCTTACCCCATCTATTGCCTGTAACGTAGTCAGTACCTTACCCCATCTATTGATCACTACCCTGTAATGTAGTCAGTACCTTACCCCATCTATTGCCTGTAATGTAGTCAGTACCTTCCCCCATCTATTGCCTGTAACGTAGTCAGTACCTTCCCCCATCTATTGCCTGTAACGTAGTCAGTACCTTCCCCCATCTATTGATCACTACCCTGTAACGTAGTCAGTACCTTCCCCCATCTATTGCCTGTAACGTAGTCAGTACCTTCCCCCATCTATTGATCACTACCCTGTAACGTAGTCAGTACCTTACCCCATCTATTGATCACTACCCTGTAATGTAGTCAGTACCTTACCCCATCTATTGCCTGTAACGTAGTCAGTACCTTCCCCCATCTATTGATCACTACCCTGTAACGTAGTCAGTACCTTCCCCCATCTATTGATCACTACCCTGTAACGTAGTCAGTACCTTACCTTTGCCCCTTCACCTCCCAGTGCTGGGACAGTTCTTGATCCAGTGGCCGGTGCGGCCCCATCCAAAACACTCATTACTACTCATCTCCACTTGTTCCTACAACCTGAGGAGAGACACACATAAAGAGTCAGATCACTAACCCTACAACCTGAGAGAGACACACACACACACACACACACACACAGATAGCCCTAGGTTACTAGAGACACACACACACACACAGATAGCCCTAGGTTACTAGAGAGACACACACACACAGATAGCCCTAGGTTACTAGAGACACACACACAGATAGCCCTAGGTTAATAGAGACACACACACACACACAGATAGCCCTAGGTTACTAGAGAGACACACACACACAGATAGCCCTAGGTTACTAGAGAGACACACACACAGATAGCCCTAGGTTACTAGAGAGACACACACAGATAGCCCTAGGTTACTAGAGAGACACACACAGATAGCCCTAGGTTACTAGAGAGACACACACACAGATAGCCCTAGGTTACTAGAGAGACACACACAGATAGCCCTAGGTTACTAGAGAGACACACACAGATAGCCCTAGGTTACTAGAGACACACACACACAGATAGCCCTAGGTTACTAGAGAGACACACACAGATAGCCCTAGGTTACTAGAGACACACACACACAGATAGCCCTAGGTTACTAGAGAGACACACACAGATAGCCCTAGGTTACTAGAGACACACACACACAGATAGCCCTAGGTTACTAGAGAGACACACACAGATAGCCCTAGGTTACTAGAGAGAGACACACACAGATAGCCCTAGGTTACTAGAGAGACACACACACACAGATAGCCCTAGGTTACTAGAGAGACACACACACAGATAGCCCTAGGTTACTAGAGACACACACACAGATAGCCCTAGGTTACTAGAGAGACACACAGATAGCCCTAGGTTACTAGAGAGACACACAGATAGCCCTAGGTTACTAGAGAGACACACACACACAGATAGCCCTAGGTTACTAGAGAGACACACACACACAGATAGCCCTAGGTTACTAGAGACACACACAGATAGCCCTAGGTTACTAGAGAGACACACATATAGCCCTAGGTTACTAGAGAGACACACAGATAGCCCTAGGTTACTAGAGAGACACACACACACACAGATAGCCCTAGGTTACTAGAGAGACACACACACACAGATAGCCCTAGGTTACTAGAGACACACACAGATAGCCCTAGGTTACTAGAGAGACACACACACACAGATAGCCCTAGGTTACTAGAGAGACACACACACACAGATAGCCCTAGGTTACTAGAGAGACACACACACACACAGATAGCCCTAGGTTACTAGAGACACACACACACACAGATAGCCCTAGGTTACTAGAGAGACACACACAGATAGCCCTAGGTTACTAGAGAGACACACACACACAGATAGCCCTAGGTTACTAGAGACACACACACAGATAGCCCTAGGTTACTAGAGACACACACAGATAGCCCTAGGTTACTAGAGACACACACAGATAGCCCTAGGTTACTAGAGACACACACACAGATAGCCCTAGGTTACTAGAGAGACACACACAGATAGCCCTAGGTTACTAGAGACACACACACAGATAGCCCTAGGTTACTAGAGACACACACAGATAGCCCTAGGTTACTAGAGAGACACACACACACAGATACCCCTAGGTTACTAGAGAGACACACACACACAGATAGCCCTAGGTTACTAGAGACACACACACAGATAGCCCTAGGTTACTAGAGACACACACAGATAGCCCTAGGTTACTAGAGAGACACACACACACAAATACCCCTAGGTTACTAGAGACACACACACAGATAGCCCTAGGTTACTAGAGAGACACACACAGATAGCCCTAGGTTACTAGAGACACACACACACACACACACACACACACACACAGATAGCCCTAGGTTACTAGAGACACACACAGATAGCCCTAGGTTACTAGAGAGACACACAGATAGCCCTAGGTTACTAGAGACACACACAGATAGCCCTAGGTTACTAGAGAGACACACAGATAGCCCTAGGTTACTAGAGAGACACACACACAGATAGCCCTAGGTTACTAGAGACACACACAGATAGCCCTAGGTTACTAGAGAGACACACACACAGATAGCCCTAGGTTACTAGAGAGACACACACACAGATAGCCCTAGGTTACTAGAGACACACACAGATAGCCCTAGGTTACTAGAGAGACACACACAGATAGCCCTAGGTTACTAGAGAGACACACACAGATAGCCCTAGGTTACTAGAGACACACACAGATAGCCCTAGGTTACTAGAGACACACACACAGATAGCCCTAGGTTACTAGAGACACACACAGATAGCCCTAGGTTACTAGAGACACACACAGATAGCCCTAGGTTACTAGAGACACACACAGATAGCCCTAGGTTACTAGAGACACACACAGATAGCCCTAGGTTACTAGAGACACACACAGATAGCCCTAGGTTACTAGAGACACACACACAGATAGCCCTAGGTTACTAGAGACACACACAGATAGCCCTAGGTTACTAGAGAGACACACACACACAGATACCCCTAGGTTACTAGAGAGACACACACACACAGATAGCCCTAGGTTACTAGAGACACACACACAGATAGCCCTAGGTTACTAGAGACACACACAGATAGCCCTAGGTTACTAGAGAGACACACACACACACAAATACCCCTAGGTTACTAGAGACACACACACAGATAGCCCTAGGTTACTAGAGAGACACACACAGATAGCCCTAGGTTACTAGAGACACACACACACACACACACACACACACAGATAGCCCTAGGTTACTAGAGACACACACAGATAGCCCTAGGTTACTAGAGAGACACACAGATAGCCCTAGGTTACTAGAGACACACACAGATAGCCCTAGGTTACTAGAGAGACACACAGATAGCCCTAGGTTACTAGAGAGACACACACACAGATAGCCCTAGGTTACTAGAGACACACACAGATAGCCCTAGGTTACTAGACACACACACAGATAGCCCTAGGTTACTAGAGAGACACACACACAGATAGCCCTAGGTTACTAGAGACACACACAGATAGCCCTAGGTTACTAGAGAGACACACACAGATAGCCCTAGGTTACTAGAGAGACACACACAGATAGCCCTAGGTTACTAGAGACACACACAGATAGCCCTAGGTTACTAGAGACACACACACAGATAGCCCTAGGTTACTAGAGACACACACAGATAGCCCTAGGTTACTAGAGACACACACAGATAGCCCTAGGTTACTAGAGACACACACAGATAGCCCTAGGTTACTAGAGACACACACAGATAGCCCTAGGTTACTAGAGACACACACAGATAGCCCTAGGTTACTAGAGACACACACACAGATAGCCCTAGGTTACTAGAGACACACACAGATAGCCCTAGGTTACTAGAGAGACACACACACACAGATACCCCTAGGTTACTAGAGAGACACACACACACAGATAGCCCTAGGTTACTAGAGACACACACACAGATAGCCCTAGGTTACTAGAGACACACACAGATAGCCCTAGGTTACTAGAGAGACACACACACACACAAATACCCCTAGGTTACTAGAGACACACACACAGATAGCCCTAGGTTACTAGAGAGACACACACAGATAGCCCTAGGTTACTAGAGACACACACACACACACACACACACACACAGATAGCCCTAGGTTACTAGAGACACACACAGATAGCCCTAGGTTACTAGAGAGACACACAGATAGCCCTAGGTTACTAGAGACACACACAGATAGCCCTAGGTTACTAGAGAGACACACAGATAGCCCTAGGTTACTAGAGAGACACACACACAGATAGCCCTAGGTTACTAGAGACACACACAGATAGCCCTAGGTTACTAGACACACACACAGATAGCCCTAGGTTACTAGAGAGACACACACACAGATAGCCCTAGGTTACTAGAGACACACACAGATAGCCCTAGGTTACTAGAGAGACACACACAGATAGCCCTAGGTTACTAGAGAGACACACACAGATAGCCCTAGGTTACTAGAGACACACACAGATAGCCCTAGGTTACTAGAGACACACACACAGATAGCCCTAGGTTACTAGAGACACACACAGATAGCCCTAGGTTACTAGAGACACACACAGATAGCCCTAGGTTACTAGAGACACACACAGATAGCCCTAGGTTACTAGAGACACACACAGATAGCCCTAGGTTACTAGAGACACACACAGATAGCCCTAGGTTACTAGAGAGACACACACACAGATAGCCCTAGGTTACTAGAGAGACACACACACACACAGATAGCCCTAGGTTACTAGAGACACACAAAGATAGCCCTAGGTTACTAGAGACACACACAGATAGCCCTAGGTTACTAGAGACACACACAGATAGCCCTAGGTTACTAGAGAGACACACAGATAGCCCTAGGTTACTAGAGAGACACACACAGATAGCCCTAGTTTACTAGAGAGACACACACAGATAGCCCTAGGTTACTAGAGAGACACACACAGATAGCCCTAGGTTACTAGAGAGACACACACACAGATAGCCCTAGGTTACTAGAGAGACACACACACAGATAGCCCTAGGTTACTAGAGAGACACAGATAGCCCTAGGTTACTAGTGAGACACACACACAGATAGCCCTAGGTTACTAGAGAGACACACACACACACACAGATAGCCCTAGGTTACTAGAGACACACACACAGATAGCCCTAGGTTACTAGAGAGACACACACAGATAGCCCTAGGTTACTAGAGACACACACAGATAGCCCTAGGTTACTAGAGAGACACACACAGATAGCCCTAGGTTACTAGAGAGACACACACACAGATAGCCCTAGGTTACTAGAGAGACACACAGATAGCCCTAGGTTACTAGAGAGACACACAGATAGCCCTAGGTTACTAGACACACACACACAGATAGCCCTAGGTTACTAGAGAGACACACACAGATAGCCCTAGGTTACTAGAGACACACACAGATAGCCCTAGGTTACTAGAGAGACACACACAGATAGCCCTAGGTTACTAGAGAGACACACACAGATAGCCCTAGGTTACTAGAGACACACACAGATAGCCCTAGGTTACTAGAGAGACACACACAGATAGCCCTAGGTTACTAGAGAGACACACACACACACACACACACACACAGATAGCCCTAGGTTACTAGAGACACACACAGATAGCCCTAGGTTACTAGAGAGACACACAGATAGCCCTAGGTTACTAGAGAGACACACAGATAGCCCTAGGTTACTAGAGAGACACACAGATAGCCCTAGGTTACTAGACACACACAAACAGATATCCCTAGGATACTAGACACACACAGATAGCCCTAGGTTACTAGAGAGACACACACACAGATAGCCCTAGGTTACTAGAGAGACACACACACAGATAGCCCTAGGTTACTAGAGACACACACAGATAGCCCTAGGTTACTAGAGAGACACACACAGATAGCCCTAGGTTACTAGAGACACACACATATAGCCCTAGGTTACTAGAGAGACACACAGATAGCCCTAGGTTACTAGAGAGACACACAGATAGCCCTAGGTTACTAGAGACACACACAGATAGCCCTAGGTTACTAGACACACACAAACAGATAGCCCTAGGTTACTAGAGAGACACACACACAGATAGCCCTAGGTTACTAGAGAGACACACACACAGATAGCCCTAGGTTACTAGAGACACACACAGATATCCCTAGGTTACTAGAGAGACACACACACAGATAGCCCTAGGTTACTAGAGACACACACAGAGATAGCCCTAGGTTACTAGAGACACACACAGATAGCCCTAGGTTACTAGAGAGACACACACAGATAGCCCTAGGTTACTAGAGAGACACACACATAGATAGCCCTAGGTTACTAGAGACACACACAGATAGCCCTAGGTTACTAGAGACACACACAGATAGCCCTAGGATACTAGAGACACACAGATAGCCCTAGGTTACTAGAGAGACACACACACACACAGATAGCCCTAGGTTACTAGAGACACACACACAGATAGCCCTAGGTTACTAGAGAGACACACACACAGATAGCCCTAGGTTACTAGAGACACACACAGATAGCCCTAGGTTACTAGAGACACACACACACACAGATAGCCCTAGGTTACTAGAGAGACACACAGATAGCCCTAGGTTACTAGAGAGACACACAGATAGCCCTAGGTTACTAGAGACACACACAGATAGCCCTAGGTTACTAGAGACACACACAGATAGCCCTAGGTTACTAGAGAGACACACACACACACACACACACACACAGATAGCCCTAGGTTACTAGAGACACACACAGATAGCCCTAGGTTACTAGAGAGACACACAGATAGCCCTAGGTTACTAGAGAGACACACAGATAGCCCTAGGTTACTAGAGAGACACACAGATAGCCCTAGGTTACTAGACACACACAAACAGATATCCCTAGGATACTAGACACACACAGATAGCCCTAGGTTACTAGAGAGACACACACACAGATAGCCCTAGGTTACTAGAGAGACACACACACAGATAGCCCTAGGTTACTAGAGACACACACAGATAGCCCTAGGTTACTAGAGAGACACACACAGATAGCCCTAGGTTACTAGAGACACACACATATAGCCCTAGGTTACTAGAGAGACACACAGATAGCCCTAGGTTACTAGAGAGACACACAGATAGCCCTAGGTTACTAGAGACACACACAGATAGCCCTAGGTTACTAGACACACACAAACAGATAGCCCTAGGTTACTAGAGAGACACACACACAGATAGCCCTAGGTTACTAGAGAGACACACACACAGATAGCCCTAGGTTACTAGAGACACACACAGATATCCCTAGGTTACTAGAGAGACACACACACAGATAGCCCTAGGTTACTAGAGACACACACAGAGATAGCCCTAGGTTACTAGAGACACACACAGATAGCCCTAGGTTACTAGAGAGACACACACAGATAGCCCTAGGTTACTAGAGAGACACACACATAGATAGCGCTAGGTTACTAGAGACACACACAGATAGCCCTAGGTTACTAGAGACACACACAGATAGCCCTAGGATACTAGAGACACACAGATAGCCCTAGGTTACTAGAGAGACACACACACACACAGATAGCCCTAGGTTACTAGAGACACACACACAGATAGCCCTAGGTTACTAGAGAGACACACACACAGATAGCCCTAGGTTACTAGAGACACACACAGATAGCCCTAGGTTACTAGAGACACACACACACACAGATAGCCCTAGGTTACTAGAGAGACACACAGATAGCCCTAGGTTACTAGAGAGACACACAGATAGCCCTAGGTTACTAGAGACACACACAGATAGCCCTAGGTTACTAGAGACACACACAGATAGCCCTAGGTTACTAGAGACACACACAGATAGCCCTAGGTTACCAGAGAGACACACACAGATAGCCCTAGGTTACTAGAGACACACACAGATAGCCCTAGGTTACTAGAGACACACACAGATAGCCCTAGGTTACTAGACACACACACACACACACACAGATAGCCCTAGGTTACTAGAGAGACACACACACACAGATAGCCCTAGGTTACTAGAGAGACACACACACACAGATAGCCCTAGGTTACTAGAGAGACACACACACAGATAGCCCTAGGTTACTAGAGAGACACACACAGATAGCCCTAGGTTACTAGAGACACACACAGATAGCCCTAGGTTACTAGAGAGACACACACACAGATAGCCCTAGGTTACTAGAGAGACATACACAGATAGCCCTAGGTTACTAGAGACACACACAGATAGCCCTAGGTTACTAGAGAGAGACACACACAGATAGCCCTAGGTTACTAGAGACACACACACAGATAGCCCTAGGTTACTAGAGAGACACACACAGATAGCCCTAGGTTACTAGAGAGACACACACACAGATAGCCCTAGGTTACTAGAGACACACACAGATAGCCCTAGGTTACTAGAGAGACACACACACAGATAGCCCTAGGTTACTAGAGAGACACACACAGATAGCCCTAGGTTACTAGAGACACACACAGATAGCCCTAGGTTACTAGAGACACACACAGATAGCCCTAGGTTACTAGAGAGACACACACAGATAGCCCTAGGATACTAGAGAGACACACAGATAGCCCTAGGTTACTAGAGACACACACAGATAGCCCTAGGTTACTAGAGAGACACACAGATAGCCCTAGGTTACTAGAGAGACACACACACAGATAGCCCTAGGTTACTAGAGACACACACAGATAGCCCTAGGTTACTAGAGAGACACACACAGATAGCCCTAGGTTACTAGAGAGACACACAGATACAGTGGGGAAAAAAAGTATTTAGTCAGCCACCAATTGTGCAAGTTCTCCCACTTAAAAAGATGAGAGAGGCCTGTAATTTTCATCATAGGTACACGTCAAATATGACAGACAAAATGAGAAAAAAAATCCAGAAAATCACATTGTAGGATTTTTAATGAATTTATTTGCAAATTATGGTGGAAAATAAGTATTTGGTCAATAACAAAAGTTTCTCAATACTTTGTTATACACCCTTTGTTGGCAATGACACAGGTCAAACGTTTTCTGTAAGTCTTCACAAGGTTTTCACACACTGTTGCTGGTATTTTGGCCCATTCCTCCATGCAGATCTCCTCTAGAGCAGTGATGTTTTGGGGCTGTCGCTGGGCAACATGGACTTTCAACTCCCTCCAAATATTTTCTATGGGGTTGAGATCTGGAGACTGGCTAGGCCACTCCAGGACCTTGAAATGCTTCTTACGAAGCCACTCCTTCGTTGCCCGGGCGGTGTGTTTGGGATCATTGTCATGCTGAAAGACCCAGCCAGGTTTCATCTTCAATGCCCTTGCTGATGGAAGGAGATTTTCACTCAAAATCTCACGATACATGGCCCCATTCATTCTTTCCTTTACACGGATCAGTCGTCCTGGTCCCTTTGCAGAAAAACAACCCCAAAGCATGATGTTTCCACCCCCATGCTTCACAGTAGGTATGGTGTTCTTTGGATGCAACTCAGCATTCTTTGTCCTCCAAACAGGACGAGTTGAGTTTTTACCAAAAAGTTATATTTTGGTTTCATCTGACCATATGACATTCTCCCAATCCTCTTCTGGATCATCCAAATGCACTCTAGCAAACTTCAGATGGGCCTGGACATGTCCTGGCTTAAGCAGGGGGACACGTCTGGCACTGCAGGATTTGCGTCCCTGGCGGCGTAGTGTGTTACTGATGGTAGGCTTTGTTACTTTGGTCCCAGCTCTCTGCAGGTCATTCACTAGGTCCCCCCGTGTGGTTCTGGAATTTTTGCTCACCGTTCTTGTGATCATTTTGACCCCACGGGGTGAGATCTTGCGTGGAGCCCCAGATCGAGGGAGATTATCAGTGGTCTTGTATGTCTTCCATTTCCTAATAATTGCTCCCACAGTTGATTTCTTCAAACCAAGCTGCTTACCTATTGCAGATTCAGTCTTCCCAGCCTGGTGCAGGTCTACAATTTTGTTTCTGGTGTCCTTTGACAGCTATTTGGTCTTGGCCATAGTGGAGTTTGGAGTGTGACTGTTTGAGGTTGTGGACAGGTGTCTTTTATACTGATAACAAGTTCAAACAGGTGCCATTAATACAGGTAACGAGTGGAGGACAGAGGAGCCTCTTAAAGAAGAAGTTACAGGTCTGTGAGAGCCAGAAATCTTGCTTGTTTGTAGGTGACCAAATACTTATTTTCCACCATAATTTGCAATTAAATTCATTAAAAATCCTACAATGTGATTTTCTGGATTTTTTTTCTCAATTTGTCTGTCATAGTTGACGTGTACCTATGATGAAAATTACAGGCCTCTCTCATCTTTTTCAGTGGGAGAACTTGCACAATTGGTGGCTGACTAAATACTTTTTTTCCCCACTGTAGCCCTAGGTTACTAGAGAGACACACACACAGATAGCCCTAGGTTACTAGAGAGACACACACACAGATAGCCCTAGGTTACTAGAGAGACACACACACAGATAGCCCTAGGTTACTAGAGAGACAAACACACAGATAGCCCTAGGTTACTAGAGAGACACACACACAGATAGCCCTAGGTTACTAGAGAGACACACACACAGATAGCCCTAGGTTACTAGAGAGACACACACACAGATAGCCCTAGGTTACTAGAGAGACACACACACAGATAGCCCTAGGTTACTAGAGAGACACACACACACAGAGATAGCCCTAGGTTACTAGAGACACACACAGATAGCCCTAGGTTACTAGAGACACACACAGATAGCCCTAGGTTACTAGAGAGACACACACACAGATAGCCCTAGGTTACTAGAGAGACACACACACAGATAGCCCTAGGTTACTAGAGACACACACACAGATAGCCCTAGGTTACTAGAGAGACACACACAGATAGCCCTAGGTTACTAGAGAGACACACACAGATAGCCCTAGGTTACTAGAGACACACACACACAGATAGCCCTAGGTTACTAGAGACACACACACAGATAGCCCTAGGTTACTAGAGAGACACACACACAGAGATAGCCCTAGGTTACTAGAGAGACACACACACAGATAGCCCTAGGTTACTAGAGAGACACACACACACAGATAGCCCTAGGTTACTAGAGAGACACACACACAGATAGCCCTAGGTTACTAGAGAGACACACACACAGATAGCCCTAGGTTACTAGAGAGACACACACACAGATAGCCCTAGGTTACTAGAGAGACACACAGATAGCCCTAGGTTACTAGAGAGACACACAGATAGCCCTAGGTTACTAGAGAGACACACACAGATAGCCCTAGGTTACTAGAGAGACACACACAGATAGCCCTAGGTTACTAGAGAGACACAGATAGCCCTAGGATACTAGAGAGACATACACAGATAGCCCTAGGTTACTAGAGAGACACACACAGATAGCCCTAGGTTACTAGAGACACACACAGATAGCCCTAGGTTACTAGAGAGACACACACACAGATAGCCCTAGGTTACTAGAGAGACACACACAGATAGCCCTAGGTTACTAGAGACACACACAGATAGCCCTAGGTTACTAGAGACACACACAGATAGCCCTAGGTTACTAGAGACACACACAGATAGCCCTAGGTTACTAGAGAGACACACACACAGATAGCCCTAGGTTACTAGAGAGACACACACACAGATAGCCCTAGGTTACTAGAGAGACACACACACAGATAGCCCTAGGTTACTAGAGAGACACACACACAGATAGCCCTAGGTTACTAGAGACACACACACAGATAGCCCTAGGTTACTAGAGACACACACACAGATAGCCCTAGGTTACTAGAGAGACACACACACAGATAGCCCTAGGTTACTAGAGAGACACACACACAGATAGCCCTAGGTTACTAGAGAGACACACACACAGATAGCCCTAGGTTACTAGAGAGACACACACACAGATAGCCCTAGGTTACTAGAGAGACACACACACAGATAGCCCTAGGTTACTAGAGACACACACACAGATAGCCCTAGGTTACTAGAGACACACACAGATAGCCCTAGGTTACTAGAGAGACACACACACAGATAGCCCTAGGTTACTAGAGAGACACACACACAGATAGCCCTAGGTTACTAGAGAGACACACACACACAGAGATAGCCCTAGGTTACTAGAGACACACACACAGATAGCCCTAGGATACTAGAGACACACACACAGATAGCCCTAGGTTACTAGAGAGACACACACACAGATAGCCCTAGGATACTAGAGACACACACACAGATAGCCCTAGGTTACTAGAGACACACACAGATAGCCCTAGGTTACTAGAGAAACACACACACACAGAGATAGCCCTAGGTTACTAGAGACACACACAGATAGCCCTAGGTTACTAGAGAGACACACACAGATAGCCCTAGGTTACTAGAGACACACACAGAGATAGCCCTAGGTTACTAGAGACACACACAGATAGCCCTAGGTTACTTAGAGACACACACACAGATAGCCCTAGGATACTAGAGAGACACACAGATAGCCCTAGGTTACTAGAGAGACACACACAGATAGCCCTAGGTTACTAGAGACACACACAGATAGCCCTAGGTTACTACCAGAGTATGTGAGCAGAGCAAGGAAAGTGCCCAATTTGACTGGAGTGCCCAATTTGAATGTGTGTGTGTATTGTTAGATATTACTGCACTGGAACACAAGCATTTTGATACACCAGCAATAACTGCTAAATATGTGAATGGGACCAATAAAATGTGATCTGACAATGTCATAGCAATGAATGATCTATCACAACCAACTTCCTACATAAAGCATGTGTTTACAAAACATGCAAATGTAGCTTGCTGCTAGCTCGCAATGGTAAACAAACAAAACTCTCAGTAGATTGCAGGATGTCAAAGCAAAAATCTCAACTATTTACATTTTTTTTAAACAACATTTTTAGTCATTTAGCATCATACAACCACTACAAACTAGGTTACTAGCTATGAATTGGGTAGCTATTTCCCACATCAGCCTCATCTCATCTCACCACGTCGTCCAGGTGCCCGCGTTGGGTCCCCAGTCCATTTAAAACAGTACTGCCCACCCAGGCCCGTGGACTAGCACACCACACCACTGAATCTAGCTAAGATAACTAACAAGGTAAGCTACAAAAAAACAAAGATGCATTTTATAACATTTCAAATTCCAGATGTGTTTCGAGACTAAGTCTGGACTAGCAAATCAATAATTAAATCCTGTGACTTTCCTGCGTGCAGCCTGGCGCAGTAGGCCAAAGTGCGCTGTCAGAAAATATGTTTAGTTCGTACTTCAGACAGACTGCGACTCTTTATGACACATGTTAAGTATTTAAACATATATTCCACCGTGTAATTGTTTAGATTTTTGTCCTTTATTGCAGCCACTCACCTCAGCTACGTGACTGTTCCTGTTTGTTTGTTATCATTTACATTTACATTTTAGTCATTTAGCAGACGCTCTTATCCAGAGCGACTTACAGTTAGTGAATACATATATTTTTATACTGGCCCCCAGTGGGAATCGAACCCACAACCCTGTCTCTATCTGAGCTACATCCCTGCCGGCCATTCCCTCCCCTACCTTGGACGACGCTGGGCCAATTGTGCGCCGCCCATGAGTCTCCCGGTCGCGGCCGGCTGCGACAGAGCCTGGATTCGAACCAGGATCTCTAGTGGCACAGACCACTGCGCCACTCAGGAGTTATCGGTCCCTCCCTCCTTTCTGCGGTTTGAACACGGTCTTTTCTTCTTCTTTCGGGTTGGGTTGGGCGGTTGGGCGGTCGCAGCCAACTTTTTCCGGCGGTGTACACTACCGGCGAAACACCGCTTCTCATTCATTTTCAATGGCAGGCAGGCGGAGTGGACCAATCATATCGACTGGTTCCCATGACAACGCTAGAGACTTTGTTCAGCTAGGATGGCTGACTAAAATACTACGACGGAAGCACATTTAAGTAATTATAACGTCATAACGAATCGTGCAAAAAATGTACAGTTGAGAGGAATATGTTAGTTAATGTAGAGACAAACGGTTAAGTTAATTTACGAAAATGCTATTTAGCAAGCTAGCTGACTAGCTAACATTAGCCAGCTAGCTAGCTGTATGGGCGTTTTGACATGAGTTTGACGTTGTAATTCGTGTTGTTTAATGTTGTAGGGACTCTGTGGATGTAAAGAATCTAGCTAGCCCAAACCCCAACCCCGTCCAGTCTCTCTAACCCTCCCCCACTACACCACCCAAACCCCAACCCCGTCCAGTCTCTCTAACCCTCCCCCACTACACCACCCAAACCCCAACCCCGCCCAGCCTATCTAACCCTCCCCACTACACCACCCAAACCCCGACCCCGTCCAGTCTCTCTAACCCTGCCCCACTACACCACCCAAACCCCAACCCCGTCCAGCCTATCTAACCCTCCCCACTACACCACCCAAACCCCAACCCCGTCCAGCCTATCTAACCCTCCCCACTACACCACCCAAACCCCGACCCCGTCCAGCCTATCTAACCCTCCCCACTACACCACCAAAACCCCGACCCTGTCCAGTCTCTCTAAACCTCCCCCACTACACCACCCAAACCCCAACCCCGTCCAGCCTCTCTAAACCTCCCCACTACACCACCCAAACCCCAACCCCGTCCAGCCTATCTAACCCTCCCCACTACACCACCCAAACCCCGACCCCGTCCAGTCTCTCTAACCCTGCCCCACTACACCACCCAAACCCAAACCCCAACCCCGTCCAGCCTCTCTAACCCTCCCCACTACACCACCCAAACCCCAACCCCGTCCAGCCTATCTAACCCTCCCCACTACACCACCCAAACCCCAACCCCGTCCAGTCTCTCTAACCCTGCCCCACTACACCACCCAAACCCCAACCCCGTCCAGTCTCTCTAAACCTCCCCCACTACACCACCCAAACCCCCGACCCAGTCCAGTCTCTCTAACCCTTTCACACAATCTCTCCCTATCTACATCATACAGTTCACAAAATATCAACACATGCTCCACTGTTTCCTCCACTAAACACTCATCACACAGACCTGTTTCATGTCTTCCTATCATCCACAACGTGGCATTCAAACCTGTGTACCCAAACCGTCGTCTACTCCACACAACTTCCTCTCTCCTCCACCCATACTCCCCACCTCTTCCTTTACTGACCGGCAGTGTTGGGGAACGTTACTTTTAAAAGTAACTCGTTAGGTTACAACGTTACTGCCATTAAAAGTAAGTCGTTACATTACACCGTTACTTACTGTCGTTACATTACTTTTGCGTTACCAAAAACAGAAAATCCTCTGAAAATGCGTTGCGTGTTGGTCATTGTTCTGCCCAGTAGAGGGCGCACACTACATTAGAATGGCTTGCCTAATTAGTATTACAGGATATTCAAATGAGACGTTCTGCTACATTTTACATTTACATTTTAGTCATTTAGCAGACGCTCTTATCCAGAGCGACTTACAGTTAGTGAGTGCATACATTATTATTTTTATTTTTTCATACTGGCCCCCCCTGCTAAATACCTAAAGAGTTGTCAATCCGTCACACTGTCAGCACCAGGGCTCAAGACGAGATCTCTGTCACATTTTATAATAGTTGTTTTAGTCAATTGAAGCATGTATATATATATATATTTTTTAATCGCATTATTATTTGGCCTTTGTAGTTCAGCATCCAATATTGAAATGTACCTGTTCCACAAAAAATGCGTGAAGGAGAAATGTATACACATTATGATAATAAAGAAAGATGTATGAATAATGTCCAAGTGTTATAACAAAATTCCATATTAAACTATCGAAATGTCTAATGAATGCAAAGAAAAGTGTTGCATCACAACGGAATTCGATCTTGGTAAACCCAACGCAGCAAAGGTATGGAACACCGTTTGGGTCTTTGCGTGGCAAAAAAGATACACATCAAATAACACTATTTGACAAGACATATAACACTATTTGAAGCGTCAAATAAGCGTTTAATTTGAAGCGTCAAATAATATCATTCTATTATAGAATGTTGTGTGTGCTGAATTTGCATGTGCAAGCCAAGCGCCACCACTACGATCAGTAAGCAGTGTTGCCAACTTAGTGACTCCCTCCCAGCTGCAGTCAGAGCAGGAGATGTTCGATCACTGGGATAGGGTAGTGGGTTCGATCCCCGGTACCACCCATACGTAAAAATTTATGCAAGCATGACTGTAAGTCGCTTTGGAAAAAAGCGTCTGCTAAATGGCATATTATATTACTATGTTCACCCCTCCACTTCCAGACTGCAAATTAATCGCGCATGCGGGAAGCCGCCGCTGGCTGATCCCACCCTGGTTTACATTCAGGGCTGGATGTAAATGCTATGAGCACCAGCTGCCTGATAATGTTTTGCAGCTTTTTGGCACATCAGCTGCTTACTCATTTAAGTCGGCTCCCTCAGTTTCTGAACCTGCCATAGAGAGCCTTGACCAAAATGACGATGACCCACTCGTTCTGTGAGCCAGTACAGCCTGTGTGGGTGGAGGGGGGCCTAACAAAACCAAACAATTAACCTGAATTAGGGCCAGACTAGTTACCATCGTTTCCTCCCATTGCCATTGACAGTTTTTTCTATTGTCTCTTTTTGGTCCATTTAGATTGTTAATGTAGATTGGATACAAAAAACATGTTTAAAATGTTATGGTTAAAAATATTCATGTTTTACTGTGACTTGTTGTAGGCTCCTAAGTGGACCATAAGGTTAAAAACCGAACCAAACTTAAGAAAACTAAAATAAATAAATAAATAAGTAACTCCGCCATTGTGTCTCTTTTGGGTCCCTTTTGCCGGTCCCAAGCCCGGATAAAGGAGGAGGGTTGTCTCTCCCACGACGTTATTCCTCCTCTCTCCAACGACGTTATTCCTCCTCTCTCCAACGACGTTATTCCTCCTCTCTCCCACGACGTTATTCCTCCTCTCTCCCACGACGTTATTCCTCCTCTCTCCCACGACGTTATTCCTCCTCTCTCCCACGACGTTATTCCTCCTCTCTCCCACGACGTTATTCCTCCTCTCTCCCACGACGTTATTCCTCCTCTCTCCCACGACGTTATTCCTCCTCTCTCCCACGACGTTATTCCTCCTCTCTCCCACGACGTTATTCCTCCTCTCTCCCACGACGTTATTCCTCCTCTCTCCCACGACGTTATTCCTCCTCTCTCCCACGACGTTATTCCTCCTCTCTCCCACGACATTATTCCTCCTCTCTCCCACGACGTTATTCCTCCTCTCTCCCACGACGTTATTCCTCCTCTCTCCAACGACATTATTCCTCCTCTCTCCAACAACGTTATTCCTCTTTCCTACAGCTTCCATCATAATTACATGCACATGGCCAATTATGTAAATTAGGTGATGACGTCATTTAGCGACTTTTAGGACTGCCAATAGCTACTTGGTTGGTATCAGTTGGTAGAGCATGGCGTTTGCAACGCCAAGGTTGTGGGTTCGATTCCCACGGGGGCCAGTATGAATAAAAATAAAATAAAAATGTATGCACTCACTAACTGTAAGTCGCTCTGGATAAGAGCGTCTGCTAAATGACTAAAATGTAAATGGTAATACGGCATTATTTGTTCGACCGAATCTGAAAACGTCAGTGTGAAAATCAGGACAAATTAAAATTAATTTCATGAAAATAACTAGCTAGCCAGATACTTAACCCGGTTGCCCAAAACTAACGTTATAAGGAGCAAGTAAACTTAATCTGTCTGGTGATGCTTGACCGGACCGGGTTATGTGTTGTGAAAATAGCCACAATAGTGGAATTTGCGGTTCGCCTTCAAAATAAAAGTACCTATTTGAAAGTGACGCAGAAGGTTACAATTGGTGGAATCATGAAATATTTAGACTAGATAATGTTAAACCAGGTTGGAATGTGGAGCAATTAAATGGGGTATCAGTCTACTTGGTGACACCCACAGAACACAACTGTAAAGAGTTTACGCAAATATTAGCATTGTAGCTCTTATCGCGGGACTGTGACTGTGTGACATCACCTCCCCAGTCAGCCTATTGTGCGTATTGACATTCATATTGCACTGTCCAGCCGTACCTAAGGATTGGGGATCAATGAAATGGGGTATCAGTCTACTCAGTACCCAGAGCTTTTTCCCCAACGTCCTCCTCAGAGTTATCAGACTCCAAAACATCCAGGTTGTATTGTTTTCCCTCTGGAAGTGTTAAATACCCATAGTAGGTTGACTGGTACAATAAATGTGGCTCAAGTCACAGTGGTTTCAGAGTCCCGCAATAAGAGCTACGACCCTAACGTTCTGTGGGTGTCCCTGAGTAGACTGATACCCCGTGTCATTGATCCAACGACCCTAACGTTCTGTGGGTGTCCCTGAGTAGACTGATACCCCGTGTCATTGATCCAACGACCCTAACGTTCTGTGGGTGTCCCTGAGTAGACTGATACCCCGTGTCATTGATCCAACGACCCTAACGTTCTGTGGGTGTCCCTGAGTAGACTGATACCCCGTGTCATTGATCCAACGACCCTAACGTTCTGTGGGTGTCCCTGAGTAGACTGATACCCCGTGTCATTGATCCAACGACCCTAACGTTCTGTGGGTGTCCCTGAGTAGACTGATACCCCGTGTCATTGATCCAACGACCCTAACGTTCTGTGGGTGTCCCTGAGTAGACTGATACCCGTGTCATTGATCCAGAAGTAAGGCTGTACAGTAAAATATGACCCCAATGCAATTCTGAAGTCTAATACATTCAGTGTGATTTCAACAGATTTTTGTCAAATGAACAAATTATTTTCATTTGTTGAATTTATATAACAACATTCCAACCTCGTTTAGGATGATCCATGGCATAATTCCACTATTTGTATTCATTTGTATGAAAAAAACAACCATAAATGCAAACTGTCAGGTAAATCCTAAATGTAATTCTTCTCCTTCTCCTTCTCCTTCTCCTTCTCCTTCTCCTTCTCCTTCTCCTTCTCCTCCTCCTTCTTCTTCTTCTTCTTCTTCTCCTTCTTCTTCTTCTTCTTCTTCTTCTTCTTCTTCTTCTTCTTCTTCTTCTTCTATGGTATTATGGCAGTCCGCAAACAAATGTTAGAGGTGCATGCTGCCACCTACTGTACAATCCATTATGCTTGGTGATACGATGATACAAAATTGGGGAAAAGGAAAATGACCCTGCCAACTATTAACCCACATTAAAAACCCAACACCCCATTCCACTATTTAACCTTATCTAACCCTACTCCAGGACGACGGCCTGGGAGGACAGAACACTACCACTCAACACCCCCTGCAACTCTTCTGCAGTAAAACCTCACAATCCCAAGTACTTCTCTGCAGCTGCCACCACAACCATTGGAGCCTGAGCAATGGAGAAAACAGAGAAGCTGCATCTCCACTTTCAAAATAGGGGTGGCACCTTCACTTTTTTACCAGGAAAGTATCATGATCCGTTGGGTAATTTGTCATTTCCCTGTGGTTCCCACAGTAGTATATTTGCTGAGCTTGTGTGAGGTAGGATGTGAACTCTGACACCACTTGAAGCTGGGATGTCCCTCCTACCATTTCATTGGCTCTTCCGGCTGTCCATCAACTCCTGGTTGAACCCTACGTCACAGCCGCTGACAAAGCACATGCCTGCAAACCTTACATCGTAGCTCAGCAGGAGTCAGTGGTTTCATCACTGTAGCACATTGAGTTCAATTTAAAGCCATTCATCTAAAATAAGTAATAGATTTTAAACAAAAAACACTTTCTGTTTGTCACAGTTGGACAAGATTAACATGCGAGTTCAAGAAGCGAAGCTAGAGTTCTGTGAGACGTTCACAGCAATGGGTGCAGACCTTTTGATCAAGAGAGACCTTTAGAAAATGTGCCAATTTTCTCTGACACTAAACATACAAATATTATTCTACAGTTATAAGGAAGGTGAAATCTTATAGTTAGTCCTTTTATAATTTGATTATACTATATTTAGAAAGCATATAAGTCATTTCAAGCCTTATTCATACAGTTTTGTTGAATAGGAAATACATCATATAACATTTTCATATTTTTATCATATTTGTACTGTGTACTTGAGCTTGTGTCCTCAAAAGTGACTACACCTCAACAATTTATAACTATTTTTACCAGAAAGGTGAGATTTGAACCTTTCTTTTAGTATGCAGCATTACTAGTTATTGTATGATAAATTACTTTTGAGGATTACATTTTTGATTACATTTAGTTACATTTAACTGGTTTAAAATGAAAAGGCACCTGATAAATACAATTGTTTATCTATTTTGTTGTGCTGTTCAATTTGGATTGTTGTTTCATGTCTGATGCACTCAGGATGTCACATATCATTTGAGAGGCGTGCACCACGAGCAAATGTTTTCATTTCCCTTTTCCTGTCAGAACCATGATGAGCAGAAGCATGACTGATTACTCTTCTCTATAGCACAGCCTCTGCGAGAATCTCAACTGCTCGCGTCCTCTCTCCTCTCTTCTAGCCTCCTTCTCAAAATCCATTGGAGGAGCAGGTCGGAGGGGCAAGACCTCTGGCTTTCTCATCCAATGGGTTTTGAGAAGGAGAGAGGTTGCAAGGAGTATGCAATTGATATTCTTCCATTGACTCAGAGAGTAGCCTTCCATCAGCCTACCAAAGGTTGCACCTGTCCAGTAGCTAGCGGTCTGTCCAGTAGCTAACGGTCTGTCCAGTAGCTAACGGTCTGTCCAGTAGCTAACGGTCTGTCCAGTAGCTAACGGTCTGTCCAGTAGCTAACGGTCTGTCCAGTAGCTAGCGGTCTGTCCAGTAGCTAGCGGTCTGTCCAGTAGCTAACGGTCTGTCCAGTAGCTAGCGGTCTGTCCAGTAGCTAGCGGTCTGTCCAGTAGCTAACGGTCTGTCCAGTAGCTAACGGTCTGTCCAGTAGCTAGCGGTCTGTCCAGTAGCTAACGGTCTGTCCAGTAGCTAACGGTCTGTCCAGTAGCTAACGGTTTGTCTAGTAGCTAGCGGTCTGTCCAGTAGCTAGCGGTCTGTCCAGTAGCTAGCGGTCTGTCCAGTAGCTAACGGTTTGTCTAGTAGCTAACGGTCTGTCCAGTAGCTAACGGTCTGTCCAGTAGCTAACGGTCTGTCCAGTAGCTAGCGGTCTGTCCAGTAGCTAGCGGTCTGTCTAGTAGCTAACGGTCTGTTTAGTAGCTAACGGTCTGTCTAGTAGCTAACGGTCTGTCTAGTAGCTAACGGTCTGTCCAGTAGCTAACGGTCTGTCCAGTAGCTAGCGGTCTGTCCAGTAGCTAGCGGTCTGTCCAGTAGCTAACGGTTTGTCCAGTAGCTAACGTTCTGTCTAGTAGCTAACGTTCTGTCTAGTAGCTAACGGTCTGTCTAGTAGCTAGCGGTCTGTCCAGTAGCTAGCGGTCTGTCCAGTAGCTAGTGGTCTGTCCAGTAGCTAGCGGTCTGTCCAGTAGCTAACGGTCTGTCCAGTAGCTAACGGTCTGTCCAGTAGCTAGCGGTCTGTCCAGTAGCTAGTGTTCTATCCAGTAGCTAGTGTTCTATCCAGTAGCTAGCGGTCTGTCCAGTAGCTAACGGTCTGTCCAGTAGCTAACGGTCTGTCCAGTAGCTAACGGTTTGTCTAGTAGCTAGCGGTCTGTCCAGTAGCTAGCGGTCTGTCCAGTAGCTAGCGGTCTGTCCAGTAGCTAACGGTTTGTCTAGTAGCTAACGGTCTGTCCAGTAGCTAACGGTCTGTCCAGTAGCTAGCGGTCTGTCCAGTAGCTAGCGGTCTGTCCAGTAGCTAACGGTTTGTCCAGTAGCTAACGTTCTGTCTAGTAGCTAACGTTCTGTCTAGTAGCTAACGGTCTGTCTAGTAGCTAGCGGTCTGTCCAGTAGCTAGCGGTCTGTCCAGTAGCTAGTGGTCTGTCCAGTAGCTAGCGGTCTGTCCAGTAGCTAACGGTCTGTCCAGTAGCTAACGGTCTGTCCAGTAGCTAGCGGTCTGTCCAGTAGCTAGTGTTCTATCCAGTAGCTAGTGTTCTATCCAGTAGCTAGCGGTCTGTCCAGTAGCTAACGGTCTGTCCAGTAGCTAACGGTCTGTCCAGTAGCTAACGGTTTGTCTAGTAGCTAGCGGTCTGTCCAGTAGCTAGCGGTCTGTCCAGTAGCTAGCGGTCTGTCCAGTAGCTAACGGTTTGTCTAGTAGCTAACGGTCTGTCCAGTAGCTAACGGTCTGTCCAGTAGCTAGCGGTCTGTCCAGTAGCTAGCGGTCTGTCTAGTAGCTAACGGTCTGTCTAGTAGCTAACGGTCTGTCTAGTAGCTAACGGTCTGTCTAGTAGCTAACGGTCTGTCCAGTAGCTAACGGTCTGTCCAGTAGCTAGCGGTCTGTCCAGTAGCTAGCGGTCTGTCCAGTAGCTAACGGTTTGTCCAGTAGCTAACGTTCTGTCTAGTAGCTAACGGTCTGTCTAGTAGCTAGCGGTCTGTCCAGTAGCTAGCGGTCTGTCCAGTAGCTAGTGGTCTGTCCAGTAGCTAGCGGTCTGTCCAGTAGCTAACGGTCTGTCCAGTAGCTAACGGTCTGTCCAGTAGCTAGCGGTCTGTCCAGTAGCTAGTGTTCTATCCAGTAGCTAGCGGTCTGTCCAGTAGCTAGCGGTCTGTCCAGTAGCTAGCGGTCTGTCCAGTAGCTAACGGTTTGTCCAGTAGCTAACGTTCTGTCTAGTAGCTAACGTTCTGTCTAGTAGCTAACGGTCTGTCTAGTAGCTAGCGGTCTGTCCAGTAGCTAGCGGTCTGTCCAGTAGCTAGTGGTCTGTCCAGTAGCTAGCGGTCTGTCCAGTAGCTAACGGTCTGTCCAGTAGCTAACGGTCTGTCCAGTAGCTAGCGGTCTGTCTAGTAGCTAGCGGTCTGTCCAGTAGCTAGCGGTCTGTCCAGTAGCTAGCGGTCTGTCCAGTAGCTAACGGTTTGTCTAGTAGCTAACGGTCTGTCCAGT
Organism: Coregonus lavaretus; assembly: GCF_964263955.1. NCBI lineage: Eukaryota > Metazoa > Chordata > Actinopteri > Salmoniformes > Salmonidae > Coregonus > Coregonus lavaretus. Next base: position 62,782,373 of record NC_139995.1, read on the forward strand.
AGCTAACGGTCTGTCCAGTAGCTAGCGGTCTGTCCAGTAGCTAGCGGTCTGTCCAGTAGCTAGCGGTCTGTCTAGTAGCTAACGGTCTGTCTAGTAGCTAACGGTCTGTCTAGTAGCTAACGGTCTGTCTAGTAGCTAACGGTCTGTCCAGTAGCTAACGGTCTGTCCAGTAGCTAGCGGTCTGTCCAGTAGCTAGCGGTCTGTCCAGTAGCTAACGGTTTGTCCAGTAGCTAACGTTCTGTCTAGTAGCTAACGTTCTGTCTAGTAGCTAACGGTCTGTCTAGTAGCTAGCGGTCTGTCCAGTAGCTAGCGGTCTGTCCAGTAGCTAGTGGTCTGTCCAGTAGCTAGCGGTCTGTCCAGTAGCTAACGGTCTGTCCAGTAGCTAACGGTCTGTCCAGTAGCTAGCGGTCTGTCCAGTAGCTAGTGTTCTATCCAGTAGCTAGCGGTCTGTCCAGTAGCTAGCGGTCTGTCCAGTAGCTAACGGTCTGTCCAGTAGCTAGCGGTCTGTCCAGTAGCTAGCGGTCTGTCCAGTAGCTAGCGGTCTGTCTAGTAGCTAACGGTCTGTCCAGTAGCTAGCGGTCTGTCCAGTAGCTAGCGGTCTGTCCAGTAGCTAACGGTCTGTCCAGTAGCTAGCGGTCTGTCCAGTAGCTAGCGGTCTGTCCAGTAGCTAGCGGTCTGTCTAGTAGCTAACGGTCTGTCCAGTAGCTAGCGGTCTGTCCAGTAGCTAGCGGTCTGTCCAGTAGCTAGCGGTCTGTCCAGTAGCTAACGGTCTGTCCAGTAGCTAGCGGTCTGTCCAGTAGCTAGCGGTCTGTCCAGTAGCTAGTGGTCTGTCCAGTAGCTAGCGGTCTGTCCAGTAGCTAGCGGTCTGTCCAGTAGCTAGCGGTCTGTCTAGTAGCTAACGGTCTGTCCAGTAGCTAGTGGTCTGTCTAGTAGCTAACGGTCTGTCCAGTAGCTAGTGGTCTGTCTAGTAGCTAGCGGTCTGTCCAGTAGCTAGCGGTCTGTCTAGTAGCTAGCGGTCTGTCCAGTAGCTAGTGGTCTGTCCAGTAGCTAGCGGTCTGTCCAGTAGCTAGCGGTCTGTCCAGTAGCTAGCGGTCTGTCTAGTAGCTAACGGTCTGTCCAGTAGCTAACGGTCTGTCCAGTAGCTAGTGGTCTGTCTAGTAGCTAACGGTCTGTCCAGTAGCTAGTGGTCTGTCTAGTAGCTAGCGGTCTGTCCAGTAGCTAGCGGTCTGTCTAGTAGCTAGCGGTCTGTCCAGTAGCTAGTGGTCTGTCCAGTAGCTAGCGGTCTGTCCAGTAGCTAGCGGTCTGTCCAGTAGCTAGCGGTCTGTCTAGTAGCTAACGGTCTGTCCAGTAGCTAGCGGTCTGTCCAGTAGCTAGCGGTCTGTCCAGTAGCTAGCGGTCTGTCCAGTAGCTAGCGGTCTGTCCAGTAGCTAGCGGTCTGTCCAGTAGCTAACGGTCTGTCCAGTAGCTAGCGGTCTGTCCAGTAGCTAGCGGTCTGTCCAGTAGCTAGCGGTCTGTCCATACTTGCAAGTAGATACTGAGAAATAATCAGTAGGCCTAATATTACATGATAAAATCGGTGAAAAAGTTTTTCTCCCCAAGCTGTTTATGTGCATTTAACACCATTCTGCATTTTTGCCATCTATTTTCCCAACATCAATCTGTTAAATCACATAGTAAAGGCCCAGTTCATATTTTATTGTGATGTTTCAGCACCCTCAGGACCCCTACTTCCTGCAGCTGTGCTGGTTGATTGAAGTAGGGAAATATGCGTTTCAACAACGAGCTTCCTGTCTATTTTCTGCTTAGGCTGCTTTGTGAAATGCCTTTTAGAATAGTTTGATTAGTTTGATAAAGACAAAAGAGCGTATTGTCATCAGAATCATTAAGCCAGTTCACCAAACATGTTGTGGCCGTAATTCATCACCAGCAGTGTTGAATGTGGAATTGTCCATTTAGAAAATTCCAAAGAAGAGACAGAATACAATAAATTGAACGTGGTTTGTAATAGTCTTTCTACTAGCCAAATGTAGCCGTTTCAAATGATCACTCTTTGAGATGAACTGTTCCAGAAGCATCACTTGCAACTTTTTTCATTTGGAAAAATATTATGTTCTATTTTATTCTGTTACATCATGTTTATTTACAATAAAATAGGTGTGTCTTGACTGTGATGAGGGCTTGATGAGGTTACTGCTTTTTTGAAGATTCTGTTCCACAATATAATATAACCACTTGATATTGCGGTTTCAATAAATCAATGTTCAATGGCACTAGTTTTCTATTGACTGAATATACAGTATTTGGGCAATTTAGCAATTAGGATTTGTTATCTGTAGTGGTTATGATAAATTAGGCATTGTTGCACACTGTTGGAATATACAGTGCATTTGAAAAGTATTCAGACCCCTTGACTTTTTCCAAATTTGTTACGTTACAGCCTTATTCTAAAATTGATTAAATTGTTTTATTCCCTCATCAATCTACACACAATACTCCATAATGACAAAGCAAAAACATATTTTTATAAATTTTTGCAAATGTATAAAGATATTCATAACTGAAGTATTCAGACCCTTTACTCAGGACTTTGTTGAAGCACCTTTGGCAGCGATTACAGCCTCAAGTCTTCTTGGGTATGACGCTACAAGCTTGGCACACCTGTATTTGGGGAGTTTCTCCCATTCTTCTCTGCAGAACCTCTCAAGCTCTGTCAGGTTGGATGGGGAGCGTCGCTGCACAGCTATTTTTAGGTCTCTTCAGAGATGTTCGATTCAAGTCCGGGCTCTGGCTGGGCCACTCAAGGACATTCAGAGACTTGTCCCCAAGCCACTCCTGCGTTGTCTTGGCTGTGTGCCTAGGGTCGTTGTCCTGTTGGAAGGTGAACCTTCACCCCAGTCTGAGGTCCTGAGCGCTCTTGAACAGGTTATCATCAATGATCTCTCTGTACTTTGCTCCGTTCATCTTTGCCTCGATCCTGACTAGTCTCCCAGTCCCTGCCGCTGAAAAACATCCCCACAGCATGATGCTGCCACCACCATGCTTCACCGTAGGGATGGTGCCAGGTGTCCACCAGACGTGACGCTTGGCATTCAGGCCAAAGAGTTCAATCTTGGTTTCACCATTCCAGAGAATCTTGTTTCTCATGGTCTGAGAGTCCTTTAGGTGCCTTTTGGCAAACTCCAAGCATGCTGTCATGTGCCTTTGACTGAGGATAGTCTGGCCACTCTACCATAAAGGCCTGATTGGTGGATTGCTGCAGAGATGGTTGTCCTTCTGGAAGGTTCTGCCATCTCCACAGAGGAACTCTGGAGCTCTGTCAGAGTGACCATCGGGTTCTTGGTCTCCTCCTTGACCAAGGCCCTTCTCCTCCAATTGCTCAGTTTGGCCGGGCGGCCAGCTCTAGGAAGAGTCTTGGTGGTTCCAAACTTCTTCCATTTAAGAATGATGGAGGCCTCTGTGTTCGTGGGGACCTTCAATGCTGCAGAAATGTTTTGGTACCCTTCCCCAGATCTGTGCCTCGACACAATCCTGTCTCGGAGCTCTACGGACAATTCCTTCAACCTCATGGCTTGGATTTTGCTCTGACATACATGGTAAACTGTGGGACCTTATATAGACAGTTGTGTGCCTTTCCAAATCATGTCCAATCAATTGAATTTAACACAGGTGGACTCCAATCAAGTTGTAGAAACATCTCAAGGATGATCAATGGAAACAGGATGCACCTGAGCTCAATTTCGAGTCTCATAGCAAAGGGTCTGAATACTTATGTAAATAAGGTATTTCAGTTTTTTATTTTTAATACATTTGCAAAAATTTAGAAAAACCTGTTTTTGCTTTGTCATTATGGGGTATTGTCTGTAGATTGATGAGGAAAATAATTCATTTAATCAGTTTTAGAATAAGGCTGTAACGTAACAAAATGTGCAAAAAGGAAAGGGGTCTGAATACTTATATAGATAAATGCGCACATATTTTTTTCTGTCCTTGTGTTGTAAAAATACATTTTACTTTTCGTTGGAGTGATCGAGTTCAACATAAAAATATTTATGTTCTGTCCATAAATATGGACCCCCCCCCCCGTAAATATGGACCCCCCCCCCTTAAAGAAACCGTGTAGAGTTGCAGGAAGTGGTTTAAAGAAAGTCTAACATTTGTATTATTAAAATGTTTAATTCTATAAAAAGAAATTGCACCCCCACTTTCAGACAGTCAGGCGCCTATGACCACAACTTCTATTTTCTGTGACTTACGTTCCATTTCTGCAGTACAGTTGAGAACCAGAACCATGCCTACGAACCATGCCTATGAACCATGCCTACGAACCATGCCTACGAACCATGCCTATGAACCATGCCTACGAACCATGCCTACGAACCATGCCTACGAACCATGCCTACGAACCATGCCTACGAACCATGCCTACGAACCATGCCTACGAACCATGCCTACGAACCATGCCTACGAACCATGCCTACGAACCATGCCTACGAACCATGCCTACGAACCATGCCTATGAACCATGCCTATGAACCATGCCTACGAACCATGCCTATGAACCATGCCTATGAACCATGCCTACGAACCATGCCTACGAACCATTCCTACGAACCATGCCTACGAACCATGCCTACGAACCATGCCTATGAACCATGCCTATGAACCATGCCTACGAACCATGCCTACGAACCATGCCTATGAACCATGCCTATGAACCATGCCTATGAACCATGCCTACGAACCATGCCTATGAACCATGCCTATGAACCATGCCTATGAACCATGCCTATGAACCATGCCTATGAACCATGCCTACGAACCATGCCTACGAACCATGCCTACGAACCATGCCTATGAACCATGCCTACTCTTCGGATCCCTCACCCTGGATCCCTCTCCCTCTACTACTCTCTCCACTGCCTCAGCATACTACACCTTCTGTACTACTCTGATCCTGGCAACCTCAACCTGCCTCTCTCTCACCGAACACTTCTGATCTCCAGCCTCATGGGCATCCCCACAGCTAACAAACACAACTTTCTCCACCGATGCTACACATTCCTTTGTCTCAACCCCTCCTGCACACTTCTCACATCTAGGAATCTCCCTTCTACACACTGCTGCAACATGACCATAAGCTTGGTACCTAAAACACCGTAATGGGTTCGGGACAAACGCTCTCACGGGATAACTGACACATCCTAACTTGACCTTGTCGGGCGAAGAGTCTGCATCAAAACTCAGCAGGACAGTGTCCTGCACACTGCCCTCTACTCCCGTCCTCCCATTCTGGGAGAGGCTATACGGACATGCCTGGTGCCCAAATGGATGACGTATGTTGCGCAGCTGAGAGTCGATTGTGGAGACGAATGGATTCGGTTCAGTCAGTCATCCTGATAAGCCCTTGCTGCCCTTCCCAGCCCCCTGTGTTCACAGCTAGTTTATGCTGGCTAGCTGGCAACAATAGCATCATGGTGCTAGTTAAAACGTGTAAAAAAAAGTGTTGTTTATTTTGATGGGCAAGGGAGAAATAACATGTAGTTTTGGTCACCATCTGGATTTGGTCATCATCTCCAATTTGTTCCATCCCACTTGATTTGATTTCCAGTAGGATACCAGCCTACACAATACATAACTTGTAATATTGGTAGTAACCATCTGTCAACCGAGGTAAAATGTGTTTTATGCTGGATATTCGGTGGATGTTCATTTTTCTCTCGTCAATAGCTATTGAACCAAGCCATGCTATGAAGATGGTATAATCTGAATAGCTATTGAACCAAGCCATGCTATGAAGATGGTATAATCTGAATCAGGGGTGGATGGAGAACAATCCACACCTTTTGTTGTTGTTGAATAAATGTATACAAATAAATACAATTTCAGATTTCAATTTTCAATAGCTCTTACATGCTGACTAGACCGGGCCATCACGCGCATGTTGATTTTGTCCACCTACACCAGACGCGATCAGGACACGCAGGTTGAAATATCAAAACGAACTCTGAACCAACTCTATTAATTTGGGGACAGGTCGAAAAGCATTAAACATTTATGCTGTTGCTAGCTAAATTTCCTGGGATATAAACATTGGGTTGTTATTTTACCTGAACTGCACAAGGTCCTCTACTCCGACAATTAATCCACAGATAAAAGTGTAAACAGAGTTTGTTTCTAGTAATGGCTTCTTCTCCTTCTTCTTTGGACTTTATATGGCGGTTGGCAACCAACTTTAAGGTGCATCACCACCACCAACTGGACTGGAGTGTGGACCGCAGTTCATCTTCTAATCACCCACGTGGGAATATGCTCCTAAAAACCAATGAGAGGCGCGACTTGCAGCGCGTCCAGTGTCACAAATAGAACCAAGTTCTATTTTAGCGCCTGGCCAAGCAGACACTCGTTGATGCGCGCCAGCAGTGTGGGTGCAATGATTGAATAACATGTTTGTGTACATTTATTTTGCAACGCGAGTGGTGTGGTATGACTATGATATGATATATTCTGAATCAGGGGAGGATGGACAAATTTAGATTTGTGAGAAATTTAGATTTTTGGTGCAGCTCTATGGAGCAGCTGTAGAACCTTTTGAGGATCTGAGGGCCCAAGCCAAATCTTTTCAGCCTCCTGAGGGGGAAGAGGAGTTGCGTGCCATCTTCACAGCTGTGTTGGTGTGTTTGGACCACGATAGATCCTTAGTGACGTGGACACCGAGGAAGTTGAAGCTCTCGACCCGCTCCACTACCTCCCCGTCGATGTGAATGGGGGCGTGCTTGGCCCTCCGTTTCCTGTAGCCCACGATCAGCTCCTTTGTCTTGCTGACAATGAGGGAGAGGTCTTTGACCTCCTCCCTATCGGCACCAGGCATATCCGTATAACCTCTCCTTCTCCTCCTCCCCTCCTCTCCTCCTTCTCCTCCTCCCCTCCTCTCCTCCTCTACTTTCATCCTCCCCTCTCTATGGAAGCTGCCTCTGCACACAGCTTTACTCTGCTTCTCTAGGAAGTAAACAGACATTACTAGGCCTACAGTTGAAGTCGGAAGTTTACATACACCTTAGCCAAATACATTTAAACAATTCCTGACATTTAATCCTAGTAAAAATTCCCTGTCTTAGGTCAGTTAGGATCACCACTTTATTTTAAGAATGTGAAATGTCAGAATAATAGTAGAGAGAATGATTTATTTAAGATTTTATTTCTTTCATCACATTCCCAGTGGGTCAGAAGTTTACATACACTCAATTAGTATTTGGTAGCACTGCCTTTAAATTGTTTAACTTGGGTCAAACGTTTCGGGTAGCTTTCCACAAGCTTCCCACAATAAGTTGGGTGAATTTTGGCCCATTCCTCCTGACAGAGCTGGTGTAACTGAGTCAGGTTTGTAGGCCTCCTTGCTCGCACATGCTTTTTCAGTTCTGCCCACACATTTTCTATAGGATTGAGGTCAGGGCTTTGTGATGACCACTCCAATACCTTGACTTTGTTGTCCTTAAGCCATTTTGCCACAACTTTGGAAGTATGCTTGGGGTCATTGTCCATTTGGAAGACCCATTTGTGACCAAACTTCCTGACTGATGTCTTGAGATGTTGCTTCAATATATCCACATAATTGTCCTTCCTCATGATGCCATCTATTTTGTGAAGTGCACCAGTCCCTCCTGCAACAAAGCACCCCCACAGCATGATGCTGCCACTCCCGTGCTTCACGGTTGGGATGGTGTTCTTCGGCTTGCAAGCTACCCCTTTTTCCTCCAAACATAACGATGGTCATTATGGCCAAACAGTTCTATTTTTGTTTCATCAGACCAGAGGACATTTCTCCACAAAGTACGATCTTTGTCCCCATGTGCAGTTGCAAACCATAGGCTGGCTTTTTTATGGCAGTTTTGGAGCAGTGGCTTCTTCCTTGCAGAGCGGCCTTTCAGGTTATGTCGATATAGAACTCGTTTTACTGTGGATATAGATACTTTTGTACCTGTTTCCTCCAGCATCTTCACACGGTCCTTTGCTGTTGTTCTGGGATTGATTTGCACTTTTCACACCAAAGTACGTTCATCTTTAGGAGACAGAACGCGTCTCCTTCCTGAGCGGTATGACGGCTGCGTGGTCCCATGGTGTTTATACTTGCATACTAGTGTTTGTATAGATGAACGTGGTACGGCTGCGTGGTCCCAAAGATTAACCAGACTTGTGGAGGTCTAGAATTGTTTTCTGAGGTCTTGGCTGATTTCTTTGGATGTTCCCATGATGTCAAGCAAAGAGGCACTGAGTTTGAAAGTAGGCCTTGAAATACATCCACAGGTACACCTCCAATTGACTCAAATGATGTCAATTAGCCTATCAGAAGCTTCTAAAGCCATGACATCATTTTCTGGAATTTTCCAAGCTGTTTAAAGTCACAGTCAATTTACTGTATGTAAACTTCTGACCCACTGGAATTGTGATACAGTGAATTATAAGTGAAATAATCTGTCTGTAAACAATTGTTGGAAAAATTACATGTGTCATGCACAAAGTAGATGTCCTAACCGACTTGCCAAAACTATAGTTTATTAACAAGAAATTTGTGGAGTGGTTGAAAAATGAGTTTTAATAATAATATAATAATAATAATATGCCATTTAGCAGACGCTTTTATCCAAAGCGACTTACAGTCATGCGTGCATACATTTTTGTGTATGGGTGGTCCCGGGGATCGAACCCACTACCTTGGCGTTACAAGCGCTGTGCTCTACCAGCTGAGCTACAGAGGACCACAACCTAAGTGTATGTAAACTTCCGACTTCAACTGTATGTGTCTCTATTACATTTATCTACAGGAACCTTGGTTAACCTGGAACCTTGGTTAAACTGGAACCTTGGTTAACCTGGAACCTTGGTTAACCAGGAACCTTGGTAAACCAGGAACCTTGGTAAACCAGGAACCTTGGTTAACCAGGAACCTTGGTTAACCAGGAACCTTGGTTAACCAGGAACCTTGGTTAACCAGGAACCTTGGTAAACCTGGAACCTTGGTAAACCTGGAACCTTGGTTAACCTGGAACCTTGGTAAACCTGGAACCTTGGTAAACCTGGAACCTTGGTAAACCAGGAACCTTGGTAAACCAGAAAAGAGAACATAAGTAAGGAGTCAGGAGAACATAAGTAAGGAGTCAGGAGAACATAAGTAAGGAGTCAGGAGAACATAAGTAAGGAGTCAGGAGAACATAAGTAAGGAGTCAGGAGAACATAAGTAAGGAGTCAGGAGAACATAAGTAAGGAGTCAGGAGAACATAAGTAAGGAGTCAGGAGAACATAGGTAAGGAGTCAGGACAAGAGATGAAATTCAATCAGGAAGGAGAACATGAGAGGTGCTCTGAAAGAGAGAGCAGGTGGTCAGAGCAAGTACCAGGGCCTAAAACTAACGTTTTTGTCTACCAGCCACTGTGGCAGATGGCCACACAGATTTAATAAATCTACCAGCCACTCATATTTTTTACTCATTAATTAAACCAAAAAACACAAAACAAAATGCATGAGCATGCTTAGTAATGTTTATAAAACAAGGAATGTATTACTAGTAAGAAATAATGTAGTATATTGCTCATTTTAATTTAATATTTTGTGACCTTACCCACCAAGCAAAATGCCATTGAAAGACGTTGAAAAGACGGCTATGCCCGACGTCCAATCTAGGTTCAGTTTTGGTTGAAAGTGAAAGTTGAAAAGACGTCTTTCTTTTATTAACAATCATACATCACTCCAGTATTTATTTACAACATTCAAGTACTAATTGTCTTTATTCCACTATTGCAGCATGCCTCAAATCACTTTACTCATATTTCAAACATCCAGCGTGACAAAATATACATTTTTAGTTAGTCCATGCCTCACCATTAAGTTAATTATTGCCAATACATATTAACAAAGGGGTTTCCTTTCGGTTTTGATATTTCATATTTACATTTCATGTAACATTTAGTAATCATCATTATTTATGCAACTAACTGAACATTTATTTGTACAATTATATTGTTTACAAACAATGGAGTAAAGCAGCTTATATTTTGGGTCAATGCATCCCAATCTTACTCTTTAATCAATGGCATCAACATATTGGAAAACCAATCAACCAACCAATCAACCAACTCTTGCAAAACCAATGAACAAATATGTGAAAAAGCAACACATTTCTTGGTCCATCTTAGTATGAAAAACAGTATAAATTCAGTATGTATCTTCCACCTTGTGCATGGTATGTACACTGAGTGTACAAAACGTTATGAACACTTGCTCTTTCATTTACATTTACATTTACGTAATTTAGCAGACGCTCTTATCCAGAGCGACTTACAAATTGGTGCATTCACCTGATAGCCAGTGGGATATTATATTTTTATTTTTTATTTTTTAGATATATATTCTTATTATTTTTTGGGGGGTGGGGTGGGGTAAGGGGGGGGGTTAGAAGGATTACTTTATCCTATCCCAGGTGTTCCTTAAAGAGGTGGGGTTTCAAATGTCTCCGGAAGGTGGTGAGTGACTCCGCTGTCCTGGCGTCGTGAGGGAGCTTGTTCCACCATTGGGGTGCCAGAGCAGCGAAAAAAACTGTGGAAATTACACTGAGTGTACAAAACATTAAGAACACATGCTCTTTCCATGCCATAGACTGACCAGGTGAATCCAGGTGAAAGCTATGATCCCTTATTGATGTCACTTGTTAAATCCACTTCAATCAGTGTAGATGAAGCGGAGGAGACAGGTTAAAGAAGGATTTTTAAACCTTGAGACAACTGAGACATGGATTGTGTATGTGTGCCATTCAGAGGGTGAATGGGCAAGACAAAAGATTGAGTGCCTTTGAACGGGGTATGGTAGTAGGTGCCAGGTGCACTGGTTTGTGTCAAGAACTGCAACGCTGCTGGGTTTTTCATTACATTTACATCATTTAGCAGACGCTCTTATCCAGAGCGACTTACACATTTCACACAACAGTTTCCCGTGTGTATCAAAATTGGTCCACCACCCAAAGGACATCCAACCAAGGACATCTAACCCAAAGGACATCCAACCGACACAACTGTGGGAATCATTGGAATCGACATGGACCAGCATCCCTGTGGAATAATTTCAACACCTTGTAGAATGAATGGTTGTCATAGTCATTCAGTGACCAGATACTGTTGAATGAATGAATGGTTGTCATTGCCTCCCGAGTGGCGCAGTGGTCTAAGGGATGCTGGTCCAGAGATCCTGGTTCGAATCCAGGCTCTGTCGTAGCCGGCCGCGACCGGAAGACCCATAGGGCGGCACACAATTGGCCCAGCGTCGTCCAGGGTAGGGGAGGGAATGGCCGGCAGGGATGTAGCTCAGTTGGTAGAGCATGGTGTTTGCAACGCTAGGGTTGTGGGTTCGATTCGCACAGGGGGCCAGTGTGGAAAAAATAAAATAAAAAATAAAATAATGTATGCACTGGATAAGAGCGTCTGCTAAATGACTAAAACGTAAATGTAATAGTCAGTCAATGACCAGAGACTGTTGAATGAATGAATGAATGGTTGTCATAGTCACTCAGTCACCAGAGACTGTTGAATTAATGGTTGTCATAGTCAGTCAGTGACCAGAGACTGTTGAATGAATGAATTAATGGTTGTCATAGTCAGTCAGTTACCAGAGACTGTTGAGTGAATGTTGACTATAATGGCTAACTTATTTCTTGTCTAGATCCTGTCGTCCATTGAGGTGCTGCAGCATGCTCTGCCTAAAATCAACCGCAGCACCTCTGAGCCATCGCTACACAGAGCAACACACACTGAGGACATTAACATCTGCACTTTGACCTACACACGCCAACCTGCCGCGGTCTTCTAGAACTTTACACGCCAACCTGCCGCGGTCTTCAAGAACTTTACACGCCAACCTGCCGCGGTCTTCTAGAACTTTACACGCCAACCTGCCGCGGTCTTCTAGAACTTTACACGCCAACCTGCCGCGGTCTTCTAGAACTTTACACGCCAACCTGCCGCGGTCTTCTAGAACTTTACACGCCAACCTGCCGCGGTCTTCTAGAATTTTACCAGGCCAACCTGCCGCGGTCTTCTAGAACTTTACCAGGCCAACCTGCCGCGGTCTTCTAGAACTTTACCAGGCCAACCTGCCGCGGTCTTCTAGAACTTTACACGCCAACCTGCCGCGGTCTTCTAGAACTTTACCAGGCCAACCTGCTGCGGTCTTCTAGAACTTTACACGCCAACCTGCCGCGGTCTTCTAGAACTTTACCAGGCCAACCTGCCGCGGTCTTCTAGAACTTTACCAGGCCAACCTGCCGCGGTCTTCTAGAACTTTACCAGGCCAACCTGCCGCGGTCTTCTAGAACTTTACACGCCAACCTGCCGCGGTCTTCTAGAACTTTACCAGGCCAACCTGCCGCGGTCTTCTAGAACTTTACACGCCAACCTGCCACGGTCTTCTAGAACTTTACACGCCAACCTGCCACGGTCTTCTAGAACTTTACCAGGCCAGCCTGCCGCGGTCTTCTAGAACTTTACCAGGCCAACCTGCCGCGGTCTTCTAGAACTTTACACGCCAACCTGCCGCGGTCTTCTAGAACTTTACCAGGCCAACCTGCCGCGGTCTTCTACATTTACATTACATTTACATTTACGTCATTTAGCAGACGCTCTTATCCAGAGCGACTTACAAATAGGTGCATTCACCTTATTTGGGGAGGGGGGGTTGGAGTAAGGGGGGGGGGTAGAAGGATTACTTTATCCTATCCCAGGTATTCCTTAATGAGGTGGGGTTTCAAATGTCGCCGGAAGGTGGTGAGTGACTCCGCTGTCCTGGCGTCATGAGGGAGCTTGTTCCACCATAGGGGTGCCAGAGCAGCGAACAGTTTTGACTGGGCTGAGCGGGAACTATGCTTCCGCAGAGGTAGGGGAGCCAGCAGGCCAGAGGTGGATGAACGCAGTGCCCTCGTTTGGGTGTAGGGACTGATCAGAGGCTGAAGGTACGGAGGTGCCGTTCCCCTCACAGCTCCGTAGGCAAGCACCATGGTCTTGTAGCAGATGCGAGCTTAAACTGGAAGCCAGTGGAGTGTGCGGAGGAGCGGAGTGACGTGAGAGAACTTGGGAAGGTTGAACACCAGACGGGCTGCGGCATTCTGGATGAGTTGTAGGGGTTTAATGGCACAGGCAGGGAGCCCAGCCAACAGCGAGTTGCAGTAATCCAGACGGGAGATGACAAGTGCCTGGATTAGGACCTGTGCCGCTTCCTGTGTAAGGCAGGGTCTTACTCTCCGAATGTTGTAGAGCATGAACCTACAGGATCGGGTCACCGCCTTGATGTTAGCGGAGAACGACAGGGTGTTGTCCAGGGTCACGCCAAGGCTCTTCGCACTCTGGGAAGAGGACACAACGGAGTTGTCAACCGTGATGGCGAGATCATGGAACAGGCAGTCCTTCCCCGGGAGGAAGAGCAGCTCCGTCTTGCCAAGGTTCAGCTTGAGGTGGTGATCCGTCATCTATACTGATAGGTCTGCCAGACATGCAGAGATGCGATTCGCCACCTGGTTATCAGAAGGGGGAAAGGAGAAGATTAGTTGTGTGTCGTCAGCGTAGCAATGATAGGAGAGGCCATGTGAGGATATGACAGAGCCAAGTGACTTGGTGTATAGCGAGAATAGGAGAGGGCCTAGAACTGAGCCCTGGGGGACACCAGTGGTGAGAGCACGTGGTGCGGAGACAGCTTCTCGCCACGCCACTTGGTAGGAGCGACCGGTCAGGTAGGACGCAATCCAAGAGTGAGCCGCGCCGGAGATGCCCAGCTCGGAGAGGGTGGAGAGGAGGATCTGATGGTTCACAGTATCAAAGGCAGCAGACAGGTCTAGAAGGACAAGAGCAGAGGAGAGAGAGTTAGCTTTAGCAGTGCGGAGAGCCTCCGTGACACAGAGAAGAGCAGTCTCAGTTGAATGACCAGTCTTGAAACCTGACTGGTTTGGATCAAGAAGGTCATTCTGAGAGAGATAGCAAGAGAGTTGGCTAAAGAGAAAAGAAAGAAGGGATACTGGTCTGTAGTTGTTGACATCAGAGGGATCAAGTGTTGGTTTTTTGAGAAGGGGTGCAACTCTCGCTCTCTTGAAGACGGAAGGGACATAGCCAGCGGTCAAGGATGAGTTGATCAGCGAGGTGAGGTAAGGGAGAAGGTAACCGGAGATGGTCTGGAGAAGAGAGGAGGGGATAGGGTCAAGCGGGCAGGTTGTTGGGCGGCCTGCCATCACAAGTCGCAAGATTTTATCTGGAGAGAGAGGGGAGAAAGAAGTCAAAGCATAGGGTAGGGAAGTGTGAGCAGGACCAGCGGTGTCATTTGACTTAACAAACGAGGATCGGATGTCGTCAACCTTCTTTTCAAAATGGTTGACGAAGTCATCCACAGAGAGGGGGGGGGGGGGGGATTCAGCAGGGAGGAGAATGTGGCAAAGAGCTTCCTAGGGTTAGAGGCGTTTAGAGGCGTTTTGGGTGTAGGGCTTTGATCAGACCCTACACCCAAACGAGGGCATTGCGTTCATCCACCTCTGGCCTGCTGGCTCCCCTTCCTCTGCGGAAGCATAGTTCCCGCTCAGCCCAGTCAAAACTGTTCGCTGCTCTGGCACCCCAATGGTGGAACAAGCTCCCTCACGACGCCAGGACAGCGGAGTCACTCACCACCTTCCGGAGACATTTGAAACCCCACCTCTTTAAGGAATACCTGGGATAGGATAAAGTAATCCTTCTACCCCCCCCCCCCCTTACTCCAACCCCCCCTCCCCAAATAAGGTGAATGCACCTATTTGTAAGTCGCTCTGGATAAGAGCGTCTGCTAAATGACGTAAATGTGCCCTTGAGCAAGGCACTTAACCCTAATTGCTCCTGTAAGTCGCTCTGGATAAGAGCGTCTGCTAAATGACTAAAATGTAAATGTAAATGTAGAGTGGTAGAAAGTGGCAGCAGCAGAAACAGATGAAGAAAATGTAGAGAGGAGGGAGTGAAAAGATGCCAGGTCCGCAGGGAGTCTAGTTTTCTTCCATTTCCGCTCAGCTGCCCGGAGCTCTGTTCTGTGAGCTCACAATGAGTCATCAAGCCACGGAGCTGGAGGGGAGGACCGAGCCGGCCGGGAGGATAGGGGACATAGAGAGTCAAATGATGCAGAAAGGGAGGAGAGGAGGGTTGAGGAGGCAGAATCAGGAGATTGGAGGGAGAAGGATTGAGCAGAGGGAAGAGATGATAGGATGGAAGAGGAGAGAGTAGCGGGAGAGAGAGAGCGAAGGTTGCGACGGCACATTACCATCTGTGTAGGGGCAGAGTGAGTAGTGTTGGAGGAGAGGGAGAGAGAAAAGGATACAAAGTAGTGGTCGGAGACTTGGAGGGGAGTTGCAGTGAGATTAGTAGAAAAACAGCATCTAGTAAAGATGAGGTCAAGCGTATTGCCTGCCTTGTGAGAAGGGGAGGACAGTGAGAGGGTGAGGTCAAAAGAGGAGAGGAGTGGAAAGAAGGAGGCAGAGAGAAATGAGTCAAATGTAGATGTAGGGAGGTTGAAATCCCCCAGAACTGTGAGGGGTGAGCCATCCTCAGGAAAGGAATTTATCAAGGTGTCAAGCTCATTGATGAACTCTCCAAGTGAACCTGGAGGGCGATAGATGACAAGGATATTAAGCTTAAATGGGCTAGTGACTGTGACAGCATGGAATTCAAATGAGGAGATAGACAGATGGGTCAGGGGAAAAATTGAGAATGTCCACTTGGGAGAGATGAGGATTCCTGTGCCACCACCCCGCTGACCAGATGCTCTCGGGGTATGCGAGAACACATGGTCAGACGAGGAGAGAGCAGCAGGAGTAGCAGTGTTTTCAGTGGTAATCCATGTTTCCGTCAGCGCCAAGAAGTCGAGGGACTGGAGGGTAGCATAGGCTGAGATGAACTCTGCCTTGTTGGCAGCAGAACGGCAGTTCCAGAGGCTGCCTGAGACCTGGAACTCCACGTGGCTCGTGCGTGCAGGGACCACCAGGTTAGAGAGGCAGCAGCCACGCGGTGTGAGGCGTTTGTGTAGCCTGTGCGGAGAGGAGAGAACAGGGATAGGCAGAGGCATAGTTGACAGGCTGCAGCAGATGGCTACAATAATGCAGAGGAGATCGGAATGAAATGAACTAAACATCTGGGAAAGGAGAGAGCGGGGCCTCCCTCACCACAACTCCCAAATATAACTCTCCCAACTTCCACCTCAGAAACTATAATTGTTGTAAACTACAGCGGTTCAATGTTTTCTAGGAATAGACTAACTTAGTTTATTCAGCTAGCTAACTAGGTGCAGTATTATTCCGTGAAAAACGTCCGGGCACCTCGTCATAAGACAGCCAGCTAGCATGCCGGTCTCCAACAACACGGTTTAGCGCCAATACTCGGCGACAACAAACCACCAGTGTATCAACACGCAAGCAGATCGTTCGTGTCCGTGTCTAACGTTGTGGGTTAGTCCCGACAGCTTGAGCGAGTCCGTCGTCAACTTATTCAGCCAGTTAGTTAGCTAGAATAGTTAGCAAACTAGCTAGCCATTGCTTTCAGACAAAGAAGAACCCCTCCTTTCATGGCACGAACACACAGAGAGAGCCAAACTAACGTTAACTAGTCACCCATGTCCCGAATTCCTTGAACGACTCGGGCTATCAATATGTAAAAAACAAAACACAAGTGTAGGTTATGACTTACCCCTAGCAGCTACTGTTAGCTAGCCAAGTGCAAAGCTAGCCACTGAATTGACTCAGCCAGTTCGCGTCTGTTGGCTCGGTCGTTCCAGCTATTGTTTACTAGTAGCTATCCAGGTAGCAACAAGCTAGCTAAATTTCAAGCACAGTAGCCACTTGCTACCTAACGTTAACGGTTCAGACAATGAGGTTAGAAAACAGCTGAATGGTAGGCAATTATTGTATGTAATTATTGTAGGCAGCCAGCTGGCGTAATTACAGGCACTCTCAGGCGTGAAACAACTATACCGTTGCTAATAGCTACTCGCCAGCTAGTCCAGGTGGTGAGTTAGCTAGCTAGCTAGCTTCGTGCTACACCCGGCACAGCCGAATACAATACTAACCTACAATAATTACATACAACAACCCACGATACCTACCTACAATACCTAACTACAATCTAAATACATAGTTTAAGCCTTACTCGACAAAGCCCAAGCTATGTATAAAGCCAAGCTTACCCGACGACCTCCTCCTTCCAGACTCTTACCCCTAGAACTTTACCAGGCCAACCTGCCGCGGTCTTCTAGAACTTTACCAGGCCAACCTGCCGCGGTCTTCTAGAACTTTACACGCCAACCTGCCGCGGTCTTCTAGAACTTTACACGCCAACCTGCCGCGGTCTTCTAGAACTTTACACGCCATCCTGCCGTGGTCTTCTAGAACTTTACACGCCAGCCTGCTGCGGTCTTCTAGAACTTTACCAGGCCAACCTGCCGTGGTCTTCTAGAACTTTACCAGGCCAACCTGCCGCGGTCTTCTAGAACTTTACCAGGCCAACCTGCCGCGGTCTTCTAGAACTTTACACGCCAACCTGCCGCGGTCTTCTAGAACTTTACCAGGCCAACCTGCCGCGGTCTTCTAGAACTTTACCAGGCCAACCTGCCGCGGTCTTCTAGAACTTTACCAGGCAAACCTGCCGCGGTCTTCTAGAACTTTACCAGGCCAACCTGCCGCGGTCTTCTAGAACTTTACCAGGCCAACCTGCCGCGGTCTTCTAGAACTTTACACGCCAAACTGCCGCGGTCTTCTAGAACTTTACATGCCAACCTGCCGCGGTCTTCTATAACTTTACCAGGCCAACCTGCCTCGGTCTTCTAGAACTTTACCAGGCCAACCTGCCGCAGTCTTCTATAACTTTACACGCCAACCTGCCACGGTCTTCTAGAACTTTACCAGGCCAACCTGCCGCGGTCTTCTAGAACTTTACCAGGCCAACCTGCCGCGGTCTTCTAGAACTTTACCAGGCCAACCTGCCGCGGTCTTCTAGAACTTTACCAGGCCAACCTGCCGCGGTCTTCTAGAACTTTACCAGGCCAACCTGCCGCGGTCTTCTAGAACTTTACCAGGCCAACCTGCCGCGGTCTTCTAGAACTTTACCAGGCCAACCTGCCTCGGTCTTCTAGAACTTTACCAGGCCAACCTGCCGCAGTCTTCTATAACTTTACACGCCAACCTGCCACGGTCTTCTAGAACTTTACCAGGCCAACCTGCCGCGGTCTTCTAGAACTTTACACGCCAACCTGCCACGGTCTTCTAGAACTTTACCAGGCCAACCTGCCGCGGTCTTCTAGAACTTTACCAGGCCAACCTGCCGCGGTCTTCTAGAACTTTACCAGGCCAACCTGCCGCGGTCTTCTAGAACTTTACCAGGCCAACCTGCCGCGGTCTTCTAGAACTTTACCAGGCCAACCTGCCGCGGTCTTCTAGAACTTTACCAGGCCAACCTGCCTCGGTCTTCTAGAACTTTACCAGGCCAACCTGCCGCAGTCTTCTAGAACTTTACCAGGCCAACCTGCCGCGGTCTTCTAGAACTTTACCAGGCCAACCTGCCGCGGTCTTCTAGAACTTTACCAGGCCAACCTGCCGCGGTCTTCTAGAACTTTACCAGGCCAACCTGCCGTGGTCTTCTAGAACTTTACCAGGCCAACCTGCCGCGGTCTTCTAGAACTTTACCAGGCCAAGTCAGGTGCAGAGGAGGAGCTAGAGGACGGAGAGTCTTATTCTGAGACTGTGGTTAGGGAGCGGTGTGTGGTTAGGGAGCGGTGTGTGGTTAGGAGGCGGTGTGTGGTTAGGGAGCGGTGTGTGGTTAGGGAGCGGTGTGTGGTTAGGGAGCGGTGTGTGGTTAGGGAGCGGTGTGTGGTTAGGGAGCGGTGTGTGGTTAGGGAGCGGTGTGTGGTTAGGGAGCGGTGTGTGGTTAGGGAGCGGTGTGTGGTTAGGGAGCGGTGTGTGGTTAGGGAGCGGTGTGTGGTTAGGGAGCGGTGTGTGGTTGGGGAGCGGTGTGTGGTTAGGGAGCGGTGTGTGGTTAGGAGGCGGTGTGTGGTTAGGGAGCGGTGTGTGGTTAGGGAGCGGTGTGTGGTTAGGGAGCGGAGCGGTGTGTGGTTAGGGAGCGGTGTGTGGTTAGGGAGCGGAGCGGTGTGTGGTTAGGGAGCGGTGTGTGGTTAGGGAGCGGTGTGTAGTTAGGGAGCGGTGTGTGGTTAGGGAGCGGTGTGTGGTTAGGGAGCGGTGTGTGGTTAGGGGGCGGTGTGTGGTTAGGAGGCGGTGTGTGGTTAGGGAGCGGTGTGTGGTTAGGGAGCGGTGTGTGGTTAGGGAGCGGTGTGTGGTTAGGGAGCGGTGTGTGGTTAGGAGGCGGTGTGTGGTTAGGAGGCGGTGTGTGGTTAGGGAGCGGTGTGTGGTTAGGGAGCGGTGTGTGGTTAGGGAGCGGTGTGTGGTTGGGGAGCGGTGTGTGGTTGGGGAGCGGTGTGTGGTTGGGGAGCGGTGTGTGGTTAGGGAGCGGTGTGTGGTTAGGGAGCGGTGTGTGGTTAGAGAGCGGTGTGTGGTTAGGGAGCAGGGAGCGGTGTGTGGTTGGGGAGCGGTGTGTGGTTGGGGAGCGGTGTGTGGTTAGGGAGCGGTGTGTGGTTAGGGAGCGGTGTGTGGTTAGGGAGCGGTGTGTGGTTAGGGAGCGGTGTGTGGTTAGGGAGCGGTGTGTGGTTAGGGAGTGGTGTGTGGTTAGGGAGCAGGGAGCGGTGTGTGGTTAGGGAGCGGTGTGTGGTTAGGGAGCGGTGTGTGGTTAGGGAGCGGTGTGTGGTTAGGGAGCGGTGTGTGGTTAGGGAGCGGTGTGTGGTTAGGGAGCGGTGTGTGGTTAGGGAGTGGTGTGTGGTTAGGGAGCAGGGAGCGGTGTGTGGTTAGGGAGCGGTGTGTGGTTAGGGAGCGGTGTGTGGTTAGGGAGCAGGGAGCGGTGTGTGGTTAGGGAGCGGAGTGTGGTTAGGGAGCGGTGTGTGGTTAGGGAGCAGGGAGCGGTGTGTGGTTAGGGAGCGGTGTGTGGTTGGGGAGCGGTGTGTGGTTGGGGAGCGGTGTGTGGTTAGGGAGCGGTGTGTGGTTAGGGAGCGGTGTGTGGTTAGGGAGCGGTGTGTGGTTAGGGAGCGGTGTGTGGTTAGGGAGCGGTGTGTGGTTAGGGAGCGGTGTGTGGTTGGGGAGCGGTGTGTGGTTAAGGAGCGGTGTGTGGTTAGGGAGCGGTGTGTGGTTAGGGAGCGGTGTGTGGTTAGGGAGCGGTGTGTGGTTAGGGAGCGGTGTGTGGTTAGGAGGCGGTGTGTGGTTAGGGAGCGGTGTGTGGTTAGGGAGCGGTGTGTGGTTAGGGAGCGGTGTGTGGTTAGGGAGCGGTGTATGTTTAGGGAGTGGTGTGTGGTTAGGGAGCGGTGTGTGGTTAGGGAGTGGTGTGTGGTTAGGGAGCAGGGAGCGGTGTGTGGTTAGGGAGCGGTGTGTGGTTAGGGAGCGGTGTGTGGTTAGGGAGCGGTGTGTGGTTAGGGAGCGGTGTGTGGTTAGGGAGCGGTGTGTGGTTAGGGAGTGGTGTGTGGTTAGGGAGCGGTGTGTGGTTAGGGAGTGGTGTGTGGTTAGGGAGCAGGGAGCGGTGTGTGGTTAGGGAGCGGTGTGTGGTTAGGGAGCGGTGTGTGGTTAGGGAGCAGGGAGCGGTGTGTGGTTAGGGAGCGGTGTGTGGTTAGGGAGCAGGGAGCGGTGTGTGGTTAGGGAGCGGTATGTGGTTGGGGAGCGGTGTGTGGTTGGGGAGCGGTGTGTGGTTAGGGAGCGGTGTGTGGTTAGGGAGCGGTGTGTGGTTAGGGAGCGGTGTGTGGTTAGGGAGCGGTGTGTGGTTAGGGAGCGGTGTGTGGTTAGGGAGCGGTGTGTGGTTAGGGAGCGGTGTGTGGTTGGGGAGCGGTGTGTGGTTAAGGAGCGGTGTGTGGTTAGGGAGCGGTGTGTGGTTAGGGAGCGGTGTGTGGTTAGGAGGCGGTGTGTGGTTAGGGAGTGGTGTGTGGTTAGGGAGCGGTGTGGTAGGGAGCGGTGTGTGGTTAGGGAGCGGTGTGTGGTTAGGGAGCGGTGTGTGGTTAGGGAGCGGTGTATGGTTAGGGAGCGGTGTGTGGTTAGGGAGTGGTGTGTGGTTA
The DNA here is from genome assembly GCF_964263955.1 of Coregonus lavaretus. NCBI lineage: Eukaryota > Metazoa > Chordata > Actinopteri > Salmoniformes > Salmonidae > Coregonus > Coregonus lavaretus. Next base: position 62,803,538 of record NC_139995.1, read on the forward strand.
GGGAGCGGTGTGTGGTTAGGGAGCAGGGAGCGGTGTGTGGTTAGGGAGCGGTGTGTGGTTAGGGAGCGGTGTGTGGTTAGGGAGCAGGGAGCGGTGTGTGGTTAGGGAGCAGGGAGCGGTGTGTGGTTAGGGAGCGGTGTGTGGTTAGGGAGCAGTGTGTGGTTAGGGAGCAGTGTGTGGTTAGGGAGCGGTGTGTGTGGTTAGGGAGCGGTGTGTGGTTAGGGAGCGGTGTGTGGTTAGGGAGTGGTGTGTGGTTAGGGAGCGGTGTGTGGTTGGGGAGCGGTGTGTGGTTAGGGAGCGGTGTGTGGTTAGGGAGCGGTGTGTGGTTAGGGAGCGGTGTGTGGTTAGGGAGCAGGGAGCGGTGTGTGGTTAGGGAGCGGTGTGTGGTTAGGGAGCGGTGTATGGTTAGGGAGCAGGGAGCGGTGTGTGGTTAGGGAGCGGTGTGTGGTTAGGGAGCAGGGAGCGGTGTGTGGTTAGGGAGCGGTGTGTGGTTAGGGAGCGGTGTGTGGTTGGGGAGCGGTGTGTGGTTAGGGAGCGGTGTGTGGTTAGGGAGCGGTGTATGGTTAGGGAGCAGGGAGCGGTGTGTGGTTAGGGAGCGGTGTGTGGTTAGGGAGCGGTGTGTGGTTAGGGAGCGGTGTGTGGTTAGGGAGCGGTGTGTGGTTGGGGAGTGGTGTGTGGTTAGGGAGCAGGGAGCGGTGTGTGGTTAGGGAGCGGTGTATGGTTAGGGAGCGGTGTGTGGTTAGGGAGCGGTGTGTGGTTAGGGAGTGGTGTATGGTTAGGGAGCGGTGTGTGGTTAGGGAGCGGTGTATGGTTAGGGAGCGGTGTGTGGTTAGGGAGCGGTGTGTGGTTAGGGAGCGGTGTGTGGTTAGGGAGCGGTGTATGGTTAGGGAGTGGTGTGTGGTTAGGAAGCGGTGTGTGGTTGGGGAGCGGTGTGTGGTTAGGGAGCGGTGTGTGGTTGGGGAGTGGTGTGTGGTTAGGGAGCAGGAGGCGGTGTGTGGTTAGGGAGCAGGGAGCGGTGTGTGGTTAGGGAGCGGTGTATGGTTAGGGAGCGGTGTGTGGTTAGGGAGCGGTGTGTGGTTAGGGAGCGGTGTATGGTTAGGGAGAAGTGTGTGGTTAGGGAGCGGTGTATGGTTAGGGAGAAGTGTGTGGTTAGGGAGCGGTGTATGGTTAGGGAGCGGTGTGTGGTTAGGGAGCGGTGTGTGGTTGGGGAGCGGTGTGTGGTTAGGGAGCGGTGTGTGGTTAGGGAGCGGTGTGTGGTTAGGGAGCGGTGTGTGGTTAGGGAGCGGTGTGTGGTTAGGTAGCAGGGAGCGGTGTGTGGTTAGGGAGCGGTGTGTGGTTAGGGAGCGGTGTATGGTTAGGGAGCAGGGAGCGGTGTGTGGTTAGGGAGCGGTGTGTGGTTAGGGAGCGGTGTGTGGTTAGGGAGCAGGGAGCGGTGTGTGGTTAGGGAGCGGTGTGTGGTTAGGGAGCGGTGTATGGTTAGGGAGCAGGGAGCGGTGTGTGGTTAGGGAGCGGTGTGTGGTTAGGGAGCGGTGTATGGTTAGGGAGCAGGGAGCGGTGTGTGGTTAGGGAGCGGTGTGTGGTTAGGGAGCGGTGTATGGTTAGGGAGCAGGGAGCGGTGTGTGGTTAGGGAGCGGTGTGTGGTTAGGGAGCGGTGTGTGGTTAGGGAGCGGTGTGTGGTTGGGGAGTGGTGTGTGTGTGGTTAGGGAGCGGTGTGTGGTTAGGGAGTGGTGTGTGGTTAGGGAGCGGTGTGTGGTTGGGGAGCGGTGTGTGGTTAGGGAGCAGGGAGCGGTGTGTGGTTAGGGAGCGGTGTGTGGTTATGGAGTGGTGTATGGTTAGGGAGCGGTGTGTGGTTAGGGAGCGGTGTGTGGTTAGGGAGCGGTGTGTGGTTGGGGAGCGGTGTGTGGTTAGGGAGCGGTGTGTGGTTAGGGAGCGGTGTGTGGTTAGGGAGCGGTGTGTGGTTGGGGAGCGGTGTGTGGTTAGGGAGCGGTGTGTGGTTAGGGAGCGGTGTGTGGTTAGGGAGTGGTGTGTGGTTAGGGAGCAGGGAGCGGTGTGTGGTTAGGGAGCGGTGTATGGTTAGGGAGCGGTGTGTGGTTAGGGAGCGGTGTGTGGTTAGGGAGTGGTGTATGGTTAGGGAGCGGTGTGTGGTTAGGGAGCGGTGTATGGTTAGGGAGCGGTGTGTGGTTAGGGAGCGGTGTGTGGTTAGGGAGCGGTGTGTGGTTAGGGAGCGGTGTATGGTTAGGGAGTGGTGTGTGGTTAGGAAGCGGTGTGTGGTTGGGGAGCGGTGTGTGGTTAGGGAGCGGTGTGTGGTTGGGGAGTGGTGTGTGGTTAGGGAGCAGGAGGCGGTGTGTGGTTAGGGAGCAGGGAGCGGTGTGTGGTTAGGGAGCGGTGTATGGTTAGGGAGCGGTGTGTGGTTAGGGAGCGGTGTGTGCTTAGGGAGCGGTGTATGGTTAGGGAGAAGTGTGTGGTTAGGGAGCGGTGTATGGTTAGGGAGCGGTGTGTGGTTAGGGAGCGGTGTGTGGTTGGGGAGCGGTGTGTGGTTAGGGAGCGGTGTGTGGTTAGGGAGCGGTGTGTGGTTAGGGAGCGGTGTGTGGTTAGGGAGCGGTGTGTGGTTAGGTAGCAGGGAGCGGTGTGTGGTTAGGGAGCGGTGTGTGGTTAGGGAGCGGTGTATGGTTAGGGAGCAGGGATCGGTGTGTGGTTAGGGAGCGGTGTGTGGTTAGGGAGCGGTGTATGGTTAGGGAGCAGGGAGCGGTGTGTGGTTAGGGAGCGGTGTGTGGTTAGGGAGCGGTGTATGGTTAGGGAGCAGGGAGCGGTGTGTGGTTAGGGAGCGGTGTGTGGTTAGGGAGCGGTGTATGGTTAGGGAGCGGTGTGTGGTTAGGGAGCGGTGTGTGGTTAGGGAGCGGTGTGTGGTTAGGGAGCGGTGTATGGTTAGGGAGTGGTGTGTGGTTAGGAAGCGGTGTGTGGTTGGGGAGCGGTGTGTGGTTAGGGAGCGGTGTGTGGTTGGGGAGTGGTGTGTGGTTAGGGAGCAGGAGGCGGTGTGTGGTTAGGGAGCAGGGAGCGGTGTGTGGTTAGGGAGCGGTGTATGGTTAGGGAGCGGTGTGTGGTTAGGGAGCGGTGTGTGGTTAGGGAGCGGTGTATGGTTAGGGAGAAGTGTGTGGTTAGGGAGCGGTGTATGGTTAGGGAGCGGTGTGTGGTTAGGGAGCGGTGTGTGGTTGGGGAGCGGTGTGTGGTTAGGGAGTGGTGTGTGGTTAGGGAGCGGTGTGTGGTTAGGGAGCGGTGTGTGGTTGGGGAGTGGTGTGTGTGTGGTTAGGGAGCGGTGTGTGGTTAGGGAGCGGTGTGTGGTTGGGGAGCGGTGTGTGGTTAGGGAGCGGTGTGTGGTTAGGGAGCGGTGTGTGGTTAGGGAGCGGTGTGTGGTTGGGGAGCGGTGTGTGGTTAGGGAGCGGTGTGTGGTTAGGGAGCGGTGTGTGGTTAGGGAGTGGTGTGTGGTTAGGGAGCAGGGAGCGGTGTGTGGTTAGGGAGCGGTGTATGGTTAGGGAGCGGTGTGTGGTTAGGGAGCGGTGTGTGGTTAGGGAGTGGTGTATGGTTAGGGAGCGGTGTGTGGTTAGGGAGCGGTGTATGGTTAGGGAGCGGTGTGTGGTTAGGGAGCGGTGTGTGGTTAGGGAGCGGTGTGTGGTTAGGGAGCGGTGTATGGTTAGGGAGTGGTGTGTGGTTAGGAAGCGGTGTGTGGTTGGGGAGCGGTGTGTGGTTAGGGAGCGGTGTGTGGTTGGGGAGTGGTGTGTGGTTAGGGAGCAGGAGGCGGTGTGTGGTTAGGGAGCAGGGAGCGGTGTGTGGTTAGGGAGCGGTGTATGGTTAGGGAGCGGTGTGTGGTTAGGGAGCGGTGTGTGCTTAGGGAGCGGTGTATGGTTAGGGAGAAGTGTGTGGTTAGGGAGCGGTGTATGGTTAGGGAGCGGTGTGTGGTTAGGGAGCGGTGTGTGGTTGGGGAGCGGTGTGTGGTTAGGGAGCGGTGTGTGGTTAGGGAGCGGTGTGTGGTTAGGGAGCGGTGTGTGGTTAGGGAGCGGTGTGTGGTTAGGTAGCAGGGAGCGGTGTGTGGTTAGGGAGCGGTGTGTGGTTAGGGAGCGGTGTATGGTTAGGGAGCAGGGAGCGGTGTGTGGTTAGGGAGCGGTGTGTGGTTAGGGAGCGGTGTATGGTTAGGGAGCAGGGAGCGGTGTGTGGTTAGGGAGCGGTGTGTGGTTAGGGAGCGGTGTATGGTTAGGGAGCAGGGAGCGGTGTGTGGTTAGGGAGCGGTGTGTGGTTAGGGAGCGGTGTATGGTTAGGGAGCGGTGTGTGGTTAGGGAGCGGTGTGTGGTTAGGGAGCGGTGTGTGGTTAGGGAGCGGTGTATGGTTAGGGAGTGGTGTGTGGTTAGGAAGCGGTGTGTGGTTGGGGAGCGGTGTGTGGTTAGGGAGCGGTGTGTGGTTGGGGAGTGGTGTGTGGTTAGGGAGCAGGAGGCGGTGTGTGGTTAGGGAGCAGGGAGCGGTGTGTGGTTAGGGAGCGGTGTATGGTTAGGGAGCGGTGTGTGGTTAGGGAGCGGTGTGTGGTTAGGGAGCGGTGTATGGTTAGGGAGAAGTGTGTGGTTAGGGAGCGGTGTATGGTCAGGGAGCGGTGTGTGGTTAGGGAGCGGTGTGTGGTTGGGGAGCGGTGTGTGGTTAGGGAGCGGTGTGTGGTTAGGGAGCGGTGTGTGGTTAGGGAGCGGTGTGTGGTTGGGGAGTGGTGTGTGTGTGGTTAGGGAGCGGTGTGTGGTTAGGGAGCGGTGTGTGGTTAGGGAGCGGTGTGTGGTTGGGGAGCGGTGTGTGGTTAGGGAGCAGGGAGCGGTGTGTGGTTAGGGAGCGGTGTGTGGTTATGGAGCGGTGTATGGTTAGGGAGCGGTGTGTGGTTAGGGAGCGGTGTGTGGTTAGGGAGCGGTGTGTGGTTGGGGAGCGGTGTGTGGTTAGGGAGCGGTGTGTGGTTAGGGAGCGGTGTGTGGTTAGTGAGCGGTGTGTGGTTGGGGAGCGGTGTGTGGTTAGGGAGCGGTGTGTGGTTAGGGAGCGGTGTGTGGTTAGGGAGTGGTGTATGGTTAGGGAGCGGTGTGTGGTTAGGGAGCGGTGTGTGGTTGGGGAGCGGTGTGTGGTTAGGGAGCGGTGTGTGGTTAGGGAGCGGTGTGTGGTTAGGGAGCGGTGTGTGGTTGGGGAGTGGTGTGTGTGTGGTTAGGGAGCGGTGTGTGGTTAGGGAGCAGGGAGTGGTGTATGGTTAGGGAGCGGTGTGTGGTTAGGGAGCGGTGTGTGGTTGGGGAGTGGTGTGTGGTTAGGGAGCAGTGTGTGGTTAGGGAGCGGTGTGTGGTTAGGGAGTGGTGTGTGGTTAGGGAACGGTGTGTGGTTAGGGAGTGGTGTGTGGTTAGGGAGCAGTGTGTGGTTAGGGAGCGGTGTGTGGTTAGGGAACGGTGTGTGGTTAGGGAGCGGTGTGTGGTTAGGGAGTGGTGTAGCTATACTTTTCCTGAGATCATTTATACTAATTTATTGAAGAGGACAAGTTGCCCCACTTCCCAATCAGGTAGATGTTAAAGCACATTATGTCACAGTGCTGAGTGCTCTATAGTGGTCTACTCACAAGATCAGCAATCTGCAGCCAGCTTCATGACATCAGGAAGACATTGGATCAAAGTGTAAAGAACATTTTCATTGCAATTGATGCCATTTCTCTCACTGACGTGAGGGTGTTTCTGAAAATACTGTCCGCCAATATGGTAAATCATTTTATATCAGCGTCAATCTCAACACGGCTGTCTGCTGTTTGAGCGGACATGCAGAGCAGATGTGTTGTAAAGGTTGCCTGGCTACACACATCCATGACAACCGTCTTGACTGTCCTACAGGGTATTGGACCATGGTTTAGATGAAGAGTTGCTATAGTAACTGTCAGTCAATGGCTCTTCAATCATGAGACATGAGAGGATTATGACGTTGTTTTAAAAAGAAAGGATTTCCATATGATTTAGTTGTTTTCTCTTAGCTTGCCTTGTAGGATAAATATGGTACTTGAACAAGCATTATAAACCTGAAATTATTTTATTAATATACAATTAATAAACAAAGCCAAATACCTTTAGACTGAATGAACTGAAACGGAACACGGTTGTGAAGCATCAGTACTATATCAGGCTCCATCCATTCATTAACCCATAGGTTACTATATCAGGCTCCATCCATTCATTAACCCATAGGTTACTATATCAGGCTCCATCCATTCATTAACCCATAGGTTACTATATCAGGCTCCATCCATTCATTAACCCATAGGTTACTATATCAGGCTCCATCCATTCATTAACCCATAGGTTACTATATCAGGCTCCATCCATTCATTAACCCATAGGTTACTATATCAGGCTCCATCCATTCATTAACCCATAGGTTACTATATCAGGCTCCATCCATTCATTAACCCATAGGTTACTATATCAGGCTCCATCCATTCATTAACCCATAGGTTACTATATCAGGCTCCATCCATTCATTAACCCATAGGTTACTATATCAGGCTCCATCCATTCATTAACCCATAGGTTACTATATCAGGCTCCATCCATTCATTAACCCATAGGTTACTATATCAGGCTCCATCCATTCATTAACCCATAGGTTACTATATCAGGCTCCATCCATTCATTAACCCATAGGTTACTATATCAGGCTCCATCCATTCATTAACCCATAGGTTACTATATCAGGCTCCATCCATTCATTAACCCATAGGTTACTATATCAGGCTCCATCCATTCATTAACCCATAGGTTACTATATCAGGCTCCATCCATTCATTAACCCATAGGTTACTATATCAGGCTCCATCCATTCATTAACCCATAGGTTACTATATCAGGCTCCATCCATTCATTAACCCATAGGTTACTATATCAGGCTCCATCCATTCATTAACCCATAGGTTACTATATCAGGCTCCATCCATTCATTAACCCATAGGTTACTATATCAGGCTCCATCCATTCATTAACCCATAGGTTACTATATCAGGCTCCATCCATTCATTAACCCATAGGTTACTATATCAGGCTCCATCCATTCATTAACCCATAGGTTACTATATCAGGCTCCATCCATTCATTAACCCATAGGTTACTATATCAGGCTTCAACCATCCATTCATTAACCCATAGGTTACTATATCAGGCTCCATCCATTCATTAACCCATAGGTTACTATATCAGGCTCCATCCATTCATTAACCCATAGGTTACTATATCAGGCTCCATCCATTCATTAACCCATAGGTTACTATATCAGGCTCCATCCATTCATTAACCCATAGGTTACTATACAGGCCATTCATTAACCCATAGGTTACTATATCAGGCTCCATCCATTCATTAACCCATAGGTTACTATATCAGGCTCCATCCATTCATTAACCCATAGGTTACTATATCAGGCTCCATCCATTCATTAACCCATAGGTTACTATATCAGGCTCCATCCATTCATTAACCCATAGGTTACTATATCAGGCTCCATCCATTCATTAACCCATAGGTTACTATATCAGGCTCCATCCATTTCATTAACCCATAGGTTACTATATCAGGCTCCATCCATTCATTAACCCATAGGTTACTATATCAGGCTCCATCCATTCATTAACCCATAGGTTACTATATCAGGCTCCATCCATTCATTAACCCATAGGTTACTATATCAGGCTCCATCCATTCATTAACCCATAGGTTACTATATCAGGCTCCATCCATTCATTAACCCATAGGTTACTATATCAGGCTCCATCCATTCATTAACCCATAGGTTACTATATCAGGCTCCATCCATTCATTAACCCATAGGTTACTATATCAGGCTCCATCCATTCATTAACCCATAGGTTACTATATCAGGCTCCATCCATTCATTAACCCATAGGTTACTATATCAGGCTCCATCCATTCATTAACCCATAGGTTACTATATCAGGCTCCATCCATTCATTAACCCATAGGTTACTATATCAGGCTCCATCCATTCATTTACCCATAGGTTATAAATATCAGGCTCCATCCATTCATTTACCCATAGGTTACTATATCAGGCTCCATCCATTCATTAACCCATAGGTTACTATATCAGGCTCCATCCATTCATTAACCCATAGGTTACTATATCAGGCTCCATCCATTCATTTACCCATAGGTTATAAATATCAGGCTCCATCCATTCATTTACCCATAGGTTACTATATCAGGCTCCATCCATTCATTAACCCATAGGTTACTATATCAGGCTCCATCCATTCATTAACCCATAGGTTACTATATCAGGCTCCATCCATTCATTAACCCATAGGTTACTATATCAGGCTCCATCCATTCATTAACCCATAGGTTACTATATCAGGCTCCATCCATTCATTAACCCATAGGTTACTATATCAGGCTCCATCCATTCATTAACCCATAGGTTACTATATCAGGCTCCATCCATTCATTAACCCATAGGTTACTATATCAGGCTCCATCCATTCATTAACCCATAGGTTACTATATCAGGCTCCATCCATTCATTAACCCATAGGTTACTATATCAGGCTCCATCCATTCATTAACCCATAGGTTACTATATCAGGCTCCATCCATTCATTAACCCATAGGTTACTATATCAGGCTCCATCCATTCATTAACCCATAGGTTACTATATCAGGCTCCATCCATTCATTAACCCATAGGTTACTATATCAGGCTCCATCCATTCATTAACCCATAGGTTACTATATCAGGCTCCATCCATTCATTTACCCATAGGTTACTATATCAGGCTCCATCCATTCATTAACCCATAGGTTACTATATCAGGCTCCATCCATTCATTTACCCATAGGTTACTATATCAGGCTCCATCCATTCATTTACCCATAGGTTACTATATCAGGCTCCATCCATTCATTAACCCATAGGTTACTATATCAGGCTCCATCCATTCATTAACCCATAGGTTACTATATCAGGCTCCATCCATTCATTAACCCATAGGTTACTATATCAGGCTCCATCCATTCATTTACCCATAGGTTACTATATCAGGCTCCATCCATTCATTTACCCATAGGTTACTATATTAGGCTCCATCCATTCATTTACCCATAGGTTACTATATCAGGCTCCATCCATTCATTAACCCATAGGTTACTATATCAGGCTCCATCCATTCATTAACCCATAGGTTACTATATCAGGCTCCATCCATTCATTAACCCATAGGTTACTATATCAGGCTCCATCCATTCATTAACCCATAGGTTACTATATCAGGCTCCATCCATTCATTAACCCATAGGTTACTATATCAGGCTCCATCCATTCATTTACCCATAGGTTACTATATCAGGCTCCATCCATTCATTAACCCATAGGTTACTATATCAGGCTCCATCCATTCATTAACCCATAGGTTACTATATCAGGCTCCATCCATTCATTTACCCATAGGTTACTATATCAGGCTCCATCCATTCATTAACCCATAGGTTACTATATCAGGCTCCATCCATTCATTTACCCATAGGTTACTATATCAGGCTCCATCCATTCATTAACCCATAGGTTACTATATCAGGCTCCATCCATTCATTAACCCATAGGTTACTATATCAGGCTCCATCCATTCATTAACCCATAGGTTACTATATCAGGCTCCATCCATTCATTAACCCATAGGTTACTATATCAGGCTCCATCCATTCATTAACCCATAGGTTACTATATCAGGCTCCATCCATTCATTAACCCATAGGTTACTATATTAGGCCTTATCCAAGTTACTCCATCCATTCATTAACCCATAGGTTACTATATCAGGCTCCATCCATTCATTAACCCATAGGTTACTATATCAGGCTCCATCCATTCATTTACCCATAGGTTACTATATCAGGCTCCATCCATTCATTTACCCATAGGTTACTATATCAGGCTCCATCCATTCATTAACCCATAGGTTACTATATCAGGCTCCATCCATTCATTAACCCATAGGTTACTATATCAGGCTCCATCCATTCATTAACCCATAGGTTACTATATCAGGCTCCATCCATTCATTAACCCATAGGTTACTATATTAGGCCTTATCCAAGTTACTCCATCCATTCATTAACCCATAGGTTACTATATCAGGCCTTATCCAAGTTACTCCATCCATTCATTAACCCACAGGTAATACAACATAAATAACACTACAGCACTGTTAAACAGTTGATTTATTCAATGAATGGACTCCTATTGAATAAAAAAATGAAATAATTCAAAGGGAAAGTGGATAAACACAGTAGAAGCCAACATAGAATATACACAACACCATAATAATATTATCTAAACACCAGACAGACTCCCTGCTATAGTTTAGTCTCCCCAGACAGCTTCACTCAACAATAGCTGACTACTGGTAGGAACTCAGTCCTCTGGACCTCTACAGACTGACAGTCTGCTTTATTCTCTTACTGTAGATGAATGATGTGGGATAAGGTCAACATTATCATTATATTTTATACCATTAAAGGATCAAGTTAATAGACCTGAATGTGAGAATCCATCAACACTAAACCGTTCCTCTAGAAGGAACTAGCTACCAGTACAACACCAATGTAACGGTCTAGATTAACACGCCATCATTTCATGAAAAGTGAGTCAAACAGACTTCTGTGCATTAATTTGATTTTGTTTCTCTTTTTAAAATGTCTACATGTAACACCACTGTAATAATGTGTCATGTTGTGGATCTCTATGACCTCATGGTTCATCCTCATAAAAAGCCTTCCAGAGATAAATGATCTAAATGATCAGAAAATACAGAACCATTACATATACTACTTATTTTCCACCCAAATGTACCATGATTAAAAAACATCATTTAAAAAAGCCTCAAACCATCAACATGAAACGCTTACTAGTGACATGTTATTCTCCAGTGTTGTATGTATGTTTGCAGTTTGATGAGCCATTGGTCAGAGTGCTGGGCTGTGTAGTTTGGGCCCCAGGTTGAGGGCTCAGGGCTGGGCAGACACCCCGCTGCTCTCCTCCCTTCCTGGACCAGACATCTGCATGAAGAGTTCTCTCAGTTCGCTGACCTCGTCGTCCTGCGGCTGGGCAACGCCGCGCTGCTCCCGCTCCTCGATGAAGTCCCACAGACGCACAGAGTTCAGGAACTACAACCCAACAACGCACAGGAGATCTGTTACTTTCACTTAACTAGCATCATGGTATTGTATTGTAGCAGGTATTGGCAGTACCACCATCTCTTATATCTCTTATCGTACCCTCACATTCCCCTCAGAGCCCAGCTGCTTGCGGGGTTTGTCCGGCTCGGCCCGCGTTCCGTCAGGGTAAGCATGCATATAGAAACACGTTCCTCCAAACGGACAGGTTCCCCGACCCTGGTCAAAGTATTTACACGGCTTCTTACTGCAAGAGAGAGAACAGAACAGGTGTTGGAACTAGGACACTTGGGCAGGGTTAGCGTTAGGGACCTGGGGCCTCATTTATAAAAACTGAACTTGACATAAGAATGTGCTTATCCTCCCAAAAACTTTAGACCATGCGTACGCACAGTTTCTTGTGGTTGAAGTATAGCATTGCAAGAAGGCAAAAGTAGTAGCCTGTAGTATCAGCCTAAAGGGGGAAAGAGACTTCTTCCAAATTAAATCAAAACAGTTAGATATGGGGACTCTTATTCCAACAGCCATGAGGCTGTCTGTTGGTCCCTCCACTATACAGCATATAGGGCTGTAAATGTATCCTATTCTGTAGTTTCTGTTTTATGAACTGTCTTTTTAAGCACATGACCAAATTAATTTCCCGCGGTGGGATAATAAAGTTGATCTGAATCTGAGTAGCTTAGTAGCAGCAGCACCCTAATAGTATTCTAAAGTAGCCTAGTAGTATCCTAGAGTAGTATCCTAGAGTAGTATCCTAGAGTAGTATCCTAGTAGTATCCTAGAGTAGTATCCTAGAGTAGTATCCTAGTAGTATCCTAGAGTAGTATCCTAGTAGTATCCTAGAGTAGTAGCCTAGTAGTATCCTAGAGGAGTAGCCTAGTAGTATCCTAAGAGTATCCTAAAGTAGTAGCCTAGTAGTATCCTAGAGTAGTATCCTAATAGTATCCTAGAGTAGTATCCTAGTAGTATCCTAGAGTAGTAGCCTAGTAGTATCCTAGAGTAGTAGCCTAGTAGTATCCTAGAGTACTATCCTAAAAGTATCCTAGAGTAGTATCCTAGAGTAGTATCCTAGAGTAGTAGCCTAATAGTATCCTAGTAGTATCCTAGAGTAGTATCCTAGTAGTATCCTAGAGTAGTAGCCTAGTAGTATCCTAGAGGAGTAGCCTAGTAGTATCCTAAGAGTATCCTAGAGTAGTAGCCTAGTAGTATCCTAGAGTAGTATCCTAATAGTATCCTAGAGTAGTATCCTAGTAGTATCCTAGAGTAGTAGCCTAGTAGTATCCTAGAGTAGTAGCCTAGTAGTATCCTAGAGTACTATCCTAAAAGTATCCTAGAGTAGTATCCTAGAGTAGTATCCTAGAGTAGTAGCCTAATAGTATCCTAGTAGTATCCTAGAGTAGTAGAATAGTAGTATCCTAGAGTAGTAGCCTAGTAGTATCCTAGAGTACTATCCTAATAGTATCCTAGAGTAGTAGAATAGTAGTATCCTAGTAGTATCCTAGAGTAGCAGCCTAGTAGTATCGTAGAGTAGTAGCATCCTAGAGTAGTAGCCTAGTAGTATCCTAGAGTAGTAGCCTAGTAGTATCCTAGAGTAGTAGCCTAGTAGTATCCTAGAGTAGTATCCTAGAGTAGTAGCCTAATAGTATCCTAGAGTAGTATCCTAGTAGTATCCTAGAGTAGTAGCCTAGTAGTATCCTAGAGTAGTAGCCTAGTAGTATCCTAGAGTACTATCCTAAAAGTATCCTAGAGTAGTATCCTAGAGTAGTATCCTAGAGTAGTAGCCTAGTAGTATCCTAGTAGTATCCTAGAGTAGTAGCCTAGTAGTATCCTAGAGTAGTAGCCTAGTAGAATCCTAGTAGAATCCTAGAGTAGTATCCTAGAGTAGTAGCCTAGTAGTATCCTAGAGTAGTAGACTAGTAGTATCCTAGAGTAGTATCCTAGAGTAGTATCCTAGAGTAGTAGCCTAGTAGTATCCTAGAGTAGTAGCCTAGAGTAGTAGCCTACCAGTATCCTAGAGTAGTATCCTAGTAGTATCCTAGAGTAGTAGCCTAGTAGTATCCTAGAGTAGTAGCCTAGAGTAGTAGCCTACCAGTATCCTAGAGTAGTAGCCTAGTAGTATCCTAGAGTAGTATCCTAGTAGTATCCTAGAAGAGTAGCCGAGTAGTAGACTAGTAGTATCCTAGAGTAGTAGCCTAGTAGTATCCTAGAGTAGTAGACTAGTAGTATCCTAGAGTAGTAGACTAGTAGTATCCTAGAGTAGTATCCTAGTAGTATCCTAGAGTAGTAGCCGAGTAGTAGCCTAGTAGTATCCTAGAGTAGTAGCCTAGTAGTATCCTAGAGTAGTAGACTAGTAGTATCCTAGAGTAGTAGACTAGTAGTATCCTAGAGTAGTATCCTAGTAGTATCCTAGAGTAGTAGCCGAGTAGTAGCCTAGTAGTATCCTAATAGTATCCTAGAGTAGTAGCCTAGTAGTATCCTAGAGTAGTAGACTAGTAGTATCCTAGAGTAGTAGCCTAGTAGTATCCTAGAGTAGTATCCTAGAGTAGTAGCCTAATAGTATCCTAGAGTAGTATCCTAGTAGTATCCTAGAGTAGTAGCCTAGTAGTATCCTAGAGTAGTAGCCTAGTAGTATCCTAGAGTACTATCCTAAAAGTATCCTAGAGTAGTATCCTAGAGTAGTATCCTAGAGTAGTAGCCTAGTAGTATCCTAGTAGTATCCTAGAGTAGTAGCCTAGTAGTATCCTAGAGTAGTAGCCTAGTAGAATCCTAGTAGAATCCTAGAGTAGTATCCTAGAGTAGTAGCCTAGTAGTATCCTAGAGTAGTAGACTAGTAGTATCCTAGAGTAGTATCCTAGAGTAGTATCCTAGAGTAGTAGCCTAGTAGTATCCTAGAGTAGTAGCCTAGAGTAGTAGCCTACCAGTATCCTAGAGTAGTATCCTAGTAGTATCCTAGAGTAGTAGCCTAGTAGTATCCTAGAGTAGTAGCCTAGAGTAGTAGCCTACCAGTATCCTAGAGTAGTAGCCTAGTAGTATCCTAGAGTAGTATCCTAGTAGTATCCTAGAAGAGTAGCCGAGTAGTAGACTAGTAGTATCCTAGAGTAGTAGCCTAGTAGTATCCTAGAGTAGTAGACTAGTAGTATCCTAGAGTAGTATCCTAGTAGTATCCTAGAAGAGTAGCCGAGTAGTAGACTAGTAGTATCCTAGAGTAGTAGCCTAGTAGTATCCTAGAGTAGTATCCTAGTAGTATCCTAGAGTAGTAGCCTAGAGTAGTAGCCTACCAGTATCCTAGAGTAGTAGCCTAGTAGTATCCTAGAGTAGTATCCTAGTAGTATCCTAGAAGAGTAGCCGAGTAGTAGACTAGTAGTATCCTAGAGTAGTAGCCTAGTAGTATCCTAGAGTAGTAGACTAGTAGTATCCTAGAGTAGTAGACTAGTAGTATCCTAGAGTAGTATCCTAGTAGTATCCTAGAGTAGTAGCCGAGTAGTAGCCTAGTAGTATCCTAGAGTAGTAGCCTAGTAGTATCCTAGAGTAGTAGACTAGTAGTATCCTAGAGTAGTAGACTAGTAGTATCCTAGAGTAGTATCCTAGTAGTATCCTAGAGTAGTAGCCGAGTAGTAGCCTAGTAGTATCCTAATAGTATCCTAGAGTAGTAGCCTAGTAGTATCATGGAGTAGTAGACTAGTAGTATCCTAGAGTAGTAGCCTAGTAGTATCCTAGAGTAGTATCCTAGAGTAGTAGACTAGTAGTATCCTAGAGTAGTATCCTAGAGTAGCAGCCTAGTAGTATCGTAGAGTAGTAGCCTAGTAGTATCCTAGAGTAGTATCCTAGAGTAGAATCCTAGACTAGTAGACTAGTAGTATCCTAGAGTAGTAGCCTAGTAGTATCCTAGAGTAGTAGCCTAGTAGTATCCTAGAGTAGTATCCTAGACTAGTAGACTAGTAGTATCCTAGAGTAGTATCCTAGAGTAGAATCCTAGACTAGTAGACTAGTAGTATCCTAGTAGTATCCTAGAGTAGTAGCCGAGTAGTATCCTAGAGTAGTAGCCTAGTAGTATCCTAGAGTAGTAGCCTAGTAGTAGCCTAGTAGTATCCTAATAGTATCCTAGAGTAGTAGACTAGTGGTATCCTAGAGTAGTAGCCTAGTAGTATCCTAATAGTATCCTAGAGTAGTAGACTAGTGGTATCCTAGAGTAGTAGCCTAGTAGTATCCTAATAGTATCCTAGAGTAGTAGCCTAGTAGTATCCTAGAGTAGTAGCCTAGTAGTATCCTAGAGTAGAATCCTAGACTAGTAGACTAGTAGTATCCTAGAGTAGTATCCTAATAGTATCCTAGAGTAGTAGCCTAGTAGTATCCTAGAGTAGTATCCTGGAGTAGCAGCCTAATAGTATCCTAGAGTAGTATCCTAGAGTAGTAGCCGAGTAGTATCCTAGAGTAGTATCCTAGTAGTATCCTAGAGTAGTATCCTAGAGTAGTAGACTAGTAGTATCCTAGAGTAGTATCCTAGAGTAGTAGCCTAGTAGTATCCTAGAGTAGTAGCCTAGTAGTATCCTAGAGTAGTATCCTAGAGTAGTAGCCGAGTAGTATCCTAGAGTAGTAGCCTAGTAGTATCCTAGAGTAGTATCCTAGTAGTATCCTAGAGTAGTATCCTAGAGTAGTATCCTAGAGTAGTAGACTAGTAGTATCCTAGAGTAGTATCCTAGAGTAGTAGCCTAGAGTAGTAGCCTAGAGTAGTATCCTAGAGTAGTAGACTAGTAGTATCCTAGAGTAGTAGCCTAGTAGTATCCTAGAGTAGTATCCTAGAGTAGTAGACTAGTAGTATCCTAGAGTAGTAGCCGAGTAGTAGCCTAGTAGTATCCTAATAGTATCCTAGAGTAGTAGCCTAGTAGTAGACTAGTAGTATCCTAGAGTAGTATCCTATAGTGGTATCCTAGAGTAGTATCCTAGAGTAGTAGCCTAGAGTAGTAGACTAGTAGTAGCCTAGAGTAGTAGACTAGTAGTAGCCTAGAGTAGTAGACTAGTAGTATCCTAGAGTAGTAGACTAGTAGTATCCTAGAGTAGTAGCCTAGTAGTATCCTAGAGTAGTATCCTAGAGTAGTATCCTAGAGTAGTAGACTAGTAGTATCCTAGAGTAGCAGCCTAGTAGTATCCTAGAGTAGTATCCTAGAGTAGTATCCTAGAGTAGTATCCTAGAGTAGTAGACTAGTAGTATCCTAGAGTAGCAGCCTAGTAGTATCCTAGAGTAGTAGCCTAGTAGTATCCTAGAGTAGTATCCTGGAGTAGCAGCCTAATAGTATCCTAGAGTAGTATACTAGTAGTATCCTAGAGTACTATCCTAATAGTATCATAGAGTAGTAGCCTAGAGTAGTATCCTAGAGTAGTAGCCGAGTAGTATCCTAGAGTAGTAGCCTAGTAGTATCCTAGAGTAGTAGCCTAGTAGTATCCTAGAGTAGTATACTAGTAGTATCCTAGAGTAGTAGCCTAGTAGTATCCTAGAGTAGTATCCTAGAGTAGTAGCCTAGTAGTATCCTAGAGTAGTAGCCTAGTAGTATCCTAATAGTATCCTAGAGTAGTAGACTAGTAGTATCCTAGAGTAGTATCCTAGAGTAGTAGCCTAGTAGTATCCTAGAGTAGTAGCCTAGTAGTATCCTAGAGTAGTAGCCTAGTAGTATCCTAGAGTAGTAGCCGAGTAGTATCCTAGAGTAGTAGCCGAGTAGTATCCTAGAGTAGTATCCTAGTAGAATCCTAGAGTAGTAGCCTAGTAGTATCCTAGAGTAGTATCCTGGAGTAGCAGCCTAATAGTATCCTAGAGTAGTATCCTAGAGTAGTATCCTAGAGTAGTAGCCTAATAGTATCCTAGAGTAGTATCCTAGAGTAGTATCCTAGAGTAGTATCCTAGAGTAGTATCCTAGAGTAGTAGCCTAGTAGTATCCTAGAGTAGTATCCTAGAGTAGTAGCCTAGTAGTATCCTAGAGTAGTATCCTAGAGTAGTATCCTAGAGTAGTATCAATCAATCAATTTTATTTTATATAGCCCTTCTTACATCAGCTAATATCTCGAAGTGCTGTACAGAAACCCAGCCTAAAACCCCAAACAGCTAGTAATGCAGGTGTAGAAGCACGGTGGCTAGGAAAAACTCCCTAGAAAGGCGAAAACCTAGGAAGAAACCTAGAGAGGAACCAGGCTATGAGGGGTGGCCAGTCCTCTTCTGGCTGTGCCGGGTGGAGATTATAACAGAACCATGCCAAGATGTTCAAAAATGTTCATAAGTGACAAGCATGGTCAAATAATAATCAGGAATAAATCTCAGTTGGCTTTTCATAGCCGATCATTAAGAGTTGAAAACAGCAGGTCTGGGACAGGTAGGGGTTCCATAACCGCAGGCAGAACAGTTGAAACTGGAATAGCAGCAAGGCCAGGCGGACTGGGGACAGCAAGGAGTCACCACGGCCGGTAGTCCCGACGTATGGTCCTAGGGCTCAGGTCTCTCAGTTGGCTTTTCATAGCCGATCATTAAGAGTTGAAAACAGCAGGTCTGGGACAGGTAGGGGTTTCGTAGCCGCAGGCAGAACAGTTGAAACTGGAATAGCAGCAAGGCCAGGCGGACTGGGGACAGCAAGGTGTCATCATGCCCGGTAGTCCTGACGTATGGTCCTAGGGCTCAGGTTCTCAGAGAGAAAGAGAGAACGAGAGAATTAGAGAGAGCATACTTAAATTCACACAGGACACTGGATAAGACAGGAGAAGTACTCCAGGTATAACCAACTAACCCCAGCCCCCCGACACATAAACTACTGCAGCATAAATACTGGAGGCTGAGACAGGAGCGGTCCGGAGACACTGTGGCCCCATCCGAAGAAACCCCCGGACAGGGCCAAACAGGAAGGATATAACCCCACCCACTCCGCCAAAGCACAGCCCCCGCACCACTAGAGGGATATCCCCAACCACCAACTTACAATCCTGAGACAAGGCCGAGTATAGCCCACAGAGGTCTCCACCACAGCACAAACCAAGGGGGGGGCGCCAACCCAGACAGGAAGATCACGTCAGTAACTCAACCCACTCAAGTGACGCACCCCTCCCAGGGACGGCATGAAAGAGCACCAGCAAGCCAGTGACTCAGCCCCTGCAACAGGGTTAGAGGCAGAGAACCCCAGTGGAGAGGGGAACCGGCCTGGCAGAGACAGCAAGGGCTGTTCGTTGCTCCAGCCTTTCCGTTCACCTTCACACTCCTGGGCCAGACTACACTCAATCATATGACCTACTGAAGAGATAAGTCTTCAGTAAAGACTTAAAGGTTGAGACCGAGTCTGCGTCTCTCACATGGGTAGGCAGACTGTTCCATAAAAATGGAGATCTATAGGAGAAAGCCCTGCCTCCCGCTGTTTGCTTAGAAATTCTAGGGACAATTAGGAGGCCTGCGTCTTGTGACCGTAGCGTACGTATTGGTATGTACGGCAGGACCAACTCGGAAAGATAGGTAGGAGCAAGCCCATGTAACGCTTTATAGGTTAACAGTAAAACCTTGAAATCAGCCCTTGCCTTAACAGGAAGCCAGTGTAGGGAAGCTAGCACTGGAGTAATATGATCAAATTTCTTGGTTCTAGTCAGGATTCTAGCAGCCGTATTTAGCACTAACTGAAGTTTATTTAGTGCTTTATCCGGGTAGCCGGAAAATAGAGCATTGCAGTAGTCTAACCTAGAAGTAACAAATGCATGGATTAATTTTTCTGCATCATTTTTGGACAGAAAATTTCTGATTTTTGCAATGTTACGTAGATGGAAAAAAGCTGTCCTTGAAACAGTCTTGATATGTTCGTCAAAAGAGAGATCAGGGTCAAGAGTAACGCCGAGGTCCTTCACAGTTTTATTTGAGACGACTTTACAACCATCAAGATGAATTGTCAGATTTAACAGAAGATCTCTTTGTTTCTTGGGACCTAGAACAAGCATCTCTGTTTTGTCCGAGTTTAAAAGTAAAAAGTTTTCAGCCATCCACTTCCTTATGTCTGAAACACAGGCTTCTAGCGAGGGCAATTTTGGGGCTTCACCATGTTTCATTGAAATGTACAGCTGTGTGTCATCCGCATAGCAGTGAAAGTTAACATTATGTTTTCGAATAACATCCCCAAGAGGTAAAATATATAGTGAAAACAATAGTGGTCCTAAAACGGAACCTTGAGGAACACCGAAATGTACAGTTGATTTGTCGGAGGACAGACCATTCACAGAGACAAACTGATATCTTTCCGACAGGTAGGATCTAAACCAGGCCAGAACTTGTCCGTGTAGACCAATTTGGGTTTCCAGTCTCTCCAAAAGAATGTGGTGATCGATGGTGTCAAAGGCAGCACTAAGGTCTAGTAGCACGAGGACAGATGCAGAGCCTCGGTCTGACGCCATTAAAAGGTCATTTACCACCTTCACAAGTGCAGTCTCAGTGCTATGATGGGGTCTAAAACCAGACTGAAGCATTTCGTATACATTGTTTGTCTTCAGAAAGGCAGTGAGTTGCTGCGCAACAGCTTTTTCTAAAATTTTTGAGAGGAATGGAAGATTCGATATAGGCCGATAGTTTTTTATATTTTCCGGGTCAAGGTTTGGCTTTTTCAAGAGAGGCTTTATCACTGCCACTTTTAGTGAGTTTGGTACACATCCGGTGGATAGAGAGCTGTTTATTATGTTCAACATAGGAGGGCCAAGCACAGGAAGCAGCTCCTTCAGCAGTTTAGTAGGAATAGGATCCAGTATGCAGCTTGAAGGTTTAGAGGCCATGATTATTTTCATCATTGTGTCAAGAGATATAGTACTAAAACACTTAAGTGTCTCTCCCGATCCCAGGCCCTCGCAGAGCTGTGCAGATCCAGGACAGCTAAGCCCTGGAGGAATACGCAGATTCAAAGAGGAGTCCGTAATTTGCTTTCTAATGGTCATGATCTTTTCCTCAAAGAAGTTCATGAATTTATCACTGCTGAAGTGAAAGCCATCCTCTCTTGGGGAATGCTGCTTTTTAGTTAGCTTTGCAACAGTATCAAAAAGAAATTTTGGATTGTTCTTATTTTCCTCGATTAAGTTGGAAAAGTAGGATGATCGAGCAGCAGTGAGGGCTCTTCGGTACTGCACGGTACTGTCTTTCCAAGCTAGTCGGAAGACTTCCAGTTTGGTGTGGCGCCATTTCCGTTCCAATTTCCTGGAAGCTTGCTTCAAAGCTCGGGTATTTTCTGTATACCAGGGAGCTAGTTTCTTATGACAAATGTTTTTCGTTTTTAGGGGTGCAACTGCATCTAGGGTATTGCGCAAGGTTAAATTGAGTTCCTCAGTTAAGTGGTTAACTGATTTTTGTCCTCTGACGTCCTTGGGTAGGCAGAAGGAGTCTGGAAGGGCATCAATGAATTTTTGTGTTGTTTGAGAATTTATAGCACGACTTTTGATGCTCCTTGGTTGGGGTCTGAGCAGATTATTTGTTTCGATTGCAAATGTAATAAAATGGTGGTCCGATAGTCCAGGATTTTGTGGAAAAACATTAAGATCTACAACATTTATTCCATGGGACAAAACTAGGTCCAGAGTATGACTGTGGCAGTGAGTAGGTCCAGAGACATGTTGGACAAAACCCACTGAGTCGATAATGGCTCCGAAAGACTTTTGGAGTGGGTCTGTGGACTTCTCCATGTGAATATTAAAATCACCAAAAATTAGAATATGATCTGCTATGACTACAAGGTCTGATAGGAATTCAGGAAACTCAGAGAGGAACGCTGTATATGGCCCAGGAGGCCTGTAAACAGTAGCTATAAAAAGTGATTGAGTAGGCTGCATAGATTTCATGACTAGAAGCTCAAAAGATGAAAACGCCATTTTTTTTTTTGTAAATTGAAATTTGCTATCGTAAATGTTAGCAACACCTCCGCCTTTACGGGATGCACGGGGAATATGGTCACTAGTGTAACCAGGAGGTGAGGCCTCATTTAACACAGCAAATTCATCAGGCTTAAGCCAGTAGACTAGTAGTATCCTAGAGTAGCAGCCTAGTAGTATCCTAGAGTAGTATCCTAGAGTAGTATCCTAGAGTAGTATCCTAGTAGTATCCTAGTAGTATCCTAGAGTAGTATCCTAGAGTAGTAGCCTAGTGGTATCCTAGAGTAGTATCCTAGTAGTATCCTAGAGTAGTATCCTAGAGTAGTAGCCTAGTAGTATCCTAGAGTAGTAGCCTAGTAGTATCCTAGTAGTATCCTAGAGTAGTATCCTAGTAGTATCCTAGAGTAGTAGCCTAGTAGTATCCTAGAGTAGTAGCCTAGTAGTATCCTAAGAGTATCCTAGAGTAGTAGCCTAGTAGTATCCTAGAGTAGTATCCTAATAGTATCCTAGAGTAGTATCCTAGTAGTATCCTAGAGTAGTAGCCTAGTAGTATCCTAGAGTAGTAGCCTAGTAGTATCCTAGAGTACTATCCTAAAAGTATCCTAGAGTAGTATCCTAGAGTAGTAGCCTAATAGTATCCTAGTAGTATCCTAGAGTAGTAGAATAGTAGTATCCTAGAGTAGTAGCCTAGTAGTATCCTAGAGTACTATCCTAATAGTATCCTAGAGTAGTAGAATAGTAGTATCCTAGTAGTATCCTAGAGTAGCAGCCTAGTAGTATCGTAGAGTAGTAGCCTAGTAGTATCCTAGAGTAGTAGCCTAGTAGTATCCTAGAGTAGTAGCCTAATAGTATCATAGAGTAGTAGCCTAGTAGTATCCTAGAGTAGTATCCTAGAGTAGTAGCCTAGTAGTATCCTAGAGTAGTAGCCTAGAGTAGTAGCCTAGTAGTATCCTAGAGTAGTAGCCTAGTAGTATCCTAGAGTACTATCCTAAAAGTATCCTAGAGTAGTATCCTAGAGTAGTATCCTAGAGTAGTAGCCTAGTAGTATCCTAGTAGTATCCTAGAGTAGTAGCCTAGTAGTATCCTAGAGTAGTAGCCTAGTAGAATCCTAGTAGAATCCTAGAGTAGTATCCTAGAGTAGTAGCCTAGTAGTATCCTAGAGTAGTAGACTAGTAGTATCCTAGAGTAGTATCCTAGAGTAGTATCCTAGAGTAGTAGCCTAGTAGTATCCTAGAGTAGTAGCCTAGAGTAGTAGCCTACCAGTATCCTAGAGTAGTATCCTAGTAGTATCCTAGAGTAGTAGCCTAGTAGTATCCTAGAGTAGTAGCCTAGAGTAGTAGCCTACCAGTATCCTAGAGTAGTAGCCTAGTAGTATCCTAGAGTAGTATCCTAGTAGTATCCTAGAGTAGTAGCCGAGTAGTAGACTAGTAGTATCCTAGAGTAGTATCCTAGAGTAGTAGCCGAGTAGTATCCTAGTAGTATCCTAGAGTAGTAGCCTAGTAGTATCCTAGAGTAGTAGCCTAGAGTAGTAGCCTACCAGTATCCTAGAGTAGTAGCCTAGTAGTATCCTAGAGTAGTATCCTAGTAGTATCCTAGAGTAGTAGCCGAGTAGTAGACTAGTAGTATCCTAGAGTAGTATCCTAGAGTAGTAGACTAGTAGTATCCTAGAGTAGTATCCTAGAGTAGTATCCTAGTAGTATCCTAGAGTAGTAGCCGAGTAGTAGACTAGTAGTATCCTAGAGTAGTAGCCTAGAGTAGTAGCCTAGTAGTATCCTAGAGTAGTAGACTAGTAGTATCCTAGAGTAGTAGACTAGTAGTATCCTAGAGTAGTATCCTAGTAGTATCCTAGAGTAGTAGCCGAGTAGTAGCCTAGTAGTATCCTAATAGTATCCTAGAGTAGTAGCCTAGTAGTATCCTAGAGTAGTAGACTAGTAGTATCCTAGAGTAGTAGCCTAGTAGTATCCTAGAGTAGTATCCTAGAGTAGTAGACTAGTAGTATCCTAGAGTAGTATCCTAGAGTAGCAGCCTAGTAGTATCGTAGAGTAGTAGCCTAGTAGTATCCTAGAGTAGTATCCTAGAGTAGAATCCTAGACTAGTAGACTAGTAGTATCCTAGAGTAGTAGCCTAGTAGTATCCTAGAGTAGTAGCCTAGTAGTATCCTAGAGTAGTATCCTAATAGTATCCTAGAGTAGTAGCCTAGTAGTATCCTAGAGTAGTAGCCTAGTAGTATCCTAGAGTAGTATACTAGTAGTATCCTAGAGTAGTAGCCTAGTAGTATCCTAGAGTAGTATCCTAGTAGTATCCTAGAGTAGTAGCCGAGTAGTAGCCTAGTAGTATCCTAATAGTATCCTAGAGTAGTAGACTAGTGGTATCCTAGAGTAGTAGCCTAGTAGTATCCTAATAGTATCCTAGAGTAGTAGCCTAGTAGTATCCTAGAGTAGTAGCCTAGTAGTATCCTAGAGTAGAATCCTAGACTAGTAGACTAGTAGTATCCTAGAGTAGTATCCTAATAGTATCCTAGAGTAGTAGCCTAGTAGTATCCTAGAGTAGTATCCTGGAGTAGCAGCCTAATAGTATCCTAGAGTAGTATCCTAGAGTAGTATCCTAGAGTAGTAGCCGAGTAGTATCCTAGAGTAGGAGCCTAGTAGTATCCTAGAGTAGTAGCCTCGTAGTATCCTAGAGTAGCAGCCTAGTAGTATCCTAGAGTAGTAGCCTAGTAGTATCATAGAGTAGTAGCCTAGTAGTATCCTAGAGTAGTAGCCTAATAGTATCCTAGAGTAGTATCCTAATAGTATCCTAGAGTAGTATCCTAGAGTAGTAGCCTAATAGTATCCTAGAGTAGTAGAATAGTAGTATCCTAGAGTAGTATCCTAGAGTAGTAGCCTAGTAGTATCCTAGAGTAGTAGCCTAGTAGTATCCTAGAGTAGCAGCCTAGTAGTATCCTAGAGTAGCAGCCTAGTAGTATCCTAGAGTAGTATCCTAGTAGTATCCTAGAGTAGCAGCCTAGTAGTATCCTAGAGTAGTAGCCTAGTAGTATCCTAGAGTAGTAGCCTAGTAGTATCCTAGAGTAGAATCCTAGATTAGTAGACTAGTAGTATCCTAGAGTAGTAGCCTAGTAGTATCCTAGAGTAGTAGCCTAGTAGTATCCTAGAGTAGCAGCCTAGTAGTATCCTAGAGTAGCAGCCTAGTAGTATAATAGAGTAGTAGCCTAGTAGTATCCTAGAGTAGTAGCCTAGTAGTATCCTAGAGTAGTAGCCTAGTAGTATCCTAGAGTAGCAGCCTAGTAGTATCCTAGAGTAGTATCCTAGTAGTATCCTAGAGTAGCAGCCTAGTAGTATCCTAGAGTAGTAGCCTAGTAGTATCCTAGAGTAGTATCCTAGTAGTATCCTAGAGTAGTAGCCGAGTAGTATCCTAGTAGTATCCTAGAGTAGTAGCCTAGTAGTATCCTAGAGTAGTAGCCTAGAGTAGTAGCCTACCAGTATCCTAGAGTAGTAGCCTAGTAGTATCCTAGAGTAGTATCCTAGTAGTATCCTAGAGTAGTAGCCGAGTAGTAGACTAGTAGTATCCTAGAGTAGTATCCTAGAGTAGTAGACTAGTAGTATCCTAGAGTAGTAGCCTAGTAGAATCCTAGAGTAGTATCCTAGAGTAGTAGCCTAGTAGTATCCTAGAGTAGTAGCCTAGTAGTATCCTAGAGTAGAAGCCTAGTAGAATCCTAGAGTAGTATCCTAATAGTATCCTAGAGTAGTATCCTAGAGTAGTATCCTAATAGTATCCTAGAGTAGTATCATAGAGTAGTAGCCTAGTAGTATCCTAGAGTAGTAGCCTAGTAGTATCCTAGAGTAGTATCCTAATAGTATCCTAGAGTAGTATACTAGTAGTATCCTAGAGTAGTATCCTAGAGTAGTATCCTAATAGTATCCTACAGTAGTATACTAGTAGTATCCTAGAGTAGTATCCTAGAGTAGTATCCTAGTAGTATCCTAATAGTATCCTAGAGTAGTATACTAGTAGTATCCTAGAGTAGTAGACTAGTAGTATCATAGAGTAGTATCCTAGAGTAGTAGACTAGTAGTATCCTAGAGTAGTAGCCTAGTAGTATCCTAGAGTAGTATCCTAGAGTAGTAGCCTAGTAGTATCATAGAGTAGTAGCCTAGTAGTATCCTAGAGTAGTAGACTAGTAGTATCATAGAGTAGTAACCTAGTAGTATCCTAGAGTAGTATACTAGTAGTATCCTAGAGTACTATCCTAATAGTATCCTAGAGTGGTATCCTAGAGTAGTAGCCTAGTAGTATCCTAGAGTAGTAGCCTAGTAGTATCCTAGAGTAGCAGCCTAGTAGTATCCTAGAGTAGTAGACTAGTAGTATCATAGAGTAGTAACCTAGTAGTATCCTAGAGTAGTATACTAGTAGTATCCTAGAGTACTATCCTAATAGTATCCTAGAGTGGTATCCTAGAGTATTAGACTAGTAGTATCCTAGAGTAGTAGACTAGTAGTATCCTAGAGTAGTAGCCTAGTAGTATCCTAGAGTAGTAGACTAGTAGTATCCTAGAGTAGTATCCTAGAGTAGTAGCCTAGTAGTATCCTAGAGTAGTAGCCTAGTAGTATCCTAGAGTAGTATCCTAGTAGTATCATAGAGTAGTAGCCTAGTAATATCCTAGAGTAGTATCCTAATAGTATCCTAGAGTAGTAGCCTAGTAGTATCCTAGAGTAATAGCCTAGTAGTATCCTAGAGTAGTAGCCTAGTAGTATCCTAGAGTAGTAGCCTAGTAGTATCCTAGAGTAGTAGCCTAGTAGTATCCTAGAGTAGTAGCCTAGTAGTATCCTAGAGTAGTATCCTAGTAGTATCATAGAGTAGAAGCCTAGTAGAATCCTAGAGTAGTATCCTAATAGTATCCTAGAGTAGTATCCTAGAGTAGTATCCTAATAGTATCCTAGAGTAGTATCATAGAGTAGTAGCCTAGTAGTATCCTAGAGTAGTAGCCTAATAGTATCCTAGAGTAGTAGCCTAGTAGTATCCTAGAGTAATAGCCTAGTAGTATCCTAGAGTAGTAGCCTAGTAGTATCCTAGAGTAGTAGCCTAGTAGTATCCTAGAGTAGTAGCCTAGTAGTATCCTAGAGTAGTAGCCTAGTAGTATCCTAGAGTAGTATCCTAGTAGTATCCTAGAGTAGCAGCCTAGTAGTATCCTAGAGTAGTAGACTAGTAGTATCATAGAGTAGTAACCTAGTAGTATCCTAGAGTAGTATACTAGTAGTATCCTAGAGTACTATCCTAATAGTATCCTAGAGTGGTATCCTAGAGTATTAGACTAGTAGTATCCTAGAGTAGTAGACTAGTAGTATCCTAGAGTAGTAGCCTAGTAGTATCCTAGAGTAGTAGACTAGTAGTATCCTAGAGTAGTATCCTAGAGTAGTAGCCTAGTAGTATCCTAGAGTAGTAGCCTAGTAGTATCCTAGAGTAGTATCCTAGTAGTATCATAGAGTAGTAGCCTAGTAATATCCTAGAGTAGTATCCTAATAGTATCCTAGAGTAGTAGCCTAGTAGTATCCTAGAGTAATAGCCTAGTAGTATCCTAGAGTAGTAGCCTAGTAGTATCCTAGAGTAGTAGCCTAGTAGTATCCTAGAGTAGTAGCCTAGTAGTATCCTAGAGTAGTAGCCTAGTAGTATCCTAGAGTAGTATCCTAGTAGTATCATAGAGTAGTAGCCTAGTAGTATCCTAGAGTAGTATCCTAGTAGTATCCTAGAGTAGAAGCCTAGTAGTATCCTAGAGTAGTATCCTAGAGTAGTATCCTAGTAGTATCATAGAGTAGTAGCCTAGTAGTATCCTAGAGTAGTATCCTAGTAGTATCCTAGAGTAGTATACTAGTAGTATCCTAGAGTACTATCCTAATAGTATCCTAGAGTGGTATCCTAGAGTAGTAGCCTAGTAGTATCCTAGAGTATTAGACTAGTAGTATCCTAGAGTAGTAGACTAGTAGTATCCTAGAGTAGTAGCCTAGTAGTATCCTAGAGTAGTATCCTAGTAGTATCATAGAGTAGTAGCCTAGTAATATCCTAGAGTAGTATCCTAATAGTATCCTAGAGTAGTAGCCTAGTAGTATCCTAGAGTAATAGCCTAGTAGTATCCTAGAGTAGTAGCCTAGTAGTATCCTAGAGTAGTAGCCTAGTAGTATCCTAGAGTAGTAGCCTAGTAGTATCCTAGAGTAGTAGCCTAGTAGTATCCTAGAGTAGTATCCTAGTAGTATCATAGAGTAGTAGCCTAGTAGTATCCTAGAGTAGTATCCTAGTAGTATCCTAGAGTAGTAGCCTAGTAGAATCCTAGAGTAGTATCCTAGAGTAGCAGCCTAGTAGTATCCTAGAGTAGTAGACTAGTAGTATACTAGAGTATACTTCATTGGTTTTAGTGTGTTTTTTTTAGTGTTTAAAAAAACATTTTTTAAATTCTCTTTTTTTATTTCATTTGTATTATTATTTGTTTCATTTTTTCACATTTTTTTTTAAAAATAGTAATTTATTTGTTTTTAGTGGGGTGGGGTAGGGGGGGGGTAGAACGATTACTTTTATACTATCCCAGGTATTCCTGGTATATGTAGTGTGCAGTAGGTATATGTAGTGTAGTTAGTATATGTAGTATGTAGTATGTTGTGTGTAGTATAGTTAGTATATGTAGTGTGTAGTATAGTAAGTATATGTAGTGTAGTTAGTATATGTAGTATGTAGTGTGTAGTATAGTTCGTATATGTAGTGTGTAGTATAGTAAGTATATGTAGTATAGTTAGTATACAGTGGGGGGAAAAAGTATTTAGTCAGCCACCAATTGTGCAAGTTCTCCCACTTAAAAAGATGAGAGGCCTGTAATTTTCATCATAGGTACACGTCAACTATGACAGACAAAATGAGATTTTTTTTCTCCAGAAAATCACATTGCAGGATTTTTAATGATTTTATTTGCAAATTATGGTGGAAAATAAGTATTTGGTCAATAACAAAAGTTTCTCAATACTTTGTTATATACCCTTTGTTGGCAATGACACAGGTCAAACGTTTTCTGTAAGTCTTCACAAGGTTTTCACACACTGTTGCTGGTATTTTGGCCCATTCCTCCATGCAGATCTCCTCTAGAGCAGTGATGTTTTGGGGCTGTCGCTGGGCAACAGACTTTCAACTCCCTCCAAAGATTTTCTATGGGGTTGAGATCTGGAGACTGGCTAGGCCACTCCAGGACCTTGAAATGCTTCTTACGAAGCCACTCCTTTGTTGCCCGGGCGGTGTGTTTGGGATCATTGTCATGCTGAAAGACCCAGCCACGTTTCATCTTCAATGCCCTTGCTGATGGAAGGAGGTTTTCACTCAAAATCTAACAATACATGGCCCCATTCATTCTTTCCTTTACACGGATCAGTCGTCCTGGTCCCTTTGCAGAAAAACAGCCCCAAAGCATGATGTTTCCACCCCCATGCTTCACAGTAGGTATGGTGTTCTTTGGATGCAACTCAGCATTCTTTGTCCTCCAAACATGACGAGTTGAGTTTTTCCCAAAAAGTTCTATTTTGGTTTCATCTGACCATATGACATTCTCCATATCCTCTTCTGGATCATCCAAATGCACTCTAGCAAACTTCAGACGGGCCTGGACATGTACTGGCTTAAGCAGGGGGACACGTCTGGCACTGCAGGATTTGAGTCCCTGGCGGCGTAGTGTGTTACTGATGGTAGGCTTTGTTACTTTGGTCCCAGCTCTCTGCAGGTCATTCACTAGGTCCCCCCGTGTGGTTCTGGGATTTTTGCTCACCGTTCTTGTGATCATTTTGACCCCACGGGGTGAGATCTTGTGTGGAGCCCCAGATCGAGGGAGATTATCAGTTGTCTTGTATGTCTTCCATTTCCTAATAATTGCTCCCATAGTTGATTTCTTCAAACCAAGCTGCTTACCTATTGCAGATTCAGTCTCAATTTGTCTGTCATAGTTGACGTGTACCTATGATGAAAATTACTGGCCTCTCTCATCTTTTTAAGTGGGAGAACTTGCACAATTGGTGGCTGACTAAATACTTTCCCCCCCCCACTGTATACAGACAGTCAAAAGTTTGGACACACCTACTCATTCCAGGGTTTTTCTTAATATTTTTACTATTTTCTACATTGTAGAATAACAGTGAAGACATCAAAACTACAAAATAACACATTTGGAATCATGTAGTAACCAAAAAAGTGTTAAACAAATCAAAATATATTTTTTCAAAGTAGCCACTCTTTGCCTTGATGACAGCTTTGCACAGTCTTGGCATTCTCTCAACCAGCTTCATGAGGTAGTCACCTGGAATGCATTTCAATTAACAGGTGTGCCTTCTTAAAATTTGTGGAATTTCTTTCCTTCTTAATGCGTTTGAGCCAATCAGTTGTGTTGTGACAAGGTAGGGGGGGTATGCAGAAGATTGCCCTATTTGGTAAAAGACCAAGTCCATATTATGGCAAGAACAGCTCAAATAAGCAAAGAGAAATGACAGTCCATCATTACTTTAAGACTTGAAGGTCAGTCAATCCAGAAAATTTCAAGAACTTTGAAAGTTTCTTAAAGTACAGTCACAAAAACCATCAAGCGCTATGATGAAACTGGCTCTCATGAGGACCGCCACAGGAATGGAAGACCCAGAGTTACCTCTGCTGCAGAGTATTAGTTCATTAGAGTTAACTGCAGCTCAGATTGCAGCCCAAATAAATGCTTCAGAGTTCAAGTAAGACACATCAACATTAACTGTTCAGAGGAGACTGTGTGAATCAGGCCTTCATGGTCGAATTACTGCATAGAAACCGCTACTAAAGGACACCAATAAGAAGAAGAGACTTACTTGGGCCAAGAAACATGAGCAATGGACATTAGACCAGTGGAAATCTGTCCTTTGGTCTGATGAATCCAAATTTGAGATTTTGGTTCCAACCGCGGTGTCTTTTGAGACGGAGAGTAGGTGAATGGATGATCTCTGATCTCTGTGTGGTTCCCATCGTGAAGCATGGAGGAGGAGGTGTTATGGTAGTTCCCACCATGAAGCATGGAGGAGGAGGTGTGATGGTGTGGGGGTGCTTTGCTGGTGACACCTTCAGTGATTTATTTAGAATTGAAGGCACACTTAACCAGCATGGCTACCACAGCATTCTGCAGCGATACGCCATCCCATCTGGTTTGCGCTTAGTGGGACTATCATTTGTTTTTCAACAGGACAATGACCCAACACACCTCCAGGCTGTGTAAGGGCTATTTGACCAAGAAGGAGAGTAATGGAGTGCTGCATCGGATGACCTGGCCTCCACAATCCCCTGACCTCAACCCAATTGAGATGGTTTGGGATGAGTCGGATGGCAGAGTGAAGGAAAAGCAGCTAACAAGTGCTCAGCATATCTGGGAACTCCTTCAAGACTATTGGGAAACCATTCCAGGTGAAGCTGGTTGAGAGAATGCCAAGAGTGTGCAAAGCTGTCGTCAAGGCAAAGGGTAGCTACTTTGAAGTATCTAAAATATAACATATATTTTGATTTGTTTAACACTTTTTTGGTTACTACATGATTCCATATGTGTTATTTCATAGTTTTGATGTCTCCACTATTATTCTACAATGTAGAAAATAGTAAAAAATAAAGAAAAACCCTGGAATGAGTAGGTGTTCTAAAACTTTTGACTGGTACTGTAATAAATAAATAAATAAATAAATAAATAAACACGCACATACACACACACACACACAGACACACACACACCTGACTCCAGACTTGAAGTCCTCTATCAGTCTGTTCTTCTCATCCTGGTCCTCCACCCAGTAACCGCTGGGGATGACAAACTCAGACACCACTCTGCACTCTGGACACGACCTGGAGAGAGAGGCACACAGTTAGCCACATCCTGGTCCTCCACCCAGTAACCGCTGGGGATGACAAACTCAGACACCACTCTGCACTCTGGACACGACCTGGAGAGAGAGGCACACAGTTAGCCACATCACTGTATATTATGGCCAGTCATTCTGCTTCACATCACAGTGGCATCCTGTTGCTCAACTAGCTGCAACTCTCTCAAGTTGTCAGTGTTACCTGATCATCTGAGTCGCTACACTGAACTACACAGCATACACAGTAATAACAGTACTTATAGTAGCCACTGGTAGCCATGGTAATGGATGAAACAACCAGATCAGGGTGCATATTCATCAAACTCTCCAGAGTAGGAGTGGCTGATCTAAGATCAGAATTAATAATATTACATGGACTTGATCCTAATTGACTGCATTCCTTATATGAACCGTAACTCAGTAAAATCTTTTTTTGTTCAGTGTTGATACTATACTGCGCCAAGCAGTTTGAAAACCAGATCAAGTACGTACATATTCTACATTTCTGGATCTGGACCCATATACTGAGTAATGCATATGAATATGGGTTTTAAAAACACCTACTCATTCAAGGGTTTTTCTTTATTTTTACTATTTTCTACATATAAACTACTCAGTAACGCATATAAATATGGGTGCAGATCCAGAAATGTAGAATATGTACTTACTTGATCTGGTTTTCAAACTGCATGGCGCAGTATAGTATCAACACTGAACACAAAGATAAACACAACAATTTCAAAGATTTTACTGAGTTACAGTTCATAGAAGGAAATCAGTCAACTGAAATAAATTCATTAGGCCCTAATCTATGGATCTCACATGACTGGGAATACAGATACGCATCTGTTGGTCACAGATACCTTTAAAAAACAAAGGTGGGGCCGTGGATCAGAAAACCAGTTAGTATCTGGTGTGACCACTATTTGCCTTATGCAGAGCGACACATCTACTTCTCATAGAGTTGATCAGGCTATTGATTGTGGACTATGGAATGTTGTCCCACTCCTCTTCAACGGCTGTGCGAAGTTGCTGGATATTGGCAGGAACTGGAACACGCTGTCGTACACGTCGATCCAGAGCATCCCAAACAAGCTCAATGGGTGACATGTCTGGTGAGTATGCAGGCCATGGAAGAACTAGGACATTTTCAGCCTCCAGGAATTGTGTACAGATCCTTGTGACATGGGGCTGTGCATTATCATGCTGAAACATGAGGTGATGGCGGCGGA
Organism: Coregonus lavaretus; assembly: GCF_964263955.1. Classification (NCBI taxonomy): domain Eukaryota; kingdom Metazoa; phylum Chordata; class Actinopteri; order Salmoniformes; family Salmonidae; genus Coregonus; species Coregonus lavaretus. Next base: position 62,835,731 of record NC_139995.1, read on the forward strand.
TGAATGGCATGACAATGGGCCTCAGGATCTCGTCACGGTATCTCTGTGCATTCAAATTGCCATCGATAAAATGCAATTGTGTTCGTTGTCCGTAGCTTATGCCTGCCTATACCATAACCCCACCGCCACCATGGGGCACTCTGTTCACAACGTTGACATCAGCAAACCGCTCACCCACACAACGCCATACACGCTGTCTGCCCGGTATAGTTGAAACTGGGATTCATCCGTGAAGAGTACACTTCTCCAGCGTGCCAGTGGCCATCAAATGTGAGCATTTTCCCACTGAAGTCGGTTACGACGCCAAACTGCAGTCAGGTCAAGACCCTAGTGAGGACGACGAGCACACAGATGAGCTTCCCCGAAACGTTATGACAGTTTGGGCAGAAGAAGCTAGATGTGGAGTTCCTGGGCTGGTGTGGTTACACGTGGTCTACGGTTGTGTGGCCGGTTGGACGTACTGTCAAATTCTCTAAAATTACGTTGGCGGTGGCTTATGGTAGAAAAATGAACATTACATTTTCTGGCAACAGCTCCGGTGATGCAACCAGTCAGGATGCTCTCGATGGTGCAGCTTTAGAACATTTTGAGGAACTGAGGACCCATTCCAAATATTTTCAATCTGCTGAGGGGGAATAGGCGTTGTCGTGCCCTCTTCATGACTGTCTTGGTGTGTTTGGACCATGATAGTTTGTTGGTGATGTGGACACCAAGGAACTTGAAGCGCTCGACCTGCTCCACTACAGCCCTGTCGATGAGAAAGGGGACGTGCTCGGCCCTCCTTTTCCTGTAGTCCACGATCATCTCCTTTGTCTTAATCACGTTGAGGGAGAGGTTGTTGTCCTGGCACAACACTGCCAGGTCTTTGACCTCCTCCCTATCGTTGTTGGTGATCAGGCCTACTGCTGTTGTGTCGTCGGCAAACTTAATGGTGTTGGAGTCGTGATTGGCCATGCAGTCATGGGAGAACAGGGAGTACAGGAGGGGACTGAGCACGCACCCCTGAGGGGCCCCGTGTTGAGGATCAGCGTGGCAGATGTGTTGTTGCCTACCCTTACCACCTGGCGTCGGCCCGTCAGGAAGTCCAGGATCCAGTTGCAGAGGGAGGTGTTTAGTCCCAGGGTCCTTAGCTTAGTGATGAGCTTTGTGGGCACTATGGTGTTGAACGCTGAGCTGTAGTCAATGAATAGCATTCTCACGTAGGTGTTCCTTTTGCCCAGGTGGGAAAGGGCAGTGTGGAGTGCAATAGAGATTGCATCATCTGTGGATCTGTTGGGGCGGTATACGAATTGGAGTGGGTCTAGGGTTTCTGAAATGATGGTGTTGATGGGAGCCATGACCAGCCTTTCAAAGAACTTAATGGCTACAGACATTAGTGCTATGGGTCGGTAGTCATTTAGGCAGGTAACCTTGGTGTTCTTGGGCACAGGGACTATGGTGGTCTGCTTGAAACATGTAGGTATTACAGACTTGGTCAGGGACAGGTTGAAAATGTCAGTGAAGACACTTGCCAGTTGGTCAGCGGATGCTCTGAGTACACATCATGTTAATCCGTCTGGCCCTGCGGCCTTGTGAATGTTGACCTGTTTAAAGGTCTTACTCACATCGGCCACGGATAGCGTGATCACACCGTCGCCCAGAACAGCTGATGCTCTCATGCATGCTTTATTGTTGCTTGCCTCAAAGCGCACATAGAAGTCATTTAGCTGGTGTCACTGGGCAGCTCGCGGCTGGGCTTCCCCCTTTGTAGTCTGTAATAGTTTTCAAGCCCTGTCACATCCGACGAGCGTCAGAGGCGGTGTAGTAGGATTTAATCTTAGTCCAATATTGACGCTTTGCCTGTTTGATGGTTCGTCTGAGGGCATAGTGGGATTTCTTATAAGCGTCCGGGTGAGAGACCTGCTCCATGAAAGCGGCAGCTCTACCCTTCATCTCAGTGCAGATGTTTCCTGTAATCCATGGCTTCTGGTTGGGGTATGTACGTACGGTCACTGTGGGGACAACGTCATTGATGCACTTATTGATGAAGTTGGTGACTGATGTGGTATACTCCTCAATGCCATCGGATGAATCCCGGAACATATTCCAGTCTGTGCTAGCAAAACAGTCCTGTAGCTTAGCATCTGCGTCATCTGACCACTTCTGTATTTAGTGAGTCACTGGTACTTCCTGGTTTAGTTTTTGCTTGTAAGCAGGAATCAGGAGGATAGAATTATGGTCAGATTTGCCAAATGGAGGGCGAGGGAGAGCTTTGTATGCGTCTCTGTGTGTGGAGTAAAGGTGGTCTAGGGTTTTTTTCCCCCCTCTGGTTGCACATTTAACATGCTGGTAGAAATTAGGTAGAATGGATTTAAGTTTCCCTGCATTAAAGTCCCCAGCCACTAGGAGCGCCGCCTCTGGATTAGTTTTTAATGTCCCGTTGGTAGGATAGTCTTGAACGGAGCTCATCCAGTTTATTCTCCAATTATTGCACGTTGGCCAATAGGACGGATAGTAGAGTCTGGTTACCCACTCGCCGAATTCTCACAAGGCACCCGGATCTGCGTCCCCTGTATCGGCGTCTCTTCTTTATGTGAATGACGGGGATTTCGGCCTGGTCCGGTATCAGCAGTAAGCGGCGATAACCCACCAGCATTACAACCAGGAATACGACTTTCCCAAAGCAGATCCTTTGTTTGCTCTTCCCAGGGCAACTGAACTGATTCCAGCGGCTGACCCAAAACATCGCCGGCGGAGGAGAGGCACTCGGAGCGGCCTGCTGGTCCGACTTAGGAGGCGCGCACACCACCCACCGCTTCCAAGTATACTACTCGCTAATGTTCAGTCTCTGGATAACAAGATCGACGAGCTCCGGGCAAGGATTTCTTTCCAGAGCGACATCAAGGTCTGTAACATACTTTGTTTCACGGAAACATGGCTCTCTTGGGATATTCTGTCGAAATCGGTCCAGCCAGATGGGTTCTCAGTTCATCGCGCAGACAGGAATAAATATCTCTCCGGGAAGCAGAAGGGCGGAGGTGTATGTTTCATGATTAACGACTCATGGTGTAATTGTAGTAACATAGAGGAACTCGAGTCCTTTTGTTCACCCGACCTAGAATACCTCACAATCAAATGCCGACCGTATTATCTCCTAAGAGAATTCTCTTTGGTTATAGTCACGGCCGTGTATATCCCCCCTCAAGCCGATACCACGACGGCCCTCAAAGAACTTCACTGGACTTTATGCAAACTGGAAACCACATATTCTGAGGCTGCATTTATTGTAGCCAGGGATTTTAACAAAGCAAATTTGAGGACTAGGCTGCCAAAGTTCTATCAACATATCGACTGTTGTACTCGCACTGCTAAAATCCTCGACCATTGCTATTCGAACTTCCGGGATGGTTATAAGGCCCTCCCCCGCCCTCCTTTCGGCAAATCTGACCACGACTCCATTTTGCTCCTCCCTTCCTATAGGCAGAAACTCAAACAGGAAGTACCCGTGCTAAGGACAATTCAACGCTGGTCTGACCAATCGGAATCCATGCTTCAAGATTGTTTTGATCACGCAAACTGGGATATGTTTCGGGTAGCCTCCGAGAATAACATCGACGATACACGGATACGGTGACTGAGTTTATCAGGAAGTGTATAGGTGATGTTGTGCCAACTGTGACTATTAAAACCTACCCTAACCAGAAACCGTGGACAGATGGCAGCATTCACGCAAAACTGAAAGCGCGAACCATCGCATTTAACCATGGCAAGGCGACTGAGAATATGGCAGAATACAAACAGTGTAGCTACTCACTCCGCAAGGCAATTAAACTGGCAAAAAAAATCAGTATAGAGACAAAGTGGAGTCGCAATTCAATGGCTCAGACACGAGACGTATGTGGCAGGGTCTACAGACAATCACGGACTACAAAAGGAAAACCAGCCACGTCGCCGACACCGACGTCTCGCTTCCAGACAAGCTAAACACCTTCTTCACCCGCTTTGAGGATAACACAGTGCCACCGACGAGGCCCACTACGAAGGACTGTGGCCTCTCCTTCTCCGTGGCCGATGTGAGTAAGACATTTAAGCATGTCAACCCCCGCAAAGCTGCCGGCCCAGACGGCATCCCTAGCTATGTTCTCAGAGCATGCGCAGACCAGCTGGCTGGTGTGTTTACGGACATATTCAATCTCTCCCTTTCCCAGTCTGCTGTTCCCACATGCTTCAAGATGGCCACCATTGTTCCTGTAGCCAAGAAAGCCAAGGTAACTGAATTAAATGACTATCGCTCCATAGCACTCACCTCTGTCATCATGAAGTGCTTTGAGAGACTAGTCAAGGATCATATCACCTCTACCTTACCTGTCACCCTAGACCCACTTCAATTAGCTTACCGCCCCAATAGATCCACAGACGATGCAATCGCCATCACACTGCCCTATCCCACCTGGACAAGAGGAATACCTATGTAAGAATGCTGTTCATTGACTATAGCTCAGCATTCAACACCATAGTACCCTCCAAGCTCATCATTAAGCTCGAGGTCCTGGGTCTGAATCCCGCCCTGGTCAACTGGGTCCTGGACTTCCTGACGGGCCGCCCCCAGGTGGTGAAGGTAGGAAACAACATCTCCACTTCGTTGATCCTCAACACTGGGACCCCACAAGGGTGCGTGCTCAGCCCCCTCCTGTCCTCCGTTCACCCAAGACTGCGTGGCCAAGCACGCCTCCAACTCAATCATCAAGTTTGCAGACAACACATCAGTAGTAGGCTTGATTACCAACAATGACGAGACCGCCTACCGGCAGGAGGTGAGGGCTCTGGAAGTGTGGTGCCAGGAAAATAACCTCTCACTCAACATCAACAAAACAAAGGAGATGATCGTGGACTTCAGGAAACAGCAGAGGGTGCACCCCCCTATCCACATTGACGGGACCGCAGTGGAGAAGGTGGAAAGCTTCAAGTTCCTTGGCGTACACATCACCGACAAACTGAAATGGCCCACCCACGCAGACAGTGTGGTGAAGAAGGCGCAACAGAGCCTCTTCAACCTCAGGAGGCTGAAGAAATTTGGCTAGGCATCTAAAACCCTCACAAACTTTTACAGATGCACAATTGAGAGCATTCTGTCGGGCTGTATCACCGCCTGGTACGGAAACTGCACTGCCCGCAACCGCAGGGCTCTCCAGAGGGTGGTTTCGGTCTGCCGAACGTATTACCGGGGGCAAGCTACCCGCCCTCCAAGACACATACAACACCCGATGTCACAGGAAGGCCAAAAAGTTCATCAAGGACATCAACCACCCGAGCCACTGCCTGTTCACCCCGCTTTCATCCAGAAGGCGAGGTCAGTACAGGTGCATCAAAGCTGGGACCGAGAGACTGAAAAACAGCATCTATCTCAAGGCCATCAGACTGTTAAATAGCCATCACTAGCACATTAGAGGCTGCTGCTGCCTATTGAAATCACTGGCCATTTAAAGAAATGGAACACTAGTCACTTAAATAATGTTTCCATATCTTGTACTACTCATCTCATATGTATATACTGCATTCTATTCTATAATATTCTACTGTATCTTAGTCCATGCCGCTCTGTCATTGCTTGTCCATATATGTACACTGCTCAAAAAAATAAAGGGAACACTTAAACAACACATCCTAGTTCTGAATGAATGAAATCATCTTATTAAATACTTTTTTCTTTACATAGTTGAATGTGCTGACAACAAAATCACACAAAAATGATCAATGGAAATCAAATTTATCAACCCATGGAGGTCTGGATTTGGAGTCACCCTCAAAATTAAAGTGGAAAACCACACTACAGGCTGATCCAACTTTGATGTAATGTCCTTAAAACAAGTCAAAATGAGGCTCAGTAGTGTGTGTGGCCTCCACGTGCCTGTATGACCTCCCTACAACGCCTGGGCATGCTCCTGATGAGGTGGCGGATGGTCTCCTGAGGGATCTCCTCCCAGACCTGGACTAAAGCATCCGCCAACTCCTGGACAGTCTGTGGTGCAACGTGGCGTTGGTGGATGGAGCGAGACATGATGTCCCAGATGTGCTCAATTGGATTCAGGTCTGGGGAACGGGCGGTCCATAGCATCAATGCCTTCCTCTTGCAGGAACTGCTGACACACTCCAGCCACATGAGGTCTAGCATTGTCTTGCATTAGGAGGAACCCAGGGCCAACCGCACCAGCATATGGTCTCACAAGGGGTCTGAGGATCTCATCTCGGTACCTAATGGCAGTCAGGCTACCTCTGGCGAGCACATGGAGGGCTGTGCGGCCCCCCAAAGAAATGCCACCCCACACCATGACTGACCCACCGCCAAACCGGTCATGCTGGAGGATGTTGCAGGCAGCAGAACGTTCTCCACGGCGTCTCCAGACTCTGTCACGTGCTCAGTGTGAACCTGCTTTCATCTGTGAAGAGCACAGGGCGCCAGTGGCGAATTTGCCAATCTTGGTGTTCTCTGGCAAATGCCAAACATCCTGCACGGTGTTGGGCTGTAAGCACAACCCCCACCTGTGGACGTCGGGCCCTCATACCACCCTCATGGAGTCTGTTTCTGACCGTTTGAGCAGACACATGCACATTTGTGACCTGCTGGAGGTCATTTTGCAGGGCTCTGGCAGTGCTCCTCCTGCTCCTCCTTGCACAAAGGCGGAGGTAGCGGTCCTGCTGCTGGGTTGTTGCCCTCCTACGGCCTCCTCCACGTCTCCTGATGTACTGGCCTGTCTCCTGGTAGCGCCTCCATGCTCTGGACACTACGCTGACAGACACAGCAAACATTCTTGCCACAGCTCGTATTGATGTGCCATCCTGGATGAGCTGCACTACCTGAGCCACTTGTGTGGGTTGTAAACTCCGTCTCATGCTACCACTAGAGTGAAAGCACCGCCAGCATTCAAAAGTGACCAAAACATCAGCCAGGAAGCATAGGAACTGAGAAGTGGTCTGTGGTCACCACCTGCAGAACCACTTCTTTATTGGGGGTGTCTTGCTAACAGAGCATATGAGTGGAGTGGAGCGGGAGCGAGCGTGGAGCGTGAGCGGACGGATTTTGAACAGAGCGCAGAGCGGCATTTTTAAAAGGACGGAGCGTCGCCCTATGTCCCGCTCCAATTTCGCTCGCTCACACCACGAGTCTGAAGCATGCTCAAGCCTGACCCAGAATCCATCTGTTTAATTTAATTTGTGTCGTCCATGAATTTGTATTTTATAGAGCGAGAGGAGCAGCAGCAGCAACAAGAGAAAAGGGTTGAGGAATTCAAAAGTTTATTCACTGCACGCAAAGGCCCAACCATAACAAGGGAGAGAAAAAGAGAGCTGGATGTAGCATTTTTTAAAACGATTTTCATGGACTATGAACCGCTGAGTAAAGGAGAACGCGAAGGGATGCAACACTTCGCCAGCGCAGCTCAACCGGGCTACACCCCCCCCCAAGAAACTATGATAAATCAGTACTTTACTTTGTCAAATTTACATCTGAGATGCCCCATTCACATGCTGTTAACGAGCACAACAACCTTAATAGGCTGTTAGTGAAAGTCGGGCACCTGGTGAAAAGTGTACGCAAGAGCACAGAGGAAACCGACCAATTAGGTGTCCGCCCCACAAATGCCTGCGCCATTCGATGGAGCAGCCAGCTGCGGATGATTCAGTTGTTCATCCGGTTGTTCCAAAAAGACCCGTTATGGCAAAACAAACTCAAGTCTAATGTTGCTAACATCACCCTGAATCAAGTACGGCAGCTGACGCACCTTGTCAGTGTGCTGACACCACTAGCAGATCTCACAGACAAAATGCAGAAGGAGCTGGGGAACCTGGGGATGATCCTCCCTGCTGTCACAGAAATCAAATCCCTGCTCACCGATTACACTCACTCTGCACTTCCAATGGGCATCGCTGCTTTTGCAGAAACATTGGCAAACAACGTGTCAATTCGCTATGGAATATACTATACTGATTAACATCTCATTTTAGCGTCAGTGTCCCCGTTTCAAGACAGAACGGATAATCCGAGATGAGTCTGTATGCAACAAATTCGGGGAGATAAAGTAAGGCTGTGGTTTGAGCTAAAAGTGAAATACATGCAGATTTTGTTCATTTTTTGGAGTGAGCGGGGGGCGATTTGAGTGGAGCGCGATGCAAACTGCGTTGAGCGCAGAGCGATAATGAGCGGACTGGCCTGATGTGGCTTTGAGCGGGGGGAGCGGAGGGGTGAACAGCTCCGTGAGCGAGGAGCTGAGATTCTCACCGCTCCACTCCGCTCATATGCTCTGCTTGCTAATTGCCTATAATTTCCACCTGTTGTCTATTCCATTTGCACAACAGCATGTGAAATGTATTGTCAATCAGTGTTGCTTCCTAAGTGGACAGTTTGATTTCACAGAAGTGTGATTGACTTGGAGTTACATTGTGTTGTTTAAGTGTTCCCTTTATTTTTTTGAGCAGTGTATATATTCTTAAATTCCATTCCTTACTAGATTTGTGTGTATTGGGTATATGTTGTGAAATTGTTAGATATTACTGCACTGTCGGAGCTAGAAGCACTACACCCGCAATAACACCTGCTAAACACGTGTATGTATGATCTTGTTTTCAAACTGCTTGATGTGTATAGTACAGTAATTATCAACTCACTTGATGATCTTGTTTTCAAACTGCCTGCTGTGTATAGTATAGTAGTTAGCAACTTACTTGATTATCTTGTTTTCAAACTGCTTGGTGTGTATAGTAGATTAGTTATCAACTCACTTGATGATCTTGTTTTCAAACTGCTTGGTGTGTATAGTAGATTAGTTATCAACTCACTTGATTATCTTGTTTTCAAACTGCTTGGTGTGTATAGTAGATTAGTTATCAACTCACTTGATGATCTTGTTTTCAAACTGCTTGGTGTGTATAGTAGATTAGTTATCAACTCACTTGATGATCTTGTTTTCAAACTGCTTGGTCAGTATAGTATAGTAGCTATCAACTCGATCTTGTTTTCAAACTGCTTGGTCAGTATAGTAGTTAACTCACTTGATGATCTTGTTCTCAAACAGCTTGGCGCAGCGCCACTGGCGGATGCAGGAGAGGCAGTATGTGTGGCAGCAGGAAGAGAGGATCCCGAAGCGTCTCTCCGAGGCAGCAGCTTTCTCATAAACCACCTCCATACAGATGGAACACACCTTGTCCTGGCTGTGCTGCGCTGCAAACGCCTTCTCCATGTCCGCCTCAAACACCAACATACACATCTGAGGGACAGCCATCACATGCTATGAATCTAGACTTGATCAATATCCATGCTATTTCATTTATAATCACCATCATAGATAGACATTGAACTACGTAATCGTATGTTTTCAATCTATCTTCTGTTGATCACTTGATGTCCAAAACAACTAATTCTTGTTGTGTTTGTATGACAGCATCACTCCTACCAGTGTAGTTAGTGGGTACAGAGATCTCCTCTGCTCGGGGTCATGTGTGGGTTAGGGTTAAAGGTCAGTAGTATGGGTCCTACCTTCTCCTGAGCTCTGCTCTGCTCGGGGTCATGTGTGGGTTAGGGTTAAAGGTCAGTAGTATGGGTCCTACCTTCTCCTGAGCTCTCCTCTGCTCGGGGTCATGTGTGGGTTAGGGTTAAAGGTCAGTAGTATGGGTCCTACCTTCTCCTGAGCTCTGCTCTGCTCGGGGTCATGTGTGGGTTAGGGTTAAAGGTCAGTAGTATGGGTCCTACCTTCTCCTGAGCTCTCCTCTGCTCGGGGTCATGTGTGGGTTAGGGTTAAAGGTCAGTAGTATGGGTCCTACCTTCTCCTGAGCTCTGCTCTGGGTCATGTGTGGGTTAGGGTTAAAGGTCAGTAGTATGGGTCCTACCTTCTCCTGAGCTCTCCTCTGCTCGGGGTCATGTGTGGGTTAGGGTTAAAGGTCAGTAGTATGGGTCCTACCTTCTCCTGAGCTCTCCTCTGCTCGGGGTCATGTGTGGGTTAGGGTTAAAGGTCAGTAGTATGGGTCCTACCTTCTCCTGAGCTCTCCTCTGCTCGGGGTCATGTGTGGGTTAGGGTTAAAGGTCAGTAGTATAGGTCCTACCTTCTCGTGAGCTCTCCTCTGCTCAGGGTCGTGTGGGTGGAGCACCTGCAGCCTGCAAATGTCACACAGGTCACCATGGAGATAGGGACAGGTGTTTACGTAGTGACACTGTCCTGCAGCAGCGTAGGGACAGAGCTGTTGCTGGGGGCAGGGGACAGAGACAGGGTAGGGGCCGGCCGTGGCAGAACACTCCAGACCGGTCCTGATGGCGTCCAGGTAGGAATGAGGAGGTTTGGCATGGGCGCTGTTTTCATGGTATTCTGCCCAACACTCCGCCTCGGTCACCTCTGAGCCATCTCCACCATAGGGCATCATTCTGCTGTCATAGCCCAAGGCTGGAAAACACACAGGAAAGACAACAGGATACAGTTGAAGTAAAGGTAACAGGCCTCTGCATTATACTGCTGGCTGCATTACATTGACCTCCTAGCAGCAAACTAAACTACATACTAAAACTTCTTAGTTGAAACTGACACACCATTACTACTGTACCGCTATCTCCCAGCACCAGGGGGTTCTACTACTGTAGCGCTATCTCTCAGCACCAGGGGGTTCTACTACTGTAGCGCTCTCTCTCAGCACCAGGGGTTTCTACTACTGTACCTCTATCTCCCAGCACCAGGGGGTTCTACTACTGTAGCGCTATCTCTCAGCACCAGGGGGTTCTACTACTGTACCTCTATCTCCCAGCACCAGGGGGTTCTACTACTGTAGCGCTATCTCTCAGCACCAGGGGGTTCTACTACTGTAGCGCTCTCTCTCAGCACCAGGGGTTTCTACTACTGTACCTCTATCTCCCAGCACCAGGGGGTTCTACTACTGTAGCGCTATCTCTCAGCACCAGGGGGTTCTACTACTGTAGCGCTCTCTCTCAGCACCAGGGGTTTCTACTACTGTAGCGCTATCTCTCAGCACCAGGGGGTTCTACTACTATAGCTCTATCTCTCAGCACCAGGGGGTTCTACTACTGTAGCCCTATCTCTCAGCACCAGGGGGTTCTACTACTGTAGCGCTATCTCTCAGCACCAGGGGTTTCTACTACTGTACCTCTATCTCTCAGCACCAGGGGGTTCTACTACTGTACCTCTATCTCTCAGCACCAGGGGGTTCTACTACTGTACCTCTATCTCTCAGCACCAGGGGGTTCTACTACTGTACCTCTATCTCTCAGCACCAGGGGGTTCTACTACTGTACCTCTATCTCTCAGCACCAGGGGGTGTCTACTACTATAGCGCTATCTCTCAGCACCAGGGGGTTCTACTACTGTAGCGCTATCTCTCAGCACCAGGGGGTTCTACTACTGTAGCGCTATCTCCCAGCACCAGGGGGTTCTACTACTATAGCGCTATCTCTCAGCACCAGGGGGTTCTACTACTGTAGCGCTATCTCTCAGCACCAGGGGGTTCTACTACTGTACCTCTATCTCTCAGCACCAGGGGGTTCTACTACTGTACCTCTATCTCTCAGCACCAGGGGGTTCTACTACTGTACCTCTATCTCTCAGCACCAGGGGGTTCTACTACTGTACCTCTATCTCTCAGCACCAGGGGGTTCTACTACTGTACCTCTATCTCTCAGCACCAGGGGGTGTCTACTACTATAGCGCTATCTCTCAGCACCAGGGGGTTCTACTACTGTACCTCTATCTCTCAGCACCAGGGGGTTCTACTACTGTAGCGCTATCTCTCAGCACCAGGGGGTTCTACTACTGTAGCGCTATCTCTCAGCACCAGGGGGTTCTACTACTGTAGCGCTATCTCCCAGCACCAGGGGGTTCTACTACTATAGCGCTATCTCTCAGCACCAGGGGGTTCTACTACTGTAGCGCTATCTCTCAGCACCAGGGGTTTCTACTACTGTACCTCTATCTCTCAGCACCAGGGGGTTCTACTACTGTACCTCTATCTCTCAGCACCAGGGGGTTCTACTACTGTACCTCTATCTCTCAGCACCAGGGGGTTCTACTACTGTACCTCTATCTCTCAGCACCAGGGGGTTCTACTACTATAGCTCTCTCTATCAGCACCAGGGGTTTCTACTACTGTAGCGCTATCTCTCAGCATCAGGGGGTTCTACTACTGTAGCGCTATCTCCCAGCACCAGGGGTTCTACTACTGTAGCGCTATCTCTCAGCACCAGGGGGTTCTACTACTGTACCTCTATCTCTCAGCACCAGGGGGTTCTACTACTGTACCTCTATCTCTCAGCACCAGGGGGTTCTACTACTGTACCTCTATCTCTCAGCACCAGGGGGTTCTACTACTGTACCTCTATCTCTCAGCACCAGGGGGTTCTACTACTATAGCTCTCTCTATCAGCACCAGGGGGTTCTACTACTGTACCTCTATCTCTCAGCACCAGGGGGTTCTACTACTATAGCTCTCTCTATCAGCACCAGGGGTTTCTACTACTGTAGCGCTATCTCTCAGCATCAGGGGGTTCTACTACTGTAGCGCTATCTCCCAGCACCAGGGGTTCTACTACTGTAGCGCTATCTCTCAGCACCAGGGGGTTCTACTACTGTAGCGCTATCTCTCAGCACCAGGGGGTTCTACTACTATAGCCCTATCTCTCAGCACCAGGGGGTTCTACTACTATAGCGCTATCTCTCAGCACCAGGGGGTTCTACTACTGTAGCGCTATCTCCCAGCACCAGGGGTTTCTACTACTGTAGCGCTATCTCCCAGCACCAGGGGGTTCTACTACTATAGCGCTCTCTCTCAGCACCAGGGGGTTCTACTACTGTAGCGCTATCTCTCAGCACCAGGGGGTTCTACTACTATAGCGCTATCTCCCAGCACCAGGGGGTTCTACTACTATAGCGCTATCTCTCAGCACCAGGGGGTTCTACTACTGTAGCGCTATCTCTCAGCATCAGGGGGTTCTACTACTGTAGCGCTATCTCCCAGCACCAGGGGTTCTACTACTGTAGCGCTATCTCTCAGCACCAGGGGGTTCTACTACTGTAGCGCTATCTCTCAGCACCAGGGGGTTCTACTACTATAGCCCTATCTCTCAGCACCAGGGGGTTCTACTACTGTACCTCTATCTCTCAGCACCAGGGGTTCTACTACTATAGCTCTCTCTATCAGCACCAGGGGGTTCTACTACTGTACCTCTATCTCTCAGCACCAGGGGGTTCTACTACTGTAGCCCTATCTCTCAGCACCAGGGGGTGTCTACTACTGTAGCGCTCTCTCTCAGCACCAGGGGTTTCTACTACTGTACCTCTATCTCTCAGCACCAGGGGGTTCTACTACTGTAGCGCTCTCTCTCAGCACCAGGGGGTGTCTACTACTGTAGCGCTCTCTCTCAGCACCAGGGGGTTCTACTACTGTACCTCTATCTCTCAGCACCAGGGGGTTCTACTACTGTACCTCTATCTCTCAGCACCAGGGGGTTCTACTACTGTACCTCTATCTCTCAGCACCAGGGGGTTCTACTACTGTACCTCTATCTCTCAGCACCAGGGGGTTCTACTACTATAGCTCTCTCTATCAGCACCAGGGGTTTCTACTACTGTAGCGCTATCTCTCAGCATCAGGGGGTTCTACTACTGTAGCGCTATCTCCCAGCACCAGGGGTTCTACTACTGTAGCGCTATCTCTCAGCACCAGGGGGTTCTACTACTGTACCTCTATCTCTCAGCACCAGGGGGTTCTACTACTGTACCTCTATCTCTCAGCACCAGGGGGTTCTACTACTGTACCTCTATCTCTCAGCACCAGGGGGTTCTACTACTGTACCTCTATCTCTCAGCACCAGGGGGTTCTACTACTATAGCTCTCTCTATCAGCACCAGGGGGTTCTACTACTGTACCTCTATCTCTCAGCACCAGGGGGTTCTACTACTATAGCTCTCTCTATCAGCACCAGGGGTTTCTACTACTGTAGCGCTATCTCTCAGCATCAGGGGGTTCTACTACTGTAGCGCTATCTCCCAGCACCAGGGGTTCTACTACTGTAGCGCTATCTCTCAGCACCAGGGGGTTCTACTACTGTAGCGCTATCTCTCAGCACCAGGGGGTTCTACTACTATAGCCCTATCTCTCAGCACCAGGGGGTTCTACTACTATAGCGCTATCTCTCAGCACCAGGGGGTTCTACTACTGTAGCGCTATCTCCCAGCACCAGGGGTTTCTACTACTGTAGCGCTATCTCTCAGCACCAGGGGGTTCTACTACTATACCTCTATCTCTCAGCACCAGGGGTTTCTACTACTATAGCGCTATCTCTCAGCACCAGGGGGTTCTACTACTATAGCGCTATCTCCCAGCACCAGGGGGTTCTACTACTATAGCGCTATCTCTCAGCACCAGGGGGTTCTACTACTGTAGCGCTATCTCTCAGCATCAGGGGGTTCTACTACTGTAGCGCTATCTCCCAGCACCAGGGGTTCTACTACTGTAGCGCTATCTCTCAGCACCAGGGGGTTCTACTACTGTAGCGCTATCTCTCAGCACCAGGGGGTTCTACTACTATAGCCCTATCTCTCAGCACCAGGGGTTCTACTACTATAGCTCTCTCTCAGCACCAGGGGTTTCTACTACTGTACCTCTATCTCTCAGCACCAGGGGGTTCTACTACTGTACCTCTATCTCTCAGCACCAGGGGTTTCTACTACTGTACCTCTATCTCTCAGCACCAGGGGGTTCTACTACTGTACCTCTATCTCTCAGCACCAGGGGGTTCTACTACTGTAGCGCTCTCTCTCAGCACCAGGGGGTGTCTACTACTGTAGCGCTCTCTCTCAGCACCAGGGGGTTCTACTACTGTACCTCTATCTCTCAGCACCAGGGGGTTCTACTACTGTACCTCTATCTCTCAGCACCAGGGGGTTCTACTACTGTACCTCTATCTCTCAGCACCAGGGGGTTCTACTACTGTACCTCTATCTCTCAGCACCAGGGGGTTCTACTACTGTACCTCTATCTCTCAGCACCAGGGGGTTCTACTACTGTACCTCTATCTCTCAGCACCAGGGGGTTCTACTACTGTAGCGCTCTCTCTCAGCACCAGGGGGTTCTACTACTGTACCTCTATCTCTCAGCACCAGGGGGTTCTACTACTGTAGCCCTATCTCTCAGCACCAGGGGTTTCTACTACTGTACCTCTATCTCTCAGCACCAGGGGTTTCTTCCCTCCATTGTGCCTGGGTGGGGGTGCGGAGGGGCCTGGAGAGCCAGGGACAGCGACACCAGGGGGGATGAAGGCCCCAGCAGTGATGGGGTTTCTGTTAGGGAGGTCCATGGGCACACCTCTCCCTCCTCCACCACCACCAGCCGGCTTGATGTGGTCATACCTACAACACAGAGTCACACACCATCATAATAACAGATATTTATTGAACACGATGGTTGGACTATGTGCATAAAACTCATACAGTGACTGTAGATTGGGGATTATGTATTGGTATTGTACTGTTAGTCACTTACTGCACTGTTGGAGCTAGAAACATAAGCATTTCACTGCACCTGCTTTAACATCTGCTAATCTGTGCACACGACCAATCAACTTTGATCACCTAAACTGCTGCTACTGTTTATTATCTAGCTGTTGCCTAGTCACTTTATTCCTAGTTATATGTATGTATCTACCTCAATTACCTCGTACTCCTGCACATTGGCTTGGTACTGGTACCCCATGTATATAGCCACGTTTTAATTGTTAATTTATTATTACTTTTCTATTTCCTTTCTCTGCATTGTCGGGAAGGGCCGTAAGTAATAATTTCACTGTTAGTCTACACCTGTTATTTTACACAGTATGTGACAATTAACATGTGATTTGTAGCCTTCAATCCAGCCCATCAGTAGGTTGGATCTTACCTGCAGCGGTCTCCGTAGGCGCACACACCTCTCTGGTAGAACTTACAGATGGTTGAAGGTTTACTGGTGGTCAGGTCATGAGAGAACATGCACCTAATCCCTTCTCGGCAAACACCATGGAGAAAATACCTGCATAGCAACACAAGAAACCGGCAGAATTAGCAGCGGTTAGCTATGATCATGAGGTTAGCTATGAGACCTACTGATAGCTACTTATTGAGGCCTGGTGTTCAGGGATAGAGTCTGATTAGGTTCATACACTAGAGTGATTGGTGGCTACTGGTTAGCAACAGAAACGGTCTAACATCATCAGCTTCCTCCTGGTAGTTGTCATTCATACAAGCTAGCCTAGCTAACTAGCAGCAAAGCTAACATAGCTAGCTACCGGTAGCTGCACTTTCTAGAGCTAACTAGCAGCAAAGCTAACATAGCTAGCTACCGGTAGCTGCACTTTCTAGAGCTAACTAGCAAGCAAAAGCACCAATCGCGTTATTCATGGAAATGTTCACTTTAAGCAACACACTGCAGCATGTTTTCACAAATATATCGCACCAGAATCGTTAGCGGCATCCCAGCTACTTTAGCTAGCTAGCTAAGAAGCTAACATCTGCCAAATGCAAGAAATAAAACATCACACACCTCGAGGTAAGAAACACTCAAGCAACAGTAAAAACATTAAACACGGTACAAGTTCTACCTGCAGGTGACTTGCTTCGTGTTCATGTTTTATCCTCAATAATATTGGGGCAACGGTATTTATGTTCCCGTTGTCACGTTTGAGTGCAAGCAAAAACTTCCGCCTATAAACCACCAGACTCGATGAACGAAAGGTTCCGAGGGGAAGGTTCAAGACGGGTAAGCAGCCAGGAGTCTCGAGCATACGACATGTATGTTTAAATACGATTATCTTTAAGAATACATAGTTATTCTTTATGAATAAAACATTTTTTAACGCGTTCAAATTGCTTCCTTCTTTAGCAACGTGTGTCACCTCGCTCATGTATTTCCCGGTTGAACCTTCCAATGGACTGCACTGTCTTGAAGTTTAACCATTGTGGAAGAAAAATCTATAGTTTTGACAAAAATAAGCTCCAAACAGAAAACACAGGGCGAAAATGCCCAATCTGTCAGGAGCAGATGAGATTCAGCCTCCTCGAGGCACCTGTCATAGTTCCGTGTCCATTTAGTAATGGACACAAGGTCCGGTGCGCCTTCCTCATTGGATCCTCACTGGGACCTGCTTTTCTCAGGTAAAATCAACACTTTACTGATATTCTTACTGTATATCTTACTCATATTGTCAACAACTGTTTATTTTTGCAACATTGAATGTTAAAATGTAAATCATTTTAAATGTGTATCTTCCCCTTTCATGTGTCTTCCTGACCGGACCTGTCATGGTGTTTGTCACAGTGAATGGCAGGACTCTGAGCTGCATGTTGGAGTTACTAACTCACAAGGTGCCTTCAGATTAGTTTACTTGCAGTTTGTGTGAGTTAGACTGGACTAGGTAACTAGATCTGATGTCTGTGTGTGTGTTCAAGGTGTGGTGTACAGCTACACCTCCTCAGGAGTCCAGAGAGAGGACCAGGGCTGGGAGCAGTGCCTCTGTGTGCCGCTGGTGGCCCCCGGGACTGGCAGCTTTGGAACAATGTGGGACACTGAGCTGGAACAGTTCTCCCTCCTCTCCACCTGGTCACGACACAGGTGAATATTACGAATGGAAATAGTACATTCTGAAAACCTAATAGTTAAAAGATGGTGGTGCCACTTTAGAAATCCCACATAAAGAATACCTTTAATATAAAGGGGTTCTAAGTAGTTTACAATAACAAAAACTTCAACATGATTATTTTGTTTAAGACAGAGTAATACAACTGTATACAGTGAGCTCCAAAAGTATTGGTACTGTGACACATGTTTTGTTTTTGCTCTGTACTCCAGCACTTTGGATTTGAACGGATACAAATAATTTGAGGGTATTTTCATCCATTTCAGGTGAACCGTTTAGAAATTACAGCTTTTTGCACATAGTCCCCACATTTTAGGGAACCAAAAGTATTGGGACACTTGTGTATTAAAGTAGCAAAAAGTTAAGTATTTGGTCCCATATTCATAGCACGCAGTGACTACATGAAGCCTGTGACTCTACAAACTTGTTGGATGTATTTGCTGTTTGTTTTGGTTGGGTTTCAGATTATTTTGTGCCCAATAAAAATGAATGCTAAATAATGTATTGTGTCATTTTGGAGTCACTGTTATTGTAAATAAGAATTGAATATGTTTCTAAACACTTCTACATTCATGTGGATGCTACCATGATTACAGGTAATCAATCCTGAATGAATCGTGAATAATGATGAGTGAGAAAGTTAGACGCACAAATATCATACCCCCAAGACATGCTAACCTCTCACCATTACAATAACAGAGGCATTTTTGGGGGGTATGATATGTGCATCTAACTTTCTCACTCATTATTATTCACAATTCATTCAGGATTATTCATAATCATAATATGGGACCAAATACTGAATTTGTCCCAATACATTTGGGTCCCTAAAATGGGGGGACTACTGTATGTACAAAAAGTGCTGTAATTTTTACGGATGAAAATACCCTCAAATTAAAGCTGACAGTCTGCCCTTTAACCTTAGTCATTGTATCATTTCAAATCCAAAGTGGAGTACAGAGCCAAAACAACAACACGTGTCACTATTGAAGCTCACTGTATTTGCTCCAGGTTTGAAGAGGAGCGGGAGTTTGGCTCGTGTTGCTATGGCTTTGCCCTGTCCTTCCTGAACCAGCTGAGGAGAGCAGAGGGCAGAGAGTCAGTCACCAGGGATGACTTCACACAGCAACATGTCCTGCCCCATGTTAAGACTGCCTCCAAATACATCACAGTCTACCAAGAGATCCATCAACATGGTTTCTACATAGCTGATTATTAAGATGCTTGTATTTAGTGTAATTTTCGTTGGGGTTGGGATAAAGCTTAAGGACCTTCCGTTGGACCTTGTATACAATTGGACAATAAAATAATATTCTTCTTTTGCTATTGTTAATGCATAGTTGTTGGTCGGCACAGATAAATCCTGATGCTTTTCATTTTTAAAAAGTAATTTACTTTGTCTGCTCAAGGGTGTAAAATACAAACTTAAACAAAAGCTCTGACGAAGGCCCGGAGGCCGACACGTAAGCTTGAATAAAAGAAGTTATACTAGCAAGAGCAGTGTGCGGGGTTAATTTTTCTATCAAGTAATCACATTATTCACAATCAACTGCAACCAGACAACTCAGAAGTGGGAGTGTTTTTTAAATGATCTCTGTAAAGGAAACCATACTGCATAGGAGCGTACATGGAAAAACTATCTCCAACAAACACTGAAACAATACATGTGTTAACACCACACCATGTGTAAATGACAACACCAAACAAAATATAATTATTGTAAAATTGACTGTGTCCATAAAATATATATAGTATGTATAGGGCGGCAGGTAGCTTAGTGGTTGAGAGCGTTGTGCCAGTAACCGAAAGGTCGCTGGTTCTAATCCCCGAGCCGACTAGGTGAAAAATCTGTCTATGTGCCCTTGAGCAAGGCACTTAACCCTAATTGCTCCTGTAAGTCGCTCTGGATAAGAGCGTCTGCTAAATGACTAAAATGTAAATGTATAAGCTGGAAGTAGAGGCCTAAGCATTGTTGTTCACTAGTTTACTCCAATTAAGGGAGGGGTGGTGGGGTTGGAAAGTAAAAAAATATATATTTTTAAAGGATGTATGTATGTATGTATGTGTGTATAAACTCAGCAAAAAAAGAAACGTCCCTTTTTCAGGACCCTGTCTTTCAAAGATAATTAGTAAAAATCCAAACAACTTCACAGATCTTCATTGTAAAGGGTTTAAACACTGTTTCCCATGCTTGTTCAATGAACCATAAACAATTAATGAACATGCACCTGTGGAACGGTCGTTAAGACACCAACAGCTTACAGACGGTAGGCAATTAAGGTCACAGTTATGAAAACTTAGGACACTAAAGAGGCCTTTCTACTGACTCTGAAAAACACCAAAAGAAAGATGCCAAGGGTCCCTGCTCATCTGCGTGAACGTGCCTTAGGCATACTGCAAGGAGGCATGAGGACTGCAGATGTGGCCAGGGCAATACATTTTTAACGTTTAACATTTAAGACTCCCGAGTGGCGCAGTGGTCTAAGGCACTGCATCGCAGTGCTAGCTGTGCCACTAGAGATCTTGGTTCGAGTCCAGGCTCTGTCGCAGCCGGCCGCGACCGGGAGACCCATGGGCGGCGCACAATTTTTAAAATAAAAATATCAACAACAAAAAAAATAACATGTATGCATTCACTAACTGTAAGTGGCTCTGGATAAGAGCGTCTGCTAAATGACTCACTAACTGTAAGTGGCTCTGGATAAGAGCGTCTGCTAAATGACTCATTAACTGTAAGTCGCTCTGGATAAGAGCGTCTGCTAAATGACTCACTAACTGGAAGTGGCTCTGGATAAGAGCGTCTGCTAAATGACGTAAATGTAAAAAGTCATTTAGCAGACGCTCTTATCCAGAGCGACTTACAAATTGGTGCATTCAACTTAGGATAGCCAGTGGGACAACCACCCTTTTTTTTTTTTTATGGGGGGGGGGGTAGAAGGATTATTGTTATCCCATTCCAGGTATTCCTTAAAGAGGTAGGGTTTCAAGTGTCTCCGGAAGGTGGTCAGTGACTCCGCTGTCCTGGCGTCGGGGGGGAGCTTGTTCCACCATTGGGGTGCCAGAGCAGCGAATAGCTTTGACTGGGCTGAGCGGGAACTGTGCTTCCGTAGAGGTAGGGGGGCTAGCAGGCCAGAGGTGGATGAACGTAGTGCCCTCGTTTGGGTGTGGGGTCTGATCAGAGCCTGAAGGTAAGGAGGTGCCATTCCCCTCACAGCTCCGTAGGCAAGCACCATGGTTTTGTAATAGATGCGAGCTTCAACTGGAAGCCAGTGGAGTGTGCGGAGGAGCGGGGTGACATGAGAGAACTTGGGAAGGTTGAACACCAGACGGGCTGCAGCGTTCTGGATAAGTTGTAGGGGTTTAATGGCACAGGCAGGGAGCCCAGCCAACAGCGAGTTGCAGTAATCAAGTGCCTGGATTGACAAGTGCCTGGATTAGGACCTGTGCCGCTTTCTGTGTAAGGTAGGTTCGTACTCTGCGAAAGTTGTAGAGCATGAACCTGCAGGATCGGGTCACCGCTTTGATGTTAGCGGAGAACAACAGGGTGTTGTCCAGGGTCACGCCAAGGTTCTTTGTACTCTGGGAGGAGGACACAATGGAGTTGTCAACCGTGATGGCGAGATCATGGAGCGGAGAGTCCTTCCCCGGGAGGAAGAGCAGCTCCATCTTGCCGAGGTTCAGCTTGAGGTGGTGATCCGACATCCACACTGATATATCTGCCAGACATGCAGAGATGCGATTCGCCACCTGGTTATCAGAAGGGGGAAAGGAGAAAATGAATTGTGTGTCATCTGCGTAGCAATGATAGGAGAGACCATGTGAGGATATGACAGAGCCAAGTGACTTGGCGTATAGGGAGAATAGGAGAGGGCCTAGAACTGAGCCCTGGGGGACACCAGTGGTGAGAGCACGTGGTGCGGAGACAGATTCTCGCCACGCCACCTGGTAGGAGCGACCTGTCAGATAGGACGCAATCCAAGAGTGAGAGTTTTCCACTTGTGTGGGTTGTAGACTCCGTCTCATGCTACCACTAGAGTGAAAGCACTGCCAGCATTCAAAAGTAACCAAAACATCAGCCAGGAAGCATAGGAACTGAGAAGTGGTCTGTGGTCACCACCTGCAAAACCAGTCCTTTATTGGGGGTGTCTTGCTAATTGCCTATAATTTCCACCTGTTGTCTATTCCATTTGCACAACAGCATGTGAAATGTATTGTCAATCAGTGTTGCTTCCTAAGTGGACAGTTTGATTTCACAGAAGTGTGATTGACTTGGAGTTACATTGTGTTGTTTAAGTGTTCCCTTAATTTTTTTGAGCAGTGTATATTTGCGGGGAAAAAACATATGGGGGATTGGAAGTGATGCAGACAATTACATTGATGGAAGTTACAATCTATCTGCAATATTAAAGCTGATCTACCCCCTAAAAACAAACACACATAAAAAAATACAAAAAATACAAATAAAAACGTGTTATTAACAACACCACACCACACCATGTGTTATTGACAACACCACACCATGTGTTATTGACAACACCACACCATGTGTTATTGACAACACCACACCATGTGTTATTGACCACACCACACCATGTGTTATTGACAACACCACACCATGTGTTATTGACAACACCACACCATGTGTTATTGACAACACCACACCATGTGTTATTGACAACACCACACCATGTGTTATTGACAACACAACACCACACCATGTGTTATTGACAACACCACACCATGTGTTATTGACAAAACCACACCATGTGTTATTGACAACACCACACCATGTGTTATTGACAACACCACACCATGTGTTATTGACAACACCACACCATGTGTTATTGACAACACCACACTACACCATGTGTTATTGACAACACCACACCATGTGTTATTGACAACACCACACTACACCATGTGTTATTGACAACACCACACCATGTGTTATTGGCAACACCACACTACACCATGTGTTATTGACAACACCACACCATGTGTTATTGACAACACCACACCATGTGTTATTGACAACACCACACCATGTGTTATTGACAAAACCACACCATGTGTTATTGACAACACCACACCATGTGTTATTGACAACACCACACCATGTGTTATTGACAACACCACACCATGTGTTATTGACAACACCACACCATGTGTTATTGACAACACCACACCACACCACGTGTTATTGACAACACCACACCATGTGTTATTGACAACACCACACCATGTGTTATTGACCACACCACACCATGTGTTATTGACAACACCACACCACGTGTTATTGACCACACCACACCATGTGTTATTGACAACACCACACTACACCATGTGTTATTGACAACACCACACCACACCATGTGTTATTGACAACACCACACTACACCATGTGTTATTGACAACACCACACCACACCATGTGTTATTGACAACACCACACCACACCATGTGTTATTGACAACACCACACCATGTGTTATTGACAACACCACACCATGTGTTATTGACAACACCACACCATGTGTTATTGACAACACCACACCACACCATGTGTTATTGACAACACCACACCACACCATGTGTTATTGACAACACTACACCATGTGTTATTGACAACACCACACCACACCATGTGTTATTGACAACACCACACCATGTGTTATTGACAACACCACACCATGTGTTATTGACAACACCACACCATGTGTTATTGACAACACCACACCATGTGTTATTGACAACACCACACCATGTGTTATTGACAACACCACACCACACCATGTGTTATTGACAACACCACACCACGTGTTATTGACAACACCACACCGTGTGTTATTGACAACACCACCCCACACCATGTGTTATTGACAACACCACACCATGTGTTATTGACAACACCACACCACACCATGTGTTATTGACAACACCACACCATGTGTTATTGACAACACCACACCATGTGTTATTGACAACACCACATCACACCATGTGTTATTGACAACACCACACCATGTGTTATTGACAACACCACACCACACCATGTGTTATTGACCACACCACACCATGTGTTATTGACAACACCACACCATGTGTTATTGACAACACAACACCACACCATGTGTTATTGACAACACCACACCATGTGTTATTGACAACACCACATCACACCATGTGTTATTGACAACACCACACCACGTGTTATTGACAACACCACACCATGTGTTATTGACAACACCACACCATGTGTTATTGACAACACCACACCACACCATGTGTTATTGACCACACCACACCACGTGTTATTGACCACACCACACCATGTGTTATTGACAACACCACACCATGTGTTATTGACAACACCACACCATGTGTTATTGACAACACCACACCATGTGTTATTGACAACACCACACCATGTGTTATTGACAACACCACACCATGTGTTATTGACAACACCACACCACACCATGTGTTATTGACCACACCACACCACACCATGTGTTATTGACCACACCACACCATGTGTTATTGACAACACCACACCATGTGTTATTGACAACACCACACCATGTGTTATTGACAACACCACACCATGTGTTATTGACAACACCACACCATGTGTTATTGACAACACCACACCATGTGTTATTGACAACACCAAATCATGTGTTATTGACAAAACCACACCATGTGTTATAGGACTTAACTTAACCCTTTACAGTGAGCTATTTAGACAGTATAGGACTGACCCTAACCCTTTACTGTGAGCTACCTAGACAGTATAGGACTGACCCTAACCCTTTACAGTGAGCTACCTAGACAGTATAGGACTGACCCTAACCCTTTACAGTGAGCTACCTAGACAGTATAATACTGACCCTAACCCTTTACTGTGAGCTAAGGACTGAGCAAAACACAGGACTGCCGAACAGAGGAGTATGGGGACAGGATAGGTGCAACCTGATAGGCCCCAGACGATCTGTGACAAATGAGAAGGTTGTGTGAGTTGAGCGTCACAGACCAGAGAGGTTAAATTACCCTGCTCTCCTGCTAGGGTGTTCGTGCGAAGACCTAGCACTGGGTAGGGAACTTAGAGCGTCACAGACCAGAGAGGTTAAATTACCCTGCTCTCCTGCTAGGTTGTTCGTGCGAAGACCTAGCACTGGGTAGGGAACTTAGTAAGCTACCTAGTAGGGAAGCTCTATTTGCTCTGTTTCCATGGAGAAAAAGAGTGTGATTAAGTTCAGCCACTGTCAGAAGGATATCTTCTGTTTCTACGTCCCAGAGAAATGTCCAGAGTGTGGAGTGAGCTTCATCGGTGGCAGGCTGGAGCAGGCTCCTATCAGTATCCCCAACCCATTTTCTAATGGACACAAGACTCCATGCTGCTTCCTGGTCGCACCTGCTGAGGAAAACAACCTCAGGTAACCAATGACTACTGTGTTGGTGTAAAAGGCAACATGCAATTCTTAGCAGATGAACCCTAACCCTTAGGACTAACCCTAACCCTAACCCATGGACAGCTGTTCCACACATCATATTGCTGTGTTTAGGGAGTTAGGGTTAGGACTACTGGGATTACAGACAATATAGGACCAATCTACAGAGATTGACTGTAGATTGATATTGCTGTGTTTAGGGAGTTAGGGTTAGGACTACTGGGATTACAGACACTATATGACCAATCTACAGAGATTGACTGTAGATTGATATTGCTGTGTTTAGGGAGTTAGGGTTAGGACTACTGGGATTACAGACAATATAGGACCAATCTACAGAGATTGACTGTAGATTGATATTGCTGTGTTTAGGGAGTTAGGGTTAGGACTACTGGGATTACAGACAATATAGGACCAATCTACAGAGATTGACTGTAGATTGATATTGCTGTGTTTAGGGAGTTAGGGTTAGGACTACTGGGATTACAGACAATATAGGACCAATCTACAGAGATTGACTGTAGATTGATATTGCTGTGTTTAGGGAGTTAGGGTTAGGACTACTGGGATTACAGACAATATAGGACCAAACCAAGAGATTGACTGTAGATTGATATTGCTGTGTTTAGGGAGTTAGGGTTAGGACTACTGGGATTACAGACAATATAGGACCAAACCAAGAGATTGACTGTAGATTGATATTGCTGTGTTTAGGGAGTTTGATGGAGGCTCAGACCTACACACTGGGATCACAGACACTAATGGTAGGTTCCTTTTCCACACATACTGTAGCTGTACATGCTACAACTTCCCTTCACAATTTAACATCAACATGTCATTAAGACTAAAACTGCATACGCTTAATACTGACAGTCAGTGTATTTGTTCTATAGGACTGGTGTTCAACTACACTAAGCCAGGGGTCCGGCAGGACCAGCGAGGCTGGGAGATGTGTATCAGTATTCCCCTGATCCAACCAGACATGTTCAACCTCCTCAACCAGTGGGACCAATACCTCAACAAGTTCTCAGATGCCGAGATGTGGGACCCAGCATACAAAAGGTGCACCTTCGTATTGAACTTTAAGATCCTATTACTGTATTACTGATATAGGAACAGTTGATAAATTATTACTGTATTACTGACAGAGGAACAGTTGATAAAAACTATTACTGTATTACTGACAGAGGAACAGTTGATAAAGTATATTACTGTATTACTGACAGAGGAACAGTTGATAAAGTATATTACTGTATTACTGACAGAGGAACAGTTGATAAATTATTACTGTATTACTGACAGAGGAACAGTTGATAAAGTATATTACTATATTACTGACAGAGGAACAGTTGAAAAAGTATATTACTGTATTACTGACAGAGGAACAGTTGATAAAGTATATTACTGTATTACTGACAGAGGAACAGTTGATAAAGTATATTACTGTATTACTGACAGAGGAACAGTTGATAAATTATTACTGTATTACTGACAGAGGAACAGTTGATAAAGTATATTACTATATTACTGACAGAGGAACAGTTGAAAAAGTATATTACTGTATTACTGACAGAGGAACAGTTGATAAAGTATATTACTGTATTACTGACAGAGGAACAGTTGATAAAGTATATTACTGTATTACTGACAGAGGAACAGTTGATAAAGTATATTACTGTATTACTGACAGAGGAACAGTTGATAAAGTATATTACTGTATTACTGACAGAGGCACAGTTGATAAAGTATATTACTGTATTACTGACAGAGGAACAGTTGATAAAGTATATTACTGTATTACTGACAGAGGAACAGTTGATAAAGTATATTACTGTATTACTGACAGAGGAACAGTTGATAAAGTATATTACTGTATTACTGACAGAGGCACAGTTGATAAAGTATATTACTGTATTACTGACAGAGGAACAGTTGATAAATTATTACTGTATTACTGACAGAGGAACAGTTGTTCAAATATATTACTGTATTACTGACAGAGGAACAGTTGATAAAGTATATTACTGTATTACTGACAGAGGAACAGTAGATAAAGTATATTACTGTATTACTGACAGAGGAACAGTTGATAAATTATTACTGTATTACTGACAGAGGAACAGTTGTTCAAATATATTACTGTATTACTGACAGAGGAACAGTTGATAAAGTATATTACTGTATTACTGACAGAGGAACAGTTGATAAAGTATATTACTGTATTACTGACAGAGGAACAGTTGATAAATTATTACTGTATTACTGACAGAGGAACAGTTGATAAATTATTACTGTATTACTGACAGAGGAACAGTTGTTCAAATATATTACTGTATTACTGACAGAGGAACAGTTGATAAAGTATATTACTGTATTACTGACAGAGGAACAGTTGATAAAGTATATTACTGTATTACTGACAGAGGAACAGTTGATAAAGTATATTACTGTATTACTGACAGAGGAACAGTTGATAAAGTATATTACTGTATTACTGACAGAGGAACAGTTGATAAAGTATATTACTGTATTACTGACAGAGGAACAGTTGATAAAGTATATTACTGTATTACTGACAGAGGAACAGTTGATACATTATTACTGTATTACTGACAGAGGAACAGTTGTTCAAATATATTACTGTATTACTGACAGAGGAACAGTTGATAAAATATATTACTGTATTACTGACAGAGGAACAGTTGATAAAGTATATTACTGTATTACTGACAGAGGAACAGTTGATAAATTATTACTGTATTACTGACAGAGGAACAGTTGATACATTATTACTGTATTACTGACAGAGGAACAGTTGTTCAAATATATTACTGTATTACTGACAGAGGAACAGTTGATAAAGTATATTACTGTATTACTGACAGAGGAACAGTTGATAAAATATATTACTGTATTACTGACAGAGGAACAGTTGATAAATTATTACTGTATTACTGACAGAGGAACAGTTGTTCAAATATATTACTGTATTACTGACAGAGGAACAGTTGATAAAGTATATTACTGTATTACTGACAGAGGAACAGTTGATAAAGTATATTACTGTATTACTGACAGAGGAACAGTTGATAAAGTATATTACTGTATTACTGACAGAGGAACAGTTGTTCAAATCTATTACTGTATTACTGACAGAGGAACAGTTGATAAAGTATATTACTGTATTACTGACAGAGGAACAGTTGATAAAGTCTATATTACTGTATTACTGACAGAGGAACAGTTGATAAAGTATATTGCTGTATTACTGACAGAGGCACAGTTGATAAAGTATATTGCTGTATTACTGACAGAGGCACAGTTGATAAAGTATATTACTGTATTACTGACAGAGGAACAGTTGATAAAGTATATTACTGTATTACTGACAGAGGAACAGTTGATAAAGTATATTACTGTATTACTGACAGAGGAACAGTTGATAAAGTATATTACTGTATTACTGACAGAGGAACAGTTGTTTTAGCATTGAGGTATTGTATTAAAGTATTGTAATGAACATGTTTATCTTCTGGTCCTGTAGGTTTAATGAGGAGACCCACAACTGCTACAACTACACCCTGATGTTTCTAAACTGTGTGCTAGCGACACAGGGGAAAGGTTCCCTGACCAAAGACCAGTTCACTCAGAGCTTCGTCCTGCCCAGGATCAAGAGAGCCTGGAAATACACCACAATGTGCAGGGAGATATCACAGAACTACTTCTATATAGTGGACAGTCCTGTTAATACTACATAGTAAATACATCACAATGTGCAGGGAGATATCACAGAACTACTTCTATATAGTGGACAGTCCTGTTAATACTACATAGTAAATACATCACAATGTGCAGGGAGATATCACAGAACTACTTCTATATAGTGGACAGTCCTGTTAATACTACATAGTAAATACATCACAATGTGCAGGGAGATATCACAGAACTACTTCTATATAGTGGACAGTCCTGTTAATACTACATAGTAAATACATCACAATGTGCAGGGAGATATCACAGAACTACTTCTATATAGTGGACAGTCCTGTTAATACTACATAGTAAATACATCACAATGTGCAGGGAGATATCACAGAACTACTTCTATATAGTGGACAGTCCTGTTAATACTACATAGTAAATACATCACAATGTGCAGGGAGATATCACAGAACTACTTTTATATAGTGGACAGTCCTGTTAATACTACATAGTAAATACATCACAATGTGCAGGGAGATATCACAGAACTACTTCTATATAGTGGACAGTCCTGTTAATACTACATAGTAAATACATCACAATGTGCAGGGAGATATCACATAACTACTTCTATATAGTGGACAGTCCTGTTAATACTACATAGTAAATACATCACAATGTGCAGGGAGATATCACATAACTACTTCTATATAGTGGACAGTCCTGTTAATACTACATAGTAAATACATCACAATGTGCAGGGAGATATCACATAACTACTTCTATATAGTGGACAGTCCTGTTAATACTACATAGTAAATACATCACAATGTGCAGGGAGATATCACATAACTACTTTTATATAGTGGACAGTCCTGTTAATACTACATAGTAAATACACCACAATGTGCAGGGAGATATCACAGAACTACTTTTATATAGTGGACAGTCCTGTTAATACTACATAGTAAATACATCACAATGTGCAGGGAGATATCACATAACTACTTTTATATAGTGGACAGTCCTGTTAATACTACATAGTAAATACATCACAATGTGCAGGGAGATATCACATAACTACTTTTATATAGTGGACAGTCCTGTTAATACTACATAGTAAATACATCACAATGTGCAGGGAGATATCACATAACTACTTTTATATAGTGGACAGTCCTGTTAATACTACATAGTAAATACATCACAATGTGCAGGGAGATATCACATAACTACTTCTATATAGTGGACAGTCCTGTTAATACTACATAGTAAATACATCACAATGTGCAGGGAGATATCACATAACTACTTCTATATAGTGGACAGTCCTGTTAATACTACATAGTAAATACATCACAATGTGCAGGGAGATATCACATAACTACTTTTATATAGTGGACAGTCCTGTTAATACTACATAGTAAATACATCACAATGTGCAGGGAGATATCACATAACTACTTCTATATAGTGGACAGTCCTGTTAATACTACATAGTAAATACATCACAATGTGCAGGGAGATACTTTATCCTGTTAGAGAGACGGAGGAAGGATGAGGAGGAGAGAAGGCTTGACTGTTTGATACAAGAGGACAGAGACTGAGGCAGTCGCAGCGCTACACAGAACATGAGTTAAAATGACCATGTTGTGACCATCATCCCAGAAACCCTGGACTCACTCTAATTCACATACTGCCCCCAACAGATCCACAGATGATGCAATCTCTATTGTGCCCTCAGAGCTCATCACTAAGCTAAGGACCCTGGGACTAAACACCTCCCTCTGCAAATGGATCCTGGACTTGCTGACGGGCCGACGCCAGGTGGTAAGGGTAGGTAACAACACATCTGCCACACTGATCCTCAACACGGGGGCCCCTCAGGGGTGCGTGCTCAGTCCCCTCCTGTACTCCCTGTTCACCCACGACTGCATGGCCAGGCACGACTCCAACACCATCATTAAGTTTGCTGACGACACAACAGTGGTAGGCCTGATCACCAACAACGATGAGACAGCCTATAGGGAGCAGGTCAGAGACCTGGCCGTGTGGTGCCAGGACAACAACCTCTCCCTCAACGTGATCAAGACAAAGGAACTGGTCATGGACTACAGGAAACAGAGGGCTGAGCAGGCCCCCATCCACATCAACGGGGCTGTAGTGGAGTGGGTCGAGAGCTTTACGTTCCTCGTGTCCACATCACTAAGGAATTAACATCGTCCAAACACACCAACACAGTCGTGAAGAAGGTACAACAATGCCTCTTCCCCCTCAGGAGGGTGAAAAGATTTGGCATGGGCCCTCAGATCCTCAAAAGGTTCTACAGCTGCACCATTGAGAGCATCTTGACTGTCTGCATCACCGCCTGGTACGGCAACTGGAAGGCACCGGACTGCAAGGCGCTATAGAAGGCGGTGCGTACGGCTCACTACATCACTGGGGCCGAGCTCCCTGCCATCCAGGTAGAGGTCTTCACGGATCCACCTGTACCCGAATACCCGAGACGGGACACAAATGGGTCCGGATCCAGAATTCTAAATTATCTCACGGGTTTGGGTCGGATCTGATTATCACGGGTATGTGTCATTTTAACAGACTTGTCCGGAAGGACCAATACAAATCCGAACGTGACTGCTGCAGTAGAGAGAGAGAGAGATGGTATAATTTATGCTGCTGGTCTTTGCTTTTCACAAGAATGGAGCGTGACGCGTGACGCGTGACGCATGTAGCTTGTAGTTGGCCAATCAGAAGTCATCAAAGCAGCAATAGGCTACAGTCAGGGAGGCTCCGTGTGGCAGAAGTTAGGAGATATAATCAATGGAAGGAGAAGGACCAAGAGGCAATAGGTAGGCTTCTACTTAATAATGGAGCTGTTATTTGTAACTCTGTAGTACGAGAATGCAGCTTCAATTAGCCTAGCTAGCTAGCTTAACGAGCTTCTCCTGGTTTGATGCAGTAAAGACAGGTGTAATCATATTGGATGATCAATAACCAAGCTATGGAAGCTATTCATCTACTATAGCGCAAGTCGGCTTGGTTGGTTGGTTGGTTGGTTGGTTGGTTGGTTGGTTGGATGGTTGGTTGGTTGGTTTCTTTAGTCTCTCCCTCCCTGTTTCCGTGTCACTCGCTCACACTCACAGTAGCATTCACACAGCACCTGCTAGAGCATCACCTCTCTACCTCATGTCCCTCGCGTTTTATCAGCTCCAGTTAATAAAGTCGCTTTTAGTCTATTGATCTAAGTAACATAATAAAACAATCCCCTTCAAAATCTGTCAGTTTAAAGAAAAAAAGAAAATAATCTACTTCATATTCATAATCTCCAGCACCACCTCATCAACCAATTAGTAGGCAATGCCTCCTCTTAATTGGTTAAAATCACACGATGCACAGTGATGATGTCATTGGAAACACTTATCTTCCTCTATCTTTTTTACTAAAAAACAGATACGAGCCATTTTCACATGTTGATGGTGGAGTGGTGCTGGAGATGATGAACATGAAGTAGAAATTGTTTTTAATGTCCCTTTAAGCCTGATGTGTTTTATGGGCTGCATCTCAATCCACCACATCCGCCTATGTCGGCCTGGGCTGCATCTCAATCCACCACATCCGCCTATGTCGGCCTGGGCTGCATCTCAATCCACCACATCCGCCTATGTCGGCCTGGGCTGCATCTCAATCCACCACATCCGCCTATGTCGGCCTGGGCTGCATCTCAATCCACCACATCCGCCTATGTCGGCCTTAAGCATCTGCTACAGCGCTGTTTTGTCAGACCAGGAGACATCCCAAAAATCGGTCTTCTCACAAAAACGTCTGTAGCGTCCGAACTGTTTGGCCTACAAACTAATATGACCACTCTATGGAATCCAAACAGTTTGGGCTACAAACTACACTGAACAAAAATATAAACGCAACATGCAACAATTTCAAAGATTTGACTGAGTTACAGTTCATATAAGGAAATCAGTACAATTGAAATGAATTCATTAGGCCCTAATCTATGGATTTCACATGACTGGGAATACAGATATGCATCTGTTGGTCACAGATACTTTAAAAAAGTAGGGGCGTGGATCAGAAAACCAGTCAATATCTGGTGTGACCACCATTTGCCTCATGCAGCGCGACACATCTCCTTCGCATAGAGTTGATCAGGCTGTTGATTGTGACCTGTGGAATGTTGTTCCACTCCTCTTCAATGGCTGTGCGAAGTTGCTGGATGTTGGTGGGAAATGGAACACGCTGTCGTACACGTCGAGCCAGAGCATCCCTCAATGGGTGACATGTCTGGTGAGCAAGCAGGCCATGGAAGATCTGGGACATTTTCAGCTTCCAGGAATGGTGTACAGATCCTTGCGACATGGGGCCGTGCATTATCATGCTGAAACATGAGGTGATGGCGCAGGTTGAATGGCACTACAATTGGCCTGAGGAGCTCGTCACGGTATCTCTGTGTTGAATGGCACTACAATTGGCCTGAGGAGCTCGTCACGGTATCTGTGTTGAATGGCACTACAATTGGCCTGAGGATCTCGTCACCGTATCTCTGTGTTGAATGGCACTACAATTGGCCTGAGGAGCTCGTCACAGGTTGAATGGCACTACAATGGGCCTCAGGAGCTCGTCACAGGTTGAATGGCAATACAATGGGCCTGAGGAGCTCGTCACGGTATCTCTGTGTTGAATGGCCTGAGGAGCTCGTCACGGTATCTCTGTGTTGAATGGCACTACAATTGGCCTGAGGATCTCGTCACGGTATCTCTGTGTTGAATGGCACTACAATTGGCCTCAGGAGCTTGCAATCGATAAAATGCAACTGTGTTTGTTGTCCGTAGCTTATCCCTGCCTATACCATAACCCCACCGCCACCATGGGGCACTAGCTTATCCCTGCCTATACCATAACCCCACCGCCCCCATGGGGCACTAGCTTATCCCTGCCTATACCATAACCCCACCGCCACCATGGGGCACTAGCTTATCCCTGCCTATACCATAACCCCACCGCCACCAT
This sequence comes from Coregonus lavaretus, assembly GCF_964263955.1. Classification (NCBI taxonomy): domain Eukaryota; kingdom Metazoa; phylum Chordata; class Actinopteri; order Salmoniformes; family Salmonidae; genus Coregonus; species Coregonus lavaretus. The sequence goes on from NC_139995.1 coordinate 62,869,536, forward strand.
GGGGCACTAGCTTATCCCTGCCTATACCATAACCCCACCGCCACCATGGGGCACTAGCTTATCCCTGCCTATACCATAACCCCACCGCCACCATGGGGCACTAGCTTATGCCTGCCTATACCATAACCCCACCGCCCCCATGGGCCACTAGCTTATCCCTGCCTATACCATAACCCCACCGCCACCATGGGGTACTAGCTTATCCCTGCCTATACCATAACCCCACCGCCACCATGGGGCACTAGCTTATCCCTGCCTATACCATAACCCCACCGCCACCATGGGGCACTCTGTTCACAACGTTGACGTCAGTAAACCGCTCGCCCACACAACGCCATACACGCCATCTGCCCAGTACAGTTGAAACTGGGATTCATCCATGAAGAGCACACTTCTCCAGCGTGCCAGTGGCCATTGAAGGTGAGCATTTTCCCACTGAAGTTGGTTACGACGCCGAACTGCAGTCAGGTCAAGACCCTGGTGAGGATGACGAGCACGCAGATGAGCTTCCCTGAGACGGTTTCTGACAGTTTGTGCAGAAATTCTTCAGTTGTGCAAAACCACAATGTGTTATTCAATCTGTCTCTATGGGCGTAGTAGTAAAAGCTAAATTCAGTATTTTATCAAATATTTATTATCATTATTATCATTATCATACCTACAGGGGTCCAAATAGCTATATGATCCATGGTAATGACCATCTTAAAAAATACTTTGAGGTTAATAAAGTAGCTTAAAAATATAATTTTCTGCTGCTTCCCTCACTCGGATCGGCCGGGGTCTGGATCCGACCAGGTCTATACGGAACGTGGCTAGTTGTCCTCGGGTCTGTTCGGAACGGGTCTTGATATTTAAAATGTTTTAACTAATTTATGCGTATACTGGCCCAATGTTCTTACCTGCCACCCATAAGCTGCTGCTGCTGTTTAGGGTTAGGGTTAGTTACTATCTGGGTTAGGGCTAGGGCTAGGGTTAGGGTTAGGGTTAGTTACTATCTGGGTTAGGGTTAGGGTTAGTTACTATCTGGGTTAGGGTTAGGGTTAGGGTTAGTTACTATCTGGGTTAGGGTTAGGGTTAGGGTTAGGGCTAGGGCTAGGGTTAGGGTTAGGGTTAGTTACTATCTGGGTTAGGGCTAGGGCTAGGGTTAGTTACTATCTGGGTTAGGGTTAGGGTTAGGGTTAGGGTTAGTTACTATCTGGGTTAGGGTTAGGGTTAGGGTTAGTTACTATCTGGGTTAGGGTTAGGGTTAGTTACTATCTGGGTTAGGGTTAGGGTTAGGGTTAGTTACTATCTGGGTTAGGGTTAGGGTTAGTTACTATCTGGGTTAGGGTTAGGGTTAGGGTTAGTTACTATCTGGGTTAGGGTTAGGGTTAGTTACTATCTGGGTTAGGGTTAGGGTTAGGGTTAGTTACTATCTGGGTTAGGGTTTAGGGTTAGGGTTAGTTACTATCTGGGTTAGGGCTAGGGCTAGGGTTAGGGTTAGTTACTATCTGGGTTAGGGTTTAGGGTTAGGGTTAGGGTTAGTTACTATCTGGGTTAGGGTTAGGGTTTAGGGTTAGGGTTAGGGTTAGTTACTATCTGGGTTAGGGTTTAGGGTTAGGGTTAGTTACTATCTGGGTTAGGGTTTAGGGTTAGGGTTAGTTACTATCTGGGTTAGGGTTAGGGTTAGTTACTATCTGGGTTAGGGCTAGGGCTAGGGCTAGGGTTAGGGTTAGTTACTATCAGTCACTTTATTCCTAGTTATATTTACATATCTACCTCCATTACCTCGTAGCCCTGCACATGGACTCGGTACTGGTACTCCATGTATATAGCCAAGTTATCGTTACTCATTGTGTATTTATTCCTCGTGTTATCTTTCTATAACTTTTCTCTCTGCATTGTTGGAAATGGCCCATAAGTCAGCATTTCACTGTTAGTCTCCACCTGTTGTTTATGAAGCATGTGGCAAATAAAATGTTATTTGATTGACAGTGAGGCCATGTTGTCTTCCTACACTAGAACACTGGGAATTACATTTACATTACATGCCTTAGACCACTGCGCCAACCAATTACCCAGGTCTCCTCTAGAGACCATCACCTTACACACACACAGAGCTAATGGATTAAGACAAGACAATTTATAGCATATTCTTAATCATAATCTCAATTTTTTACTTTTACTTTCGTCAAATAGAAAAAGTTGTTAAAAAGCATGTTCAAAAACAATGTTTATTGATACTTGATTGATAGTTACAACACTAAATTCCACTGAAAATCAGTCACTGAAATGGATGGAGGGCCTTCAGAAAGTATTCATACCCCTTGACTTATTCCACATTGTTGTTACAGCATGAATTCAATCATTATTTTCTCACCCATCTACACACAACACCCCATAGTGACAAAGTGAAAACATGTTTTTAGACATTTTTGCTAATTCATTGAAAATTAAATACTGACATCTCATTTACATAAGTATTCAGCTCCCCGAATCAAAACGTTGAGTCACCTTTGGCAGCGATTACAGCTGTGAGTCTTTCTGGGTAAGTCTAAGAGCTTTGCACACCTGGATAGTACAATATTCTTCTTAAAATTCTTCAAGCTGTGTCAAGTTTGTTGTTGATCATTGCTAGATAGCCATTTTCAAGTCTTGCCACAGATTGTCAAGCCGATTTAAGTCAAAACTATAACTAGGCCACTCAGGAACATTCAATGTCGTATTGGTAAGCAACTCCAGTATATATTTGTCCTTGTTTTTTAGGTTATTGTCCTGCTGAAAGGTGAATTTTGTCTCCCAGTGTCTGGTGGAAAGCAGACTGAACCAAGTTTTCCTCTAGGATTTAGCCTGTTCTTAGCTCTATTCCGTTTCATTTCATCATAACAAACTCCCTAGTCCTTGCCGATGACAAGCATACCCATAACATGATGCAGCCACCACCATGCTTGAAAATATGAAGAGTGGTACTCAGTGTTGTGTTGGATTTGCCCCAAACAGAACGCTTTGTATTCAGGACATAAAGTGAATTTCTTTGCCACATTTTCTGCAGTTTTTGGTGCCTTATTACAAACCGGATGCATGTTTTGGAATATTTTTATTCTGTACAGGCTTCCTTCTTTTCACTCTGTGATTTAGGTTAGTATTGTGGAGTAACTACAATGTTGTTGATCTATCCTCAGTTTTCTCCGATCACAGCCATTAAACTGTTTTTAAATCACCATTGGCCTCATGGTGAAATCCCTGAGCGGTTTCCTTCCTCTCCGGCAACTGAGTTAGGAAGGACGCCTGTATCTTTGTAGTGACTGGGTGTATCGATACACCATCCAAAGTGTAATTAATAACTTCACCATGCTCAAAGGGATATTCAATGTCTGCTTCTTTTATTTTTACCCATCTACCAATAGGTGCTCTTCTTTGTGAGGCATTGGAAAACCTCCCTGGTCTTTGTGGTTAAATCTGTGCTTGAAATTCACTGCTCGACTGAGGGACCTTACAGATGATTGTATGTGTGGGGTACAGAGATGAGGTAGTCATTCAAAAATCATGTTAAACACTATTATTGCACAGAGTGAGTCCATGCAACTTATGTGACTTAAGCAAAATGTGTACTCCTGAAATTATGTAGGCTTGCCATAACAAAGTAGTTAAATACAAGACATTTCAGTTTAAATTGTTATTAATTTTTAAAAATGTCTAAAAACATAATTCCACTTTGACATTATGGGGTATTGTGTGTAGGCCAGTGACACAAAATCAAAATGTTACCCATTTTAAATTCAGGCTGTAACGTAACAAAATGTGGAAAATGTCAAGGGGTGTGAATACTTTCTGAAGACACTATGTACACAGCAGACAAAAAAGTTAAGATGTCATGTCATATGTCGTCCGTCTCTGTCCGTTCTCGTGATGATATCCATCTGCTTAAAATAATCTCCTAAAGATGAACAGATTAGAGAGAAAGAGGAGAGATGAGAAGTAAAGGGTTAGCAGAGAAAGGGTTCAATATAAATATAACATGCCATTTAGCAGACGCTTTTATCTAAAGCGACTTACAGTCATGTGTGCATGAATTTTTACGTATGGGTGGTCCTGGGGATCGAACCCACTACCCTGGCGTTACAAGCGCCATGCTCTACCAATTGAGCTACAGAGGACCACCCATAACAGAGAAAGGGTTAACAGAGAGAGGGTTAACAGAGAAAGGGTTAACAGAGAGAGGGTTAACAGAGAGAGGGTTAACAGAGAGAGGGTTAACAGAGAGAGGGTTAACAGAGAAAGGGTTAACAGAGAAAGGGTTAGGGTTAACAGAGAAAGGGTTAACAGAGAAAGGGTTAACAGAGAAAGGGTTAACAGAGAAAGGGTTAACAGAGAAAGGGTTAACAGAGAAAGGGTTAGGGTTAACAGAGAGAGGGTTAACAGAGAAAGGGTTAACAGAGAAAGGGTTAACAGAGAAAGGGTTAACAGAGAAAGGGTTAGGGTTAACAGAGAAAGGGTTAACAGAGAAAGAGTTAGGGTTAACAGAGAAAGGGTTAACAGAGAAAGGGTTAACAGATAAAGGGTTAACAGAGAAAGGGTTAGGGTTAGACGGAAGTCGTACCTGAACTGTGACCCTGCAGAGACAGTCTGGAGAGGAGAGATGTTCCTCTGTCAGGTGAGATGGGTAGATGATGTAGCACAGCATCAAGTCCTAGAATACAATACACAGGGTAGCCAAGCATCAAGTCCTAGAATACAATACACAGAGTAGCCAAGCATCAAGTCCTAGAATACAATACACAGGGTAGCCAAGCATCAAGTCCTAGAATACAATACACAGGGTAGCCAAGCATCAAGTCCTAGAATACAATACACAGAGTAGCCAAGCATCAAGTCCTAGAATACAATACACAGGGTAGCCAAGCATCAAGTCCTAGAATACAATACACAGAGTAGCCAAGCATCAAGTCCTAGAATACAATACACAGAGTAGCCAAGCATCAAGTCCTAGAATACAATACACAGGGTAGCCAAGCATCAAGTCCTAGAATACAATACACCGAGTAGCCAAGCATCAAGTCCTAGAATACAATACACAGGGTAGCCAAGCATCAAGTCCTAGAATACAATACACAGGGTAGCCAAGCATCAAGTCCTAGAATACAATACACAGGGTAGCCAAGCATCAAGTCCTAGAATACAATACACAGAGTAGCCAAGCATCAAGTCCTAGAATACAATACACTATATATACACTACACACTAACTACTACATAGACTATATACTACACACTGCATATACTAACTATAATACAACTCAATATTAGAAAGGTGTTCTTAATGTTTTGTCCACTCAGTGTATTTTTACATCTTAGTTATCTGTCAGGTGAGATGGGTAGATGAGGTAGCACAGCATCCACTCCTGGAATACCATATGGTTGACTTAGAGTTACTTAGTTATGAGAATGTGTATGTTATTGTGAACATATTTGTATTAGGTGTAGACACCACCATGAATATGCCCCAAGGATAGGTAGGGGTGCATACAAATCCTAAAATTAGAATTTAATTATATTAGAAATAACATTGTAATTCTATGGTGGGCTGGACCCAGGCAGTAAGGTGAAGGTGCATTACCTTGGAAACGTTGCCGGTAATCCTGCTGAGAGCAGCCAGAGACCTCCAGCTGAACGGCCGTAGAGCCCCTCCTCTGCACGGCTGGTGTACCTTCTCAACCACCACAGAGTAACTAGAGGGAGTGGGATGGAGATCAATATCTCAGATAAACACTGTTTAAACAATTAGTGGATCTCAATGGAAATGTTAATGTACTGTAATTCATACAAACCTTGAATGGTAGAAAGGTGGTCCTTTTCGGTAAAGCACTGCATGGAAGAGAAAATACAGCACAAGCCAATAAGACTAACAGAATCATCATAGCATCAAGAATCAAGACATCTGAGCGTCAAGAGTGTTTTGTTATGGTTGGAGGATCACAGTCAACCCATTAAAATAGGGGAGTCTAACTCATTCAATGGAGGGTCTAGTGTCTGCTGGTCTTTCCTTTCAACAGAGACCTAGACAACCAGGTGAGGGGAGTTCCTTACTAAGACCTAGACAACCAGGTGAGGGGAGTTCCTTACTAAGACCTAGACAACCAGGTGAGGGGAGTTCCTTACTAAGACCTAGACAACCAGGTGAGGGGAGTTCCTTACTAAGACCTAGACAACCAGATGAGGGGAGTTCCTTACTAAGACCTAGACAACCAGGTGAGGGGAGTTCCTTACTAAGACCTAGACAACCAGGTGAGGGGAGTTCCTTACTAAGACCTAGACAACCAGGTGAGGGGAGTTCCTTACTAAGACCTAGACAACCAGGTGAGCGGAGTTCCTTACTAAGACCTAGACAACCAGGTGAGGGGAGTTCCTTACTAAGACCTAGACAACTATGTGGGGAGTTCCTTACTAAGACCTAGACAACCAGGTGAGGGGAGTTCCTTACTAAGACCTAGACAACCAGGTGAGGGGAGTTCCTTACTAAGACCTAGACAACTAGATGGGGAGTTCCTTACTAAGACCTAGACAACCAGGTGAGCAGAGTTCCTCACTAAGACCTAGACAACCAGGTGAGGGGAGTTAACCCATTAAACTAACAGTGAAACTATACCGCAAACATTCACAGTCAACCAATTAAACAGTGAATCTAAACCGCAAAGATTCACGGTTGTCATGACTCTCCTTGTAGAGGTGCCAGATCAGCTTGACACATGGTTGGGGAGAGGGGGGGTTGGGCCGGTTTTATGACTTAACAGCCGGTCATAAATAGTTTGCAGACTGAAATCTCTGTTATAGAGAGACTTTTGCCGCCAAAACCTTTTTCTCCAAAAGATTGGACATTAGAACATTATTTCTAACATCCAAATGTTTGGAATGTTTGGTGGGGATGTAAACAATAATCATGTGGTTTATTATTTTGTGATGTCATTAAGGATGGTATAACAAATGAACTAACTCTGAAAGTTTCTGGGTCGGGTTTGGGTTAGGGTTAGCATCTAAATGGTTCGCATTCTGGGTCGGGTTTGCATCTAAATGGTTCGCATTCTGGGTCGGGTTTGCATCTAAATGGTACGCATTCTGGGTCGGGTTTGCATCTAAAGTGTTCGCATTCTGGGTCGGGATTGCATCTAAATGGTACGCATTCTGGGTCGGGTTTGCATCTAAATGGTACGCATTCTGGGTCGGGTTTGCATCTAAATGTTGTATAAAATATATGATAAGTATGAGAATACTTTTGTGATGATAGGAATGTGATTTTAGTCTACTAATAAGATAATAGTTTTTCATATAAACTATGCACAGTGACTAGCCACGCCCGAGTGACATCAGAGATCGTGTCATCACGATGGAACGCCCCTTTTACCCAGAGGGCATAAAAACAGCTTGAAAAACAAATTAACCTTTAGACCTGGAAGCGTGGAGCTGTGGCTACATGGCTTGAAATGGTTAGACCAGGAAGCGTGGAGCTGTGGCTACATGGCTTAAAATGGTTAGACCAGGAAGCGTGGAGCTGTGGCTACATGGCTTAAAATGGTTAGACCAGGAAGCGTGGAGCTGTGGCTACATGGCTTAAAATAGTTAGACCAGGAAGCGTGGAGCTGTGGCTACATGGCTTAAAATGGTTAGACCAGGAAGCGTGGAGCTGTGGCTACATGGCTTAAAATGGTTAGACCAGGAAGCGTGGAGCTGTGGCTACATGGCTTAAAATGGTTAGACCAGGAAGCGTGGAGCTGTGGCTACATGGCTTAAAATGGTTAGACCAGGAAGCGTGGAGCTGTGGCTACATGGCTAAAATGGTTAGACCAGGAAGCGTGGAGCTGTGGCTACATGGCTTAAAATGGTTAGACCAGAAAACGTGGAGCTGTGGCTACATGGCTTAAAATGGTTAGACCAGGAAGCGTGGAGCTGTGGCTACATGGCTTAAAATGGTTAGACCAGGAAGCGTGGAGCTGTGGCTACATGGCTTAAAATGGTTAGACCAGGAAGCGTGGAGCTGTGGCTACATGACTTAAAATGGTTAGACCAGGAAGCATGGAGCTGTGGCTACATGGCTTAAAATGGTTAGACCAGAAAACGTGGAGCTGTGGCTACATGGCTTAAAATGGTTAGACCAGGAAGCGTGGAGCTGTGGCTACATGGCTTAAAATGGTTAGACCAGGAAGCATGGAGCTGTGGCTACATGGCTTAAAATGGTTAGACCAGGAAGCGTGGAGCTGTGGCTACATGGCTTAAAATGGTTAGACCAGGAAGCGTGGAGCTGTGGCTACATGGCTTAAAATGGTTAGACCAGGAAGCGTGGAGCTGTGGCTACATGGCTTAAAATGGTTAGACCAGGAAGCGTGGAGCTGTGGCTACATGGCTTAAAATGGTTAGACCAGGAAGCGTGGAGCTGTGGCTACATGGCTTAAAATGGTTAGACCAGGAAGCGTGGAGCTGTGGCTACATGGCTTAAAATGGTTAGACCAGGAAGCGTGGAGCTGTGGCTACATGGCTTAAAATGGTTCGACCAGAAAACGTGAGAGTGGCGACTGCACGTTTAGAATGGTTAGACCTTTGAATGAGAAAGACCAGACAACATGAAGCGCGAGCTCACGTTACAAATGGTTGAACCTCTACAGACCAGAAAACGTGAGACGGTAGTCCATACGTTTCAAATGATGAAACTCTCAATCTCTACACGAGAAGAAGACCACACACTAGACCGTAGCGTTATCAGTCTGCAGCTGGCATGTAAAGTTGTCTAGACCTTTCACTAAAGACACCAGTTGGGAAGGACCATCCCTCTCAGACAACCGTTGGTACATCTGAAGTATCTATTCTAACGAACACTCCATTCGAAGACAAGCCGAGTCTCACCGAAGTGGGATAGGACACTCAAACCCTTTTTGAGAAAGTGGTTCAACAGAGAGATGACGATCAAGGACAGCTACGCGTAAATATGCATTGCGGGAGGCCCCGCTCTCTCCTTTCCCAGATGTTTAGTTCATTTTATTCCGATCTCCTCTGCATTATTGTAGCCATCTGCTGCAGCCTGTCAACTATGTCTCTGCCTATCCCTGTTCTCTCCTCTCCGCACAGGCTACACAAACGCCTCACACCGCGTGGCTGCTGCCTCTCTAACCTGGTGGTCCCTGCACGCACGACCCACGTGGAGTTCCAGGTCTCAGGCAGCCTCTGGAACTGCCGTTCTGCTGCCAACAAGGCAGACTTCATCCCAGCCTATGCTACCCTCCAGTCCCTCGACTTCTTGGCGCTGACGGAAACATGGATTACCACTGAAAACACTGCTACTCCTGCTGCTCTCTCCTCGTCTGACCATGTGTTCTCGCATACCCCGAGAGCATCTGGTCAGCGGGGTGGTGGCACAGGAATCCTCATCTCTCCCAAGTGGACATTCTCAATTTTTCCCCTGACCCATCTGTCTGTCTCCTCATTTGAATTCCATGCTGTCACAGTCACTAGCCCATTTAAGCATAATATCCTTGTCATCTATCGCCCTCCAGGTTCCCTTGGAGAGTTCATCAATGAGCTTGACGCCTTGATAAGTTCCTTTCCTGAGGATGGCTCACCCCTCACAGTTCTGGGGGATTTCAACCTCCCTACGTCTACATTTGACTCATTTCTCTCTGCCTCCTCCTTTCCACTCCTCTCCTCTTTTGACCTCACCCTCTCACCGTCCCCCCCTACTCACAAGGCAGGCAATACGCTTGACCTCATCTTTACTAGATGCTGTTCTTCTACTAATCTCACTGCAACTCCCCTCCAAGTCTCCGACCACTACTTTGTATCCTTTTCCATCTCCCTCTCCTCCAACACTACTCACTCTGCCCCTACACAGATGGTAATGCGCCGTCGCAACCTTCGCTCTCTCTCTCCCGCTACTCTCTCCTCTTCCATCCTATCATCTCTTCCCTCTGCTCAATCCTTCTCCCTCCAATCTCCTGATTCTGCCTCCTCAACCCTCCTCTCCTCCCTTTCTGCATCCTTTGACTCTCTATGTCCCCTATCCTCCCGGCCGGCTCGGTCCTCCCCTCCAGCTCCGTGGCTTGATGACTCATTGCGAGCTCACAGAACAGAGCTCCGGGCAGCTGAGCGGAAATGGAAGAAAACTAGACTCCCTGCAGACCTGGCATCTTTTCACTCCCTCCTCTCTACATTTTCTTCATCTGTTTCTGCTGCTAAGGCCACTTTCTACCACTCTAAATTCCAAGCATCCGCCTCTAAACCTAGGAAGCTCTTTGCCACATTCTCCTCCCTGCAAAATCCCCCCCCCCCTCCCTCTCTGTGGATGACTTCGTCAACCATTTTGAAAAGAAGGTTGACGACATCCGATCCTCGTTTGTTAAGTCAAATGACACTGCTGGTTCTGCTCACACTGCCCTACCCTATGCTTTGACTTCTTTCTCCCCTCTCTCTCCAGATAAAATCTTGCGACGGCAGGCCGCCCAACAACCTGCCCGCTTGACCCTATCCCCTCCTCTCTTCTCCAGACCATCTCCGGTGACCTTCTCCCTTACCTCACCTCGCTGATCAACTCATCCTTGACCGCTGGCTATGTCCCTTCCGTCTTCAAGAGAGCGAGAGTTGCACCCCTTCTCAAAAAACCAACACTCGATCCCTCTGATGTCAACAACTACAGACCAGTATCCCTTCTTTCTTTTCTCTCCAAAACTATTGAGCGTGCCGTCTTTAGCCAACTCTCTTGCTATCTCTCTCAGAATGACCTTCTTGATCCAAACCAGTCAGGTTTCAAGACTGGTCATTCAACTGAGACTGCTCTTCTCTGTGTCACAGAGGCTCTCCGCACTGCTAAAGCTAACTCTCTCTCCTCTGCTCTTGTCCTTCTAGACCTGTCTGCTGCCTTTGATACTGTGAACCATCAGATCCTCCTCTCCACCCTCTCCGAGCTGGGCATCTCCGGCGCGGCTCACTCTTGGATTGCGTCCTACCTGACCGGTCGCTCCTACCAAGTGGCGTGGCGAGAAGCTGTCTCCGCACCACGTGCTCCTCCTATTCTCGCTATACACCAAGTCACTTGGCTCTGTCATATCCTCACATGGCCTCTCCTATCATTGCTACGCTGACGACACACAACTAATCTTCTCCTTTCCCCCTTCTGATAACCAGGTGGCGAATCGCATCTCTGCATGTCTGGCAGACATATCAGTATGGATGACGGATCACCACCTCAAGCTGAACCTCGGCAAGACGGAGCTGCTCTTCCTCCCGGGGAAGGACTGCCCGTTCCATGATCTCGCCATCACGGTTGACAACTCCGTTGTGTCCTCCTCCCAGAGTGCGAAGAGCCTTGGCGTGACTCTGGACAACACCCTGTCGTTCTCCGCTAACATCAAGGCGGTGACCCGATCCTGTAGGTTCATGCTCTACAACATTCGGAGAGTACGACCCTGCCTTACACAGGAAGGTACACAGGTCCTAATCCAGGCACTTGTCATCTCCCGTCTGGATTACTGCAACTCGCTGTTGGCTGGGCTCCCTGCCTGTGCCATTAAACCCCTACAACTCATCCAGAATGCCGCAGCCCGTCTGGTGTTCAACCTTCCTAAGTTCTCTCACGTCACCCCGCTCCTCCGCACACTCCACTGGCTTCCAGTTGAAGCTCGCATCTGCTACAAGACCATGGTGCTTGCCTACGGAGCTGTGAGGGGAACGGCACCTCCGTACCTTCAGGCTCTGATCAGTCCCTACACCCAAACGAGGGCACTGCGTTCATCCACCTCTGGCCTGCTGGCTCCCCTATCTCTGCGGAAGCATAGTTCCCGCTCAGCCCAGTCAAAACTGTTCGCTGCTCTGGCACCCCAATGGTGGAACAAGCTCCCTCACGACGCCAGGACAGCGGAGTCACTCACCACCTTCGGGAGACATTTGAAACCCCACCTCTTTAAGGAATACCTGGGATAGGATAAAGTAATCCTTCTACCCCCCCCCCCCCCCCCCCAAAAAAAAACATTGTAAAGTGGTTATCCCACTGGCTATAAGGTGAATGCACCTATTTGTAAGTCGCTCTGGATAAGAGCGTCTGCTAAATGACGTAAATGTAAATGTAATTGCATTTCTTATCCGAATGAGTGGTGGTTTCCAAATGTAACAACGATAAGTTGAATCTCTGTCTCTTACTTTCACTCTCTTTCTATTGACCCTCCTTCCCATAACATTTTAGTCATTTAGCAGACACTCTCACCCAGAGCGACTTACAGTTGGTGAGTGCATACATTATTTTTTATTTATTTCATACTGGCCCCCCGTGGGAATCGAACCCACAACCCTGGCGTTGCAAACGCCATGCTCTACCAACTGAGCTACATCCCTGCCGGCCATTCCTTCCCCTACCCTGGACGACGCTGGGCCAATTGTGCGCCGCCCCATGGGTCTCAATTTTAGAATAAGGCTGTAACGTAACAAAATGTGGAAAAGGTCAAGGGGTCTGAATACTTTCCGAAGGCACTTTATCTCAAAATCATTGTCATGTGGTTCATCAAAATTCTATCCAAAACTAAATGAAAATGATACAAACTTAAAAAGTAACTTCTATTGCCAACTATGTAAAAATAGCCTCCATAAAGCCAACAAATAAAATCATTGCAGCCTGCAGGTAGAAAATATCCTGATGAAAATAAATATCCTATAAATCACATTGGCTACACATGGCCTGTCTGCAACGAACTGGAAACACTGTATAAAATATTCTAGGTCCTCAGAGTTTCCTGCCAGTGACAGACACAGCTGTAGGATAAGAAGCAGTGCTTGACTTGGGCAGGAGCTCACCTGAGCTGAGTACTCAAATGTTCTACTGCTTCAACTCCTGTTCCTGTTATAGAATATTCGCTCAAAAGTACTGTGGAGCTCCTGCATCTAAACGAACAGTACCAGAACCCAAGATGAGTACCGGAACCTATTAACCCTAACCCTAACCCTAACAGTACCAGCACCCAAAATGAGTACCGGAACCTATTTCAGTCCAAGTCAAGCACTGATAAGAAGTAATCAGGTACAGTGCCTTGCAAAAGTATTCATCCCCTTTGGCGTTTTTCCTATTTTGTAGCATTACAACCTGTAATTTAAATGGATTTTTATTTGGATTTCATGTAATGGACATACACAAAATAGTCCAAATTGGTGAAGTGAAATGAAAAAAATAACTTGTTTCAAATAATTCAAAAAAATAAATAACGGAAAAGTGGTGCGTGCTATGAAGCCCCTAAATAAGATCTGGTGCAACCAATTACCTGGGCAAAAAATCCCAGTGGCTAGATGTGCCAAGCTTATAGAGACATACCCCAAGAGACTTGCAGCTGTAATTGCTGCAAAAGGTGGCTCTACAAAGTATTGACTTTGGGGGGGGTGAATAGTTATGCACGCTCAAGTTCTGTTTTTTTGTCTTATTTCTTGTTTGTTTCACAATAAAACATATTTTGCATCTTCAAAGTGGTAGGCATGTTGTGTAAATGAAATTATACAACCCCCCCCCAAAAAAATCCATTTTAATTCCAGGTTGTAAGGCAACAAAATAACAAAAATGCCAAGGGGGGTGAATACATTCACAAGCCACTGTATATATCAATGAATTGGCGAGGGCACTAAAACAGTCTGCAATAAATTAACTTATTATTAACTCACTGAGGTCAGTCCCGTACTTCACCCCAGGCTTGGGCACCCACCCCCTGCTGCGGAAGTAATGGTAGGCCATGTATGAAGTCTCAAAGTGGGGCTGGACCGACCGGAACATCTCCCACAGCTGGAGCACAGACAACGGCTCCTGAAGAGGGTTAGGGTTAGAACAAACAAGACTCTTACCAAACAAGACTCTTACCAAACAAGACTCTTACCAAACAAGACTCTTACCAAACAAGACTCGCACCATTTAGATTTTAGTCATTTAGCAGACACTCTCACCCAGAGCGACTTACAGTTAGTGAGAGCATACATTATTTTTTATTTTTTTCATACTGGCCCCCCGTGGGAATCGAACCCACAACCCTGGCGTTGCAAACGCCATGCTCTACCAACTGAGCTACATCCCTGCCGGCCATTCCCTCCCCTACCCTGGACGACGCTGGGCCAATTGTGCGCCGCCCCGTGGGTCTCCCGGTCGCGGCCGGCTACGACAGAGTAAACAAACATGCACCATAACAGCAAAGGCTTTAGTTAATATGACGTATAATATGTTTATAAGACTGTAGCTTCTTACCTCATTGTAGTAAACTGAAAGGCATCCTAATGCATAGACCAAGAAGAAAGCCTGAAAGAAGAAAATAATGTTCAAAAGATTAGAAAAAGAGAAATACAGCGGGAGGACCCTACTCCTAATGTTGGGGTGCTATCTAAAGATCTATCCCTAGGTCACTGGTCACCAACCGGTCGATCTATCCCTAGGTCAGTGGTCACCAACCGGTCGATCTATCCCTAGATCAGTGGTCACCAACCGGTCGATCTATCCCTAGGTCAGTGGTCACCAACCGGTCGATCTATCCCTAGATCAGTGGTCACCAACCGGTCTATCTATCCCTAGATCAGTGGTCACCAACCGGTCGATCTATCCCTAGGTCAGTGGTCACCAACCGGTCGATCTATCTATCCCTAGGTCAGTGGTCACCAACCGGTCGATCTATCTATCCCTAGGTCAGTGGTCACCAACCGGTCGATCTATCTATCCCTAGGTCAGTGGTCACCAACCGGTCGATCTATCCCTAGGTCAGTGGTCACCAACCGGTCGATCTATCCCTAGGTCAGTGGTCACCAACCGGTCGATCTATCCCTAGGTCAGTGGTCACCAACCGGTCGATCTATCCCTAGATCAGTGGTCACCAACCGGTCGATCTATCCCTAGGTCAGTGGTCACCAACCGGTCGATCTATCCCTAGGTCAGTGGTCACAAACCGGTCGATCTATCCCTAGGTCAGTGGTCACCAACCGGTCGATCTATCCCTAGATCAGTGGTCACCAACCGGTCGATCTATCCCTAGGTCAGTGGTCACCAACCGGTCGATCTATCCCTAGGTCAGTGGTCACCAACCGGTCGATCTATCCCTAGGTCAGTGGTCACCAACCGGTCGATCTATCCCTAGGTCAGTGGTCACCAACCGGTCGATCTATCCCTAGGTCAGTGGTCACCAACCGGTCGATCTATCCCTAGATCAGTGGTCACCAACCGGTCGATCTATCCCTAGATCAGTGGTCACCAACCGGTCGATCTCCAAGCCTTTCCTAGTAGATCACCAAACATTTCTGTAAAAAGACCAACGATAAAGCCTTGTATCTCCTATTTTTTTATTTGCTCTGTTTGCGGTAAGTGCACTTGATTCAGCTGGCCTGCACACCGGGTAGTCGAAGTGTTCCCATTTTGAACCATTTCATGTGTCTGAAGGTACAAACTCCGCCTAACCGGCGGGCCCAGAGAGCAAATCAAGTGCACCTATAATAGGTCTACCGCTGGCCTATCAAATAGCTTAGATCACCTGCAGCTTCCACGATCCCACAGCGAAGTTGATAGTCGACCCCACCTCCTGATGTGATGGAGGTGATGGAGGTCATTGGTAAGTTAAAGATAGCAGCAGGTCATGATGAGATTGGTGCCTCTTTGGTGCCTCCAGTGTCTTCCTCGATCACTGAGCCTCTAACGTACAGTGCATTCGGAAAGTATTCAGACCGCTTCCCTTTTTCCACATTTTGTTTCTTTACAGCCTTATTCTAAAATTGAATAAATAAATGTTTTCCCTCAATCTACACACAATACCCCATAACGACAAAGCAAAAACAGGTTTTTAGAAATGTTTGCAAATGAATTAAAAAATAAAAAACAGAAATACCTTATTTACATACAGTAACAGTCAAAAGTCTGGACACCTACTCATTCAAGGGTTTTTCTTTATTTTTACTATTTTCTACATTGGCCTGATTCACACAGTCCCCTCTGAACAGTTGATGTTGAGATGTGTCTGTGACTTTAACTCTGATGCATTTATATTGGGCTGCAATTTCTGAGGCTGGTAACTCTAATGAACTTATCCTCTGCAGCAGAGGTAACTCTGGGTCTTCCATTCCTGTGGCGGTCCTCATGAGAGCCAGTTTCATCATAGCGCTTGATGGTTTTTGCGACTGCACTAGAAGAAACTTTCAAAGTTCTTGACATTTTCTGTATTGACTGACCTTCATGTCTTAAAGTAATGGACTGTCGTTTATCAAATCAAATCGTATTTGCCACATGCGCCGAATACAACAGGTGTAGACCTTACAGTGAAATGCTTACTTACAAGCCCTTAACCAACAATGGAAATTGGCTCCAATCATGCACCGTCCACAGGGTATGGCATGACATTGCAAAATGGAGTGATAGCCTTCCTTCTTCAAGATCCCTTTTACCCTGTACAAATCTCCCACTTTACCACCACCAAAGCACTCCCAGACCATCACATTGCCTCCACCATGCTTGACAGATGGCATCAAGCACTCCTCCAGCATCTTTTCATTTGGTCTGCGTCTCACAAATGTTCTTCTTTGTGATCCGAACACCTCAAACTTCGATTTGTCTGTTCATAACACTTGTTTCCAATCTTCCTCTGTCCAGTGTCCGTGTTCTTTTTCCCATCTTAATCTTTTCTTTTTATTGGCCAGTCTAAGATATGGCTTTTTCTTTGCAA
This sequence comes from Coregonus lavaretus, assembly GCF_964263955.1. Lineage (NCBI taxonomy): Eukaryota > Metazoa > Chordata > Actinopteri > Salmoniformes > Salmonidae > Coregonus > Coregonus lavaretus. Next base: position 62,886,208 of record NC_139995.1, read on the forward strand.
CTCTGCCTAGGTCAGCATCCCGGAGTCGTCTCTTCACTGTTGATGTTGACTGGTGTTTTGCGGGTACTATTTAATGAAGCTGCCAGTTGAGGACCTGTGAGGCGTCTGTTTCTCAACCTAGACACTAATATATTTATCCTCTTGCTCAGTTGTGCACCGGGGCCTCCCACTCCTCTTTCTATTCTGGTTAGAGCCAGTTTGCGCTGTTCTGTGAAGGGAGTAGTACACAGCATTGTGCACATTTAACATGCTGGTAGAAATTAGGTAGAACGGATTTAAGTTTCCCTGCATTAAAGTCCCCGGCCACTAGGAGCGCTGCCTCTGGATGAACATTTTCCTGCTTGCTTATGGCCTTATACAGCTCATTGAGTGCAATCTTAGTGCCAGCATCGGTTTGTGGTGGTAAATAGACAGCTACGAAAAATATAGATGAAAACTCTCTTGGTAAATAGTATGGTCTACAGCTTATAATGAGGTACTCTACCTCAGGCGGGCAAAACCTTGAGACTTCCTTAGTATTAGATTTTATGCACCAGCTGTTGTTTACAAATATACACAGACCGCCACCCCTTGTCTTACCGGAGTCAGCCGTTCTATCCTGCCGATGTAGCGTATAGCCCGCCAGCTGTATGTTATCCATGTCGTCGTTCAGCCACGACTCAGTGAAACATAAGATATTACAGTTTTTAATGTCCCGTTGGTAGGATAACCGTAATCTTAGGTCGTCCAATTTATTTTCAAATGATTAAACGTTGGCTAATAGGATTGATGGAAGAGGCAGTTTACTCGCTCGCCGTCGGATCCTTACAAGGCACCCCGACCTACGTCCACGATATCTCTGTCTCTTTCTCATGCGAATGACGGGGATTTGGGCCTTGTCGGGTGTCTGTCGAATATCCTTCGAGTCCGACTCGTTGAAGAAAAAATCTTCGTCCAATACGAGGTGAGTAATCGCTGTCCTGATATCCAGAAGCTCTTTTTGGTCATAAGAGACGGTGGCAGAAACATTATGTACAGAATAAATTACAAATAACGCGGAAAAACACACAATTGGTTAGAGGGCCGTAAAACGGCGCCATCTGAAGTAATTTGCTTATTTGAGCTTTTCTTGCCATAATATGGACTTGGTCTTTTACCAAATAGGGCTATCTTCTGTATACCTTGTCACAACACAACTGATTGGATCAAACACATTAAGAAGGAAATAAATTCCATAACTTTTAAGAAGGCACATTTGTTAATTGAAATGCATTCCAGGAGACTACCTCATGAAGCTGGTTGAGAGAATGCCAAGAGTGTGCAATGTAAAAAATAGTAAAAATTAAGAAAAACCCTTGAATGAGTAGGTGTCCAAACTTTTGATTGGTAGTGTAAGTATTCAGACCCTTTGCTATGAGACTCGAAAATGACCTCAGGTGCATCCTGTTTCCATTGATCATCCTTGAAATGTTTCTACAACTTGATTGGAGTCCACCTGTGGTAAATTCAATTGATTGGACATGATTTGGAAAGGCACACACGTGTCTATATAAAGGTCCCACAGTTGACAGTGCATGTCAGAGCAAAAACCAAGCCATGAGGTCGAAGGAATTGTCCGAGACAGGATTGTGTCGAGGCACAGATCTGGGGAAGGGTACCAAGACATTTCTGCAGCACTGAAGCTACCCAAGAACACAGTGGCCTCCATCATTCTTAAATGGAAGAAGTTTGGAATCACCAAGACTCTTCCTAGAGCTGGCTGCCCGGCCAAACTGAGCAATCGCGGGAGAAGGGCCTTGGTCAGGGTGGTGACCAAGAACCCGATGGTCACTCTGACAGAGCTCCAGAGTTCCTCTGTGGAGATGGGACAACCTTCCAGAAGGACAACCATCTCTGCAGCACTCCACCAATCAGGCCTTTATGGTAGAGTGGCCAGATGGAAGCCACTCCTCAGTAAAAGGCACATGACAGCATGCTTGGAGTTTGCCAAAAGGCAGCTAAAGGACTCTCAGACCATGAGAAACAAGATTCTCTGGAATGGTGAAACCAAGATTGAACTCTTTGGCCTGAATGCCAAGTGTCACGTCTGAAGGAAACCTGGCACCATCCCTACTGTGAAGCATGGTGGTGGCAGCATCATGCTGTGAGGATGTTTTTCAGCAGCAGGGACTGGGAGACTAGTTAGGATCGCGGGAAAGATGAACGGAGCAAAGTACAGAGAAATCCTTGATGAAAACCTGCTCCAGAGCGCTTAGGACCTCAGACTGGGGTGAAGGTTCTCCTTCCAACAGGATAACGGCCCTAAGCACACAGGCAAGACAACGCAGGAGTGGCTTCCGACAAGTCTCTGAATGTGCTTGAGTGGCCCAGCCAGAGCCCGGACTTGAACCCGATCGAACATCTCTGGAGAGACCTGAAAATAGCTGTGCAGCGACGCTCCCCATCCAACTTGACAGAGCTTGAGAGGATCTGCAGAGAAGAATGGGAAAAACTCCCCAAATACAGGTGTGCCAAGCTTGTAGCGTCATACCCAAGAAGACTCAAGTCTGTAATTGCTGCCAAAGGTGCTTCAACAAAGTACTGAGTAAAGGGTCTGAATACTTATGTAAATGTAATATTTCCGGGTTTTTTCAAACATTTCTAAAAATCTGTTTTTGCTTTGTCATTATGGGGTATTGTGTGTAGATTGATAAGGGGAAAAAAATATTTAATCAATTTAGAATAAGGCTGTAATGTAACAAAATGTGGGAAAATAATCAAGGGATCTGAATACTTTCCGAATGCATTATATACCTCACGTTTTGAAATATAATTTGTAAATGGTCTGAGAAGATCATCATTGGCAGGTCAATTCAAGCGTAGCCAATATCCAGTGATAATGTACTGGACCTACAGCCTACTGCACAAACCTCACTGCTACAGAACTCTTTAATTGGTTCATGTTGCAGAGGCTTACGTTTTTTAAAAGTCATTTAAAAAAAGTTTCTGAGCAGTAGATCTCGGCCTGCATTTTGACTCAGAAAATGATGTCTGCTCAGAAAATGTTGCGGAACACTGCCCTAGATAATGGCACTCTAGTGCACAGTATTGGTGGTGCTAGTGGAGGTGTCACCAGGACAGGGTTGGTTGTGGGGACAGAGGACAGGATTGGTCGTAGGGACAGAGGACAGGGAGGGTTGTGGGGACAGAGGACAGGATTGGTCGTGGGGACAGAGGACAGGGAGGGTTGTGGGGACAGAGGACAGGGAGGGTTGTGGGTACGGAGGTGAGTTGAGTCACTCAGCCTCACTTCAGAACACTAACAGCTCTGTGAGGTCACACAATTAACTCCAATACCCCTCTAACTCAGCAGAGCTCACACAGCAGACCCAGACCTCACACAGCAGACCCAGACCTCACACAGCAGACCCAGAGCTCACACAGCAGACCCAGAGCTCACACAGCAGACCCAGACCTCACACAGCAGACCCAGACCTCACACAGCAGACCCAGACCTCACACAGCAGACCCAGACCTCACACAGCAGACCCAGACCTCACACAGCAGACCCAGACCTCACACAGCAGACCCAGACCTCACACAGCAGACCCAGAGCTCACACAGCAGACCCAGACCTCACACAGCAGACCCAGACCTCACACAGCAGACCCAGACCTCACACAGCAGACCCAGAGCTCACACAGCAGACCCAGACCTCACACAGCAGACCCAGACCTCACACAGCAGAGCTCACACAGCAGACCCAGACCTCACACAGCAGACCCAGACCTCACACAGCAGACCCAGACCTCACACAGCAGACCCAGAGCTCACACAGCAGACCCAGACCTCACACAGCAGACCCAGACCTCACACAGCAGACCCAGACCTCACACAGCAGACCCAGACCTCACACAGCAGACCCAGACCTCACACAGCAGACCCAGACCTCACACAGCAGACCTCACACAGCAGAGCTCACACAGCAGACCCAGACCTCACACAGCAGACCCAGACCTCACACAGCAGACCCAGAGCTCACACAGCAGACCCAGACCTCACACAGCAGACCCAGACCTCACACAGCAGACCCAGACCTCACACAGCAGACCCAGACCTCACACAGCAGACCCAGACCTCACACAGCAGACCCAGACCTCACACAGCAGACCCAGAGCTCACACAGCAGACCCAGACCTCACACAGCAGACCCAGACCTCACACAGCAGACCCAGAGCTCACACAGCAGACCCAGACCTCACACAGCAGACCCAGACCTCACACAGCAGACCCAGACCTCACACAGCAGACCCAGACCTCACACAGCAGACCCAGACCTCACACAGCAGACCTCACACAGCAGAGCTCACACAGCAGACCCAGACCTCACACAGCAGACCCAGACCTCACACAGCAGACCCAGAGCTCACACAGCAGACCCAGACCTCACACAGCAGACCCAGAGCTCACACAGCAGACCCAGACCTCACACAGCAGACCTCACACAGCAGCTCTTCAGAAAAAGGAAACCATGTATCCTGCTGGAGTGTCAGATCTGAGCTGTTCATTATTCCCCTGAGTCAGGAGGACTGAGGGTTGGTCTTAGCACTGACACACACGTTTCTCTAACACAACTCCTCCTCCTCCTCATCATCATCAGATCCAGCTGTGACAATACAATCCTCATGAACATGTTATTGATTCCCTCCATCACAGCCAAACTATGGTTCAGGACAACTAGAATAGAGAAGAATACAGAGAAGAGTGGATGGTGTCTTACCTCCTCCAGAGTCAGTTGTAGGTACTCTAGCAGTCTGAAGGGGTTGACTCTACACACTCTCCTCACCGTCATCCCTGGCCCTGGTCTACCCTGCTGGAACACACAGAACCACAACACATCCGTTAGAAACATGATCCCAGAACACATCCGTTAGAAACATGATCCCAGAACACATCAGTTAGAAACATGATCCCAGAACACATCCGTTAGAAACATGATCCCAGAACACATCCGTTAGAAACATGATCCCAGAACACATCAGTTAGAAACATGATCCCAGAACACATCCGTTAGAAACATGATCCCAGAACACATCCGTTAGAAACATGATCCCAGAACACATCCGTTAGAAACATGATCCCAGAGCCTCCCGAGTGGCGCAGCGGTCTATGTAAGATCACAGATCCTCCAACACATCGCAGTGTTCACTACAGCCTGGGGTTCGATCCGGGAGTCCCATAGGGCGGTGCAGAATTGGTCCAGCGTCGTCCGGGATAGGGGAGGGTTTGGCCGGGGAGCTTTCCTTGGCCCATCGCGCTCTAGCGACTCCTTGTGGCAGGCCGGGCGCCTGCAAACAGACTTCAGTCGTCAGTTGAAAAGTGTTTCCTCCGACACATTGGTGCGGCTGGCTTCCAGGTTAAGCGAGCAGGTGTTAAGGAGCAGTGCGGCTTGGCGGGTCATGTTTCGGAGGACGCATGACTCGACCTTCGCCTCTCCTGAGCCCATTGGGGAGTTGCAGCAATGAGACAAGATCGTAACTACCAATTGGATATCACAAAATTGGGGAGAAAAAGGGGGTAAAATAAAAATATATATAATTAAATAAAAACAAGATCCCAAAACACATCAGTTACATTATTATCATCTTATCTTGTCAATAATAACACTGTTAACAAGGTCTGACACAGTATGCCTAGGCTACACAGTTTATACAGACCATCACACTGAATAACGAGTCAGACCAGGACAAACTCCTGACTACAACTAGGGCCCAGAGGTTTTCCTGGTTGGGTCACCTGGTCAGGAAGAACTTGTGAGAAAATGTGTTAAATTATTTGTCCTGATAATTACACTTTACCTTGACAACACTGTTCTCCTCTTCCTCTTCCTCCTCCTCCATCACCAGTACATACTCATACCCACGGTCTGCCTCTGCCTGTCTGTCTCCCTGCAGGGTAAGGGTCTCCAGCACGCTGTCCTCCAGGCGACAGCCACAGTCAACCAGCCAGTCATCATGCTTGGAGCACCGGACCGTATCCAGGGCCGCCTGGTCTATCTGCTGGGGCTCCTGGGGGTACAGCTCAGCCAGGGGGTCGAACCGACCGTCTCCCTGCCTCCTAGGCCTCTTAGCCTGGGGACACTCACTGTCCTGCTCCCCCTGATCGTCTGGGCTGCAGGAGGCTAAGGCCTGGACCTGCTGTTCCCCTGTCCCTGCCTGCTCTGAGGCCATGTCCTGGAGTTTACCTGCCCCTGACCCGGTTTCCTCTCTTCTGTCATCATGTCCATTTTCCTCTCTGAGCTCTGGCTCCATTGGCTGACAAAGTCTCTGCAGCATCTGATTGACAACATCCTCCTCCAATCCCTGAGCTAGGAGTACGTCCCGTGCCCAGCTCAAATGCTTCTGGTACCTGGGAGAGAGGAGAGAGGTAGACTCATGCTGTGCAACTGGTAGACACCAATACACTACATTACCAAAAATATGTGGACACCTGCTTGTTGAACATCTCAATCCAAAATCATGGACATTAATATGGAATTGGTCCCCCCTTTGCTGCTATAACAGCCCCCACTCTTCTGGGAAGGCTTTCCACTAGATGTTGGAACATTGCTGAGGGGACTTGCTTCCATTCAGCCACAAGAGCACTGGGCACTGATGTTGGGCGATTAGGCCTGGCTCGCAGTCTGCGTTCCAATTCGTTCCAAAGCTGTTCGATGGGGTTGAGGTCAGGGCTCTGTGCAGGCCAGTCAAGTTCTTCCACACCAATCTCGACAAACCATTTCTGTATGGACCTCGCTTTGTGCACGGGGGCATTGTCATGCTGAAACAGGAAAGGGCCTTCCCCAAACTGTTGCCCCAAAGTTGGAAGCACAGAATAGAATGTAATTGTATGCTGTAGTGTTAAGATTTCCCTTCACTGGAACTAAGGGGCCTAGCCTGAATCATGAAAAACAGCCCCAGACCATTATTCCTCCTCCACCAAACTTTACAGTTGGCACTATGCATTAGGGCAGGTAGCGTTCTCCTGGCATCTGCCAAACCCTGATTCATCCGTTGGACTGCCAGATAGTGAAGCGTGATTCATCACTCCAGAGAACACGTTTCCACTGCTCCAGAGTCCAATGGCGGCGAGCTTTACACCACTCCAGCTGACGCTTGGCATCGCGCATGGTGACCTTAGGCTTGTGTGCGGCTGCTCGGCCAAGGAAACCCATTTCATGAAACTCCTGACGAACAGTTATTGTGCTGACGTTGCTTCCAGAGGCAGTTTGGAACTCGGTAGTAAGTGTTGCAACCGAGGAATACCTGGAATAGTATAAAGTAATCCTTCTACCCCCCCCCCCCCCCCCATAAAAAAAAAAGTGGTTGTCCCACTGGCTATCCTAAGTTGAATGCACCAATTTGTAAGTCGCTCTGGATAAGAGCGTCTGCTAAATGATGTAAATGTAAATGTACCAACACATCCTCCGAGAGCAACTTGTCCCAACCATCCAAGAACAGTTTGGTGACGAACAATGCCTTTTCCAGCATGATGGAGCACCTTGCCATAAGGCAAAAATGATAACTAAGTGGCTCGGGGAACAAATCATCAACATTTTGGGTCCATGGCCAGGAAACTCCCCAGACCTTAATCCCAATGAGAACTTGTGGTCAATCCTCAAGAGGCGGGTGGACAAACAAAACCCCACAAATTCTGACAAACTCCAAGCATTGATTATGCAAGAATGGGCTGCCATCAGTCAGGATGTGGCCCAGAAGTTAATTGACAGCATGCCAGGGCAGATTGCAGAGGTCTTGAAAAAGAAGGCTCAACACTGCAAATATTGACTCTTTGCATAAACGTAATGTAATTGTCAATAAAAGCCTTTGACACTTATGGAATGCTTGTAATTATACTTCAGTATACCATAGTAACATCTGACAAAAATATCTAAAAACACTGAAGCAGCAAACTTTGTGAAGACCAATACTTGTGTCATTCTCAAAACCTTTGACCACGACTGTATAGTTCAGAACATTCAGATGAGAGCTACTGCTGTAACCATCCAGTCCTGCTATCAACAGATACTTACTTGATCAGGGAGATGACAGGCAGAACTCTCTCACCAAACTCTACAGAGACGGAGAGAAGACACGTTTAGATGGGCCAGTTCTACAACACTGTTGACCAATCCAATAATAGGCCTTGAGAGAATTAGCAGTTGAATACTCACTTTCCCATTGGTGTGAGATACTGTGGTCTGGTCTGCTTCTTGATAAGATGCCTTTACCAAAGTAACCCTTGATAACAACATGACAAAGTCAAAATGAGCAGCTCCATAATCTTGGAAAATAACGAAATCTCGCGTGAACGCTTTTCACTACGGCTAGTTAGAGAAGTAGTGTGGGACTAGTAGCTAGCTTCATCATACTAGTAGCTAGCTTCATCATACTAGTAGCTAGCTTCATCATACTAGTAGCCTCCTCTCCAGTGGATGTATCTGAATATTTAGCTAAACAACAGAGCCTGCTGTCTGCTACACACCTTGCCGTAGAGAGCCTGTATGTGTTCAGGGTCCCTGACTATCACATGCTGGTTGACCATCTCTGCTCTGTAGATTAGGGTCTGCTGCAGCCTCGCTTCCTCCGCAGCCAGAGGGACCGGGAACGGGGCGTCATACGCCTCATACACTCTGGCCCGCCGTTTGGGCGCCTGGAACACCGCGTCCGTCATGGCGTTAAGTATGGACCTAACTGACAACACAGATGTTATTTGCCTTCTCCTCTTGTATGGATGCGGTACATTACTAGTACAAGCGGCAATGTGAACACACGCTGTTCAATGAGTGTTACACGAATTCCTTCCCTTGGAACGCACCGGTACATTAAACTTAGTTCCTAGCCACACTGAGTGTAATAAAGATTTCCAACCAGTAAGGGGAGATGTTTGTCATGTCAATGCCTGTTGGAGTCAGGAACCTAGTGTACCATCTACAACCATGATCATACTCAATTAGTATGCTTACAATTGCTTAAGGTCAACATCTTCAAACTATGATGTGGGTCCTAATGTTCCAACGTTTTTCAGCCTTATTCTCACTTGAAAATAGTTTTTGTGTGCAATAGGCTAAACCACACATTCTGTTAACATCTCCAGAGTGATCTGTCTTGCAATTTGTAGTCCATGACATTTCAGATTTACATATGATAATTTTTCACAAAGTAGTTTGTATGTAGTCAACTACTTTTTTAAAGTAACTTTAGTTAACTAAACTATATTTAAGGGTAGCTTTAGTGTAGTTTAACTTCTTCCAGTGTGAAGTAATTGGTAGCTTGGTAAGCTTGGGTCCCCTGTAGCTCAGTTGGTAGAGCATGGCGCTTGCAACGCCAGGGTTGTGGGTTCGTTTTCCACGGGGGTCCAGTATGAAAAAATGTATGCACTCACTAACTGTAAATTGCTCTGGATAAGAGCGTCTGCTAAAATCTAATCTATCTTTTTAGAGTAGCTTCTCCAACACTGATTAGTGTTGATGTTTAGAGTAGCGCAGGTTTGTATGATGATTAGTAAATACAGTGGTCCAGACACATGGAAAGATTTCAGCCATGGACGGAGCAAAGGTTGGCACTGACCCTGAATCCCTTCTTTCAAAACCAGCATCAGCACCAGTGACCTGACCCTAACCCTAACCTGACCCTAACCAGTACCAGTGACCTAACCCTAACCTGACCCTAACCAGCACCAGTGACCTGACCCTAACCCTAACCTGACCCTAACCAGCACCAGTGACCCTAACCCTAACCTGACCCTAACCAGTACCAGTGACCTGACCCTAACCCTAACCTGACCCTAACCAGTACCAGTGACCTAACCCTAACCCTAACCCTAACCTGACCCTAACCCTAACCCTAACCTGACCCTAACCCTAACCTGACCCTAACCAGTACCAGTGACCTGACCCTAACCCTAACCTGACCCTAACCAGTACCAGTGACCTGACCCTAACCCTAACCTGACCCTAACCAGTACCAGTGACCTGACCCTAACCCTAACCTGACCCTAACCAGTACCAGTGACCTGACCCTAACCCTAACCTGACCCTAACCCTAACCTGACCCTAACCTGACCCTAACCCTAACCTGACCCTAACCCACCCATCAGCCTTTGATGCATCATAATATTACCTAAGACTGCATCATGGTCACATGCCAGTGGAGTCAACAGAAAGGAAGGAATGCCCTCATTGCTCAGGCTACAGAGCAAAGATTACTGGGACAAAGGTCAAGATTCTCCTCTCCTCTGTCACAATACAGTTTATGTACTGGAAATACTTGTATTAGGGTTGGGGTTGGTTGTAACTACTAATCCGACTGGGTTGGAATATGTGAATATGTATTGTATATTAGTTTGTATGTATTTATGTGAATATGTCTATTGTTGAAACCAAGCCCAAACACCCGGGCCATTTTCCCAGACACAGATTAAGCCTAGTCATGGATTAAAATGCATTCTCCGTTGATATTCTCCTTTGAACTGTTTAGTCCAGGACTAGGGTTAATCTGTGTCTAGGAAACCAGCCCAAATGGTATACCTCCTACATACAGAGTGTTATTCTGAGCCAATGGGCTGTGGGGAGCATCCACACTGGAGTTAGAATGAAGGACAATATTCTCTGGTGTTTTGGAACAGTGATGTGGTTCCAGACTAGAGTTAGAATGAAGGACAAGGTGTTTTGGAACATTGATGTTCTGATATCAACCAAGGCCACAGCTCAGACACAGCTCAGCACTGTACAATTCGTATGACTGATATTCAACATTCATTTCAATTTGGAAAAAGTGATTGATTTGTCCATTTCACCAGTCAGTGGAAATGAATGACATCAACAGTATAAATTCCTAAAACAATTGAACATTTATTCAAATACAACATATTCAGCATTTACCCTGAATGCAGTCTCCGCGAACGCGGTAACATTGCCTTTAAATATCAATCATGCTACAGTGCGGAGCTTCCTCGCTAAGGATTGAATTTAGCCCCTAGTGAGTTCCACTGCTGAGAGTTCTAGGTGGGCGGACAGCTTTCTGGGACGGGTTTCACAATGTGTGGCCAAGAAGAATCTCTTTCTCAACTCACACAGTCTCATACACTGAGAAACCTTTCCCTTTTCTTTAGAGCTTCACAGAATGCTTGTCTCAGAAAAGTTGTTTCACAGTGTAATAAAACAGAGAAATGTTATTGAATCTTTACTTTGACTGTCTAATTTGACTTTGAACATGTTATTGAATCTTTACTTTTACTGTCTAACTTGACTTTGAACATGTTATTGAATCTTTACTTTTACTGTCTAACTTGACTTTGAACATGTTATTGAATCTTTACTTTGACTGTCTAATTTGACTTTGAACATGTTATTGAATCTTTACTTTGACTGTCTAATTTGACTTTGAACATGTTATTGAATCTTTACTTTGACTGTCTAATTTGACTGGGGATTTTTGTTGACTAAGTTCTCTGGACAACAGTTTGTACTGTGTTCTACATGTGGAGGCTGAATGTTTGAAGGATTTTCAAGCTATGCTCTTAATTTGTAAGTCTCTAAAATGGCTATGATCTGTGTATAAATTAAAATGGAAAAATACCATCAATTCACAGAGAGATTTTATATACTGAAGCACTCAATGAAAGAAAGTGAGTTATTGTAAATGTTATGAAAGGTGTCATGTCTGACTGACTAATAATCAATCTCTTATTGCAGGGTGTCAGACATTAAACACATCATGTTGAAGCCTTTGTTACCAGTGAATGACTGATGGAGAAGTCGTCAGCAGGCATGGTTGAACCTGTCACACCCCAACATTACTCATTTTAATGTAGTGTGAAATTCAAAAGGGTAAAAAGCTGATTAATGCAAATTTCCCACTCTCTCTGTGTGCTCTGTGGTCCTCTGTAGTTCAGTTAGTAGAACATGGTCCTCTGTAGTTCAGTTGGTAGAACATGGTCCTCTGTAGTTAGTAGAGCATGGTCCTCTGTAGTTCAGTTAGTAGAGCATGGTCCTCTGTAGTTCAGTTGGTAGAACATGGTCCTCTGTAGTTAGTAGAGCATGGTCCTCTGTAGTTCAGTTGGTAGAACATGGTCCTCTGTAGTTCAGTTAGTAGAGCATGGTCCTCTGTAGTTCAGTTGGTAGAGCATGGTCCTCTGTAGTTAGTAGAACATGGTCCTCTGTAGTTCAGTTGGTAGAACATGGTCCTCTGTAGTTCAGTTGGTAGAGCATGGTCCTCTGTAGTTCAGTTGGTAGAACATGGTCCTCTGTAGTTAGTAGAGCATGGTCCTCTGTAGTTCAGTTGGTAGAACATGGTCCTCTGTAGTTCAGTTGGTAGAACATGGTCCTCTGTAGTTCATTTGGTAGAACATGGTCCTCTGTAGTTCAGTTGGTAGAGCATGGTCCTCTGTAGTTCAGTTAGTAGAGCATGGTCCTCTGTAGTTCAGTTGGTAGAGCATGGTCCTCTGTAGTTAGTAGAACATGGTCCTCTGTAGTTCAGTTGGTAGAACATGGTCCTCTGTAGTTCAGTTGGTAGAGCATGGTCCTCTGTAGTTCAGTTGGTAGAACATGGTCCTCTGTAGTTAGTAGAGCATGGTCCTCTGTAGTTCAGTTGGTAGAACATGGTCCTCTGTAGTTCAGTTGGTAGAACATGGTCCTCTGTAGTTCATTTGGTAGAACATGGTCCTCTGTAGTTCAGTTGGTGCAGCATGGTCCTCTGTAGTTCAGTTAGTAGAACATGGTCCTCTGTAGTTCAGTTAGTAAAGCATGGTCCTCTGTAGTTCAGTTAGTAGAACATGGTCCTCTGTAGTTAGTAGAACATGGTCCTCTGTAGTTCAGTTGGTAGAACATGGTCCTCTGTAGTTCAGTGAGTAGAGCATGGTCCTCTGTAATTAGTAGAGCATGGTCCTCTGTAGTTCAGTTAGTAGAGCATGGTCCTCTGTAGTTCAGTTAGTAGAGCATGGTCCTCTGTAGTTAGTAGAGCATGGTCCTCTGTAGTTCAGTTAGTAGAGCATGGTCCTCTGTAGTTCAGTTAGTAGAGCATGGTCCTCTGTAGTTCAGTTGGTAGAGCATGGTCCTCTGTAGTTAGTAGATCATGGTCCTCTGTAGTTAGTAGAACATGGTCCTCTGTAGTTCAGTTGGTAGAACATGGTCCTCTGTAGTTCAGTCAGTAGAGCATGGTCCTCTGTAGTTCAGTTAGTAGAGCATCGTCCTCTGTAGTTCAGTTAGTAGAGCATGGTCCTCTCTAGTTAGTAGAGCATGGTCCTCTGTAGTTCAGTTAGTAGAGCATGGTCCTCTGTAGTTCAGTTAGTAGAACATGGTCCTCTGTAGTTCAGTTAATAGAACATGGTCCTCTGTAGTTCAGTTAGTAGAGCATGGTCCTCTGTAGTTCAGTTAGTAGAGCATGGTCCTCTGTAGTTCAGTTAGTAGAGCATGGTCCTCTGTAGTTCAGTTAGTAGAGCATGGTCCTCTGTAGTTCAGTTAGTAGGGCATGGTCCTCTGTAGTTAGTAGAACATGGTCCTCTGTAGTTAGTAGAACATGGTCCTCTGTAGTTCAGTTAGAAGAACATGGTCCTCTGTAGTTAGTAGAGCATGGTCCTCTGTAGTTAGTAGAGCATGGTCCTCTGTAGTTCAGTTAGTAGAGCATGGTCCTCTGTAGTTTAGTTAGTAGAGCATGGTCCTCTGTAGTTCAGTTAGTAGAACATGGTCCTCCGTAGTTCAGTTAGTAGAGCATGGTCCTCTGTAGTTCAGTAGGTAGAGCATGGTCCTCTGTAGTTCAGTTAGTAGAGCATGGTCCTCTGTAGTTCAGTTAGTAGAGTATGGTTCTCTGTAGTTAGTAGAGCATAGTCCTCTGTAGTTCAGTTGGTAGAGCATGGTCCTCTGTAGTTAGTAGAGCATGGTCCTCTGTAGTTCAGTTGGTAGAGCATGGTCCTCTGTAGTTCAGTTAGTAGAACATGGTCCTCTGTAGTTCAGTTAGTAAAGCATGGTCCTCTGTAGTTCAGTTAGTAGAACATGGTCCTCTGTAGTTAGTAGAACATGGTCCTCTGTAGTTCAGTTGGTAGAACATGGTCCTCTGTAGTTCAGTGAGTAGAGCATGGTCCTCTGTAATTAGTAGAGCATGGTCCTCTGTAGTTCAGTTAGTAGAGCATGGTCCTCTGTAGTTCAGTTAGTAGAGCATGGTCCTCTGTAGTTAGTAGAGCATGGCCCTCTGTAGTTCAGTTAGTAGAGCATGGTCCTCTGTAGTTCAGTTAGTAGAGCATGGTCCTCTGTAGTTAGTAGAGCATTGTCCTCTGTAGTTCAGTTAGTAGAGCATGGTCCTCTGTAGTTCAGTTAGTAGAACATGGTCCTCTGTAGTTCAGTTAGTAGAACATGGTCCTCTGTAGTTCAGTAAGTAGAGCATGGTCCTCTGTAGTTCAGTTAGTAGAGCATGGTCCTCTGTAGTTCAGTTAGTAGAACATGGTCCTCTGTAGTTCAGTTAGTAGAGCATGGTCCTCTGTAGTTCAGTTGGTAGAACATGGTCCTCTGTAGTTCAGTTAGTAGAGCATGGTCCTCTGTAGTTGGTAGAGCATGGTCCTCTGTAGTTCAGTTAGTAGAACATGGTCCTCTGTAGTTCAGTTAGTAGAACATGGTCCTCTGTAGTTCAGTTAGTAGGACATGGTCCTCTGTAGTTCAGTTAGTAGAGCATGGTCCTCTGTAGTTCAGTTAGTAGAGCATGGTCCTCTGTAGTTCAGTTAGTAGAGCATGGTCCTCTGTAGTTAGTAGAACATGGTCCTCTGTAGTTAGTAGAACATGGTCCTCTGTAGTTCAATTAGTAGAACATGGTCCTCTGTAGTTAGTAGAGCATGGTCCTCTGTAGTTCAGTTAGTAGAGCATGGTACTCTGTAGTTCAGTTAGTAGAGCATGGTCCTCTGTAGTTCAGTTAGTAGAGCATGGTCCTCTGTAGTTCAGTTAGTAGAGCATGGTCCTCTGTAGTTAGTAGAGCTTGGTCCTCTGTAGTTCAGTTAGTAGAACATGGTCCTCTGTAGTTCAGTCAGTAGAACATGGTCCTCTGTAGTTCAGTTAGTAGAGCATGGTCCTCTGTAGTTGGTAGAGCATGGTCCTCTGTAGTTCAGTTATTAGAACATGGTCCTCTGTAGTTCAGTCAGTAGAGCATGGTCCTCTGTAGTTCAGTTAATAGAACATGGTCCTCTGTAGTTCAGTTAGTAGAGCATGGTCCTCTGTAGTTCAGTTAGTAGAGCATGGTCCTCTGTAGTTCAGTTAGTAGAGCATGGTCCTCTGTAGTTCAGTTAGTAGAGCTTGGTCCTCTGTAGTTAGTAGAACATGGTACTCTGTAGTTAGTAGAACATGGTCCTCTGTAGTTCAGTTAGAAGAACATGGTCCTCTGTAGTTAGTAGAGCATGGTCCTCTGTAGTTAGTAGAGCATGGTCCTCTGTAGTTCAGTTGGTAGAGCATGGTCCTCTGTAGTTAGTAGAGCATGGTCCTCTGTAGTTCAGTTGGTAGAGCATGGTCCTCTGTAGTTCAGTTAGTAGAGCATGGTCCTCTGTAGTTAGTAGAACATGGTCCTCTGTAGTTGGTAGAGCATGGTCCTCTGTAGTTCATTTGGTAGAGCATGGTCCTCTGTAGTTGGTAGAGCATGGTCCTCTGTAGTTCAGTTAGTAGAGCATGGTCCTCTGTAGTTGGTAGAGCATGGTCCTCTGTAGTTCAGTTAGTAGAACATGGTCCTCTGTAGTTCAGTTGGTAGAACATGGTCCTCTGTAGTTCAGTTAGGAGAACATGGTCCTCTGTAGTTCAGTTGGTAGATCATGGTCCTCTGTAGTTAGTAGAGCATGGTCCTCTGTAGTTCAGTTAGTAGAGCATGGTCCTCTGTAGTTCAGTTAGTAGAGCATGGTCCTCTGTAGTTAGTAGAGCTTGGTCCTCTGTAGTTCAGTAAGTAGAACTTGGTCCTCTGTAGTTCAGTTAGTAGAGCATGGTCCTCTGTAGTTCAGTTGGTAGAGCATGGTCCTCTGTAGTTCAGATGGTAGAGCATGGTCCTCTGTAGTTCAATTGGTAGAGCACGGTCCTCTGTAGTTCAGTTAGTAGAACATGGTCCTCTGTAGTTCAGTTAGTATAGCATGGTCCTATGTAGTTCAGTTGGTAGAGCATGGTCCTCTGTAGTTCAGTTAGTAGAACATGGTCCTCTGTAGTTGGTAGAGCATGGTCCTCTGTAGTTCAGTTGGTAGAGCATCGTCCTCTGTAGTTCAGTTAGTAGAACATGGTCCTCTGTAGTTCAGTTAGTAGAGCATGGTCCTCTGTAGTTCAGTTAGTAGAACATGGTAATCTGTAGTTCAGTTAGTAGAGCATGGTCCTCTGTAGTTAGTAGAGCATGGTCCTCTGTAGTTAGTAGAGCATGGTCCTCTGTAGTTCAGTTAGTAGAGCATGGTCCTCTGTAGTTCAGTTGGTAGAGCATGGTCCTCTGTAGTTCAGTCAGTAGAGCATGGTCCTCTGTAGTTCAGTTAGTAGAGCATGGTCCTCTGTAGTTAGTAGAGCATGGTCCTCTGTAGTTCAGTTGGTAGAGCATGGTCCTCTGTAGTTAGTAGAGCATGGTCCTCTGTAGTTAGTAGAGCATGGTCCTCTGTAGTTAGTAGAGCATGGTCCTCTGTAGTTCAGTTAGTAGAGCATGGTCCTCTGTAGTTCAGTTAGTAGAGCATGGTCCTCTGTAGTTCAGTTGGTAGAGAATGGTCCTCTGTAGTTCAGTCAGTAGAGCATGGTCCTCTGTAGTTCAGTTAGTAGAGCATGGTCCTCTGTAGTTAGTAGAGCATGGTCCTCTGTAGTTCAGTTGGTAGAGCATGGTCCTCTGTAGTTTGTAGAGCATGGTCCTCTGTAGTTCAGTTAGTAGAGCATGGTCCTCTGTAGTTCAGTTAGTAGAGCATGGTCCTCTGTAGTTAGTAGAGCATGGTCCTCTGTAGTTCAGTTGGTAGAGCATGGTCCTCTGTAGTTCAGTTAGTAGAGCATGGTCCTCTGTAGTTCAGTTAGTAGAGCATGGTCCTCTGTAGTTCAGTTAGTAGAACATGGTCCTCTGTAGTTCAGTTAGTAGAACATGGTCCTCTGTAGTTGGTAGAACATGGTCCTCTGTAGTTCAGTTAGTAGAGCATGGTCCTCTGTAGTTCAGTTGGTAGAGCATGGTCCTCTGTAGTTAGTAGAGCATGGTCCTCTGTAGTTCAGTTAGTAGAGCATGGTCCTCTGTAGTTAGTAGAGCATGGTCCTCTGTAGTTCAGTTAGTAGAACATGGTCCTCTGTAGTTCAGTTAGTAGAACATGGTCCTCTGTAGTTCAGTTGGTAGAGCATGGTCCTCTGTAGTTAGTAGAGCATGGTCCTCTGTAGTTAGTAGAGCATGGTCCTCTATAGTTCAGTTAGTAGAGCATGGTCCTCTGTAGTTCAGTTAGTAGAGCATGGTCCTCTGTAGTTCAGTTGGTAGAGCATGGTCCTCTGTAGTTCAGTTAGAAGAGCATGGTCCTCTGTAGTTCAGTCAGTAGAGCATGGTCCTCTGTAGTTCAGTTAGTAGAGCATGGTCCTCTGTAGTTAGTAGAACATGGTCCTCTGTAGTTCAGTTGGTAGAGCATGGTCCTCTGTAGTTAGTAGAGCATGGTCCTCTGTAGTTCAGTTAGTAGAGCATGGTCCTCTGTAGTTCAGTTAGTAGAGCATGGTCCTCTGTAGTTAGTAGAGCATGGTCCTCTGTAGTTCAGTTGGTAGAGCATGGTCCTCTGTAGTTAGTAGAGCATGGTCCTCTGTAGTTCAGTTAGTAGAGCATGGTCCTCTGTAGTTCAGTTAGTAGAGCATGGTCCTCTGTAGTTCAGTTAGTAGAACATGGTCCTCTGTAGTTCAGTTAGTAGAACATGGTCCTCTGTAGTTAGTAGAACATGGTCCTCCGTAGTTCAGTTAGTAGAGCATGGTCCTCTGTAGTTCAGTAGGTAGAGCATGGTCCTCTGTAGTTCAGTTAGTAGAGCATGGTCCTCTGTAGTTCAGTTAGTAGAGTATGGTCCTCTGTAGTTAGTAGAGCATAGTCCTCTGTAGTTCAGTTGGTAGAGCATGGTCCTCTGTAGTTAGTAGAGCATGGTCCTCTGTAGTTCAGTTGGTAGAGCATGGTCCTCTGTAGTTCAGTTAGTAGAGCATGGTCCTCTGTAGTTCAGTTAGTAGAACATGGTCCTCTGTAGTTAGTAGAATATGGTCCTCTGTAGTTGGTAGAGCATGGTCCTCTGTAGTTCATTTGGTAGAGCATGGTCCTCTGTAGTTGGTAGAGCATGGTCCTCTGTAGTTCAGTTAGTAGAGCATGGTCCTCTGTAGTTGGTAGAGCATGGTCCTCTGTAGTTCAGTTAGTAGAACATGGTCCTCTGTAGTTCAGTTGGTAGAACATGGTCCTCTGTAGTTCAGTTAGGAGAACATGGTCCTCTGTAGTTCAGTTGGTAGAGCATGGTCCTCTGTAGTTAGTAGAGCATGGTCCTCTGTAGTTCAGTTAGTAGAGCATGGTCCTCTGTAGTTCAGTTAGTAGAGCATGGTCCTCTGTAGTTAGTAGAGCTTGGTCCTCTGTAGTTCAGCAAGTAGAACTTGGTCCTCTGTAGTTCAGTTAGTAGAGCATGGTCCTCTGTAGTTCAATTGGTAGAGCATGGTCCTCTGTAGTTAGTAGAGCTTGGTCCTCTGTAGTTCAGTTAGTAGAACTTGGTCCTTTGTAGTTCAGTTAGTAGAGCATGGTCCTCTAGTTCAGTT
Source organism: Coregonus lavaretus (assembly GCF_964263955.1). Taxonomy (NCBI): domain Eukaryota; kingdom Metazoa; phylum Chordata; class Actinopteri; order Salmoniformes; family Salmonidae; genus Coregonus; species Coregonus lavaretus. The sequence continues at coordinate 62,904,923 of NC_139995.1, forward strand.
GGTAGAGCATGGTCCTCTGTAGTTCAGTTGGTAGAGCATGGTCCTCTGTAGTTCAGTTGGTAGAGCACGGTCCTCTGTAGTTCAGTTAGTAGAACATGGTCCTCTGTAGTTCAGTTAGTAGAGCATGGTCCTCTGTAGTTCAGTTGGTAGAGCATGGTCCTCTGTAGTTCAGTTAGTAGAACATGGTCCTCTGTAGTTGGTAGAGCATGGTCCTCTGTAGTTCAGTTGGTAGAGCATGGTCCTCTGTAGTTCAGTTAGTAGAACATGGTCCTCTGTAGTTAGTAGAGTATGGTCCTCTGTAGTTCAGTTGGTAGAGCATGGTCCTCTGTAGTTCAGTTAGTAGAGCATGGTCCTCTGTAGTTCAGTTAGTAGAACATGGTCCTCTGTAGTTCAGTTGGTAGAGCATGGTCCTCTGTAGTTCAGTTAGTAGAGCATGGTCCTCTGTAGTTCAATTGGTAGAGCATGGTCCTCTGTAGTTCAGTTAGTAGAACATGGTCCTCTGTAGTTCAGTTAGTATAGCATGGTCCTATGTAGTTCAGTTGGTAGAGCATGGTCCTCTGTAGTTCAGTTAGTAGAACATGGTCCTCTGTAGTTGGTAGAGCATGGTCCTCTGTAGTTCAGTTGGTAGAGCATCGTCCTCTGTAGTTCAGTTAGTAGAACATGGTCCTCTGTAGTTCAGTTAGTAGAGCATGGTCCTCTGTAGTTCAGTTAGTAGAACATGGTAATCTGTAGTTCAGTTAGTAGAGCATGGTCCTCTGTAGTTAGTAGAGCATGGTCCTCTGTAGTTAGTAGAGCATGGTCCTCTGTAGTTCAGTTAGTAGAGCATGGTCCTCTGTAGTTCAGTTAGTAGAGCATGGTCCTCTGTAGTTCAGTTGGTAGAGCATGGTCCTCTGTAGTTCAGTCAGTAGAGCATGGTCCTCTGTAGTTCAGTTAGTAGAGCATGGTCCTCTGTAGTTAGTAGAGCATGGTCCTCTGTGGTTCAGTTGGTAGAGCATGGTCCTCTGTAGTTAGTAGAGCATGGTCCTCTGTAGTTAGTAGAGCATGGTCCTCTGTAGTTCAGTTAGTAGAGCATGGTCCTCTGTAGTTCAGTTGTTAGAGCATGGTCCTCTGTAGTTCAGTCAGTAGAGCATGGTCCTCTGTAGTTCAGTTAGTAGAGCATGGTCCTCTGTAGTTAGTAGAGCATGGTCCTCTGTGGTTCAGTTGGTAGAGCATGGTCCTCTGTAGTTAGTAGAGCATGGTCCTCTGTAGTTAGTAGAGCATGGTCCTCTGTAGTTAGTAGAGCATGGTCCTCTGTAGTTCAGTTAGTAGAGCATGGTCCTCTGTAGTTCAGTTAGTAGAGCATGGTCCTCTGTAGTTCAGTTGGTAGAGCATGGTCCTCTGTAGTTCAGTCAGTAGAGCATGGTCCTCTGTAGTTCAGTTAGTAGAGCATGGTCCTCTGTAGTTAGTAGAGCATGGTCCTCTGTAGTTCAGTTGGTAGAGCATGGTCCTCTGTAGTTAGTAGAGCATGGTCCTCTGTAGTTCAGTTAGTAGAGCATGGTCCTCTGTAGTTAGTAGAGCATGGTCCTCTGTAGTTCAGTTGGTAGAGCATGGTCCTCTGTAGTTCAGTTAGTAGAGCATGGGTCCTCTGTAGTTCAGTTAGTAGAACATGGTCCTCTGTAGTTCAGTTAGTAGAACATGGTCCTCTGTAGTTGGTAGAACATGGTCCTCTGTAGTTCAGTTAGTAGAGCATGGTCCTCTGTAGTTCAGTTGGTAGAGCATGGTCCTCTGTAGTTAGTAGAGCATGTTCCTCTGTAGTTCAGTTAGTAGAGCATGGTCCTCTGTAGTTCAGTTAGTAGAGCATGGTCCTCTGTAGTTATTAGAGCATGGTCCTCTGTAGTTCAGTTAGTAGAACATGGTCCTCTGTAGTTCAGTTAGTAGAACATGGTCCTCTGTAGTTCAGTTGGTAGAGCATGGTCCTCTGTAGTTAGTAGAGCATGGTCCTCTGTAGTTAGTAGAGCATGGTCCTCTGTAGTTCAGTTAGTAGAGCATGGTCCTCTGTAGTTCAGTTAATAGAGCATGGTCCTCTGTAGTTCAGTTGGTAGAGCATGGTCCTCTGTAGTTCAGTTAGAAGAGCATGGTCCTCTGTAGTTCAGTCAGTAGAGCATGGTCCTCTGTAGTTCAGTTAGTAGAGCATGGTCCTCTGTAGTTAGTAGAGCATGGTCCTCTGTAGTTCAGTTGGTAGAGCATGGTCCTCTGTAGTTAGTAGAGCATGGTCCTCTGTAGTTCAGTTAGTAGAGCATGGTCCTCTGTAGTTCAGTTAGTAGAGCATGGTCCTCTGTAGTTAGTAGAGCATGGTCCTCTGTAGTTCAGTTGGTAGAGCATGGTCCTCTGTAGTTAGTAGAGCATGGTCCTCTGTAGTTCAGTTAGTAGAGCATGGTTCTCTGTAGTTCAGTTAGTAGAGCATGGTCCTCTGTAGTTCAGTTAGTAGAACATGGTCCTCTGTAGTTCAGTTAGTAGAACATGGTCCTCTGTAGTTGGTAGAACATGGTCCTCTGTAGTTCAGTTAGTAGAGCATGGTCCTCTGTAGTTATGTTGGTAGAGCATGGTCCTCTGTGGTTAGTAGAGCATGGTCCTCTGTAGTTCAGTTAGTAGAGCATTGTCCTCTGTAGTTCAGTTAGTAGAACATGGTCCTCTGTAGTTCAGTTAGTAGAACATGGTCCTCTGTAGTTGGTAGAACATGGTCCTCTGTAGTTCAGTTAGTAGAGCATGGTCCTCTGTAGTTCAGTTGGTAGAGCATGGTCCTCTGTAGTTAGTAGAGCATGGTCCTCTGTAGTTCAGTTAGTAGAGCATGATCCTCTGTAGTTCAGTTAGTAGAGCATGGTCCTCTGTAGTTAGTAGAGCATGGTCCTCTGTAGTTCAGTTAGTAGAACATGGTCCTCTGTAGTTCAGTTAGTAGAACATGGTCCTCTGTAGTTCAGTTGGTAGAGCATGGTCCTCTGCAGTTAGTAGAGCATGGTCCTCTGTAGTTAGTAGAGCATGGTCCTCTGTAGTTCAGTTAGTAGAGCATGGTCCTCTGTAGTTAAGTTAGTAGAGCATGGTCCTCTGTAGTTCAGTTGGTAGAGCATGGTCCTCTGTAGTTCAGTTAGAAGAGCTTGGTCCTCTGTAGTTCAGTCAGTAGAGCATGGTCCTCTGTAGTTCAGTTAGTAGAGCATGGTCCTCTGTAGTTAGTAGAGCATGGTCCTCTGTAGTTCAGTTGGTAGAGCATGGTCCTCTGTAGTTAGTAGAGCATGGTCCTCTGTAGTTCAGTTAGTAGAGCATGGTCCTCTGTAGTTCAGTTAGTAGAGCATGGTCCTCTGTAGTTAGTAGAGCATGGTCCTCTGTAGTTCAGTTGGTAGAGCATGGTCCTCTGTAGTTCAGTTAGTAGAGCATGGTCCTCTGTAGTTCAGTTAGTAGAGCATGGTCCTCTGTAGTTCAGTTAGTAGAACATGGTCCTCTGTAGTTCAGTTAGTAGAGCATGGTCCTCTGTAGTTCAGTTAGTAGAGCATGGTCCTCTGTAGTTCAGTTGGTAGAGCATGGTCCTCTGTAGTTCAGTTGGTAGAGCATGGTCCTCTGTTGTTCAGTTGGTAGAGCACGGTCCTCTGTAGTTCAGTTGGTAGAGCACGGTCCTCTGTAGTTCAGTTGGTAGAGCACAGTCCTCTGTAGTTCAGTTAGTAGAACATGGACCTCTGTAGTTCAGTTGATAGAACATGGTCCTCTGTAGTTGGTAGAGCATGGTCCTCTGTAGTTCAGTTAGAAGAGCATGGTCCTCTGTAGTTCAGTTAGTAGAGCATGGTCCTCTGTAGTTAGTAGAGCATGGTCCTCTGTAGTTCAGTTAGTAGAACATGGTCCTCTGTAGTTCAGTTAGTAGAGCATGGTCCTCTGTAGTTCAGTTGGTAGAGCATGGTCCTCTGTAGTTCAGTTGGTAGAGCATGGTCCTCTGTTGTTCAGTTGGTAGAGCACGGTCCTCTGTAGTTCAGTTGGTAGAGCACGGTCCTCTGTAGTTCAGTTGGTAGAGCACAGTCCTCTGTAGTTCAGTTAGTAGAACATGGTCCTCTGTAGTTCAGTTGATAGAATATGGTCCTCTGTAGTTGGTAGAGCATGGTCCTCTGTAGTTCAGTTGGTAGAGCATGGTCCTCTGCAGTTCAGTTAGTAGAGCATGGTCCTCTGTAGTTCAGTTAGTAGAGCATGGTCCTCTGTAGTTCAGTTAGTAGAGCATGGTCCTCTGTAGTTCAGTTAGTAGAGCATGGTCCTCTGTAGTTCAGTTGGTAGAGCATGGTCCTCTGTAGTTGGTAGAACATGGTCCTCTGTAGTTCAGTTAGTAGAGCATGGTCCTCTGTAGTTCAGTTGGTAGAGCATGGTCCTCTGTAGTTCAGTTAGTAGAGCATGGTCCTCTGTAGTTCAGTTAGTAGAGCATGGTCCTCTGTTGTAAGTAGAACATGGTCCTCTGTAGTTCAGTTGGTAGAACATGGTCCTCTGTAGTTCAGTTAGTAGAACATGGCCCTCTGTAGTTAGTAGAGCATGGTCCTCTGTAGTTAGTAGAACATGGTCCTCTGTAGTTCAGTTGGTAGAGCATGGTCCTCTGTAGTTCAGTTGGTAGAATATGGTCCTCTGTAGTTCAGTTAGTAGAACATGGTCCTCTGTAGTTCAGTTAGTATAGCATGGTCCTCTGTAGTTCAGTTAGTAGAACATGGTCCTCTGTAGTTCAGTTAGTAGAACATGGTCCTCTGTAGTTGGTAGAACATGGTCCTCTGTAGTTAGTAGAGCATGGTCCTCTGTAGTTCAGTTAGTAGAGCATGGTCCTCTGTAGTTCAGTTAGTAGAACATGGTCCTCTGTAGTTCAGTTAGTAGAGCATGGTCCTCTGTAGTTCAGTTAGTAGAGCATGGTCCTCTGTAGTTAGTAGAGTATGGTCCTCTGTAGTTAGTAGAGCATGGTCCTCTGTAGTTAGTAGAGCATGGTCCTCTGTAGTTCAGTTAGTAGAGCATGGTCCTCTGTAGTTAGTAGAGCATGGTCCTCTGTAGTTCAGTTAGTAGAACATGGTCCTCTGTAGTTCAGTTAGTAGAGCATGGTCCTCTGTAATTCAGTTGGTAGAGCATGGTCCTCTGTAGTTAGTAGAGCATGGTCCTCTGTAGATCAGTTAGTAGAACATGGTCCTCTATAGTTGGTAGAACATGGTCCTCTGTAGTTCAGTTAGTAGAGCATGGTCCTCTGTAGTTCAGTTAGTAGAGCATGGTCCTCTGTTGTAAGTAGAACATGGTCCTCTGTAGTTCAGTTGGTAGAACATGGTCCTCTGTAGTTCAGTTAGTAGAACATGGCCCTCTGTAGTTAGTAGAGCATGGTCCTCTGTAGTTAGTAGAACATGGTCCTCTGTAGTTCAGTTGGTAGAGCATGGTCCTCTGTAGTTCAGTTGGTAGAACATGGTCCTCTGTAGTTCAGTTAGTAGAACATGGTCCTCTGTAGTTCAGTTAGTATAGCATGGTCCTCTGTAGTTCAGTTAGTAGAACATGGTCCTCTGTAGTTCAGTTAGTAGAACATGGTCCTCTGTAGTTGGTAGAACATGGTCCTCTGTAGTTAGTAGAGCATGGTCCTCTGTAGTTCAGTTAGTAGAGCATGGTCCTCTGTAGTTCAGTTAGTAGAACATGGTCCTCTGTAGTTCAGTTAGTAGAGCATGGTCCTCTGTAGTTCAGTTAGTAGAGCATGGTCCTCTGTAGTTAGTAGAGTATGGTCCTCTGTAGTTAGTAGAGCATGGTCCTCTGTAGTTCAGTTAGTAGAGCATGGTCCTCTGTAGTTAGTAGAGCATGGTCCTCTGTAGTTCAGTTGGTAGAGCATGGTCCTCTGTAGTTCAGTTAGTAGAGCATGGGTCCTCTGTAGTTCAGTTAGTAGAACATGGTCCTCTGTAGTTCAGTTAGTAGAACATGGTCCTCTGTAGTTGGTAGAACATGGTCCTCTGTAGTTCAGTTAGTAGAGCATGGTCCTCTGTAGTTCAGTTGGTAGAGCATGGTCCTCTGTAGTTAGTAGAGCATGTTCCTCTGTAGTTCAGTTAGTAGAGCATGGTCCTCTGTAGTTCAGTTAGTAGAGCATGGTCCTCTGTAGTTATTAGAGCATGGTCCTCTGTAGTTCAGTTAGTAGAACATGGTCCTCTGTAGTTCAGTTAGTAGAACATGGTCCTCTGTAGTTCAGTTGGTAGAGCATGGTCCTCTGTAGTTAGTAGAGCATGGTCCTCTGTAGTTAGTAGAGCATGGTCCTCTGTAGTTCAGTTAGTAGAGCATGGTCCTCTGTAGTTCAGTTAATAGAGCATGGTCCTCTGTAGTTCAGTTGGTAGAGCATGGTCCTCTGTAGTTCAGTTAGAAGAGCATGGTCCTCTGTAGTTCAGTCAGTAGAGCATGGTCCTCTGTAGTTCAGTTAGTAGAGCATGGTCCTCTGTAGTTAGTAGAGCATGGTCCTCTGTAGTTCAGTTGGTAGAGCATGGTCCTCTGTAGTTAGTAGAGCATGGTCCTCTGTAGTTCAGTTAGTAGAGCATGGTCCTCTGTAGTTCAGTTAGTAGAGCATGGTCCTCTGTAGTTAGTAGAGCATGGTCCTCTGTAGTTCAGTTGGTAGAGCATGGTCCTCTGTAGTTAGTAGAGCATGGTCCTCTGTAGTTCAGTTAGTAGAGCATGGTTCTCTGTAGTTCAGTTAGTAGAGCATGGTCCTCTGTAGTTCAGTTAGTAGAACATGGTCCTCTGTAGTTCAGTTAGTAGAACATGGTCCTCTGTAGTTGGTAGAACATGGTCCTCTGTAGTTCAGTTAGTAGAGCATGGTCCTCTGTAGTTATGTTGGTAGAGCATGGTCCTCTGTGGTTAGTAGAGCATGGTCCTCTGTAGTTCAGTTAGTAGAGCATTGTCCTCTGTAGTTCAGTTAGTAGAACATGGTCCTCTGTAGTTCAGTTAGTAGAACATGGTCCTCTGTAGTTGGTAGAACATGGTCCTCTGTAGTTCAGTTAGTATAGCATGGTCCTCTGTAGTTCAGTTGGTAGAGCATGGTCCTCTGTAGTTAGTAGAGCATGGTCCTCTGTAGTTCAGTTAGTAGAGCATGATCCTCTGTAGTTCAGTTAGTAGAGCATGGTCCTCTGTAGTTAGTAGAGCATGGTCCTCTGTAGTTCAGTTAGTAGAACATGGTCCTCTGTAGTTCAGTTAGTAGAACATGGTCCTCTGTAGTTCAGTTGGTAGAGCATGGTCCTCTGCAGTTAGTAGAGCATGGTCCTCTGTAGTTAGTAGAGCATGGTCCTCTGTAGTTCAGTTAGTAGAGCATGGTCCTCTGTAGTTAAGTTAGTAGAGCATGGTCCTCTGTAGTTCAGTTGGTAGAGCATGGTCCTCTGTAGTTCAGTTAGAAGAGCTTGGTCCTCTGTAGTTCAGTCAGTAGAGCATGGTCCTCTGTAGTTCAGTTAGTAGAGCATGGTCCTCTGTAGTTAGTAGAGCATGGTCCTCTGTAGTTCAGTTGGTAGAGCATGGTCCTCTGTAGTTAGTAGAGCATGGTCCTCTGTAGTTCAGTTAGTAGAGCATGGTCCTCTGTAGTTCAGTTAGTAGAGCATGGTCCTCTGTAGTTAGTAGAGCATGGTCCTCTGTAGTTCAGTTGGTAGAGCATGGTCCTCTGTAGTTCAGTTAGTAGAGCATGGTCCTCTGTAGTTCAGTTAGTAGAGCATGGTCCTCTGTAGTTCAGTTAGTAGAACATGGTCCTCTGTAGTTCAGTTAGTAGAGCATGGTCCTCTGTAGTTCAGTTAGTAGAGCATGGTCCTCTGTAGTTCAGTTGGTAGAGCATGGTCCTCTGTAGTTCAGTTGGTAGAGCATGGTCCTCTGTTGTTCAGTTGGTAGAGCACGGTCCTCTGTAGTTCAGTTGGTAGAGCACGGTCCTCTGTAGTTCAGTTGGTAGAGCACAGTCCTCTGTAGTTCAGTTAGTAGAACATGGACCTCTGTAGTTCAGTTGATAGAACATGGTCCTCTGTAGTTGGTAGAGCATGGTCCTCTGTAGTTCAGTTAGAAGAGCATGGTCCTCTGTAGTTCAGTTAGTAGAGCATGGTCCTCTGTAGTTAGTAGAGCATGGTCCTCTGTAGTTCAGTTAGTAGAACATGGTCCTCTGTAGTTCAGTTAGTAGAGCATGGTCCTCTGTAGTTCAGTTGGTAGAGCATGGTCCTCTGTAGTTCAGTTGGTAGAGCATGGTCCTCTGTTGTTCAGTTGGTAGAGCACGGTCCTCTGTAGTTCAGTTGGTAGAGCACGGTCCTCTGTAGTTCAGTTGGTAGAGCACAGTCCTCTGTAGTTCAGTTAGTAGAACATGGTCCTCTGTAGTTCAGTTGATAGAATATGGTCCTCTGTAGTTGGTAGAGCATGGTCCTCTGTAGTTCAGTTGGTAGAGCATGGTCCTCTGCAGTTCAGTTAGTAGAGCATGGTCCTCTGTAGTTCAGTTAGTAGAGCATGGTCCTCTGTAGTTCAGTTAGTAGAGCATGGTCCTCTGTAGTTCAGTTAGTAGAGCATGGTCCTCTGTAGTTCAGTTGGTAGAGCATGGTCCTCTGTAGTTGGTAGAACATGGTCCTCTGTAGTTCAGTTAGTAGAGCATGGTCCTCTGTAGTTCAGTTGGTAGAGCATGGTCCTCTGTAGTTCAGTTAGTAGAGCATGGTCCTCTGTAGTTCAGTTAGTAGAGCATGGTCCTCTGTTGTAAGTAGAACATGGTCCTCTGTAGTTCAGTTGGTAGAACATGGTCCTCTGTAGTTCAGTTAGTAGAACATGGCCCTCTGTAGTTAGTAGAGCATGGTCCTCTGTAGTTAGTAGAACATGGTCCTCTGTAGTTCAGTTGGTAGAGCATGGTCCTCTGTAGTTCAGTTGGTAGAACATGGTCCTCTGTAGTTCAGTTAGTAGAACATGGTCCTCTGTAGTTCAGTTAGTATAGCATGGTCCTCTGTAGTTCAGTTAGTAGAACATGGTCCTCTGTAGTTCAGTTAGTAGAACATGGTCCTCTGTAGTTGGTAGAACATGGTCCTCTGTAGTTAGTAGAGCATGGTCCTCTGTAGTTCAGTTAGTAGAGCATGGTCCTCTGTAGTTCAGTTAGTAGAACATGGTCCTCTGTAGTTCAGTTAGTAGAGCATGGTCCTCTGTAGTTCAGTTAGTAGAGCATGGTCCTCTGTAGTTAGTAGAGTATGGTCCTCTGTAGTTAGTAGAGCATGGTCCTCTGTAGTTAGTAGAGCATGGTCCTCTGTAGTTCAGTTAGTAGAGCATGGTCCTCTGTAGTTAGTAGAGCATGGTCCTCTGTAGTTCAGTTAGTAGAACATGGTCCTCTGTAGTTCAGTTAGTAGAGCATGGTCCTCTGTAATTCAGTTGGTAGAGCATGGTCCTCTGTAGTTAGTAGAGCATGGTCCTCTGTAGATCAGTTAGTAGAACATGGTCCTCTATAGTTGGTAGAACATGGTCCTCTGTAGTTCAGTTAGTAGAGCATGGTCCTCTGTAGTTCAGTTAGTAGAGCATGGTCCTCTGTTGTAAGTAGAACATGGTCCTCTGTAGTTCAGTTGGTAGAACATGGTCCTCTGTAGTTCAGTTAGTAGAACATGGCCCTCTGTAGTTAGTAGAGCATGGTCCTCTGTAGTTAGTAGAACATGGTCCTCTGTAGTTCAGTTGGTAGAGCATGGTCCTCTGTAGTTCAGTTGGTAGAACATGGTCCTCTGTAGTTCAGTTAGTAGAACATGGTCCTCTGTAGTTCAGTTAGTATAGCATGGTCCTCTGTAGTTCAGTTAGTAGAACATGGTCCTCTGTAGTTCAGTTAGTAGAACATGGTCCTCTGTAGTTGGTAGAACATGGTCCTCTGTAGTTAGTAGAGCATGGTCCTCTGTAGTTCAGTTAGTAGAGCATGGTCCTCTGTAGTTCAGTTAGTAGAACATGGTCCTCTGTAGTTCAGTTAGTAGAGCATGGTCCTCTGTAGTTCAGTTAGTAGAGCATGGTCCTCTGTAGTTAGTAGAGTATGGTCCTCTGTAGTTAGTAGAGCATGGTCCTCTGTAGTTAGTAGAGCATGGTCCTCTGTAGTTCAGTTAGTAGAGCATGGTCCTCTGTAGTTAGTAGAGCATGGTCCTCTGTAGTTCAGTTAGTAGAACATGGTCCTCTGTAGTTCAGTTAGTAGAGCATGGTCCTCTGTAATTCAGTTGGTAGAGCATGGTCCTCTGTAGTTAGTAGAGCATGGTCCTCTGTAGATCAGTTAGTAGAACATGGTCCTCTATAGTTGGTAGAACATGGTCCTCTGTAGTTCAGTTAGTAGAGCATGGTCCTCTGTAGTTCAGTTGGTAGAGCATGGTCCTCTGTAGTTCAGTTAGTAGAGCATGGTCCTCTGTAGTTCAGTTAGTAGAACACGGTCCTCTGTAGTTAGTAGAACATGGTCCTCTGTAGTTAGTAGAGCATGGTCCTATGTAGTTCAGTTGGTAGAGCATGGTCCTCTGTAGTTCAGTTAGTAGAACATGGTCCTCTGTAGTTCAGTTGGTAGAGCATGGTCCTCTGTAGTTGGTAGAACATGGTCCTCTGTAGTTCAGTTAGTAGAGCATGGTCCTCTGTAGTTCAGTTGGTAGAGCATGGTCCTCTGTAGTTCAGATAGTAGAGCATGGTCCTCTGTAGTTCAGTTAGTAGAGCATGGTCCTCTGTAGTAAGTAGAACATGGTCCTCTGTAGTTCAGTTGGTAGAACATGGTCCTCTGTAGTTCAGTTAGTAGAACATGGTCCTCTGTAGTTAGTAGAGCATGGTCCTCTGTAGTTCAGTTAGTAGAGCATGGTCCTCTGTAGTTAGTAGAGCATGGTCCTCTGTAGTTCAGTTAGTAGAACATGGTCCTCTATAGTTGGTAGAACATGGTCCTCTGTAGTTCAGTTAGTAGAGCATGGTCCTCTGTAGTTCAGTTAGTAGAGCATGGTCCTCTGTAATTCAGTTGGTAGAGCATGGTCCTCTGTAGTTCAGTTAGTAGAGCATGGTCCTCTGTAGTTAGTAGAGCATGGTCCTCTGTAGTTCAGTTAGTAGAACATGGTCCTCTATAGTTGGTAGAACATGGTCCTCTGTAGTTCAGTTAGTAGAGCATGGTCCTCTGTAGTTCAGTTTGTAGAGCATGGTCCTCTGTAGTTCAGTTAGTAGAGCATGGTCCTCTGTAGTTCAGTTAGTAGAACATGGTCCTATGTAGTTAGTAGAACATGGTCCTCTGTAGTTCAGTTGGTAGAACATGGTCCTCTGTAGTTAGTAGAGCATGGTCCTCTGTAGTTAGTAGAACATGGTCCTCTGTAGTTCAGTTGGTATAACATGGTCCTCTGTAGTTGGTAGAACATGGTCCTCTGTAGTTAGTAGAGCATGGTCCTCTGTAGTTCAGTTAGTAGAGCATGGTCCTCTGTAGTTCTGTTAGTAGAACATGGTCCTCTGTAGTTCAGTTAGTAGAGCATGGTCCTCTGTAGTTCAGTTAGTAGAACATGGTCCTCTATAGTTCAGTTAGTAGAACATGGTCCTCTGTAGTTGGTAGAGCATGGTCTTCTGAAGTTCAGTCAGTAGAACATGGTCCTCTGTAGTTGGTAGAGCATGGTCCTCTGTAGTTTAGTTAGAAGAACATGGTCCTCTGTAGTTCAGTTAGTAGAACATGGTCCTCTGTAGTTAGTAGAGCATGGTCCTCTGCAGTTAGTAGAACATGGTCCTCTGTAGTTCAGTTGGTAGAACATGGTCCTCTGTAGTTAGTAGAGCATTGTCCTCTGTAGTTAGTAGAGCATGGTCCTATGTAGTTCAGTTAGTAGAACATGGTCCTCTGTAGTTCAGTTGGTAGAACATGGTCCTCTGTAGTTCAGTTAGTAGAGCATGGTCCTCTGTAGTTAGTAGAGCATGGTCCTCTGTAGTTAGTAGAACATGGTCCTCTGTAGTTCAGTTGGTAGAGCATGGTCCTCTGTAGTTCAGTTGGTAGAACATGGTCCTCTGTAGTTGGTAGAACATGGTCCTCTGTAGTTAGTAGAGCATGATCCTCTGTAGTTCAGTTAGTAGAGCATGGTCCTCTGTAGTTCAGTTAGTAGAACATGGTCCTCTGTAGTTCAGTTAGTAGAGCATGGTCCTCTGTAGTTCAGTTAGTAGAACATGGTCCTCTATAGTTCAGTTAGTAGAACATGGTCCTCTGTAGTTGGTAGAGCATGGTCTTCTGAAGTTCAGTCAGTAGAACATGGTCCTCTGTAGTTGGTAGAGCATGGTCCTCTGTAGTTTAGTTAGAAGAACATGGTCCTCTGTAGTTCAGTTAGTAGAACATGGTCCTCTGTAGTTAGTAGAGCATGGTCCTCTGCAGTTAGTAGAACATGGTCCTCTGTAGTTCAGTTGGTAGAACATGGTCCTCTGTAGTTAGTAGAGCATTGTCCTCTGTAGTTAGTAGAGCATGGTCCTATGTAGTTCAGTTAGTAGAACATGGTCCTCTGTAGTTCAGTTGGTAGAACATGGTCCTCTGTAGTTCAGTTAGTAGAGCATGGTCCTCTGTAGTTCAGTTAGTAGAACATGGTCCTCTGTAGTTCAGTTAGTAGAGCATGGTCCTCTGTAGTTCAGTTAGTAGAGCATGGTCCTCTGTAGTTAAGTTAGTAGAACATGGTCCTCTGTAGTTCAGTTGGTAGAGCATGGTCCTCTGTAGTTCAGTTAGTAGAGCATGGTCCTCTGTAGTTAGTAGAGCATGGTCCTCTGTAGTTCAGTTAGTAGAACATGGTCCTCTGTAGTTGGTAGAACATGGTCCTCTGTAGTTAGTAGAGCATGATCCTCTGTAGTTCAGTTAGTAGAGCATGGTCCTCTGTAGTTCAGTTAGTAGAACATGGTCCTCTGTAGTTCAGTTAGTAGAGCATGGTCCTCTGTAGTTCAGTTAGTAGAACATGGTCCTCTATAGTTCAGTTAGTAGAACATGGTCCTCTGTAGTTGGTAGAGCATGGTCTTCTGAAGTTCAGTCAGTAGAACATGGTCCTCTGTAGTTGGTAGAGCATGGTCCTCTGTAGTTTAGTTAGAAGAACATGGTCCTCTGTAGTTCAGTTAGTAGAACATGGTCCTCTGTAGTTAGTAGAGCATGGTCCTCTGCAGTTAGTAGAACATGGTCCTCTGTAGTTCAGTTGGTAGAACATGGTCCTCTGTAGTTAGTAGAGCATTGTCCTCTGTAGTTAGTAGAGCATGGTCCTATGTAGTTCAGTTAGTAGAACATGGTCCTCTGTAGTTCCGTTGGTAGAACATGGTCCTCTGTAGTTCAGTTAGTAGAGCATGGTCCTCTGTAGTTCAGTTAGTAGAACATGGTCCTCTGTAGTTCAGTTAGTAGAGCATGGTCCTCTGTAGTTCAGTTAGTAGAGCATGGTCCTCTGTAGTTAAGTTAGTAGAACATGGTCCTCTGTAGTTCAGTTGGTAGAGCATGGTCCTCTGTAGTTCAGTTAGTAGAGCATGGTCCTCTGTAGTTAGTAGAGCATGGTCCTCTGTAGTTCAGTTAGTAGAACATGGTCCTCTGTAGTTGGTAGAACATGGTCCTCTGTAGTTCAATTAGTAGAGCATGGTCCTCTGTAGTTAGCAGAGCATGGTCCTCTGTAGTTCAGTTAGTAGAGCATGGTCCTCTGTAGTTCAGTTGGTAGAGCATGGTCCTCTGTAGTTCAGTTAGTAGAGCATGGTCCTCTGTAGTTCAGTTAGTAGAACATGGTCCTCTGTAGTTAGTAGAACATGGTCCTCTGTAGTTCAGTTAGTAGAACATGGTCCTCTGTAGTTCAGTTAGTAGAACATGGTCCTCTGTAGTTAGTAGAGCATGGTCCTCTGTAGTTAGTAGAACATGGTCCTCGCTAGTTCAGTTGGTAGAGCATGGTCCTCTGTAGTTGGTAGAGCATGGTCCTCTGTAGTTCAGTTAGTAGAGCATGGTCCTCTGTAGTTCAGTTAGTAGAGCATGGTCCTCTGTAGTTAGTAGAGCATGGTCCTCTGTAGTTAGTAGAATATGGTCCTCTGTAGTTCAGTTAGTAGAGCATGGTCCTCTGTAGTTCAGTCAGTAGAGCATGGTCCTCTGTAGTTCAGTTAGTAGAGCATGGTCCTCTATAGTTCAGTTAGTAGAACATGGTCCTCTGTAGTTGGTAGAGCATGGTCCTCTGTAGTTCAGTCAGTAGAACATGGTCCTCTGTAGATGGTAGAGCATGGTCCTCTGTAGTTCAGTTAGTAGAACATGGTCCTCTGTAGTTTAGTTAGTAGAACATGGTCCTCTGTAGTTAGTAGAGCATGGTCCTCTGTAGTTAGAAGAACATGGTCCTCTGTAGTTCAGTTGGTAGAACATGGTCCTCTGTAGTTCAGTTAGTAGAACATGGTCCTCTGTAGTTAGTAGAGCATGGTCCTCTGTAGTTAGTAGAACATGGTCCTCTGTAGTTAGTAGAGCATGGTCCTCTGTAGTTCAGTTAGTAGAGTATGGTCCTCTGTAGTTCAGTTAGTAGAGTATGGTCCTCTGTAGTTAGTAGAGCATGGTCCTCTGTAGTTCAGTTAGTAGAACATGGTCCTCTGTAGTTAGTAGAGCATGGTCCTCTGTAGTTCAGTTAGTAGAGCATGGTCCTCTGTAGTTCAGTTAGTAGAGTATGGTCCTCTGTAGTTCAGTTAGTAGAGTATGGTCCTCTGTAGTTAGTAGAGCATGGTCCTCTGTAGTTCAGTTAGTAGAACATGGTCCTCTGTAGTTGGTAGAGCATGGTCCTCTGTAGTTCAGTTAGTAGAGCATGGTCCTCTGTAGTTCAGTTAGTAGAACATGGTCCTCTGTAGTTGGTAGAGCATGGTCCTCTGTAGTTCAGTTGGTAGAGCATGGTCCTCTGTAGTTCAGTTAGTAGAACATGGTCCTCTGTAGTTAGTAGAACGTCCTCTGTAGTTGGTAGAGCATGGTCCTCTGTAGTTCAGTTAGTAGAACATGGTCCTCTGTAGTTCAGTTGGTAGAGCATGGTCCTCTGTAGTTCAGTTAGTAGAACATGGTCCTCTGTAGTTCAGTTAGTAGAACATGGTCCTCTGTAGTTCAGTTAGTAGAGCATGGTCCTCTGTAGTTCAGTTAGTAGAGCATGGTCCTCTGTAGTTAAGTTAATAGAGCATGGTCCTCTGTAGTTAGTAGAGCATGGTCCTCTGTAGTTCAGTAGTAGAACATGGTCCTCTGTAGTTCAGTTGGTAGAGCATGGTCCTCTGTAGTTGGTAGAGCATGGTCCTCTGTAGTTCAGTTAGTAGAGCATGGTCCTCTGTAGTTCAGTTGGTAGAGCATGGTCCTCTGTAGTTCAGTTAGTAGAGCATGGTCCTCTGTAATTCAGTTAGTAGAACATGGTCCTCTGTAGTTAGTAGAACATGGTCCTCTGTAGTTCAGTTAGTAGAACATGGTCCTCTGTAGTTAGTAGAGCATGGTCCTCTGTAGTTAGTAGAACATGGTCCTCTGTAGTTCAGTTAGTAGAGCATGGTCCTCTGTAGTTAGTAGAGCATGGTCCTCTGTAGTTAGTAGAACATGGTCCTCTGTAGTTCAGTTAGTAGAACATGGTCCTCTGTAGTTCAGTTGGTAGAGCATGGTCCTCTGTAGTTCAGTTGGTAGAGCATGGTCCTCTGTAGTTCAGTTAGTAGAGCATGGTCCTCTGTAGTTCAGTTGGTAGAACATGGTCCTTTGTAGTTCAGTTAGTAGAGCATGGTCCTCTGTAGTTCAGTTGGTAGAGCATGGTCCTCTGTAGTTCAGTTGGTAGAACATGGTCCTCTGTAGTTCAGTTAGTATAATATGGTCCTCTGTAGTTCAGTTAGTAGAGCATGGTCCTCTGTAGTTAGTAGAACATGGTCCTCTGTAGTTCAGTTAGTAGAGCATGGTCCTCTGTAGTTAAGTCAGTATAGCATGGTCCTCTGTAGTTCAGTTAGTAGAGCATGGTCCTCTGTAGTTCAGATGGTAGAGCATGGTCCTCTGTAGTTCAGTTAGTAGATTATGGTCCTCTGTAGTTCAGTTAGTAGAACATGGTCCTCTGTAGTTAGTAGAGCATGGTCCTCTGTAGTTGGTAGAGCATGGTCCTCTGTAGTTCAGTCAGTAGAGCATGGTCCTCTGTAGTTGGTAGAGCATGGTCCTCTGTAGTTCAGTTAGTAGAACATGGTCCTCTGTAGTTCAGTTAGTAGAACATGGTCCTCTGTAGTTAGTAGAGCATGGTCCTCTGTAGTTAGAAGAATATGGTCCTCTGTAGTTCAGTTGGTAGAACATGGTCCTCTGTAGTTCAGTTAGTAGAACATGGTCCTCTGTAGTTAGTAGAGCATGGTCCTCTGTAGTTAGTAGAACATGGTCCTCTGTAGTTAGTAGAGCATGGTCCTCTGTAGTTCAGTTAGTAGAGTATGGTCCTCTGTAGTTAGTAGAGCATGGTCCTCTGTAGTTCAGTTAGTAGAACATGGTCCTCTGTAGTTAGTAGAGCATGGTCCTCTGTAGTTAGTAGAGCATGGTCCTCTGTAGTTCAGTTAGTAGAGCATGGTCCTCTGTAGTTCAGTTAGTAGAGTATGGTCCTCTGTAGTTCAGTTGGTAGAGCATGGTCCTCTGTAGTTGGTAGAGCATGGTCCTCTGTAGTTCAGTTAGTAGAGCATGGTCCTCTGTAGTTCAGTTGGTATAGCATGGTCCTCTGTAGTTCAGTTAGTAGAGCATGGTCCTCTGTAATTCAGTTAGTAGAACATGGTCCTCTGTAGTTAGTAGAACATGGTCCTCTGTAGTTCAGTTAGTAGAACATGGTCCTCTGTAGTTCAGTTAGTAGAACATGGTCCTCTGTAGTTAGGCGAGCATGGTCTTCTGTAGTTAGTAGAACATGGTCCTCTGTAGTTCAGTTAGTAGAGCATGGTCCTCTGTAGTTAGTAGAGCATGGTCCTCTGTAGTTAGTAGAACATGGTCCTCTGTAGTTCAGTTAGTAGAACATGGTCCTCTGTAGTTCAGTTGGTAGAGCATGGTCCTCTGTAATTCAGTTGGTAGAGCATGGTCCTCTGTAGTTCAGTTAGTAGAGCATGGTCCTCTGTAGTTCAGTTGGTAGAACATGGTCCTTTGTAGTTCAGTTAGTAGAGCATGGTCCTCTGTAGTTCAGTTGGTAGAGCATGGTCCTCTGTAGTTCAGTTGTTAGAACATGGTCCTCTGTAGTTCAGTTAGTAGAACATGGTCCTCTGTAGTTAGTAGAACATGGTCCTCTGTGGTTCAGTTAGTAGAGCATGGTCCTCTGTAGTTAGTAGACCATGGTCCTCTGTAGTTAGTAGAGCATGGTCCTCTGTAGTTCAGTTAGTAGAGTATGGTCCTCTGTAGTTCAGTTAGTAGAGTATGGTCCTCTGTAGTTAGTAGATAATGGTCCTCTGTAGTTCAGTTAGTAGAACATGGTCCTCTGTAGTTAGTAGAGCATGGTCCTCTGTAGTTAGTAGAGCATGGTCCTCTGTAGTTCAGTTAGTAGAGCATGGTCCTCTGTAGTTCAGTTAGTAGAGCATGGTCCTCTGTAGTTCAGTTAGTAGAGTATGGTCCTCTGTAGTTAGTAGAGCATGGTCCTCTGTAGTTAGTAGAGCATGGTCCTCTGTAGTTAGTAGAGCATTGTCCTCTGTAGTTCAGTTAGTAGAGTATGGTCCTCTGTAGTTCAGTTAGTAGAGCATGGTCCTCTGTAGTTCAGTTGGTAGAACATGGTCCTTTGTAGTTCAGTTAGTAGAGCATGGTCCTCTGTAGTTCAGTTAGTAGAGCATGGTCCACTGTAGTTAGTAGAACATGGTCCTCTGTAGTTCAGTTAGTAGAGCATGGTCCTCTGTAGTTCAGTCAGTATAGCATGGTCCTCTGTAGTTCAGTTAGTAGAGCATGGTCCTCTGTAGTTCAGTTGGTAGAGCATGGTCCTCTGTAGTTCAGTTAGTAGAGCATGGTCCTCTGTAGTTAGTAGAGCATGGTCCTCTGTAGTTGGTAGAGCATGGTCCTCTGTAGTTCAGTCAGTAGAGCATGGTCCTCTGTAGTTGGTAGAGCATGGTCCTCTGTAGTTCAGTTAGTAGAACATGGTCCTCTGTAGTTCAGTTAGTAGAACATGGTCCTCTGTAGTTAGTAGAGCATGGTCCTCTGTAGTTAGAAGAACATGGTCCTCTGTAGTTCAGTTGGTAGAGCATGGTCCTCTGTAGTTAGTAGAGCATGGTCCTCTGTAGTTCAGTTAGTAGAGCATGGTCCTCTGTAGTTCAGTTAGTAGAGTATGGTCCTCTGTAGTTCAGTTGGTAGAGCATGGTCCTCTGTAGTTGGTAGAGCATGGTCCTCTGTAGTTCAGTTAGTAGAGCATGGTCCTCTGTAGTTCAGTTGGTAGAGCATGGTCCTCTGTAGTTCAGTTAGTAGAGCATGGTCCTCTGTAGTTCAGTTAGTAGAGCATGGTCCTCTGTAGTTAGTAGAGCATGGTCCTCTGTAGTTGGTAGAGCATGGTCCTCTGTAGTTCAGTCAGTAGAGCATGGTCCTCTGTAGTTGGTAGAGCATGGTCCTCTGTAGTTCAGTTAGTAGAACATGGTCCTCTGTAGTTCAGTTAGTAGAACATGGTCCTCTGTAGTTAGTAGAGCATGGTCCTCTGTAGTTAGAAGAACATGGTCCTCTGTAGTTCAGTTGGTAGAGCATGGTCCTCTGTAGTTAGTAGAGCATGGTCCTCTGTAGTTCAGTTAGTAGAGCATGGTCCTCTGTAGTTCAGTTAGTAGAGTATGGTCCTCTGTAGTTCAGTTGGTAGAGCTTGGTCCTCTGTAGTTGGTAGAGCATGGTCCTCTGTAGTTCAGTTAGTAGAGCATGGTCCTCTGTAGTTCAGTTGGTAGAGCATGGTCCTCTGTAGTTCAGTTAGTAGAGCATGGTCCTCTGTAATTCAGTTAGTAGAACATGGTCCTCTGTAGTTAGTAGAACATGGTCCTCTGTAGTTCAGTTAGTAGAACATGGTCCTCTGTAGTTCAGTTAGTAGAACATGGTCCTCTGTAGTTAGGCGAGCATGGTCTTCTGTAGTTAGTAGAACATGGTCCTCTGTAGTTCAGTTAGTAGAGCATGGTCCTCTGTAGTTAGTAGAGCATGGTCCTCTGTAGTTAGTAGAACATGGTCCTCTGTAGTTCAGTTAGTAGAACATGGTCCTCTGTAGTTCAGTTGGTAGAGCATGGTCCTCTGTAATTCAGTTGGTAGAGCATGGTCCTCTGTAGTTCAGTTAGTAGAGCATGGTCCTCTGTAGTTCAGTTGGTAGAACATGGTCCTTTGTAGTTCAGTTAGTAGAGCATGGTCCTCTGTAGTTCAGTTGGTAGAGCATGGTCCTCTGTAGTTCAGTTGGTAGAACATGGTCCTCTGTAGTTCAGTTGGTAGAACATGGTCCTCTGTAGTTAGTAGAACATGGTCCTCTGTGGTTCAGTTAGTAGAGCATGGTCCTCTGTAGTTAGTAGACCATGGTCCTCTGTAGTTAGTAGAGCATGGTCCTCTGTAGTTCAGTTAGTAGAGTATGGTCCTCTGTAGTTCAGTTAGTAGAGTATGGTCCTCTGTAGTTAGTAGATAATGGTCCTCTGTAGTTCAGTTAGTAGAACATGGTCCTCTGTAGTTAGTAGAGCATGGTCCTCTGTAGTTAGTAGAGCATGGTCCTCTGTAGTTCAGTTAGTAGAGCATGGTCCTCTGTAGTTCAGTTAGTAGAGCATGGTCCTCTGTAGTTCAGTTAGTAGAGTATGGTCCTCTGTAGTTAGTAGAGCATGGTCCTCTGTAGTTAGTAGAGCATGGTCCTCTGTAGTTAGTAGAGCATTGTCCTCTGTAGTTCAGTTAGTAGAGTATGGTCCTCTGTAGTTCAGTTAGTAGAGCATGGTCCTCTGTAGTTCAGTTGGTAGAACATGGTCCTTTGTAGTTCAGTTAGTAGAGCATGGTCCTCTGTAGTTCAGTTAGTAGAGCATGGTCCTCTGTAGTTAGTAGAACATGGTCCTCTGTAGTTCAGTTAGTAGAGCATGGTCCTCTGTAGTTCAGTCAGTATAGCATGGTCCTCTGTAGTTCAGTTAGTAGAGCATGGTCCTCTGTAGTTCAGTTGGTAGAGCATGGTCCTCTGTAGTTCAGTTAGTAGAGCATGGTCCTCTGTAGTTAGTAGAGCATGGTCCTCTGTAGTTGGTAGAGCATGGTCCTCTGTAGTTCAGTCAGTAGAGCATGGTCCTCTGTAGTTGGTAGAGCATGGTCCTCTGTAGTTCAGTTAGTAGAACATGGTCCTCTGTAGTTCAGTTAGTAGAACATGGTCCTCTGTAGTTAGTAGAGCATGGTCCTCTGTAGTTAGAAGAACATGGTCCTCTGTAGTTCAGTTGGTAGAACATGGTCCTCTGTAGTTCAGTTGGTAGAGCATGGTCCTCTGTAGTTCAGTTGGTAGAACATGGTCCTCTGTAGTTCAGTTAGTAGAGCATGGTCCTCTGTAGTTCAGTTGGTAGAACATGGTCCTTTGTAGTTCAGTTAGTAGAGCATGGTCCTCTGTAGTTCAGTTGGTAGAGCATGGTCCTCTGTAGTTCAGTTGGTAGAACATGGTCCTCTGTAGTTCAGTTAGTAGAACATGGTCCTCTGTAGTTAGTAGAACATGGTCCTCTGTGGTTCAGTTAGTAGAGCATGGTCCTCTGTAGTTAGTAGACCATGGTCCTCTGTAGTTAGTAGAGCATGGTCCTCTGTAGTTCAGTTAGTAGAGTATGGTCCTCTGTAGTTCAGTTAGTAGAGTATGGTCCTCTGTAGTTAGTAGATAATGGTCCTCTGTAGTTCAGTTAGTAGAACATGGTCCTCTGTAGTTAGTAGAGCATGGTCCTCTGTAGTTAGTAGAGCATGGTCCTCTGTAGTTCAGTTAGTAGAGCATGGTCCTCTGTAGTTCAGTTAGTAGAGCATGGTCCTCTGTAGTTCAGTTAGTAGAGTATGGTCCTCTGTAGTTAGTAGAGCATGGTCCTCTGTAGTTAGTAGAGCATGGTCCTCTGTAGTTAGTAGAGCATTGTCCTCTGTAGTTCAGTTAGTAGAGTATGGTCCTCTGTAGTTCAGTTAGTAGAGCATGGTCCTCTGTAGTTCAGTTGGTAGAACATGGTCCTTTGTAGTTCAGTTAGTAGAGCATGGTCCTCTGTAGTTCAGTTAGTAGAGCATGGTCCTCTGTAGTTAGTAGAACATGGTCCTCTGTAGTTCAGTTAGTAGAGCATGGTCCTCTGTAGTTCAGTCAGTATAGCATGGTCCTCTGTAGTTCAGTTAGTAGAGCATGGTCCTCTGTAGTTCAGTTGGTAGAGCATGGTCCTCTGTAGTTCAGTTAGTAGAGCATGGTCCTCTGTAGTTAGTAGAGCATGGTCCTCTGTAGTTGGTAGAGCATGGTCCTCTGTAGTTCAGTCAGTAGAGCATGGTCCTCTGTAGTTGGTAGAGCATGGTCCTCTGTAGTTCAGTTAGTAGAACATGGTCCTCTGTAGTTCAGTTAGTAGAACATGGTCCTCTGTAGTTAGTAGAGCATGGTCCTCTGTAGTTAGAAGAACATGGTCCTCTGTAGTTCAGTTGGTAGAACATGGTCCTCTGTAGTTCAGTTAGTAGAACATGGTCCTCTGTAGTTAGTAGAGCATGGTCCTCTGTAGTTAGTAGAACATGGTCCTCTGTAGTTAGTAGAGCATGGTCCTCTGTAGTTCAGTTAGTAGAGTATGGTCCTCTGTAGTTCAGTTAGTAGAGTATGGTCCTCTGTAATTAGTAGAGCATTGTCCTCTGTAGTTCAGTCAGTAGAACATCGTCCTCTGTAGTTAGTAGAGCATGGTCCTCTGTAGTTAGTAGAGCATGGTCCTCTGTATTTCAGTTAGTAGAGTATGGTCCTCTGTAGTTAGTAGAGCATGGTCCTCTGTAGTTCAGTTAGTAGAACATGGTCCTCTGTAGTTGGTAGAGCATGGTCCTCTGTAGTTCAGTTAGTAGAGCATGGTCCTTTGTAGTTCAGTTAGTAGAACATGGTCCTCTGTAGTTGGTAGAGCATGGTCCTCTGTAGTTCAGTTGGTAGAGCATGGTCCTCTGTAGTTCAGTTAGTAGAACATGGTCCTCTGTAGTTAGTAGAACATTGTCCTCTGTAGTTGGTAGAGCATGGTCCTCTGTAGTTCAGTTAGTAGAACATGGTCCTCTGTAGTTCAGTTGGTAGAGCATGGTCCTCTGTAGTTCAGTTAGTAGAACATGGTCCTCTGTAGTTCAGTTAGTAGAACATGGTCCTCTGTAGTTCAGTTAGTAGAGCATGGTCCTCTGTAGTTCAGTTGGTAGAGCATGGTCCTCTGTAGTTAAGTTAATAGAGCATGGTCCTCTGTAGTTAGTAGAGCATGGTCCTCTGTAGTTCAGTTAGTAGAACATGGTCCTCTGTAGTTCAGTTGGTAGAGCATGGTCCTCTGTAGTTGGTAGAGCATGGTCCTCTGTAGTTCAGTTAGTAGAGCATGGTCCTCTGTAGTTCAGTTGGTAGAGCATGGTCCTCTGTAGTTCAGTTAGTAGAGCATGGTCCTCTGTAATTCAGTTAGTAGAACATGGTCCTCTGTAGTTAGTAGAACATGGTCCTCTGTAGTTCAGTTAGTAGAACATGGTCCTCTGTAGTTCAGTTAGTAGAACATGGTCCTCTGTAGTTAGTAGAGCATGGTCCTCTGTAGTTAGTAGAACATGGTCCTCTGTAGTTCAGTTAGTAGAGCATGGTCCTCTGTAGTTAGTAGAGCATGGTCCTCTGTAGTTAGTAGAACATGGTCATCTGTAGTTCAGTTAGTAGAACATGGTCCTCTGTAGTTCAGTTGGTAGAGCATGGTCCTCTGTAGTTCAGTTGGTAGAGCATGGTCCTCTGTAGTTCAGTTAGTAGAGCATGGTCCTCTGTAGTTCAGTTGGTAGAACATGGTCCTTTGTAGTTCAGTTAGTAGAGCATGGTCCTCTGTAGTTCAGTTGGTAGAGCATAGTCCTCTGTAGTTCAGTTGGTAGAACATGGTCCTCTGTAGTTCAGTTAGTAGAACATGGTCCTCTGTAGTTCAGTTAGTAGAGCATGGTCCTCTGTAGTTAGTAGAACATGGTCCTCTGTAGTTAGTAGAGCATGGTCCTCTGTAGTTCAGTTAGTAGAGTATGGTCCTCTGTAGTTCAGTTAGTAGAGTATGGTCCTCTGTAGTTAGTAGAGCATGGTCCTCTGTAGTTCAGTTAGTAGAACATGGTCCTCTGTAGTTAGTAGAGCATGGTCCTCTGTAGTTAGTAGAGTATGGTCCTCTGTAGTTAGTAGAGCATGGTCCTCTGTAGTTCAGTTAGTAGAACATGGTCCTCTGTAGTTAGTAGAGCATGGTCCTCTGTAGTTCAGTTAGTAGAACATGGTCCTCTGTAGTTGGTAGAGCATGGTCCTATGTAGTTCAGTTGGTAGAGCATGGTCCTCTGTAGTTCAGTTAGTAGAACATGGTCCTCTGTAGTTAGTAGAACATTGTCCTCTGTAGTTGGTAGAGCATGGTCCTCTGTAGTTCAGTTAGTAGAACATGGTCCTCTGTAGTTCAGTTGGTAGAGCATGGTCCTCTGTAGTTCAGTTAGTAGAACATGGTCCTCTGTAGTTCAGTTAGTAGAACATGGTCCTCTGTAGTTCAGTTAGTAGAGCATGGTCCTCTGTAGTTCAGTTAGTAGAATATGGTCCTCTGTAGTTAAGTTAATAGAGCATGGTCCTCTGTAGTTAGTAGAGCATGGTCCTCTGTAGTTCAGTTAGTAGAACATGGTCCTCTGTAGTTCAGTTGGTAGAGCATGGTCCTCTGTAGTTCAGTTAGTAGAGCATGGTCCTCTGTAGTTCAGTTGGTAGAGCATGGTCCTTTGAAGTTCAGTTAGTAGAGCATGGTCCTCTGTAATTCAGTTAGTAGAACATGGTCCTCTGTAGTTAGTAGAACATGGTCCTCTGTAGTTCAGTTAGTAGAACATGGTCCTCTGTAGTTCAGTTAGTAGAACATGGTCCTCTGTAGTTAGTAGAGCATGGTCCTCTGTAGTTAGTAGAACATGGTCCTCTGTAGTTCAGTTAGTAGAGCATGGTCCTCTGTAGTTAGTAGAGCATGGTCCTCTGTAGTTAGTAGAACATGGTCCTCTGTAGTTCAGTTAGTAGAACATGGTCCTCTGTAGTTCAGTTGGTAGAGCATGGTCCTCTGTAGTTCAGTTGGTAGAGCATGGTCCTCTGTAGTTCAGTTAGTAGAGCATGGTCCTCTGTAGTTCAGTTGGTAGAACATGGTCCTTTGTAGTTCAGTTAGTAGAGCATGGTCCTCTGTAGTTCAGTTGGTAGAGCATGGTCCTCTGTAGTTCAGTTGGTAGAACATGGTCCTCTGTAGTTCAGTTAGTAGAACATGGTCCTCTGTAGTTCAGTTAGTAGAGCATGGTCCTCTGTAGTTAGTAGAACATGGTCCTCTGTAGTTCAGTTAGTAGAGCATGGTCCTCTGTAGTTCAGTTAGTAGAGCATGGTCCTCTGTAGTTCAGTTGGTAGAGCATGGTCCTCTGTAGTTCAGTTAGTAGAGCATGGTCCTCTGTAGTTCAGTTAGTAGAACATGGTCCTCTGTAGTTAGTAGAGCATGGTCCTCTGTAGTTGGTAGAGCATGGTCCTCTGTAGTTCAGTCAGTAGAGCATGGTCCTCTGTAGTTCAGTTAGTAGAGCATGGTCCTCTGTAGTTCAGTCAGTAGAGCATGGTCCTCTGTAGTTAGTAGAATATGGTCCTCTGTAGTTCAGTTGGTAGAGCATGGTCCGCTGTAGTTCAGTTAGTAGAACATAGTCCTCTGTAGTTAGTAGAGCATGGTCCTCTGTAGTTGGTAGAGCATGGTCCTCTGTAGTTCAGTTAGTAGAACATGGTCCTCTGTAGTTCAGTTAGTAGAACATGGTCCTCTGTAGTTCCGTTGGTAGAGCATGGTCCTCTGTAGTTCAGTTAGTAGAACATGGTCCTCTGTAGTTCAGTTGGTAGAGCATGGTCCTCTGTAGTTCAGTTGGTAGAGCATGGTCCTCTGTAGTTCAGTTAGTAGAACATGGTCCTCTGTAGTTCAGTTAGTAGAACATGGTCCTCTGTAGTTCAGTTAGTAGAACATGGTCCTCTGTAGTTCAGTTAGTAGAACATGGTCCTCTGTAGTTCAGTTAGTAGAGCATGGTCCTCTGTAGTTCCGTTGGTAGAGCATGGTCCTCTGTAGTTCAGTTAGTAGAACATGGTCCTCTGTAGTTCAGTTAGTAGAGCATGGTCCTCTGTAGTTCCGTTGGTAGAGCATGGTCCTCTGTAGTTCAGTTAGTAGAACATGGTCCTCTGTAGTTCAGTTAGTAGAACATGGTCCTCTGTAGTTCAGTTGGTAGAGCATGTTCCTCTGTAGTTCAGTTAGTAGAGCATGGTCCTCTGTAGTTCAGTTGGTAGAGCATGGTCCTTTGAAGTTCAGTTAGCAGAGCATGGTCCTCTGTAATTCAGTTAGTAGAACATGGTCCTCTGTAGTTAGTAGAACATGGTCCTCTGTAGTTCAGTTAGTAGAACATGGTCCTCTGTAGTTCAGTTAGTAGAACATGGTCCTCTGTAGTTAGTAGAGCATGGTCCTCTGTAGTTAGTAGAACATGGTCCTCTGTAGTTCAGTTAGTAGATCATGGTCCTCTGTAGTTAGTAGAGCATGGTCCTCTGTAGTTAGTAGAACATGGTCCTCTGTAGTTCAGTTAGTAGAACATGGTCCTCTGTAGTTCAGTTGGTAGAGCATGGTCCTCTGTAGTTCAGTTGGTAGAGCATGGTCCTCTGTAGTTCAGTTAGTAGAGCATGGTCCTCTGTAGTTCAGTTGGTAGAACATGGTCCTTTGTAGTTCAGTTAGTAGAGCATGGTCCTCTGTAGTTCAGTTGGTAGAGCATGGTCCTCTGTAGTTCAGTTGGTAGAACATGGTCCTCTGTAGTTCAGTTAGTAGAACATGGTCCTCTGTAGTTCAGTTAGTAGAGCATGGTCCTCTGTAGTTAGTAGAACATGGTCCTCTGTAGTTCAGTTAGTAGAGCATGGTCCTCTGTAGTTCAGTTGGTAGAGCATGGTCCTCTGTAGTTCAGTTAGTAGAGCATGGTCCTCTGTAGTTCAGTTAGTAGAACATGGTCCTCTGTAGTTAGTAGAGCATGGTCCTCTGTAGTTGGTAGAGCATGGTCCTCTGTAGTTCAGTCAGTAGAGCATGGTCCTCTGTAGTTCAGTTAGTAGAGCATGGTCCTCTGTAGTTCAGTCAGTAGAGCATGGTCCTCTGTAGATAGTAGAATATGGTCCTCTGTAGTTCAGTTGGTAGAGCATGGTCCGCTGTAGTTCAGTTAGTAGAACATAGTCCTCTGTAGTTAGTAGAGCATGGTCCTCTGTAGTTGGTAGAGCATTGTCCTCTGTAGTTCAGTTAGTAGAACATGGTCCTCTGTAGTTCAGTTAGTAGAACATGGTCCTCTGTAGTTCCGTTGGTAGAGCATGGTCCTCTGTAGTTCAGTTAGTAGAACATGGTCCTCTGTAGTTCAGTTAGTAGAACATGGTCCTCTGTAGTTCAGTTGGTAGAGCATGGTCCTCTGTAGTTCAGTTAGTAGAACATGGTCCTCTGTAGTTCAGTTAGTAGAACATGGTCCTCTGTAGTTCAGTTAGTAGAACATGGTCCTCTGTAGTTCAGTTAGTAGAACATGGTCCTCTGTAGTTCAGTTAGTAGAACATGGTCCTCTGTAGTTCAGTTAGTAGAACATGGTCCTCTGTAGTTCAGTTAGTAGAACATGGTCCTCTGTAGTTCAGTTAGTAGAACATGGTCCTCTGTTGTATTATTATTATTAGCGATGAAGTCTATGTCAGAGGTATTCAACTCTTAGCCTATGAGTTCTGGAGCCTGCTGGTTTTCTGTTCTACCTGATAATTAATTGCACCCACCTGGTGTCCCAGGTCTAAATCAGTCCCTGATTAGAGGGGAATCACCCACCTGGTGTCCCAGGTCTAAACCAGTCCCTGATTAGAGGGGAATCACCCACCTGGTGTCCCAGGTCTAGATCAGTCCCTGATTAGAGGGGAATCACCCACCTGGTGTCCCAGGTCTAAATCAGTCCCTGATTAGAGGGGAATCACCCACCTGGTGTCCCAGGTCTAGATCAGTCCCTGATTAGAGGGGAATCACCCACCTGGTGTCCCAGGTCTAAATCAGTCCCTGGTTAGAGGGGAATCACCCACCTGGTGTCCCAGGTCTAAATCAGTCCCTGATTAGAGGGGAATCACCCACCTGGTGTCCCAGGTCTAAATCAGTCCCTGGTTAGAGGGGAATCACCCACCTGGTGTCCCAGGTCTAAATCAGTCCCTGATTAGAGGGGAATCACCCCCCTGGTGTCCCAGGTCTAAATCAGTCCCTGATTAGAGGGGAATCACCCCCCTGGTGTCCCAGGTCTAGATCAGTCCCTGATTAGAGGGGAACAGTGAAAACATGCAGTGGAACTGGCTGTGAGGTCCAGAGTTGAGTTTGAGGGGTCTATGGAGTCACATGAGTTAATGCAACAATGATAAACGTCATGGAGGGGATGATGGAATCAGTTGAAGTTGGTGGGGTCATTGATAGCACAATTGTCTGAATGGTTGAACTGAAGAATATGTCTGTACTGTATGAGAACAGACATGACTGATACATCTCTAATGTTCTATCACTCTCTCTAAGTGTTGCGTTGTAACTCTCTCTGGGCAGGTGTGTCTCGTCACAATACAGAAACTAACCTCTCACTGCTGTGGAATTCCTCTCCTCTGTTTAAAACAGCACAGGAGACAGAAAGAAGCTGCTGCTTTGTGGATACAAACATTAACATTATTACAGCAAAAACACGACTTCCTTATCCAGAGTGCTATTTTTGGACATGTTCCTTTAAGGGGATTTCAGGAGAGGAAAAATATACTTTTGAAAATGATTTGCCAGAAAGACTGCAGAATCTTGGCAGGGCCAAGTCAGCTGAGACTGGATACTAACAAAGTGAGGATATGCTGACAAGACATAAATAACACACAGCCTTCCAGAATACCCACCTGGCAACTACACTTTATTTTTAGGACTTCTGGAGAGATGCCTGGGTCTCATATCGCAGTAGGCTAGATAATATAATATATAATTATATATAGAAACATCTCAAGGATGATCAATGGAAACAGGATGTACCTGAGCACAATTTTGAGTCTCATAGCAAAGGGTCTGAATACTTTTGTAAATAAGGTATTTCTGTTTTCGCTTTGTCATTATGGGGTATTGTGTGTAGATTGCTGAGGAACTTTTTGTATTTAATCCATTTTAGAATAAGGCTGTAACGTAACAAAATGTGGAAAAAGTCAAGGGGTCTGAATACTTTCCGAAGGCACTGTATATTATTACATATTATATTATCTAGCCTACTGTATATAAATGGGGATCCATAATAAATACAAAAACAAATCGGGGGAGAAGGACCTTAGTCAGGGAGGTGACCAAGAACCCGACGGTCACTCTGACAGAGCTCCAGAGTTCCTCTGTGGAGATGGGAGAACCTTCCAGAAGGACAACCATCTCTGCAGCACTCCACCAATCAGGCCTTTATGGTAGAGTGGCCAGACGGAAGCCACTCCTCAGTAAAAGGCACATGACAGCCCGCTTGGAGTTTGCCAAAAGGCACCTAAAGACTCTCAGACCATGAGAAACAAGATTCTCTGGTCTGATGAAACCAAGATTAAACTATTTGGCCTGAATGCCGTCACGTCTAGAGGAAACCTGGCACCATCCCTACGGTGAAGCATGGTGGTAGCAGCATCATGCTGTTGGGATGTTTTTCAGCAGCAGGGACTGGGAGACTGGTCAGGATCGAGGGAAAGATGAATGGAGCAAAGTACAGAGAGATCCTTGATGAAAACCTGCTCCAGAGCGCTCAGGACCTCACTGGGGCGAAGGTTCACCTTCCAACAGGACAACGACCCTAAGCAAACAGCCAAGACAATGCATGAGTGGCTTCAGGACAAGTCTCTGAATGTCCTTGAGTGGCCCAGCCAGAGCCCGGACTTGAACCCGATCGAACATCTCTGGAGAGACCTGAAAATAGCTGTTCACTAACGCTCCCTAGCCAACCTGACATTGCTTGAGAGCATCTGCAGAGAAGAATGGGAGAAACTCCCCAAATACAGGTATGCCAAGCTTGTAGCGTCATACCCAAGAAGACTCAATGCTGTAATTGCTGCCAAAGGTTTGAATACTTATGTAAATGTGATATTTCAGTTTTTTATTTTTTATAAATTAAAATCCATTTTAGAATAAGGCTGTAACGTAACAAAGTGTGGAAAAAGTCAAGGGGTCTGAATACTTTCCCAAGGCACTGTATATGCAGTAGGTATATGCAGATGTGGCTGGCAGCTAACCCTAACCCTAACCCTAACCCTAACCCTAGCCCTAACCCTAACCCTAACCCTAACCCCAACCCTAACCCTAACCCTAACCCTCATCTCAGCTTGGGCCTTTGTCAGCTCTTCATGATTTAAAGGCTGAAGAAATCCCCTTCATTCACCCTGAGCCACTTCAACCACTTCAACCACTTCAACCACTTCAGAGGCATTAGATAAACTCTCCCTACTCCTATCAAAGCTCCCGGACCCTAACTAACTGTAACCCTGAACCCTATCCCTGAACCCTATCCCTGGACCCTATCCCTGAACCCTATCCCTGAACCCTATCCCTGAACCCTATCCCTGGACCCTATCCCTGAACCCTATCCCTGGACCCTATCCCTGAACGCTCCCATGCATCATATACAGTACTGTCATTACATGGATGGATCATATACAGTACTGTCATTACAGGGATGGATCATATACAGTACTGTCATTACAGGGATGGGATCATATACAGTACTGTCATTACAGGGATGGATCATATACAGTACTGTCATTACAGGGATGGATCATATACAGTACTGTCATTACAGGGATGGATCATATACCAGTACTGTCATTACAGGGATGGATCATATACAGTACTGTCATTACAGGGATGGATCATATACAGTACTGTCATACAGGGATGATCATATACAGTACTGTCATTACAGGGATGGATCATATACAGTACTGTCATTACAGGGATGGATCATATACAGTACTGTCATTACAGGGATGGATCATATACAGTACTGTCATTACAGGGATGGATCATATACAGTACTGTCATTACAGGGATGGATCATATACAGTACTGTCATTACAGGGATGGATCATATACAGTACTGTCATTACAGGGATGGATCATATACAGTACTGTCATTACAGGGATGGATCATATACAGTACTGTCATTACAGGGATGGATCATATACAGTACTGTCATTACAGGGATGGATCATATACAGTACTGTCATTACATGGATGGATCATATACAGTACTGTCATTACAGGGATGGCTCATATACAGTACTGTCATTACAGGAATGGATCATATACAGTACTGTCATTACAGGGATGGATCATATACAGTACTGTCATTACAGGGATGGATCATATACAGTACTGTCATTACAGGGATGGATCATATACAGTACTGTCATTACATGGATGGATCATATACAGTACTGTCATTACAGGGATGGATCATATACAGTACTGTCATTACAGGGATGGATCATATACAGTACTGTCATTACAGGGATGGATCATATACAGTACTGTCATTACAGGGATGGATCATATACAGTACTGTCATTACAGGGATGGACTCATCTGCAGAGCCGGATTACGGAACGGGAACACAGGGCACGTGTCCCGGGGCCCCCGACCTCCAGCCCCCCCCATGATAGCAAAATGTGAACAAAAGCATGAGATGAACTATAAAACATATAAGACATGGAAGAATGCGTACACTGGCAGGAAATGAGCTTTATAACAGCAAAATAAATAGCTGCCCAATGCAAAATGTGTAGAATTGCGGGAAATTAGCTTTAAAACCAGTTTGGGGTCGCATGAGTTTCGAGGTAGGGGTGTCAACGATGTAGTGATGGTGTGGTGGGGAATCAGGCGCAGAAGCAGAGGTACAGTCCAACAAGACTTTACTATGCAAAATAATCCACAAACGGCAGGAGGCCAAACAGACGCGCACAGGCGTCAACACACGATCGCACGAAAACACAGTGCGCAAAACTCTCCTCAACAGAGGAGGACACTACTAATACTGGCGTACTGGAAAATAACACAGCTACGCAACCATCTGACAAGCGACAATTACACACAACACTATACACACAAACAGGGAACTAAATAGGGTGCATAATGATACCTAACACAAAACAGGTGTGGCTAACAGACAAAACTAATCAAACAGGAAACACAGAACATAGAACGGTGGCAGCTAGAATTCCGGAGACGACGAACGCCGAAGCCTGCCCGAACAAGGGAGAGAGGCCGCCTCGGCCGAAACCGTGACAGTACCCCCCCCTTGACGCGCGGCTCCAGACGCGCGCCGACTCCGGCCTTGGGGACGACCCGGAGGCCGCGGCGCAGGGCGCGTCGGATACCCCCGATGGAATTCCGTCAGGAGCGACGGGTCCAAAATGTCTCTCCTCGGCACCCAGCACCGCTCCTCCGGACCGTACCCCTCCCACTCCACTAGATACTGAAGACCCCCCCTCCGACGTCTAGAATCCAAGATGGATCTTACAGTGTACGCCGGTGCCCCCTCGATGTCCAACGGGGGCGGGGGAGTCTCCAAGATCTCATGTTCTTGAAGTGGGCCCGCTACCACCGGCCTGAGAAGGGACACATGGAACGAGGGGTTAATACACTTATACTCCACTGGTAACTGTAATCTATAACAAACCTCGTTCAACCTTCTCAGGACTTTAAATGGCCCTACAAACCGCCGACCCAGTTTCCGACAGGGCAGGCGGAGGGGCAGGTTTCTGGCAGAGAGCCAGACTCGATCTCCAGGTGCGTACACAGGCCCCTCACTGCGGTGTAGGTCGGCGCTCGTCTTCTGTCGACGTATGGCACGCTGCAGATGGACGTGTGCAGCGTTCCACGTCTCCTCCGAGCGCCGCACCCACTCATCCACAGCGGGGGCCTCGATCTGGCTCTCATGCCATGGTGCCAGAACCGGCTGGTACCCTAAAACACACTGAAAAGGGGTTAGTTGGGTGGAGGAGTGGCGGAGAGAGTTCTGTGCCATCTCGGCCCAGGGCACATATCTCGCCCACTCCTCCGGCCGGTCCCGGCAGTATGTTCTGAGAAACCTGCCCACATCCTGGTTTACGCGTTCCACCTGCCCATTACTCTCCGGGTGGTAACCCGAGGTGAGACTCACCGAGACCCCCAACCGCTCCATAAAAGCTCTCCAGACTCTGGAGGTGAATTGGGGACCCCGGTCAGCCACAATGTCCTCGGGCACCCCGTAGTGCCGGAACACATGAGTGAATAGTGCTTCGGCGGTCTGTAGGGCAGTAGGAAGACCCGGCATGGGGAGCAAACGACAGGCCTTAGAGAACCGGTCCACAACGACCAGGAGTGTAGTATTCCCTTGAGAGAGGGGAAGGTCAGTTATAAAATCCACCGAGAGGTGGGACCATGGTCGTTGTGGAACGGGCAGGGGCAGTAACTTACCCCTAGGCAGATGTCTAGGCGCCTTACACTGGGCGCACACCGAGCAGGAGGAAACATAAACCCTCACATCCCTGGCCAACGTGGGCCACCAATATTTGGCACTAAGACAGTGCACTGTCCGGCCGATACCCGGATGTCCAGAGGAGGGTGACGTGTGAGCCCAATAGATCAATCGATCCCGACACTCGAGCGGAACATACTTCCGACCCTCCGGGCATTGTGGTGGACTAGGGTCGGTGCGTAATGCCCGCTCGAGCTCAGAATCGAGCTCCCACACCACCGGTGCCACTAGACACGACTCCGGCAGTATGGGAGTGGGCTCCACGGACCTCTCCTCCCCGTCATACCGCCGAGACAGTGCATCTGCCCTACCGTTTTGTGACCCAGGGATGTAGGTGATCTTAAAAGAGAAACGGGTCAAAAACATACTCCATCTAGCCTGTCGAGGGTTCAGCCTCCTCGCTGCCCGGATGTACTCCAGGTTACGGTGGTCCGTCAAAATGAGGAAAGGGTGTTGAGCCCCCTCAAGCCAGTGCCTCCACACCTTAAGGGCCTGTACCACAGCTAACAGCTCCCTGTCCCCTACGTCATAATTTCGCTCCGCCGGGCTGAGCTTCTTGGAATAGAAGGCACAGGGGCGGAGTTTAGGTGGCGCGCCTGACCGTTGTGAAAGCACGGCGCCAATACCGGCTTCAGACGCGTCCACCTCTACCTGAAATGGTAAAGAGGGATCCGGATGCGCCAGCACCGGAGCCGAGGTGAACAGGTCCTTCAGCTTCTCAAACGCCCTGTCCGCCTCGACTGACCACTGCAGACGCACCGGGCCCCCCTTTAAGAGAGACGTGATGGGAGCTGCCACTTGCCCAAAACCCCGGATAAACCTCCGGTAGTAATTCGCAAACCCCAAAAACTGCTGCACCTCTTTCACAGTGGTTGGTGTTTGCCAATTACGCACGGCTGACACTCGGTCTACCTCCATCTTCACCCCTGACGCAGACAACTGATACCCCAAAAAGGAAATCGACTCCTGGAAAAACAGACACTTCTCTGCCTTCACATACAGGTCGTGCTCCACCAGCCTCCACAACACCCTGCGCACCAGGGCCACATGCTCGACACGGGTAGGTGAGTACACGAGAATGTCATCTATGTACACCACGACTCCCTGTCCCTGCATGTCCCTGAAGATCTCATCCACGAATGATTGGAAAACTGACGGAGCATTCATCAACCCGTATGGCATGACTAGATACTCGTAATGGCCCGAGGTGGTACTAAAGGCTGTTTTCCATTCATCATCCTTCCTGATGCGCACCAAGTTGTACGCGCTCCTGAGATCTAATTTCGTGAAGAAACGCGCCCCATGCAACGACTCAGTCATGGTCGCAATCAGCGGGAGTGGATAACTATACTTCACCGTAATCTGATTGAGACCACGGTAATCGATGCACGGACGCAAACCCCCATCCTTCTTCTTCACGAAAAAGAAACTCGAGGACGCGGGGGAAGTGGACGGCCGTATGTATCCTTGTCTCAGTGATTCGTCTATGTAAACCTCCATAGCTTTCTTCTCCTCCTGAGACAGAGGATACACATGACTCCGTGGGAGCGCAGCTCCTGCCTGAAGGTCTATCGCACAATCCCCCTGCCTATGGGGTGGCAACCGCGTCGCCCTCGCCTTACTAAACGCGATAGCCAAATCCCCATACTCAGGTGGAATGTGCAATGCGGGCACCTGGTTTGGACTCTCCACCGAGGTAGCCCCTATGGAAACGCCCAAACATCTACCCACACACTGAGCAGACCACTCCATCAGAGCCCTCTCCTGCCACGAAATAACGGGGTTATGGGTACTTAACCAGGGCATGCCCAGCACCACCGGATACGCAGGAGAGTCAATCAGAAACAGTTGAATGATCTCCTGATGACTCCCCTGCGCACACATCCTAAGTGGCGCCGTGACCTCCCTGATTAAGCCCGTACCCAACGGACGACTATCTAGGGCGTGAACGGGAAAAGGAACATCAACAGGGAGAAGGGGAAACCCTAACTCTAAACAAAACTTCTTATCAATGAAATTCCCAGCCGCGCCTGAATCTACCAGCGCCTTATACTGGGAATGAGGTGCCACCTGCGGGAAACGCACAGGCATACAAAAATGGGCAACAGTGAGCTCTGGGTGAGTGGGGCGCCTACTCACCTGGAGGGAATCCCCAGTGCGGGACCTGTCGTCATCTCCCCGAGGAGGCCATCCCCAGCACCTAGCCGCGGTGTGTCCTCCCCGACCACAGTTGGTGCAGTGGATGGACCCCCTCACCTGCCGACTCCTCCTATCTCTAGCGCCAGCGCCCCCGAGCTCCATAGGACACGGCTCGGATGCGCTGGAGGGTGAAATGGACGGACCCCCCTCAGGACGTCCGCGGGTGGCCAATAGGTTATCTAACCTGATTGACATGTCGACCAGCTGGTCGAAAGAGAGACTGGTGTCCCTACAGGCCAGCTCCCTACGGACGTCCTCCCTTAGGCTACATCGATATATATCGACGAGGGCCCGCTCATTCCACCCTGCGTCAGCCGCTAGAGTACGGAATTCAAGCGCGAATTCCTGAGCACTCCTCCTCCCCTGCCGGAGGAAGACCAGACGCTCCCCCGCCGCTCTCCCCTCCGGGGGATGGTCGAACACCGCCCTAAAGCGACGGGAGAACTCGTCGTAGGTGATACTCGCGGCGTCGATCTTCCTCCACTCCGCGTTGGCCCATTCCAACGCCTTCCCGGACAGGCAGGATATCAGGGCAGACACGCTCTCATGCCCCGAGGGGGCCGGGTGTACGGTGGCCAGGTACAACTCCACCTGGAGGAGGAATCCCTGACACCCAGCCGCGGTTCCGTCGTAGGCCCTCGGGAGAGCGAGTCGGATACCTCGGTGTTCTGGCGCTGGAATGGGCAGGCTGGCCGATGGTGCTGGCTGGGCTGGCGGTGAGGAAGGTGGTGGAGGTGCGCCCCAGCCTCGGAGCGTGGTGATTACCTCCTGCAGGACGGTTCCCATCTGGAGGATCTGTTCCTGTTGCTCCCGAACCTGGACCTCCAGTCTCGTCGGCGCTGCTTCGGCTCCCGCTGATTCCATGTTTAAGGTGTGTAATTCTGTCAACGATGTAGTGATGGTGTGGTGGGGAATCAGGCGCAGAAGCAGAGGTACAGTCCAACAAGACTTTACTATGCAAAATAATCCACAAACGGCAGGAGGCCAAACAGACGCGCACAGGCGTCAACACACGATCGCACGAAAACACAGTGCGCAAAACTCTCCTCAACAGAGGAGGACACTACTAATACTGGCGTACTGGAAAATAACACAGCTACGCAACCATCTGACAAGCGACAATTACACACAACACTATACACACAAACAGGGAACTAAATAGGGTGCATAATGATACCTAACACAAAACAGGTGTGGCTAACAGACAAAACTAATCAAACAGGAAACACAGAACATAGAACGGTGGCAGCTAGAATTCCGGAGACGACGAACGCCGAAGCCTGCCCGAACAAGGGAGAGAGGCCGCCTCGGCCGAAACCGTGACAAGGGGTTTGTTACTACACCGATAAATTACATTTTCCATCCGGACCTTTGCCACCTAGGATTTGTTTCTTTTTTTTTATTCTTCTTTATTACTTTCCAACCCCACCACCCCTCCCCTAATTGGAGTAAACTAGTGAACAACATTGTTCAGGCCTCTACTTCCAGCTTATACTTTCTATATAAATTTCATGGACACAGTCAATTTTACAATAATTATATATTTTGTTTGTTTTTACTCCTGAACTTCCTCTACCCTCAACCTCTCCGATCATTTTCATGATGTCCATCCGGTTTGCCTCTACATACCATATCCCCCAAACTGTGCTCTTTCACAAAAGTTCTCAACCTACAGTGAGGGAAAAAAGTATTTGATTCCCTGCTGATTTGTACGTTTGCCCACTGACAAAGAAATTATCTGTCACAGCGACGTGTATGCGGTAGGGGAAGTCAAGAGCAGAACACCGAGCTACTGGCAGATACTTTACTGGATGCAGTGCAAATACAAAGTACACAGGCAACCTCATACAGAGAGGAAATAATAAGACACGCACACATGGGCAACTTCCGCAAAGACCAAAACAATTACGCACAATACACAATGAGAAACAGAGGGTTATAAAGCACTCGTCCACCGCAGGGGCTTCGATCTGGCTCTGATGCCAAGGTGCCAGGACCGGCTGATAACCTAGCACACACTGAAAAGGCGTAAGGTTAGTTGAGGAGTAGCGAAGTGAGTTTTGGGCTATTTCTTCCCAGGGGATATATTCCGACCACTCCCCCTGCCGGTCCTGGCAATAGGACCTCAGAAACCTACCCACATCCTGGTTCACTCTCTCCACCTGCCCATTACTCTCGGGGTGAAACCCTGAGGTAAGGCTAATCGAGACCCCCAGACGTTCCATAAACGCCCTCCAGACTCTAGAGGTGAACTGGGGACCCCGATCAGACACTATATCCTCAGGTACCCCGTAGTGCCGGAAGACGTGGGTGAACAAAGCCTCAGCGGTCTGTAGGGCAGTAGGGAGACCTGGCATAGGAATGAGACAGCAGGCCTTTGATAACCGATCCACAATGACCAAGATCGTCATATTCCCCTGGGAGGGGGGAAGGTCCGTGACGAAATCCACAGAGAGGTGAGACCACGGTCGTTGTGGAACGGGTAGGGGTTGTAATTTCCCTCTGGGTAGGTGTCTAGGCGCCTTACACTGAGCGCACACCGAGCAGGAGGAAACATAAACCCTCACGTCCTTAGCCAAAGTGGCCCACCAGTACTTTCCACTAAAGCAGTGCACTGTCCGTCCAATACCAGGATGGCCAGAGGAAGGTGACATGTGAGCCCAATATATTAATCGATCAAGAACCTCGAGCAGCGCGTACTTCCGACCCTCTGGACACTGTGGGGGAGTAGGATCGGTACGTAACGCCCGCTCGATGTCCGCATCAACCTCCCATACCACTGGTACCACCAGACAAGACTCCGGAAGTATGGGAGTAGGCTCAATGGACCTCTCCTCTGTGTCATATAGTCGGGACAGGGCGTCTGCCTTAGCGTTCTGTGACCCTGGTCTATAGGTGAGCGTAAATACAAATCGGGTGAAAAACATAGCCCACCTAGCCTGGCGAGGGTTCAGCCTCCTCGCCGCCCGGATGTACTCCAGGTTACGATGGTCAGTCAAAATGAGAAAAGGGTGTTTAGCCCCCTCAAGCCAATGCCTCCACACCTTCAGGGCTTGCACCACAGCTAACAGCTCCCTGTCCCCCACATCATAATTGCGCTCCGCCGGACTGAGCTTCTTAGAAAAGAAAGCACAGGGGCGGAGTTTAGGTGGCGTACCCGAGCGCTGAGACAGTACAGCACCGATCCCAGCCTCGGACGCATCCACCTCAACTTGGAACGCCAAAGAGGGATCCGGATGTGCCAGCACCGGAGCCGAGGTAAACAGGTCCTTCAGATGCCTAAAAGCCCTGTCCGCCTCAGCCGACCACTGCAGACGCACCGGACCCCCCTTTAGCAGGGAGGTAATGGGAGCTGCTACCTGCCCAAAGCCCCGGATAAACCTCCGGTAGTAATTGGCAAAACCCAAGAACCGCTGCACCTCCTTCACCGTGGAGGGAGTCGGCCAATTACGTCAATCTCCATCTCCACCCCTGATGCGGACAACCGGTGTCCCAGGAAGGAGATGGACTCCTGGAAGAACAGACATTTCTCCGCCTTTGCATACAGGTCATGCTCCAACAGTCTACCAAGCACCCGACGAACCAGGGACACATGCTCTGCGCGGGTAGCGGAGTATATTAGAATGTCATCAATATACACCACTACACCCTGTCCATGCAAGTCCCGGAAAATCTCATCCACAAACGATTGGAAGACTGAAGGAGCATTCATTAAACCGTATGGCATGACGAGGTACTCATAGTGACCCGAGGTGGTACTGAATGCTGTCTTCCACTCATCTCCCTCCCTAATGCGCACCAGGTTGTACGCGCTCCTGAGATCCAATTTTGTGAAGAATCGCGCCCCGTGTAATGACTCCGTCATACTAGCAATCAGAGGGAGAGGATAGCTGTATTTGATGGTGATCTGATTGAGACCACGGTAGTCAATACACGGGCGTAAACCCCCATCTTTCTTCTTCACAAAAAAGAAACTCGAGGACGCAGGGGAAGTGGACGGCCGTATGTATCCCTTTCTCAGCGATTCGGCGACATATGTTTCCAAAGCCGCCGTCTCCGCCTGAGACAGAGGATACACATGGCTACGGGGAAGCGCAGCGCCTACTTGGAGGTTTATCGCACAATGCCCCTGTCGATGGGGTGGTAATTGAGTCGCCTTCTTTTTACAGAAGGCGAGAGACAAATCGGCATATTCAGGTGGAATGTGCATGGTGGGAACTTGGTTCGGACTTTCCACCATCGTGGCCCCTACGGAAACACCCACACACCTCCCGACACACTGATCAGACCATCCCTTGAGAGCCCTCTGTTGCCATGAAATGTTGGGGTCATGAGACGTCAACCAGGGAAGCCCCAACACCACGGGAAACGCTGGAGAATCAATCAAATACAAACGTAGTATCTCCTCATGGCCCTCCTGCGTCTTCATCCTGAGAGGCGCTGTGACTTCCCTAATCAATCCTGACCCCAAAGGGCGGCTATCTAGGGCATGGATGGGGAAGGGCACATCCACTGGAACTATAGGAATCCCTAACTTATAGGTGAATTGGCGATCGATAAAATTCCCAGCTGCGCCTGAATCGACTAGCGCCTTATGCTGGGAATGAGGAGAAACCTCGGGAAACACAACTTTAATACACATATGCGCAACAGGGAGCTCTGGGTGAGTTGGGCGCCTACTCACCTGGAATGACTCATCAGTGCGTGGCCTACTGCCTCGATTCCGAGGAGACCCTCCCCAGCACCGACCAGCAGTGTGTCCTCTGCGGCCACAGTTGGTGCAGGGGACGGCCTCTCTCCTGGTCTCTGGTCTCCTAGTACCAGCACCTCCGAGCTCCATAGGGGTCGGCTCGGAAGTGCTGGGGGATGGAATGGACGGCCCTGAGTCCGGACGTCCGCGGGTAGCCAACAGGGTGTCCAGGCGAATCGACATGTCCACCAGTTGATCGAAGTTTAGGTTGGTGTCCCTGCAGGCCAATTCCCGACGCACGTCCTCCCTCAGGCTACATCTGTAGTGGTCGATGAGGGCCCTCTCATTCCATCCCGCGTTGGCAGCCAGTGTCCGGAAGTCCAGTGTGAACTCCGCATAGTTGACGGTAGCGGCGTCTATTCCCCCCCACTCAGCGTTGGCCCACTCCAGCGCCTTGCCGGACAGACAGGAGATGAGGGCGGACACGCTCTCGTATCCCGAGGGCGCCGGGTGGATGGTTGCCAGGTAGAGTTCCACCTGGAGCAGGAAACCCTGACACCCGGCAGCTGTGCCATCATAAGCCCTCGGGAGCGAGAGCCGAATCCCACTGGACCCCGGAGATGAAGCGATGGGCATAGCTGATGGTGGTGGTATCGTCAGAGGAGGTGTAGACCAACTTCTTCTTTCCCATCGCTCCACGGTTTTCACCACCTGTTCCATGGCGGTGCCGAGAGCCTGGATCATAGCCGCTTGTTGTTCTACGCGCTCTTCTATTGATCCAGCTGGCACCGCCGCTCCTGCTGACTCCATGTCTAAAGGTGCGTAATTCTGTCACAGCGACGTGTATGCGGTAGGCGAAGTCAAGAGCAGGACACCGAGCTACTGGCAGAAACTTTACTGGATGCAGTGCAAATACAAAGTACAAAGGCAACCTCAAACAGAGAGGAAATAATATGACCCGCACACATGGGCAACTGCCGCAAAGACCAAAACAATTACGCACAATACACAATGAGAAACAGAGGGTCATAAAGGGAACACAATAAAACATAATGGGAAACAGGTGTAAACAATAAAGACCAAACAAGACAAACACCGAAACATCGATCGGCAGCAGCTAGTACTCCGGGGACGACGAACGCCGAAGCCTGCCCAAGCAAGGAGGAGGAGCAGCCTCGGCTGAATCCGTGACATTATCAGTCTATAATTTTAATGGTAGGTTTATTTGAACAGTGAGAGACAGAATAACAACAAAAAAATCCAGAAAAACGTTTGTCAAAAATGTTATAAATTGATTTGCATTTTAATGAGGGAAATAAGTATTGGACCCCCTCTCAATCAGAAAGATTTCTGGCTCCCAGATGTCTTTTATACAGGTAACGAGCTGAGATTAGGTGCACACTCTTAAAGGGAGTGCTCCTAATCTCAGCTTGTTACCTGTATAAAAGACATCTGTCCACAGAAGCAATCAATCAATCAGATTCCAAACTCTCCACCATGGCCAAGACCAAAGAGCTCTCCAAGGATATCAGGGACAAGATTGTAGACCTACACAAGGCTGGAATGGGCTACAAGACCATCGCCAAGCAGCTTGGTGAGAAGGTGACAACAGTTGGTGCGATTATTCGCAAATGGAAGACACACAAAAGACCTGCAATCTCCCTCGGCCTGGGGCTTCATGAAAGATCTCACCTCGTGGAGTTGCAAAGATCATGAGAACGGTGAGGAATCAGCCCAGAACTACACGGGAGGATCTTGTCAATGATCTCAAGGCAGCTGGGACCATAGTCACCAAGAAAACAATTGGTAACACACTATGCCGTGAAGGACTGAAATCCTGCAGCACCCGCAAGGTCCCCCTGCTCAAGAAAGCACATATACATGCCCGTATGAAGTTTGCCAATGAACATCTGAATGATTCAGAGGAGAACTGGGTGAAAGTGTTGTGGTCAGATGAGACCAAAATGGAGCTCTTTGGCATCAACTCAACTCGCCGTGTTTGGAGGAGGAGGAATGCTGCCTATGACCCCAAGAACACCATCCCCAACGTCAAACATGGAGGTGGAAACATTATGCTTTGGGGGTGTTTTTCTGCCAAGGGGACAGGACAACTTCACCGCATCAAAGGGACGATGGATGGAGCCATGTACCGTCAAATCGTTGGTGACAACCTCCTTCCCTCAGCCAGGGCATTGAAAATGGGTTTTGGATGGGTATTCCAGCATGACAATGACCCAAAACACAAGGCCAAGGCAACAAAGGAGTGGCTCAAGAAGAAGCACATTAAGGTCCTGGAGTGGCCTAGCCAGTCTCCAGACCTTAATCCCATAGAAAATCTGTGGAGGGAGCTGAAGGTTCGAGTTGCCAGCCTCGAAACCTTAATGACTTGGAGAAGATCTGCAAAGAGGAGGGGGACAAAATCCCTCCTGAGATGTGTGCAAACCTGGTGGCCAACTACAAGAAACGTCTGACCTCTGTGATTGCCAACAAGGGTTTTGCCACCAAGTACTAAGTCATGTTTTGCAGAGGGGTCAAATACTTATTTCCCTCATTAAAATGCAAATAAATGTATAACCTTTTTGACATGCGTTTTTCTGGATTTTTTGGTTGTTATTCTGTCTCTCAGTGTTCAAATAAACCTACCATTAAAATTATAGACTGATCATGTCTTTGTCAGTGGGCAAACGTACAAAATCAGCAGGGGATCAAATACTTTTTTTCCCTCACTGTATGTACTGATTATGGACACAGTATGTTTTACATTAGTTATTTTGTGTTATTAGTTATTAGTCCCAACCTTCAGCTCCATTCAACCCCTCCCATCTATCTCTTAACACCATCCATATTGGATTTCTATTTGCCATATATTTTTCAACTGTACTGTGATGTTTCACAAAAGTTCTGAAAATTTCTATTCTCATTGTTTCTACAGATTGTAAATTGAAAATAAACATTTTTGCTAAAAGTATTATTATATTATTGATCGATTGACTATGACTTTTCAGATCACCCAGTAATGCTATCTGCAGGGTTAGCTCCAGGTAAATATTGCAATCCTTCAGCCATTCCTGGACAAGCTACAAATGCACAGTACCAAAACAAAACAAATGATCTAATGATTCTGTCTCTTCGCAGCAAAATCTGCAGAGCTGGGAAGATTGTAAATAACATTCTATTGGTTGCAAGAATTTTGTATAATAATTTAAATGGAA
The DNA here is from genome assembly GCF_964263955.1 of Coregonus lavaretus. Classification (NCBI taxonomy): domain Eukaryota; kingdom Metazoa; phylum Chordata; class Actinopteri; order Salmoniformes; family Salmonidae; genus Coregonus; species Coregonus lavaretus. The sequence goes on from NC_139995.1 coordinate 62,947,576, forward strand.
AAATTCTAAGTTTTGAATCCGGCGTCGTTTTGTGTATCAGTTCATAAACCATTTGCCATGGAATCGGTACATCAAAAATCTCTTCCCAACTATTTTGCAATCTATATGGGACGGCTTTCAAGCCTTTGGTCCTTAAATGAAACTGGTAAACTTTTTTATTTATCACAATTTTCTTTAACCAATTATGGTCTTTAATGTGGCCGACAGACAAAATCCGTACTTTTTCCCCCTTCCACTTTCCTCTTCCATTTTTGCGGTAATGCTGCAATTATTTGGTTGTAATTTTGGGTAGAGCAGACATTTCCATATGTTTTTGTTAGCTGCATGTGTGACATAACTCCACCAGTTCTACCAATGATATAATTTACGAAGATTATACCTTTTGTAAAAAAAAAAATCTAAAAATAATGTTTTTTTATCAATTAGTATATTTGAGTTTAACCACAATATTTGTTGCATTATTTGTTCTGTCGTTTCTGGAGGATTAAATTGAAATTGCAACCAACTTTCTATGGCTTGTTTTAGAAATAGTGATATTTGGGAGATTATTTCCTTATCAAATAACTGAAAGTGAGAGGTTGTAATCTGAATAAAGGGAAAAAGGCCATTCTTGAACATGGGGTGAGACAATCTTCCTAATTTGCTAGAGAACCAGTTTGGATTTAAGTGTAACTTTTGATTGACTGAAGCTTTTAGTGATAGGTCTAATGCTTTAATATTTAATAATTTCTGTCCTCCGAATTCATATTCATTATGTAGGATATTTGTGTTACCGGACCTTCTCAAATAGTACTTGAGTACCCCTGTGTCACGAACGTTGAGAGACGGGTCGGACCAAGGTGCAGCGTGAAAAGCGTACATTATTAACTCAAATAAACATACAAGAAAACAACGTAACGTGAAGTCCAAAGGGCTATACACACACCAGACTAACAGGAACAACATCCCACAATACACACCAGACTAACAGGAACAACATCCCACAATCCACAGCAGGCAATGGGCTACTTAAGGATGATCCCCAATCAGAGACAACGAGCGACAGCTGTCTCTGATTGGGAATCACACCCGGCCAAACCTAGCAACACAACCTAGAACTGCAACATAGAAATAGACTAACTAGAACATATACATAGAATATATAACATAGAAACTCACGCCCTGACCAAACCAACTAAAGACAACAGGCCTCTCAAGGCCAGGGCGTGCCACCCTGATCTAAATGATTACTCCACTGTAGCAATGTGATGATCTAGAATAATTTCTCCACTGTAGCAATGTGATGATCGAAATGACACTACCCTAGATAAATAAAGATCAGATAAAAATAAATGAAATGTACTGAATAAAAAGTGTGAAATCTGTTTTCTAGATTTAGAAATGATTGTGTGAAAGCCTGACTGCTCTGTCTGCAGCTGGAAATCATATTGAAGCCATCAGATGTGTATCTTGTCTAGTTCAGCAGAGTTCAGTAATGTTGCAACACAACAGGGTGTGTCATGGGAAGGCACGTTATAGAGCTGATGTCATGGCTGTAAAATAGCTTAGTGTGTTTAAACTGCACGAACACTACCAGCTCTACAACATGGCAGGAAGCAGTTAGGGTTTAGATGTAGCATGATAACACTGTGGGAAGCCATTATGGCTCACCTGATGTTAGCATGATAACTGATGTCATGTTTGTCTGCTAAAAATCTGGTTACATCTTTTTTAAATATTTTCCCGACATAATGGTGATATAATATATGGTATAATATATGTAATAATATAATTAATAAATGAAAAAGAAAAAGAGACAAATAGAAAATATTTATTTATTTATTAGTCCATTTGCACTTTGAAAATAAAAATGTTTGTTTCTACAATAAAAAATAGTAGCAAATAACATCAACATAAAAATCAGAAAAATACTGTTATTTGAAATACAACAAGTACAGCACTTTAAACTAAGCTCTGAGATTTAGTATTTATTTATCCATCTATGTATGTACAAAAATGTGTATTTATTTATATGGCTTTTATTTCACACACTCATTGTATACAAAGTACAAATTATACAGCTGGCAAATTATTCAAAATATCATATGATGCACAATATTGTATATTCATCTTACATAATGAGCTCACACACTATAGAAACCCCATAGAAACCCTATAGAAACCCTATAGAAACACTATAGAAACACTATAGAAACACTATAGAAACCCTATAGAAACCCTATAGAAACCCTATAGAAACCCAATAGAAACACTATAGAAACCCTATACCCTATAGAAACCCTATAGAAACACTATAGAAACACTATAGAAACCCTATAGAAACCCTATAGAAACCCTATACCCTATAGAAACCCTATAGAAACCCTATAGAAGCACTAACACTATAGAAACCCTATAGAAACCCTATAGAAACACTATAGAAACCCTAACCCTATAGAAACCCTATAGAAACCCTAACCCTATAGAAACCCTATAGAAACCCTAACCCTATAGAAACCCTATAGAAACCCTATAGAAACCCTATAGAACCCCTTATGAAGGTTCACTCTCTAAGTTGCAGGTGAGTCAACTGAGATCAGATCTCACAGGTAGACCTTCTGCCTGTTACCTAGTGTAGCCGATTTGGTTCTATGGGGAAACATCTTTAAGACAGTTACATCTTGATATTATAGATGGAAAAGTATGTAAGTGTTTGTTTATAAACTCTGTAATGAACAGAATCTATCATAACGTATATTCATTTGTGGTGGTGATATACAGAGAACTACAGTTTACGGCTCATAATAATCACAGTTTTTTTTTCTTTCCAACAGCGCCAATAGGACCATTGAGAATCTATAACCTCAGACAGGTTAACATCTCAGGTAACTACTAGTCCCTAATATATTATTCCAATATGCCTCATCAGTGTCATCAATAGGACTAACACATACATATGCTGTTTTCAACCAGTATCTTTCCGTAACCTTGGATGGAAAACTATTTCATATATTGCGCAAAAGCAGTGCACTATATAGGGAATATAGGGTGCCATTTCATTTTTCATATTGACCCTACTAGTAGAGGTCTCTCATGATCTCCTGCAGCAGGGGGTGGAGACACATGTCCACTTCAGTCTTCTTCAATAGCTGGATCAGGTGGACGTGGTCCGTTACAATCTGCCTCAGGTCTGTCATCTTCTGCAGAACCTAAACCATACATAATATAATGTTTCATTTGTTAGGAGCCTTTTATAGACAGCCAATGAATTAAAATGATCAAATACGTAAAAAAAAAAAAAAAAAAGGTTAAACAAACACAGGAAGTTGGGTTGAGAGCAGGGGAATACCCACAGGAATAGATTTAGAATTTTATAGTAGTAGAACTAGAATTAGAACCTATTAGAGTATTCTACAGTATATCTCCAGAACTCATTAGAGTATTCTACAGTATATCTCCAGAACTCATTAGAGTATTCTACAGTATATCTCCAGAACTCATTAGAGTATTCTACAGTATATCTCCAGAACCCATTAGAGTATTCTACAGTATATCTCCAGAACCCATTAGAGTATTCTACAGTATATCTCCAGAACTCATTAGAGTATTCTACAGTATATCTCCAGAACTCATTAGAGTATTCTACAGTATATCTCCAGAACCCACACTCCGAGTCGATATTCACGTAATAATAAGGACCACGCCCCCAAATTGGGGAAAAACAAACATTCTTCCCCATTCACCCAAAGTGTAAAAGAGCCAACTTCGTTGTTGATTTTTAGTTATATAGAAGAGAAAAGAAAACATGCTGCAAAGCTACTGTGTACATGTACAGTACATGTAAACAGGTCAAAAATCCCAACCTACGGATCGCAATTTACATTTACATTTTAGTCATTTAGCAGACGCTCTTATCCAGAGCGACTACCGCGTAGGGAAACAGGGCCCTACGGATCCCAATGCTACCGCGTAGGGAAACAGGGCCCTACGGATCCCAATGCTACCGCGTAGGGAAACAGGGCTCTACGGATCCCAATGCTACCGCGTAGGGAAACAGGGCCCTACGGATCCCAATGCTACCGCGTAGGGAAATAGAGCCCTACGGATCCCAATGCTACCGCGTAGGGAAACAGGGCCCTACGGATCCCAATGCTACCGCGTAGGGAAACAGGGCCCTACGGATCCCAATGCTACCGCGTAGGGAAACAGGGCCCTACGGATCCCAATGCTACCGCGTAGGGAAATAGAGCCCTACGGATCCCAATGCTACCGCGTAGGGAAACAGAGCCTGGGGGAAGAGCCCTGTGGCTTCAGGCTATTCGATGTGGGAGAGTGGGAAATGGGGGGACGCAGTGTCCAAGTAGGCTATGTGTGAGGAAAATATTTCATCTGTATAAGACATTTAACTTGTTTAGTATAGTCTGTTTGTAACCCCACTCACTACTTGTAGCTGTATAGTCTGTTTGTAACTCCACTCACTACTTGTAGCTGTATAGTCTGTTTGTAACTCCACTCACTACTTGTAGCTGTATAGTCTGTTTGTTTGTGTTGTTGGTCCTGGCTAGCATAATGTTCTGGTCGGTAGCTAGCTAGCACTCACTCACTTGGCTGCTAGCACATCACGAAAAGGGGCATGAGGGTAGCCCTACAATATTATGTTTTTCTAAGTAATGAGAATGCTCTGGAGCAGGCAATGTTGAAACATAATCTTTAAACATGTTTTACTTTTCTTAAATGTAGTTTTGTAATTGATTAAAATAAGCAGACAACAAAACATTTGCATTTGAAAAGGGTCAAGCTTTTGCTGTGAGCCAGTAAAGTAACTTAGGTAACCACAGGTTTTCCCCACTGGCGAGCATTCTATCTAATACCGATTGGGACTATTAGAGTATTAGAACTAGAATTAGAACCCATTAGAGTGTTAGAACTAGAATTAGAACCCATTAGAGTGTTAGAACTAGAATTAGAACCCATTAGAGTGTTAGAACTAGAATTAGAACCCATTCGAGTGTTAGAACTAGAATTAGAACCCATTCGAGTGTTAGAACTAGAATTAGAACCCATTAGAGTGTTAGAATTAGAACCCATTAGAGTGTTAGAACTAGAATTAGAACCAATTAGAGTGTTAGAACTAGAATTAGAACCCATTAGAGTGTTAGAACTAGAATCAGAACCCATTTGAGTATTCTACTGTATATCTTCAGAACCCATCAGAGTATTCTACAGTATACTGTATATTGGTACATGGTAATACCTTGGCGAAGAGCTGCAGGGAGTCTGGGTGGTTAAGTTTCAGCTGGAGCTCCAGAGAGTGTAGGACTGTTTCCTGTAGTTCCTCAATGGGCTTCACATTCAGCAGGCCTGGACGATCTACACACACACACACACACACACACACACACACACACACACACACACACACACACACACACACACACACACAGGATGTGTCAGCTTGAGGCTTTTAGCACAGCTGGTTTAATGCAGGACTGAGAGCTGAGGTTGATACAGTGCATTTGGAAAGTTTTCAGACCCCTTCCTTTTTTCCACATTTTGTTACGTTACAGCATTATTCTAAAATGGATCAAATAAATAACAATCCTCAGCAATCTACACACAATACCCCATAATGACAAAGCAAAAACAGGTTTTACAAATTTTTGCAAATGTATTAAAACTAAAACACAGAAATACCTTATTTACATAAGTATTCAGACCCTTTGCTATGAGACTCGAAATTGAGATCAGGTGCATCCTGTTTCCATTGATCATCCTTGAGATGTTTCTACAACTTGGAGTCTACCTGTGGTAAATTCAATTGATTGGACATGATTTGGAAAGGCACACACCTGTCTATATAAGGTTGCACAGTTGACAGTGCATGTCAGAGCAAAAACCCACCCGTAGTCTGCGCTCCAGCGGGTATATCTCACTGGTCATCCCCAAAGCCAACACCTCCTTTGGCCGCCATTCCTTCCAGTTCTCTGCTGCCAATGACTGGAACGAACTGCAAAAATCTCTGAAGCTGGAGACTCTTATCTCCCTCACTAACTTTAAGCATCAGTTGTCAGAGCACCTTACCGATCACTGCACCTGTACACAGCCCATCTGAAATTAGCCCACCCAACTACCTCATCCCCATATTGTTATTTATTTTGCTCATTTGCACCCCAGTATCTCTATTTGCACATCATCTTTTGCACATCTATCATTCCAGTGTTAATACGAAATTGTAACTATTTTGCACTATGGCCTATTTATTGCCTTACCTCCATAACTTACTACATTTGAACACACTGTATATATATTTTCTGTTGTATTTTTGACTTTATGTTTTGTTTTACCCCATATGTAACTCTGTGTTGTTGTTTTTATCGCACTGCTTTGCTTTATCTTGGCCAGGTCGCAGTTGGAAATGAGAACTTGTTCTCAACTGGCTTACCTGGTTAAATAAAGGTTAAATAAAAAATAAAAATAAATAAAAATATTGGAACGCCGACTGCGAGCCAGGCCTAATCACTCAACATCAGTGCCCGACCTCACTAATGCTCTTGTGGCTGAATGGAAGCAAGTCCCCACAGCAATGTTCCAACATCTAGTGGAAAGCCTTCCCAGAAGAGTGGAGGCTGTTATAGCAGCAAAGGGGGGACCAACTCCATATTAATGTCCATGATTTTGGAATTAGATGTTCTACAAGCAGGTGTCCACATACCTTTGGTCATGTAGTGTACAGTACATGTTTATTTTATTTTTTTAGTCATTTAGCAGACGCTCTTATCCAGAGGGACTTACAGTTAGTGAGTGCATACATTTATTTATTTTTTAATTCATTTTTCTTACTGGCCCCCCGTGGGAATCGAACCCACAACCCTGGCGTTGCAAACACCATGCTCTACCAACTGAGTTACATCCCTGCCGGCCATTCCCTCCCCTACCCTGGGCCAATTGTGCGCCGCTCCATGGGTCTCCCGGTCGCGGCCGGCTACGACAGAGCCTGGATTCGAACCAGGATCTCTAGTGGCACAGCTAGCATTGCGATGCAGTGCCTTAGACCACTGCGCCACTCTTGATGTGGACAAGCTCCACCTGGACCCCTCAACACTGAAGCATGCATGAGAACACCAGCTGTTCCGGATGACTGTGTGATCTCGCTCTCTGTAGCCGATGTAAGACCTTTAAACAGGTCAACATTCACAAGGCTGCAGTGCCAGACGGATTACCAGGACGTGTACTCAGAGCATGCACTGACCAGCTGGCAAGTGTCTTCACTGACATTTTCAACATGTCCCTGACTGAGTCTGTAATACCAACATGTTTCAAGCAGACGACCATAGTTCCTGTACCCAAGAACACTAAGGTAACCTGTCTAAATGACTACCGACCTGTAGCACTCACGTCTGTAGCCATGAAATGCTTAGAAAGGCTGGTCATGGCTCACATCAACACCATCATCCCAGAAACCCTAGACCCACTCCAATTCGTATACCACCCCAACAGATCCACAGATGACGCAATCTCTATTGCACTCCACACTGCCCTTTCACACTTGGACAAAAGGAACACCTACGTGAGAATGCTATTCATTGACTACAGCAACTTACTGTATATAATATACTGCCAACTCCACTTACTATATATAATATACTGCCAACTCCACTTACTGTATATAGTATACTGCCAACTCCACTTACTGTATATAATATACTGCCAACTCCACTTACTGTGTATAATATACTACCAACTCCACTTACTGTATATAATATACTGCCAACTCCACTTATGTAATATGCTGCCAACTCCACTTACTGTATATAATATACTGCCAACTCCACTTACTGTATGTAATATACTGCCAACTCCACTTACTGTATATAATATACTGCCAACTCCACTTACTGTATATAATATGCTGCCAACTCCACTTACTGTATATAATATACTGCCAACTCCACTTACTGTATATAATATACTGCCAACTCCACTTACTGTATATAATATACTGCCAACTCCACTTATGTAATATACTGCCAACTCCACTTACTGTATATAATATACTGCCAACTCCACTTATATAATATACTGCCAACCCCACTTACTGTACGTAATTTGCTGCCAACTCCACTTACTGTACATAATATACTGCCAACTCTACTTACTGTATATAATATACTGCCAACTCCACTTATGTAATATACTGCCAACTCCAATTACTGTATATAATATACTGCCAACTCCACTTACTGTATATAATATACTGCCAACTCCACTTATGTAATATGCTGCCAACTCCACTTACTGTATATAGTATACTGCCAACTCCACTTACTGTATATAATATACTGCCAACTCCACTTACTGTATATAATATACTGCCAACTCCACTTACTGTATATAATATACTGCCAACTCCACTTATGTAATATGCTGCCAACTCCACTTACTGTATATAGTATACTGCCAACTCCACTTACTGTATATAATATACTGCCAACTCCACTTACTGTATATAATATACTGCCAACTCCACTTACTGTATATAATATACTGCCAACTCCACTTACTGTATATAATATACTGCCAACTCCACTTATGTAATATACTGCCAACTCCACTTACTGTATATAATATACTGCCAACTCCACTTACTGTATATAATATACTGCCAACTCCACTTACTGTATATAATATACTGCCAACTCCACTTATGTAATATGCTGCCAACTCCACTTACTGTATATAGTATACTGCCAACTCCACTTACTGTATATAATATACTGCCAACTCCACTTACTGTATATAATATACTGCCAACTCCACTTCCTGTATGTAATATACTGCCAACTCCACTTATGTAATATGCTGCCAACTCCACTTACTGTATATAATATACTGCCAACTCCACTTACTGTATATAATATACTGCCAACTCCACTTACTGTATATAGTATACTGCCAACTCCACTTACTGTATATAATATACTGCCAACTCCACTTACTGTATATAATATACTGCCAACTCCACTTACTGTATATAATATACTGCCAACTCCACTTCCTGTATGTAATATACTTCCAACTCCAGTTACTGTATGTAATATACTGCCAACTCCACTTCCTGTATATAAAATACTTCCAACTCCACGTACTGTATGTAGTGTAATATGCTGCCAACTATAGAACAGGTGTAATAACTAATATAACTATATATATATATATATATATATATATATATATATATATATATATATATATATATATCCAACTCCACTTACTGTATATAATATACTGCCAACTCCACTTACTGTATATAATATAATGCCAACTCCACTTACTGTATATAATATACTGCCAACTCCACTTATGTAATATGCTGCCAACTCCACTTACTGTATATAGTATACTGCCAACTCCACTTACTCTATATAATATACTGCCAACTCCACTTACTGTATATAATATACTGCCAACTCCACTTACTGTATATAATATACTGCCAACTCCACTTACTGTATATAATATACTGCCAACTCCACTTACTGTATATAATATGCTGCCAACTCCACTTACTGTATATAGTATACTGCCAACTCCACTTACTGTATATAATATACTGCCAACTCCACTTACTGTATATAATATACTGCCAACTCCACTTATGTAATATACTGCCAACTCCACTTACTGTATATAATATACTGCCAACTCCACTTACTGTATATAATATAATGCCAACTCCACTTACTGTATATAATATACTGCCAACTCCACTTATGTAATATGCTGCCAACTCCACTTACTGTATATAGTATACTGCCAACTCCACTTACTCTATATAATATACTGCCAACTCCACTTACTGTATATAATATACTGCCAACTCCACTTACTGTATATAATATACTGCCAACTCCACTTACTGTATATAATATACTGCCAACTCCACTTACTGTATATAATATGCTGCCAACTCCACTTACTGTATATAGTATACTGCCAACTCCACTTACTGTATATAATATACTGCCAACTCCACTTACTGTATATAATATACTGCCAACTCCACTTATGTAATATACTGCCAACTCCACTTACTGTATATAATATACTGCCAACTCCACTTACTGTATATAATATACTGCCAACTCCACTTACTGTATATAATATACTGCCAACTCCACTTATGTAATATGCTGCCAACTCCACTTACTGTATATAGTATACTGCCAACTCCACTTACTGTATATAATATACTGCCAACTCCACTTACTGTATATAATATACTGCCAACTCCACTTACTGTATATAATATACTGCCAACTCCACTTACTGTATATAATATACTGCCAACTCCACTTCCTGTATGTAATATACTGCCAACTCCACTTATGTAATATACTGCCAACTCCACTTACTGTATATAGTATACTGCCAACTCCACTTACTGTATATAATATACTGCCAACTCCACTTACTGTATATAATATACTGCCAACTCCACTTACTGTATATAATATACTGCCAACTCCACTTACTGTATATAATATACTGCCAACTCCACTTACTGTATATAATATGCTGCCAACTCCACTTACTGTATATAATATACTGCCAACTCCACTTACTGTATATAATATACTGCCAACTCCACTTACTGTATATAATATACTGCCAACTCCACTTACTGTATATAATATACTGCCAACTCCACTTACTGTATATAATATACTGCCAACTCCACTTACTATATATAATATACTGCCAACTCCACTTACTGTATATAATATACTGCCAACTCCACTTCCTGTATGTAATATACTGCCAACTCCACTTATGTAATATGCTGCCAACTCCACTTACTGTATATAATATACTGCCAACTCCACTTACTGTATATAGTATACTGCCAACTCCACTTACTGTATATAATATACTGCCAACTCCACTTATGTAATATACTGCCAACTCCACTTACTGTATATAGTATACTGCCAACTCCACTTACTGTATATAATATACTGCCAACTCCACTTACTGTATATAATATACTGCCAACTCCACTTACTGTATATAATATACTGCCAACTCCACTTCCTGTATGTAATATACTGCCAACTCCACTTACTGTATATAAAATACTTCCAACTCCACTTACTGTATGTAATGTAATATGCTGCCAACTATAGAACAGGTGTAATAACTAATATAACTATATATATATATATATCCAACTCCACTTACTGTATGTAATGTAATATGCTGCCAACTATAGAACAGGTGTAATAACTAATATAACTATATATATATATATATATATATCCAACTCCACTTACTGTATGTAATATGCTGCCAACTATAGAACAGGTGTAATAACTAATATAACTATATATATATAGATATCCAACTCCACTTACTGTATGTATTAACCCTAACCCTAAATCCATGCTGCTTCTATTAAACAGGTCAAACTTGTCTGTGTGAGATACGCTAGGTGTCGCTGTGTAATGCCTGTCCAACAGAGATTAGATGCTGATTAACCCAAACACTAATATAACTAATATAACTAATATAACTAATATAACTAATATAACTAATATAACCATAATATAACAATTATAACCCTAATATAACTAATATAACCCTAATATAACTAATATAACTAATATAACTAATATAACCCTAATATAACTAATATAACTAATATAACTAATATAACCCTAATATAACTAATAACCCTAATATAACTAATATAACCTTAATATAACTAATATAACCCTAATAACCCTAATATAACTAATATAAATAATTTAACTAATATAACCATAATATAATGTCCAACAGAGATTAGATGCTGATTAATCCTAACCCTAATATAACTAATATAACCCTAATATAATGTCCAACAGAGATTAGATGCTGATTAACCCTAACCCTAATATAACTAATATAATTAATATAACTAATATAACCCTAATATAATGTCCAACAGAGATTAGATGCTGATTAACCCTAACCCTAATATAACTAATATAATTAATATAACTAATATAACCCTAATATAATGTCCAACAGAGATTAGATGCTGATTAACCCTAACCCTAATATAACTAATATAACTAATATAATGTCCAACAGAGATTAGATGCTGATTAACCCTAACCCTAATATAACTAATATAATTAATATAACTAATATAACTAATATAATGTCCAACAGAGATTAGATGCTGATTAACCCTAACCCTAATATAACTAATATAATTAATATAACTAATATAATGTCCAACAGAGATTAGATGCTGATTAACCCTAACCCTAATATAACTAATATAACCCTAATATAATGTCCAACAGAGATTTTGAGAGATGTTGAATTTAATTGAATTTGAGTTTATTCTAGACAAAGTCGGGGTCGCGACCAATAAAAAAAAAAAAATCATCATAAACGTTTTTGAGAAAGATCAATTTAAAAATAAAATCTTATTGAGTAAATGTTTTTATTCGTTTCTTGAAAATATAATGAATTGAAAGTTATTTGTTGATGAAAAAATAGGGTCCCCGCTTAAAAAATTGGAATACCACTTTTCTAGACTGTAAAGCCCCACCCACCTCTGCTGAGGATGATGACTAAGCCCCACCCACCTCCTCTGAGGATGATGACCATATTATTATTATTATTATTATTATTATTAGTAGTAGTATTAGTATTAGTAGTAGTATTAGTATTAGTAGTATTAGTAGTAGTAGTAGTAGTAGTAGTAGTTGTAGTAGTTGTAGTAATAATATAATATTTTGGTTGTTGTCATGATATAATGATGATAATAATATTATTATAGTACTAACCTCCACTGAGGATGATGACGGCGAGGAAGAGAGCCATATCACTGTCATACAGCTCCAGGGTGTTGAACTTGACAGAGAACTCAAACTTGGGCTCCATCATATCACAGAAGGGTTTCCTCAGGCTCTTCAGGAACTCTCTGGTCATGAAGATCTGTCCATAGGAGATCAGCGTACCATCTTTGTTCATGAGCGGAGCCCACATGATGATGAGCACCTCGATGACGCCGTACTTCAGCAGAGTCACCTGATCATTCAGGTCCAATCCCACGAAGCCAGGGATGCTCTTTGCGAACTCTGTGACCTCTCGGACGGCCTCGGCGGAGCGCGACTGACAGCTGTAGAAGAACCTGAGTTGCACCTCGTCAGTGGGCTCCTGGACCAGACCAACACCTCCACCCAGACCTTCACTTACTGCCAGACATCCACCTGCAGCAAATCAACATAGTTTAAGTGTTATTTCATATACACTGAACAAAAATATATAACGCAACATGTAAAGTGTTGGTCCCATGATTCATGAGCTGAAATAAAAGATCCCAGAAATCTTCCATATGCACAAAAAGGTGTGGCATATCAAGAAGTTAATTAAACAGCATGATCATTACACAGCTGCACCTTGTGCTGGGGACTGCAAAAGGCCAATTAAATGTGCAGTTTTATCTCACAACACAATGCCACAGATGTCTTAAGTTTTGAGAGAACATGCAATTGGCATGTTGACTGCAGGAATGTCCACCAGAGCAATTGCCAGAGAATTTAATCTTCATTTCTCTACCATAGAGAATTTGGCAGTACGTCCAACCGGCCTCACAACAGCAGACCACATGTAACCATACCAGCCCAGGAACTCCACATCCAGCTTCGTCACCTGCGGCATGGTCTGAGGCCAGACACCCGGACAGCTGATGAAACTGTGGGTTTGCACAACCAAATAATTTCTGCACAAACTATCAGAAACCGTCTCAGGGAATCTCATCTGCGCGCTCGTGGTCCTCACCAGGGTCTTGACCTGACTGCAGTTCGGTGTCGTAACTGACTTCAGTGGGCAAATGCTCACCTTCGATGGACACTGGCAAGATGGAGAAGTGTGTTCTTAATGGATGAATCCCGATTTCAACTGTACCGGGCAGATGGCTCGTGTGGGCGAGCGGTTTGCTGATGTCCCATGGTGGCGGTGAGGTTATGGTATGGGCAGGCATAAGCTACGGACAACGAACACAATTGCATTTTATCAATGGTAATTTGAATGCACAGAGATACCGTGACGAGATCCTGAGACCCATTGTCGTGCCATTCATCCGTTGCCATCACCTCATGTTTCAGCATGATAATGCACAGCCCCATGTCACAAGGATCTGGACACAATTCCTGGAGGCTGAAAATGTCCCAGTTCTTCCATGGCCTGCATACTCACCAGACATGTCACCCATTGAGCATGTTTGGGATGCTCTGGATCGACGTGTACGACAGCGTGTTCCAGTTCCTGCCAATATCCAGCAATTTCACAAAGCCATTGAAGAAGAGAGGGAAAACATTCCACAGCCCACAATCAACACCCCTATCTCTTTTTTTTTAGGTATCTGAACCAACGGATCCGTATCTGTATTCCCAGTCATGTGAAATCCATAGATTAGGGCCTAATTAATATCTTTCAATTGAATGAATTCCTTCTATAAACTGTAACTCGGTAAAGTCTTAGAAATTGTTGCATGTTGCGTTTATATTTTTGTTCAGTGTAGAAAGGTCACTAACCCTAACCCTAACCCTAACCCACTCTACAAAAAAAGTAACAAAAATAGGAGAAAAAAAGGTAGAGGGATAACAGGCTGCCCCTAACCCAGCCCCTAACCCCAACCCTAACCCAACCCTAACCCTAACCCTAACCCCACAGAGGATATTAACAACATTATAATACCTAGACCACAGCCAGCCCCAACCCCACAGAGGATATTAACAACATTATAATACCTAGACCACAGCCAGCCCCAACCCCAACCCCACAGAGGATATTAATAACATTATAATACCTGGACCACAGCCAGCCCCAACCCCACAGAGGATATTAACAACATTATAATACCTGGACCACAGCCAGCCCCAACCCCACAGAGGATATTAACAACATTATAATACCTAGACCACAGCCAGCCCCAACCCCACAGAGGATATTAACAACATTATAATACCTAGACCACAGCCAGCCCCAGCCCCAACCCCACAGAGGATATTAACAACATTATAATACCTAGACCACAGCCAGCCCCAGCCCCAACCCCACAGAGGATATTAACAACATTATAATACCTAGACCACAGCCAGCCCCAACCCCAACCCCACAGAGGATATTAACAACATTATAATACCTAGACCACAGCCAACCCCAACCCCACAGAGGATATTAACAACATTATAATACCTAGACCACAGCCAGCCCCAACCCCACAGAGGATATTAACAACATTATAATACCTAGACCACAGCCAGCCCCAACCCCACAGAGGATATTAACAACATTATAATACCTAGACCACAGCCAGCCCCAACCCCACAGAGGATATTAACAACATTATAATACCTAGACCACAGCCTGCCCCAACCCCACAGAGGATATTAACAACATTATAATACCTAGACCACAGCCAGCCCCAACCCCACAGAGGATATTAACAACATTATAATACCTAGACCACAGCCAGCCCCAACCCCAACCCCACAGAGGATATTAACAACATTATAATACCTAGACCACAGCCAACCCCAACCCCACAGAGGATATTAACAACATTATAATACCTAGACCACAGCCAGCCCCAACCCCACAGAGGATATTAACAACATTATAATACCTAGACCACAGCCAGCCCCAACCCCACAGAGGATATTAACAACATTATAATACCTAGACCACAGCCAGCCCCAACCCCACAGAGGATATTAACAACATTATAATACCTAGACCACAGCCTGCCCCAACCCCACAGAGGATATTAACAACATTATAATACCTAGACCACAGCCAGCCCCAACCCCACAGAGGATATTAACAACATTATAATACCTAGACCACAGCCAGCCCCAACCCCACAGAGGATATTAACAACATTATAATACATAGACCACAGCCAGCCCCAACCCCGACCCCACAGAGGATATTAACAACATTATAATACCTAGACCACAGCCAGCCCCAACCCCACAGAGGATATTAACAACATTATAATACCTGGACCACAGCCAGCCCCAACCCCAACCCCACAGAGGATATTAACAACATTATAATACCTAGACCACAGCCAGCCCCAACCCCAACCCCACAGAGGATATTAACAACATTATAATACCTAGACCACAGCCAGCCCCAACCCCAACCCCACAGAGGATATTAACAACATTATAATACCTAGACCACAGCCAGCCCCAACCCCAACCCCACAGAGGATATTAACAACATTATAATACCTGGACCACAGCCAGCCCCAACCCCACAGAGGATATTAACAACATTATAATACCTAGACCACAGCCAGCCCCAACCCCACAGAGGATATTAACAACATTATAATACCTAGACCACAGCCAGCCCCAACCCCACAGAGGATATTAACAACATTATAATACCTAGACCACAGCCAGCCCCAACCCCACAGAGGATATTAACAACATTATAATACCTAGACCACAGCCAGCCCCAACCCCACAGAGGATATTAACAACATTATAATACCTAGACCACAGCCAGCCCCAACCCCAACCCCACAGAGGATATTAACAACATTATAATACCTAGACCACAGCCAGCCCCAACCCCAACCCCACAGAGGATATTAACAACATTATAATACCTAGACCAAAGCCAGCCCCAACCCCACAGAGGATATTAACAACATTATAATACCTAGACCACAGCCAGCCCCAACCCCACAGAGGATATTAACAACATTATAATACCTGGACCACAGCCAGCCCCAACCCCACAGAGGATATTAACAACATTATAATACCTGGACCACAGCCAGCCCCAACCCCACAGAGGATATTAACAACATTATAATACCTAGACCACAGCCAGCCCCAACCCCACAGAGGATATTAACAACATTATAATACCTAGACCACAGCCAGCCCCAACCCCACAGAGGATATTAACAACATTATAATACCTAGACCACAGCCAGCCCCAACCCCAACCCCACAGAGGATATTAACAACATTATAATACCTAGACCACAGCCAGCCCCAACCCCAACCCCACAGAGGATATTAACAACATTATAATACCTAGACCACAGCCAGCCCCAACCCCACAGAGGATATTAACAACATTATAATACCTAGACCACAGCCAGCCCCAACCCCACAGAGGATATTAACAACATTATAATACCTAGACCACAGCCAGCCCCAACCCCACAGAGGATATTAACAACATTATAATACCTAGACCACAGCCAGCCCCAACCCCACAGAGGATATTAACAACATTATAATACCTAGACCACAGCCAGCCCCAACCCCAACCCCACAGAGGATATTAACAACATTATAATACCTAGACCACAGCCAGCCCCAACCCCACAGAGGATATTAACAACATTATAATACCTAGACCACAGCCAGCCCCAACCCCACAGAGGATATTAACAACATTATAATACCTGGACCACAGCCAGCCCCAACCCCACAGAGGATATTAACAACATTATAATACCTAGACCACAGCCAGCCCCAACCCCACAGAGGATATTAACAACATTATAATACCTGGACCACAGCCAGCCCCAACCCCAACCCCACAGAGGATATTAACAACATTATAATACCTAGACCACAGCCAGCCCCAACCCCACAGAGGATATTAACAACATTATAATACCTGGACCACAGCCAGCCCCAACCCCAACCCCACAGAGGATATTAACAACATTATAATACCTAGACCACAGCCAGCCCCAACCCCAACCCCACAGAGGATATTAACAACATTATAATACCTAGACCACAGCCAGCCCCAACCCCACAGAGGATATTAACAACATTATAATACCTAGACCACAGCCAGCCCCAACCCCACAGAGGATATTAACAACATTATAATACCTAGACCACAGCCAGCCCCAACCCCACAGAGGATATTAACAACATTATAATACCTAGACCACAGCCAGCCCCAACCCCACAGAGGATATTAACAACATTATAATACCTGGACCACAGCCAGCCCCAACCCCACAGAGGATATTAACAACATTATAATACCTAGACCACAGCCAGCCCCAACCCCACAGAGGATATTAACAACATTATAATACCTAGACCACAGCCAGCCCCAACCCCACAGAGGATATTAACAACATTATAATACCTAGACCACAGCCAGCCCCAACCCCACAGAGGATATTAACAACATTATAATACCTGGACCACAGCCAGCCCCAACCCCACAGAGGATATTAACAACATTATAATACCTAGACCACAGCCAGCCCCAACCCCACAGAGGATATTAACAACATTATAATACCTAGACCACAGCCAGCCCCAGCCCCAACCCCACAGAGGATATTAACAACATTATAATACCTAGACCACAGCCAGCCCCAACCCCAACCCCACAGAGGATATTAACAACATTATAATACCTAGACCACAGCCAGCCCCAACCCCACAGAGGATATTAACAACATTATAATACCTGGACCACAGCCAGCCCCAACCCCACAGAGGATATTAACAACATTATAATACCTAGACCACAGCCAGCCCCAACCCCACAGAGGATATTAACAACATTATAATACCTAGACCACAGCCAGCCCCAACCCCAACCCCACAGAGGATATTAACAACATTATAATACCTAGACCACAGCCAGCCCCAACCCCACAGAGGATATTAACAACATTATAATACCTGGACCACAGCCAGCCCCAACCCCACAGAGGATATTAACAACATTATAATACCTAGACCACAGCCAGCCCCAACCCCACAGAGGATATTAACAACATTATAATACCTAGACCACAGCCAGCCCCAACCCCAACCCCACAGAGGATATTAACAACATTATAATACCTAGACCACAGCCAGCCCCAACCCCACAGAGGATATTAACAACATTATAATACCTAGACCACAGCCAGCCCCAACCCCAACCCCACAGAGGATATTAACAACATTATAATACCTGGACCACAGCCAGCCCCAACCCCAACCCCACAGAGGATATTAACAACATTATAATACCTGGACCACAGCCAGCCCCAACCCCAACCCCACAGAGGATATTAACAACATTATAATACCTAGACCACAGCCAGCCCCAACCCCAACCCCACAGAGGATATTAACAACATTATAATACCTGGACCACAGCCAGCCCCAACCCCAACCCCACAGAGGATATTAACAACATTATAATACCTGGACCACAGCCAGCCCCAACCCCACAGAGGATATTAACAACATTATAATACCTAGACCACAGCCAGCCCCAACCCCACAGAGGATATTAACAACATTATAATACCTGGACCACAGCCAGCCCCAACCCCACAGAGGATATTAACAACATTATAATACCTAGACCACAGCCAGCCCCAACCCCACAGAGGATATTAACAACATTATAATACCTGGACCACAGCCAGCCCCAACCCCACAGAGGATATTAACAACATTATAATACCTGGACCACAGCCAGCCCCAACCCCAACCCCACAGAGGATATTAACAACATTATAATACCTGGACCACAGCCAGCCCCAACCCCACAGAGGATATTAACAACATTATAATACCTAGACCACAGCCAGCCCCAACCCCACAGAGGATATTAACAACATTATAATACCTAGACCACAGCCAGCCCCAACCCCAACCCCACAGAGGATATTAAGAACATTATAATACCTAGACCACAGCCAGCCCCAACCCCACAGAGGATATTAAGAACATTATAATACCTAGACCACAGCCAGCCCCAACCCCAACCCCACAGAGGATATTAACAACATTATAATACCTAGACCACAGCCAGCCCCAACCCCAACCCCACAGAGGATATTAACAACATTATAATACCTAGACCATAGCCAGCCCCAACCCCAACCCCACAGAGGATATTAACAACATTATAATACCTGGACCACAGCCAGCCCCAACCCCACAGAGGATATTAACAACATTATAATACCTAGACCAAAGTCAGCCCCAACCCCACAGAGGATATTAACAACATTATAATACCTAGACCACAGCCAGCCCCAACCCCACAGAGGATATTAACAACATTATAATACCTAGACCACAGCCAGCCCCAACCCCACAGAGGATATTAACAACATTATAATACCTGGACCACAGCCAGCCCCAACCCCACAGAGGATATTAACAACATTATAATACCTGGACCACAGCCAGCCCCAACCCCACAGAGGATATTAACAACATTATAATACCTAGACCACAGCCAGCCCCAACCCCACAGAGGATATTAACAACATTATAATACCTAGACCACAGCCAGCCCCAACCCCACAGAGGATATTAACAACATTATAATACCTGGACCACAGCCAGCCCCAACCCCACAGAGGATATTAACAACATTATAATACCTAGACCACAGCCAGCCCCAACCCCACTGAGGATATTAACAACATTATAATACCTAGACCACAGCCAGCCCCAACCCCACTGAGGATATTAACAACATTATAATACCTAGACCACAGCCAGCCCCAACCCCACAGAGGATATTAACAACATTATAATACCTAGACCACAGCCAGCCCCAACCCCACAGAGGATATTAACAACATTATAATACCTAGACCACAGCCAGCCCCAACCCCACAGAGGATATTAACAACATTATAATACCTGGACCACAGCCAGCCCCAACCCCACAGAGGATATTAACAACATTATAATACCTAGACCACAGCCAGCCCCAACCCCAACCCCACAGAGGATATTAACAACATTATAATACCTACACCACAGCCAGCCCCAACCCCACAGAGGATATTAACAACATTATAATACCTAGACCACAGCCAGCCCCAACCCCACAGAGGATATTAACAACATTATAATACCTAGACCACAGCCAGCCCCAACCCCACAGAGGATATTAACAACATTATAATACCTAGACCACAGCCAACCCCAACCCCACAGAGGATATTAACAACATTATAATACCTAGACCACAGCCAACCCCAACCCCACAGAGGATATTAACAACATTATAATACCTAGACCACAGCCAGCCCCAACCCCACAGAGGATATTAACAACATTATAATACCTAGACCACAGCCAGCCCCAACCCCAACCCCACAGAGGATATTAACAACATTATAATACCTAGACCACAGCCAGCCCCAACCCCACAGAGGATATTAACAACATTATAATACCTAGACCACAGCCAGCCCCAACCCCACAGAGGATATTAACAACATTATAATACCTAGACCACAGCCAGCCCCAACCCCAACCCCACAGAGGATATTAACAACATTATAATACCTAGACCACAGCCAGCCCCAACCCCACAGAGGATATTAACATTATAATATCTGGACCACAGCTAGCCCCAACCCCAACCCCACAGAGGATATTAACAACATTATAATACCTAGACCACAGCCAGCCCCAACCCCACAGAGGATATTAACAACATTATAATACCTAGACCACAGCCAGCCCCAACCCCACAGAGGATATTAACAACATTATAATACCTAGACCACAGCCAGCCCCAACCCCAACCCCACAGAGGATATTAACAAAATTATAATACCTAGACCACAGCCAGCCCCAACCCCACAGAGGATATTAACAACATTATAATACCTAGACCACAGCCAGCCCCAACCCCAACCCCACAGAGGATAATAACAACATTATAATACCTAGACCACAGCCAGCCCCAACCCCAACCCCACAGAGGATATTAACAACATTATAATACCTAGACCACAGCCAGCCCCAACCCCACAGAGGATATTAACAACATTATAATACCTGGACCACAGCCAGCCCCAACCCCAACCCCACAGAGGATATTAACAACATTATAATACCTAGACCACAGCCAGCCCCAACCCCAACCCCACAGAGGATATTAACAACATTATAATACCTAGACCACAGCCAGCCCCAACCCCACAGAGGATATTAACAACATTATAATACCTGGACCACAGCCAGCCCCAACCCCAACCCCACAGAGGATATTAACAACATTATAATACCTGGACCACAGCCAGCCCCAACCCCAACCCCACAGAGGATATTAACAACATTATAATACCTAGACCACAGCCAGCCCCAACCCCAACCCCACAGAGGATATTAACAACATTATAATACCTAGACCACAGCCAGCCCCAACCCCAACCCCACAGAGGATAATAACAACATTATAATACCTAGACCACAGCCAGCCCCAACCCCAACCCCACAGAGGATATTAACAACATTATAATACCTAGACCACAGCCAACCCCAACCCCACAGAGGATATTAACAACATTATAATACCTAGACCACAGCCAGCCCCAACCCCACAGAGGATATTAACAACATTATAATACCTAGACCACAGCCAGCCCCAACCCCACAGAGGATATTAACAACATTATAATAGCTAGACCACAGCCAGCCCCAACCCCACAGAGGATATTAACAACATTATAATACCTGGACCACAGCCAGCCCCAACCCCAACCCCACAGAGGATACTAACAACATTATAATACCTAGACCACAGCCAGCCCCAACCCCACAGAGGATATTAACAACATTATAATACCTGGACCACATCCAGCCCCAACCCCACAGAGGATATTAACAACATTATAATACCTAGACCACAGCCAGCCCCAACCCCACAGAGGATATTAACAACATTATAATACCTAGACCACTGCCAGCCCCAACCCCACAGAGGATATTAACAACATTATAATACCTAGACCACAGCCAGCCCCAACCCCACAGAGGATATTAACAACATTATAATACCTAGACCACAGCCAGCCCCAACCAGACAGAGGATATTAACAACATTATAATACCTGGACCACAGCCAGCCCCAACCCCACAGAGGATATTAACAACATTATAATACCTAGACCACAGCCAGCCCCAACCCCACAGAGGATATTAACAACATTATAATACCTGGACCACAGCCAGCCCCAACCCCACAGAGGATATTAACAACATTAAAATACCTAGACCACAGCCAGCCCCAACCCCAACCCCACAGAGGATATTAACAACATTATAATACCTAGACCACAGCCAGCCCCAAGCCCAACCCCACAGAGGATACTAACAACATTATAATACCTGGACCACAGCCAGCCCCAACCCCACAGAGGATATTAACAACATTATAAAACCTAGACCACAGCCAGCCCCAACCCCACAGAGGATATTAACAACATTATAATACCTAGACCACAGCCAGCCCCAACCCCACAGAGGATATTAATAACATTATAATACCTGGACCACAGCCAGCCCCAACCCCACAGAGGATATTAACAACATTATAATACCTAGACCACAGCCAGCCCCAACCCCACAGAGGATATTAACAACATTATAATACCTGGACCACAGCCAGCCCCAACCCCAACCCCACAGAGGATATTAACAACATTATAATACCTAGACCACAGCCAGCCCCAACCCCAACCCCACAGAGGATATTAACAACATTATAATACCTAGACCACAGCCAGCCCCAACCCCAACCCCACAGAGGATACTAACAACATTATAATACCTGGACCACAGCCAGCCCCAACCCCACAGAGGATATTAACAACATTATAATACCTAGACCACAGCCAGCCCCAACCCCACAGAGGATACTAACAACATTATAATACCTGGACCACAGCCAGCCCCAACCCCACAGAGGATATTAACAACATTATAATACCTAGACCACAGCCAGCCCCAACCCCACAGAGGATATTAACAACATTATAATACCTGGACCACAGCCAGCCCCAACCCCACAGAGGATATTAACAACATTATAATACCTAGACCACAGCCAGCCCCAACCCCACAGAGGATATTAATAACATTATAATACCTGGACCACAGCCAGCCCCAACCCCACAGAGGATATTAACAACATTATAATACCTAGACCACAGCCAGCCCCAACCCCAACCCCACAGAGGATATTAACAACATTATAATACCTAGACCACAGCCAGCCCCAACCCCACAGAGGATATTAACAACATTATAATACCTAGACCACAGACAGCCCCAACCCCACAGAGGATATTAACAACATTATAATACCTGGACCACAGCCAGCCCCAACCCCAACCCCACAGAGGATATTAACAACATTATAATACCTGGACCACAGCCAGCCCCAACCCCACAGAGGATATTAACAACATTATAATACCTAGACCACAGCCAGCCCCAACCCCACAGAGGATATTAACAACATTATAATACCTAGACCACAGCCAGCCGCAACCCCACAGAGGATATTAACAACATTATAATACCTGGACCACAGCCAGCCCCAACCCCACAGAGGATATTAACAACATTATAATACCTGGACCACAGCCAGCCCCAACCCCACAGAGGATATTAACAAAATTATAATACCTAGACCACAGCCAGCCCCAACCCCACAGAGGATATTAACAACATTATAATACCTGGACTACAGCCAGCCCCAACCCCACAGAGGATATTAACAACATTATAATACCTAGACCACAGCCAGCCCCAACCCCAACCCCACAGAGGATATTAACAACATTATAATACCTGGACTACAGCCAGCCCCAACCCCACAGAGGATATTAACAACATTATAATACCTAGACCACAGCCAGCCCCAACCCCACAGAGGATATTAACAACATTATAATACCTAGACCACAGCCAGCCCCAACCCCACAGAGGATATTAACAACATTATAATACCTGGACCACAGCCAGCCCCAACCCCACAGAGGATATTAACAACATTACAATACCTAGACCACAGCCAGCCCCAACCCCAACCCCACAGAGGATATTAACAACATTATAATACCTAGACCACAGCCAGCCCCAACCCCACAGAGGATATTAACAACATTATAATACCTAGACCACAGCCAGCCCCAACCCCAACCCCAACCCCACAGAGGATATTAACAACATTATAATACCTAGACCACAGCCAGCCCCAACCCCACAGAGGATATTAACAACATTATAATACCTAGACCACAGCCAGCCTCAACCCCACAGAGGATATTAACAACATTATAATACCTGGACCACAGCCAGCCCCAACCCCACAGAGGATATTAACAACATTATAATACCTAGACCACAGCCAGCCCCAACCCCACAGAGGATATTAACAACATTATAATACCTAGACCAGAGCCAGCCCTAACCCCACAGAGGATATTAACAACATTATAATACCTAGACCACAGCCAGCCCCAACCCCACAGAGGATATTAACAACATTATAATACCTAGAACACAGCCAGCCCCAACCCCAACCCCACAGAGGATATTAACAACATTATAATACCTAGACCACAGCCAGCCCCAACCCCAACCCCACAGAGGATATTAACAACATTATAATTCCTGGACCACAGCCAGCCCCAACCCCACAGAGGATATTAACAACATTATAATACCTAGACCACAGCCAGCCCCAACCCCACAGAGGATATTAACAACATTATAATACCTGGACCACAGCCAGCCCCAACCCCACAGAGGATATTAACAACATTATAATACCTAGAACACAGCCAGCCCCAACCCCAACCCCACAGAGGATATTAACAACATTATAATACCTAGACCACAGCCAGCCCCAACCCCAACCCCACAGAGGATATTAACAACATTATAATTCCTGGACCACAGCCAGCCCCAACCCCACAGAGGATATTAACAACATTATAATACCTAGACCACAGCCAGCCCCAACCCCACAAAGGATATTAACAACATTATAATACCTGGACCACAGCCAGCCCCAACCCCACAGAGGATATTAACAACATTATAATACCTAGACCACAGCCAGCCCCAACCCCACAGAGGATATTAACAACATTATAATACCTAGACCACAGCCAGCACCAACCCCACAGAGGATATTAACAACATTATAATACCTAGACCACAGCCAGCCCCAACCCCACAGAGGATATTAACAACATTATAATACCTAGACCACAGCCAGCCGCAACCCCACAGAGGATATTAACAACATTATAATACCTGGACCACAGCCAGCCCCAACCCCACAGAGGATATTAACAACATTATAATACCTGGACCACAGCCAGCCCCAACCCCACAGAGGATATTAACAAAATTATAATACCTAGACCACAGCCAGCCCCAACCCCACAGAGGATATTAACAACATTATAATACCTGGACTACAGCCAGCCCCAACCCCACAGAGGATATTAACAACATTATAATACCTAGACCACAGCCAGCCCCAACCCCAACCCCACAGAGGATATTAACAACATTATAATACCTGGACCACAGCCAGCCCCAACCCCACAGAGGATATTAACAACATTATAATACCTAGACCACAGCCAGCCCCAACCCCACAGAGGATATTAACAACATTATAATACCTAGACCACAGCCAGCCCCAACCCCACAGAGGATATTAACAACATTATAATACCTGGACCACAGCCAGCCCCAACCCCACAGAGGATATTAACAACATTACAATACCTAGACCACAGCCAGCCCCAACCCCAACCCCACAGAGGATATTAACAACATTATAATACCTAGACCACAGCCAGCCCCAACCCCACAGAGGATATTAACAACATTATAATACCTAGACCACAGCCAGCCCCAACCCCAACCCCAACCCCACAGAGGATATTAACAACATTATAATACCTAGACCACAGCCAGCCCCAACCCCACAGAGGATATTAACAACATTATAATACCTAGACCACAGCCAGCCTCAACCCCACAGAGGATATTAACAACATTATAATACCTGGACCACAGCCAGCCCCAACCCCACAGAGGATATTAACAACATTATAATACCTAGACCACAGCCAGCCCCAACCCCACAGAGGATATTAACAACATTATAATACCTAGACCAGAGCCAGCCCTAACCCCACAGAGGATATTAACAACATTATAATACCTAGACCACAGCCAGCCCCAACCCCACAGAGGATATTAACAACATTATAATACCTAGAACACAGCCAGCCCCAACCCCAACCCCACAGAGGATATTAACAACATTATAATACCTAGACCACAGCCAGCCCCAACCCCAACCCCACAGAGGATATTAACAACATTATAATTCCTGGACCACAGCCAGCCCCAACCCCACAGAGGATATTAACAACATTATAATACCTAGACCACAGCCAGCCCCAACCCCACAGAGGATATTAACAACATTATAATACCTGGACCACAGCCAGCCCCAACCCCACAGACGATATTAACAACATTATAATACCTAGAACACAGCCAGCCCCAACCCCAACCCCACAGAGGATATTAACAACATTATAATACCTAGACCACAGCCAGCCCCAACCCCAACCCCACAGAGGATATTAACAACATTATAATTCCTGGACCACAGCCAGCCCCAACCCCACAGAGGATATTAACAACATTATAATACCTAGACCACAGCCAGCCCCAACCCCACAAAGGATATTAACAACATTATAATACCTGGACCACAGCCAGCCCCAACCCCACAGAGGATATTAACAACATTATAATACCTAGACCACAGCCAGCCCCAACCCCACAGAGGATATTAACAACATTATAATACCTAGACCACAGCCAGCACCAACCCCACAGAGGATATTAACAACATTATAATACCTAGACCACAGCCAGCCCCAACCCCACAGAGGATATTAACAACATTATAATACCTGGACCACAGCCAGCCCCAACCCCAACCCCACAGAGGATATTAACAACATTATAATACCTAGACCACAGCCAGCCCCAACCCCACAGAGGATATTAACAACATTATAATACCTGGACCACAGCCAGCCCCAACCCCAACCCCACAGAGGATAATAACAACATTATAATACCTGGACCACAGCCAGCCCCAACCCCACAGAGGATATTAACAACATTATAATACCTAGACCACAGCCAGCCCCAACCCCACAGAGGATATTAACAACATTATAATACCTGGACCACAGCCAGCCCCAACCCCACAGAGGATATTAACAACATTACAATACCTAGACCACAGCCAGCCCCAACCCCAACCCCACAGAGGATATTAACAACATTATAATACCTAGACCACAGCCAGCCCCAACCCCACAGAGGATATTAACAACATTATAATACCTAGACCACAGCCAGCCCCAACCCCAACCCCACAGAGGATATTAACAACATTATAATACCTAGACCACAGCCAGCCCCAACCCCACAGAGGATATTAACAACATTATAATACCTAGACCACAGCCAGCCTCAACCCCACAGAGGATATTAACAACATTATAATACCTGGACCACAGCCAGCCCCAACCCCACAGAGGATATTAACAACATTATAATACCTAGACCACAGCCAGCCCCAACCCCACAGAGGATATTAACAACATTATAATACCTAGACCAGAGCCAGCCCTAACCCCACAGAGGATATTAACAACATTATAATACCTAGACCACAGCCAGCCCCAACCCCACAGAGGATATTAACAACATTATAATACCTAGAACACAGCCAGCCCCAACCCCAACCCCACAGAGGATATTAACAACATTATAATACCTAGACCACAGCCAGCCCCAACCCCAACCCCACAGAGGATATTAACAACATTATAATTCCTGGACCACAGCCAGCCCCAACCCCACAGAGGATATTAACAACATTATAATACCTAGACCACAGCCAGCCCCAACCCCACAGAGGATATTAACAACATTATAATACCTGGACCACAGCCAGCCCCAACCCCACAGAGGATATTAACAACATTATAATACCTAGAACACAGCCAGCCCCAACCCCAACCCCACAGAGGATATTAACAACATTATAATACCTAGACCACAGCCAGCCCCAACCCCAACCCCACAGAGGATATTAACAACATTATAATTCCTGGACCACAGCCAGCCCCAACCCCACAGAGGATATTAACAACATTATAATACCTAGACCACAGCCAGCCCCAACCCCACAAAGGATATTAACAACATTATAATACCTGGACCACAGCCAGCCCCAACCCCACAGAGGATATTAACAACATTATAATACCTAGACCACAGCCAGCCCCAACCCCACAGAGGATATTAACAACATTATAATACCTAGACCACAGCCAGCACCAACCCCACAGAGGATATTAACAACATTATAATACCTAGACCACAGCCAGCCCCAACCCCACAGAGGATATTAACAACATTATAATACCTAGACCACAGCCAGCCCCAACCAGACAGAGGATATTAACAACATTATAATACCTAGACCACAGCCAGCCCCAACCCCACAGAGGATATTAACAACATTATAATACCTAGACCACAGCCAGCCCCAACCCCAACCCCACAGAGGATATTAACAACATTATAATACCTAGACCACAGCCAGCCCCAACCCCACAGAGG
Source organism: Coregonus lavaretus (assembly GCF_964263955.1). NCBI lineage: Eukaryota > Metazoa > Chordata > Actinopteri > Salmoniformes > Salmonidae > Coregonus > Coregonus lavaretus. The sequence goes on from NC_139995.1 coordinate 62,977,122, forward strand.
ATATTAATAACATTATAATACCTAGACCACAGCCAGCCCCAACCCCACAGAGGATATTAACAACATTATAATACCTAGACCACAGCCAGCCCCAACCCCACAGAGGATATTAACAACATTATAATACCTAGACCACAGCCAGCCCCAACCCCAACCCCACAGAGGATATTAACAACATTATAATACCTGGACCACAGCCAGCCCCAACCCCAACCCCACAGAGGATATTAACAACATTATAATACCTAGACCACAGCCAGCCCCAACCCCACAGAGGATATTAACAACATTATAATACCTAGACCACAGCCAGCCCCAACCCCACAGAGGATATTAACAACATTATAATACCTAGACCACAGCCAGCCCCAACCCCACAGAGGATATTAACAACATTATAATACCTGGACCACAGCCAGCCCCAACCCCACAGAGGATACTAACAACATTATAATACCTGGACCACAGCCAGCCCCAACCCCACAGAGGATATTAACAACATTATAAAACCTAGACCACAGCCAGCCCCAACCCCACAGAGGATATTAACAACATTATAATACCTAGACCACAGCCAGCCCCAACCCCACAGAGGATATTAATAACATTATAATACCTGGACCACAGCCAGCCCCAACCCCACAGAGGATATTAACAACATTATAATACCTAGACCACAGCCAGCCCCAACCCCACAGAGGATATTAACAACATTATAATACCTGGACCACAGCCAGCCCCAACCCCAACCCCACAGAGGATATTAACAACATTATAATACCTAGACCACAGCCAGCCCCAACCCCAACCCCACAGAGGATATTAACAACATTATAATACCTAGACCACAGCCAGCCCCAACCCCAACCCCACAGAGGATACTAACAACATTATAATACCTGGACCACAGCCAGCCCCAACCCCACAGAGGATATTAACAACATTATAATACCTAGACCACAGCCAGCCCCAACCCCACAGAGGATATTAACAACATTATAATACCTGGACCACAGCCAGCCCCAACCCCACAGAGGATATTAACAACATTATAATACCTAGACCACAGCCAGCCCCAACCCCACAGAGGATATTAATAACATTATAATACCTGGACCACAGCCAGCCCCAACCCCACAGAGGATATTAACAACATTATAATACCTAGACCACAGCCAGCCCCAACCCCAACCCCACAGAGGATATTAACAACATTATAATACCTAGACCACAGCCAGCCCCAACCCCACAGAGGATATTAACAACATTATAATACCTAGACCACAGACAGCCCCAACCCCACAGAGGATATTAACAACATTATAATACCTGGACCACAGCCAGCCCCAACCCCAACCCCACAGAGGATATTAACAACATTATAATACCTGGACCACAGCCAGCCCCAACCCCACAGAGGATATTAACAACATTATAATACCTAGACCACAGCCAGCCCCAACCCCACAGAGGATATTAACAACATTATAATACCTAGACCACAGCCAGCCGCAACCCCACAGAGGATATTAACAACATTATAATACCTGGACCACAGCCAGCCCCAACCCCACAGAGGATATTAACAACATTATAATACCTGGACCACAGCCAGCCCCAACCCCACAGAGGATATTAACAACATTATAATACCTAGACCACAGCCAGCCCCAACCCCACAGAGGATATTAACAACATTATAATACCTGGACTACAGCCAGCCCCAACCCCACAGAGGATATTAACAACATTATAATACCTAGACCACAGCCAGCCCCAACCCCAACCCCACAGAGGATATTAACAACATTATAATACCTGGACTACAGCCAGCCCCAACCCCACAGAGGATATTAACAACATTATAATACCTAGACCACAGCCAGCCCCAACCCCACAGAGGATATTAACAACATTATAATACCTAGACCACAGCCAGCCCCAACCCCACAGAGGATATTAACAACATTATAATACCTGGACCACAGCCAGCCCCAACCCCACAGAGGATATTAACAACATTACAATACCTAGACCACAGCCAGCCCCAACCCCAACCCCACAGAGGATATTAACAACATTATAATACCTAGACCACAGCCAGCCCCAACCCCACAGAGGATATTAACAACATTATAATACCTAGACCACAGCCAGCCCCAACCCCAACCCCAACCCCACAGAGGATATTAACAACATTATAATACCTAGACCACAGCCAGCCCCAACCCCACAGAGGATATTAACAACATTATAATACCTAGACCACAGCCAGCCTCAACCCCACAGAGGATATTAACAACATTATAATACCTGGACCACAGCCAGCCCCAACCCCACAGAGGATATTAACAACATTATAATACCTAGACCACAGCCAGCCCCAACCCCACAGAGGATATTAACAACATTATAATACCTAGACCAGAGCCAGCCCTAACCCCACAGAGGATATTAACAACATTATAATACCTAGACCACAGCCAGCCCCAACCCCACAGAGGATATTAACAACATTATAATACCTAGAACACAGCCAGCCCCAACCCCAACCCCACAGAGGATATTAACAACATTATAATACCTAGACCACAGCCAGCCCCAACCCCAACCCCACAGAGGATATTAACAACATTATAATTCCTGGACCACAGCCAGCCCCAACCCCACAGAGGATATTAACAACATTATAATACCTAGACCACAGCCAGCCCCAACCCCACAGAGGATATTAACAACATTATAATACCTGGACCACAGCCAGCCCCAACCCCACAGAGGATATTAACAACATTATAATACCTAGAACACAGCCAGCCCCAACCCCAACCCCACAGAGGATATTAACAACATTATAATACCTAGACCACAGCCAGCCCCAACCCCAACCCCACAGAGGATATTAACAACATTATAATTCCTGGACCACAGCCAGCCCCAACCCCACAGAGGATATTAACAACATTATAATACCTAGACCACAGCCAGCCCCAACCCCACAAAGGATATTAACAACATTATAATACCTGGACCACAGCCAGCCCCAACCCCACAGAGGATATTAACAACATTATAATACCTAGACCACAGCCAGCCCCAACCCCACAGAGGATATTAACAACATTATAATACCTAGACCACAGCCAGCACCAACCCCACAGAGGATATTAACAACATTATAATACCTAGACCACAGCCAGCCCCAACCCCACAGAGGATATTAACAACATTATAATACCTGGACCACAGCCAGCCCCAACCCCAACCCCACAGAGGATATTAACAACATTATAATACCTAGACCACAGCCAGCCCCAACCCCACAGAGGATATTAACAACATTATAATACCTGGACCACAGCCAGCCCCAACCCCAACCCCACAGAGGATAATAACAACATTATAATACCTGGACCACAGCCAGCCCCAACCCCACAGAGGATATTAACAACATTATAATACCTAGACCACAGCCAGCCCCAACCCCACAGAGGATATTAACAACATTATAATACCTGGACCACAGCCAGCCCCAACCCCACAGAGGATATTAACAACATTACAATACCTAGACCACAGCCAGCCCCAACCCCAACCCCACAGAGGATATTAACAACATTATAATACCTAGACCACAGCCAGCCCCAACCCCACAGAGGATATTAACAACATTATAATACCTAGACCACAGCCAGCCCCAACCCCAACCCCACAGAGGATATTAACAACATTATAATACCTAGACCACAGCCAGCCCCAACCCCACAGAGGATATTAACAACATTATAATACCTAGACCACAGCCAGCCTCAACCCCACAGAGGATATTAACAACATTATAATACCTGGACCACAGCCAGCCCCAACCCCACAGAGGATATTAACAACATTATAATACCTAGACCACAGCCAGCCCCAACCCCACAGAGGATATTAACAACATTATAATACCTAGACCAGAGCCAGCCCTAACCCCACAGAGGATATTAACAACATTATAATACCTAGACCACAGCCAGCCCCAACCCCACAGAGGATATTAACAACATTATAATACCTAGAACACAGCCAGCCCCAACCCCAACCCCACAGAGGATATTAACAACATTATAATACCTAGACCACAGCCAGCCCCAACCCCAACCCCACAGAGGATATTAACAACATTATAATTCCTGGACCACAGCCAGCCCCAACCCCACAGAGGATATTAACAACATTATAATACCTAGACCACAGCCAGCCCCAACCCCACAGAGGATATTAACAACATTATAATACCTGGACCACAGCCAGCCCCAACCCCACAGAGGATATTAACAACATTATAATACCTAGAACACAGCCAGCCCCAACCCCAACCCCACAGAGGATATTAACAACATTATAATACCTAGACCACAGCCAGCCCCAACCCCAACCCCACAGAGGATATTAACAACATTATAATTCCTGGACCACAGCCAGCCCCAACCCCACAGAGGATATTAACAACATTATAATACCTAGACCACAGCCAGCCCCAACCCCACAAAGGATATTAACAACATTATAATACCTGGACCACAGCCAGCCCCAACCCCACAGAGGATATTAACAACATTATAATACCTAGACCACAGCCAGCCCCAACCCCACAGAGGATATTAACAACATTATAATACCTAGACCACAGCCAGCACCAACCCCACAGAGGATATTAACAACATTATAATACCTAGACCACAGCCAGCCCCAACCCCACAGAGGATATTAACAACATTATAATACCTGGACCACAGCCAGCCCCAACCCCAACCCCACAGAGGATATTAACAACATTATAATACCTAGACCACAGCCAGCCCCAACCCCACAGAGGATATTAACAACATTATAATACCTGGACCACAGCCAGCCCCAACCCCAACCCCACAGAGGATAATAACAACATTATAATACCTGGACCACAGCCAGCCCCAACCCCACAGAGGATATTAACAACATTATAATACCTAGACCACAGCCAGCCCCAACACCAACCCCACAGAGGATATTAACAACATTATAATACCTAGACCACAGCCAGCCCCAACCCCACAGAGGATATTAACAACATTATAATACCTAGACCACAGCCAGCCCCAACCCCACAGAGGATATTAATAACATTATAATACCTAGACCACAGCCAGCCCCAACCAGACAGAGGATATTAACAACATTATAATACCTAGACCACAGCCAGCCCCAACCCCACAGAGGATATTAACAACATTATAATACCTAGACCACAGCCAGCCCCAACCCCAACCCCACAGAGGATATTAACAACATTATAATACCTAGACCACAGCCAGCCCCAACCCCACAGAGGATATTAATAACATTATAATACCTAGACCACAGCCAGCCCCAACCCCACAGAGGATATTAACAACATTATAATACCTAGACCACAGCCAGCCCCAACCCCACAGAGGATATTAACAACATTATAATACCTAGACCACAGCCAGCCCCAACCCCAACCCCACAGAGGATATTAACAACATTATAATACCTGGACCACAGCCAGCCCCAACCCCAACCCCACAGAGGATATTAACAACATTATAATACCTAGACCACAGCCAGCCCCAACCCCACAGAGGATATTAACAACATTATAATACCTAGACCACAGCCAGCCCCAACCCCACAGAGGATATTAACAACATTATAATACCTAGACCACAGCCAGCCCCAACCCCACAGAGGATATTAACAACATTATAATACCTGGACCACAGCCAGCCCCAACCCCACAGAGGATACTAACAACATTATAATACCTGGACCACAGCCAGCCCCAACCCCACAGAGGATATTAACAACATTATAATACCTAGACCACAGACAGCCCCAACCCCAAACCCACAGAGGATATTAACAACATTATAATACCTGGACCACAGCCAGCCCCAACCCCAACCCCACAGAGGATATTAACAACATTATAATACCTGGACCACAGCCAGCCCCAACCCCACAGAGGATATTAACAACATTATAATACCTAGACCACAGCCAGCCCCAACCCCAACCCCACAGAGGATATTAACAACATTATAATACCTGGACCACAGCCAGCCCCAACCCCACAGAGGATATTAACAACATTATAATACCTAGACCACAGCCAGCCCCAACCCCACAGAGGATATTAGCAACATTATAATACCTAGACCACAGCCAGCCCCAACCCCACAGAGGATATTAACAACATTATAATACCTAGACCACAGCCAGCCCCAACCCCAACCCCACAGAGGATATTAACAACATTATAATACCTGGACCACAGCCAGCCCCAACCCCACAGAGGATATTAACAACATTATAATACCTAGACCACAGCCAGCCCCAACCACACAGAGGAGGTAAGCTTGGCTTCTCATATGGTGTTGAGTAAAGCTTAAACCATGTATTTAGATCGTAGGTAGTTAGTTTATTTAGGTAGTTATTGTAGGTTTCCGTAGGCAATTATTGTAGGTAAGTACTGTTTACGTATTGTTTAAGTATTGTAGTTAGTTTATTTAGGTAGTTATTGTAGGTTTCCGTAGGCAATTATTGTAGGTAAGTACTGTTTACGTATTGTTTAAGTATTGTTACGGCGGAGCCCGGCGAAGCACGAGGCTAGCTAGCTAGCGGGTAGCTACTGGTAACGTTTATTGGTTATTATCTGTTTAGTGCAATGGTGGAGAGTGGTTTCCAATGTTAATGTGCTAGCTAACCAACGTTTAATTTTTGCTGCGTTACGAAAGAAACTAGACACGGACATGAATTATCTGTTTAGTGTGTTAACACACTCTTGGTGGTTTGTTGTAACCAAGTATTGGTGCTAAACTGTGTGTTATTGGATGCTAGCATGCTAGTTAGCTATGGCGTCATAGCTAGGCATCCTGGGCTGTTGTGGTTAGTTACTGTGGGTTGGCATTGTTGTTCGGAAAGGGGGTAACACGAAGCTAGCTAGCTAGCCGTTCTTCAAACAAGGTCAACACAGTGGCCATTGCTAGCTAGCCAACAGACACGGACACGAATTATCTGCTTAGTGTGTTAACACACTATTGGTGGTTTGTTGTGACCAAGTGTTGGCGCTAAACTGTGTGTTTTTGGATGCAAGTGTTGGTGCTAAACTGTGTGTTTTTGGATGCTAGCATGCTAGTTAGCTATGGTGTCATAGTTAGCTAGCTGAATAAAGTGGGTTGAGCCTATTCCTTTAAACATTGAACCGCTGTGGTTCACAACAATTCTGATTTCTAAAGGTGGAAGTTGGTAGAGTTTTTGTTCAGGTGGTTCAGTGAAACAATTATAGTTGTTAGAAGTAGAAGTTTTTGGTGAGGGAGGCCCTGCTCTCTACTCTCCCAGATGTTTAGTGCATTTCATTCCGATCTCCTCTGCATTATTGTAGCCATTTGCTACAGCCTGTCAACTATGCCTCTGCCTATCCCTGTTCTCTCCTCTCTGCACAGGCTACACAAACGCCCCACACCGCGTGGCTGCTGCCTCCCTAACCTGGTGGTCCCTGCACGCACCCCACACCTGGAGTTCCAGGTCTCAGGCAGCCTCTGGAACTGCCGTTCTGCTGCCAACAAAGCTGACTTCATCCCAGCCTATGCTAATCTCCAGTCCCTCGACTTCCTGGCGCTGACGGAAACATGGATTACCACTGAAAACACTGCTACTCCTACTGCTCTCTCCTCGTCTGACCATGTGTTCTCGCATACCCCGAGAGCATCTGGTCAGAGGGGTGGTGGCACAGGAATCCTCATCTCTCCCAAGTGGACATTCTCAATTTTTCCCCTAACCCATCTGTCTATCTCCTCATTTGAATTCCATGCTGTCACAGTCACTAGCCCATTTAAGCTTAATATCCTTGTCATCTATCGCCCTCCAGGTTCCCTTGGAGAGTTCATCAATGAGCTTGACGCCTTGATAAGTTCCTTTCCTGAGGATGGCTCACCCCTCACAGTTTTGGGGGATTTCAACCTCCCTATGTCCACATTTGACTCATTTCTCTCTGCCTCCTTCTTTCCACTTCTCTCCTCTTTTGACCTCACCCTCTCACCGTCCCCCCCTACTCACAAGGCAGGCAATACGCTTGACCTCATCTTTACTAGATGCTGCTCTTCTACTAATCTCACTGCAACTCCCCTCCATGTCTCCGACCACTACTTTGTTTCCTTTTCTCTCTCGCTCTCCTCCCACACTACTCACTCTGCCCCTACACAGATGGTAATGCGCCGCCGCAACCTTCGCTCTCTCTCTCCCACTACTCTCTCCTCTTCCATCCTATCATCTCTTCCCTCAGCTCAATCCTTCTCCCTCCAATCTCCTGATTCTGCCTCCTCAACCCTCCTCTCCTCCCTTTCTGCATCCTTTGACTCTCTGTGTCCCCTATCCTCCCGGCCGGCTCGGTCCTCCCCTCCAGCTCCGTGGCTTGATGACTCATTGCGAGCTCACAGAACAGAGCTCCGGGCAGCGGAGCGGAAATGGAAGAAAACTAAACTCCCTGCCGACCTGGCATCTTTTCACTCCCTCCTCTCTACATTTTCTTCATCTGTTTCTGCTGCTAAGGCCACTTTCTACCACTCTAAATTCCAAGCATCTGCCTCTAACCCTAGGAAGCTCTTTGCCACATTTTCCTCCCTCCTGAATCCTCCCCCCCCCGCCCCGCCCTCCTCTCTCTCTGTGGATGACTTCGTCAACCACTTTGAAAAGAAGGTTGACGACATCTGATCCTCGTTTGTTAAGTCTAATGACACTGCTGGTCCTACTCACACTGCCCTACCCTATGCTTTGACTTCTTTCTCCCCTCTCTCTCCAGATAAAATCCTGCGACTTGTGACTGCAGGCCGCCCAACAACCTGCCCGCTTGACCCCATCCCCTCCTCTCTTCTCCAGACCATCTCCGGTGACCTTCTCCCCTACCTCACCTCGCTGATCAACTCATCCTTGACCGCTGGCCATGTCCCTTCCGTCTTCAAGAGAGCGAGAGTTGCTCCCCTTCTCAAAAAACCAACACTCGATCCCACTGATGTCAACAACTACAGACCAGTATCCCATCTTTCTTTTCTTTCCAAAACTATTGAGCGTGCCGTCTTTAGCCAACTCTCTTGCTATCTCTCTCAGAATGACCTTCTTGATCCAAACCAGTCAGGTTTCAGGACTGGTCATTCAACTGAGACTGCTCTTCTCTGTGTCACGGAGGCTCTCCGCACTGCTAAAGCTAACTCTCTCTCCTCTGCTCTTGTCCTTCTAGACCTGTCTGCTGCCTTTGATACTGTGAACCATCAGATCCTCCTCTCCACCCTCTCCGAGCTGGGCATCTCCGGCGCGGCTCACTCCTGGATTGCGTCCTACCTGACCGGTCGCTCCTACCAAGTGGCGTGGCGAGAAGCTGTCTCCGCACCACGTGCTCTCACCACTGGTGTCCCCCAGGGCTCAGTTCTAGGCCCTCTCCTTTTCTCCCTATACACCAAGTCACTTGGCTCTGTCATATCCTCACATGGCCTCTCCTATCATTGCTACGCTGACGATACACAACTAATCTTCTCCTTTCCCCCTTCTGATAACCAGGTGGCGAATCGCATCTCTGCATGTCTGGCAGACATATCAGTATGGATGACGGATCACCACCTCAAGCTGAACCCTGGCAAGACGGAGCTGCTCTTCCTCCCGGGGAAGGACTGCCCGTTCCATGATCTCGCCATCACGGTTGACAACTCCGCTGTGTCCTCCTCCCAGAGTGCGAAGAGCCTAGGCGTGACCCTGGACAACACCCTGTCGTTCTCCGCCAACATCAAGGCGGTGACCCGCTCCTGCAGGTTCATGCTCTACAACATTCGGAGAGTACGACCCTGCCTTACACAGGAAGCGGCACAGGTCCTAATCCAGGCACTTGTCATCTCCCGTCTGGACTACTGCAACTCGCTGTTGGCTGGCCTCCCTGCCTGTGCCATTAAACCCCTACAACTCATCCAGAATGCCGCAGCCCGTCTGGTGTTCAACCTTCCCAAGTTCTCTCACGTCACCCCCCTCCTCCGCACACTCCACTGGCTTCCAGTTGAAGCTCGCATCCGCTACAAGACCATGGTGCTTGCCTATGGAGCAGTGAGGGGAACGGCACCTCTGTACCTTCGGGCTCTGATCAGTCCCTACACCCAAACGAGGGCATTGCGTTCATCCACCTCTGGCCTGCTGGCTCCCCTTCCTCTGCGGAAGCATAGTTCCCGCTCAGCCCAGTCAAAACTGTTCGCTGCTCTGGCACCCCAATGGTGGAACAAGCTCCCTCACGACGCCAGGACAGCGGAGTCACTCACCACCTTCCGGAGACATTTGAAACCCCACCTCTTTAAGGAATACCTGGGATAGGATAAAGTAACCCTTCTACCCCCCCCCCCCCCCCCCCCCCCAAAAAATTGTAAAGTGACTATCCCACTGGCTATAGGGTGAACGCACCAATTGGTGAGTCGCTCTGGATAAGAGCGTCTGCTAAATGACGTAAATGTGCCCTTGAGCAAGGCACTTAACCCTAATTGCTCCTGTAAGTCGCTCTGGATAAGAGCGTCTGCTAAATGACTAAAATGTAAATGTAAATGGATATTAACAACATTATAATACCTGGACTACAGCCAGCCCCAACCCCACAGAGGATATTAACAACATTATAATACCTAGACCACAGCCAGCCCCAACCCCAACCCCACAGATGATATTTACAAAATTATAATACCTGTACTACAGCCAGCCCCAACCCCACAGAGGATATTAACAACATTATAATACCTAGACCACAGCCAGCCCCAACCCCAACCCCACATAGGATACTAACAACATTATAATACCTGGACCACAGCCAGCCCCAACCCCACAGAGGATATTAACAACATTATAATACCTAGACCACAGCCAGCCCCAACCCCACAGAGGATATTAACAACATTATAATACCTAGACCACAGCGAGCCCCAACCCCACAGAGGATATTAATAATATTATAATACCTGGACCACAGCCAGCCCCAACCCCACAGAGGATATTAACAACATTATAATACCTAGACCACAGCCAGCCCCAACCCCACAGAGGATATTAACAACATTATAATACCTGGACCACAGACAGCCCCAACCCCAACCCCACAGAGGATATTAACAACATTATAATACCTAGACCACAGCCAGCCCCAAACCCAACCCCACAGAGGATAGTAACAACATTATAATACCTGGACCACAGCCAGCCCCAACCCCACAGAGGATATTAACTACATTATAATACCTAGACCACAGCCAGCCCCAACCCCACAGAGGATATTAACAACATTATAATACCTGGACCACAGCCAGCCCCAACCCCAACCCCACAGAGGATAATAACAACATTATAATACCTGGACCACAGCCAGCCCCAACCCCACAGAGGATATTAACAACATTATAATACCTAGACCACAGCCAGCCCCAACCCCACAGAGGATATTAATAACATTATAATACCTAGACCACAGCCAGCCCCAACCCCACAGAGAATATTAACAACATTATAATACCTAGACCACAGCCAGCCCCAACCCCAACCCCACAGATGATATTAACAACATTATAATACCTGGACCACAGCCAGCCCCAACCCCAACCCCACAGAGGATATTAACAAAATTATAATACCTAGACCACAGCCAGCCCCAACCCCACAGAGGATATTAACAACATTATAATACCTAGACCACAGCCAGCCCCAACCCCAACCCCACTGAGGATACTAACAACATTATAATACCTGGACCACAGCCAGCCCCAACCCCAACCCCACAGAGGATATTAACAACATTATAATACCTAGACCACAGCCAGCCCCAACCCCACAGAGGATATTAACAACATTATAATACCTGGACCACAGCCAGCCCCAACCCCACAGAGGATACTAACAACATTATAATACCTGGACCACAGCCAGCCCCAACCCCACAGAGGATATTAACAACATTATAATACCTAGACCACAGACAGCCCCAACCCCAAACCCACAGAGGATATTAACAACATTATAATACCTGGACCACAGCCAGCCCCAACCCCAACCCCACAGAGGATATTAACAACATTATAATACCTGGACCACAGCCAGCCCCAACCCCACAGAGGATATTAACAACATTATAATACCTAGACCACAGCCAGCCCCAACCCCACAGAGGATATTAACAACATTATAATACCTAGACCACAGCCAGCCCCAACCCCACAGAGGATATTAACAACATTATAATACCTGGACTACAGCCAGCCCCAACCCCACAGAGGATATTAACAACATTATATTACCTAGACCACAGCCAGCCCCAACCCCACAGAGGATATTAACAACATTATAATACCTAGACCACAGCCAGCCCCAACCCCACAGAGGATATTAACAACATTATAATACCTAGACCACAGCCAGCCCCAACCCCACAGAGGATATTAACAACATTATAATACCTGGACCACAGCCAGCCCCAACCCCAACCCCACAGAGGATATTAACAACATTATAATACCTAGACCACAGCCAGCCCCAACCCCACAGAGGATATTAACAACATTATAATACCTGGACTACAGCCAGCCCCAACCCCACAGAGGATATTAACAACATTATAATACCTAGACCACAGCCAGCCCCAACCCCAACCCCACAGAGGTTACTAACAACATTATAATACCTGGACCACAGCCAGCCCCAACCCCACAGAGGATATTAACAACATTATAATACCTAGACCACAGCCAGCCCCAACCCCACAGAGGATATTAACAACATTATAATACCTAGACCACAGCGAGCCCCAACCCCACAGAGGATATTTATAACATTATAATACCTGGACCACAGCCAGCCCCAACCCCACAGAGGATATTAACAACATTATAATACCTAGACCACAGCCAGCCCCAACCCCACAGAGGATATTAACAACATTATAATACCTGGACCACAGCCAGCCCCAACCCCAACCCCACAGAGGATATTAACAACATTATAATACCTAGACCACAGCCAGCCCCAACCCCAACCCCACAGAGGATATTAACAACATTATAATACCTAGACCACAGCCAGCCCCAACCCCAACCCCACAGAGGATAATAACAACATTATAATACCTAGACCACAGCCAGCCCCAACCCCACAGAGGATATTAACAACATTATAATACCTAGACCACAGACAGCCCCAACCCCAACACCACAGAGGATATTAACAACATTATAATACCTGGACCACAGCAAGCCCCAACCCCAACCCCACAGAGGATATTAACAACATTATAATACCTGGACCACAGCCAGCCCCAACCCCACAGAGGATATTAACAACATTATAATACCTAGACCACAGCCAGCCCCAACCCCATAGAGGATATTAACAACATTATAATACCTAGACCACAGCCAGCCCCAACCCCACAGAGGATATTAACAACATTATAATACCTGGACTACAGCCAGCCCCAACCCCACAGAGGATATTAACAACATTATAATACCTAGACCACAGCCAGCCCCAACCCCAACCCCACAGAGGATATTAACAACATTATAATACCTGGACTACAGCCAGCCCCAACCCCACAGAGGATATTAACAACATTATAATACCTAGACCACAGCCAGCCCCAACCCCAACCCCACAGAGGATACTAACATCATTATAATACCTGGACCACAGCCAGCCCCAACCCCACAGAGAATATTAACAACATTATAATACCTAGACCACAGCCAGCCTCAACCCCACAGAGGATATTAACAACATTATAATACCTGGACCACAGCCAGCCCCAACCCCACAGAGGATATTAACAACATTATAATACCTAGACCACAGCCAGCCCCAACCCCACTGAGGATATTAACAACATTATAATACCTAGACCACAGCCAGCCCCAACCCCAACCCCACTGAGGATACTAACAACATTATAATACCTGGACCACAGCCAGCCCCAACCCCAACCCCACAGAGGATATTAACAACATTATAATACCTAGACCACAGCCAGCCCCAACCCCACAGAGGATATTAACAACATTATAATACCTGGACCACAGCCAGCCCCAACCCCACAGAGGATACTAACAACATTATAATACCTGGACCACAGCCAGCCCCAACCCCACAGAGGATATTAACAACATTATAATACCTAGACCACAGACAGCCCCAACCCCAAACCCACAGAGGATATTAACAACATTATAATACCTGGACCACAGCCAGCCCCAACCCCAACCCCACAGAGGATATTAACAACATTATAATACCTGGACCACAGCCAGCCCCAACCCCACAGAGGATATTAACAACATTATAATACCTAGACCACAGCCAGCCCCAACCCCACAGAGGATATTAACAACATTATAATACCTAGACCACAGCCAGCCCCAACCCCACAGAGGATATTAACAACATTATAATACCTGGACTACAGCCAGCCCCAACCCCACAGAGGATATTAACAACATTATATTACCTAGACCACAGCCAGCCCCAACCCCACAGAGGATATTAACAACATTATAATACCTAGACCACAGCCAGCCCCAACCCCACAGAGGATATTAACAACATTATAATACCTAGACCACAGCCAGCCCCAACCCCACAGAGGATATTAACAACATTATAATACCTGGACCACAGCCAGCCCCAACCCCAACCCCACAGAGGATATTAACAACATTATAATACCTAGACCACAGCCAGCCCCAACCCCACAGAGGATATTAACAACATTATAATACCTGGACTACAGCCAGCCCCAACCCCACAGAGGATATTAACAACATTATAATACCTAGACCACAGCCAGCCCCAACCCCAACCCCACAGAGGTTACTAACAACATTATAATACCTGGACCACAGCCAGCCCCAACCCCACAGAGGATATTAACAACATTATAATACCTAGACCACAGCCAGCCCCAACCCCACAGAGGATATTAACAACATTATAATACCTAGACCACAGCGAGCCCCAACCCCACAGAGGATATTTATAACATTATAATACCTGGACCACAGCCAGCCCCAACCCCACAGAGGATATTAACAACATTATAATACCTAGACCACAGCCAGCCCCAACCCCACAGAGGATATTAACAACATTATAATACCTGGACCACAGCCAGCCCCAACCCCAACCCCACAGAGGATATTAACAACATTATAATACCTAGACCACAGCCAGCCCCAACCCCAACCCCACAGAGGATATTAACAACATTATAATACCTAGACCACAGCCAGCCCCAACCCCAACCCCACAGAGGATAATAACAACATTATAATACCTAGACCACAGCCAGCCCCAACCCCACAGAGGATATTAACAACATTATAATACCTAGACCACAGACAGCCCCAACCCCAACACCACAGAGGATATTAACAACATTATAATACCTGGACCACAGCAAGCCCCAACCCCAACCCCACAGAGGATATTAACAACATTATAATACCTGGACCACAGCCAGCCCCAACCCCACAGAGGATATTAACAACATTATAATACCTAGACCACAGCCAGCCCCAACCCCATAGAGGATATTAACAACATTATAATACCTAGACCACAGCCAGCCCCAACCCCACAGAGGATATTAACAACATTATAATACCTGGACTACAGCCAGCCCCAACCCCACAGAGGATATTAACAACATTATAATACCTAGACCACAGCCAGCCCCAACCCCAACCCCACAGAGGATATTAACAACATTATAATACCTGGACTACAGCCAGCCCCAACCCCACAGAGGATATTAACAACATTATAATACCTAGACCACAGCCAGCCCCAACCCCAACCCCACAGAGGATACTAACATCATTATAATACCTGGACCACAGCCAGCCCCAACCCCACAGAGGACATTAACAACATTATAATACCTAGACCACAGCCAGCCTCAACCCCACAGAGGATATTAACAACATTATAATACCTGGACCACAGCCAGCCCCAACCCCACAGAGGATATTAACAACATTATAATACCTAGACCACAGCCAGCCCCAACCCCACAGAGGATATTAACAACATTATAATACCTAGACCAGAGCCAGCCCTAACCCCACAGAGGATATTAACAACATTATAATACCTGGACCACAGCCAGCCCCAACCCCAACCCCACAGAGGATATTAACAACATTATAATACCTAGACCACAGCCAGCCCCAACCCCAACCCCACAGAGGATATTAACAACATTATAATTCCTGGACCACAGCCAGCCCCAACCCCACAGAGGATATTAACAACATTATAATACCTAGACCACAGCCAGCCCCAACCCCACAGAGGATATTAACAACATTATAATACCTGGACCACAGCCAGCCCCAACCCCACAGAGGATATTAACAACATTATAATACCTGGACCACAGCCAGCCCCAACCCCACAGAGGATATTAACAACATTATAATACCTAGACCACAGCCAGCCCCAACCCCACAGAGGATATTAACAACATTATAATACCTAGACCACAGCCAGCACCAACCCCAACCCCACAGAGGATATTAACAACATTATAATACCTAGACCACAGCCAGCCCCAGCCCCAACCCAACAGAGGATATTAACAACATTATAATACCTAGACCACAGCCAGCCCCAACCCCAACCCCACAGAGGATATTAACAACATTATAATACCTAGACCACAGCCAGCCCCAACCCCACAGAGGATATTAACAACATTATAATACCTAGACCACAGCCAGCCCCAACCCCACACAGGATACTAACAACATTATAATACCTAGACCACAGCCAGCCCCAATCCCAACCCCACAGATGATATTAACAACATTATAATACCTAGACCACAGCCAGCCCCAACCCCACAGAGGATATTAACAACATTATAATACCTGGAACACAGCCAGCCCCAACCCCAACCCCACAGAGGATATTAACAACATTATAATACCTAGACCACAGCCAGCCCCAACCCCATAGAGGATATTAACAACATTATAATACCTAGACCACAGCCAGCCCCAACCCCACAGAGGATATTAACAACATTATAATACCTGGACTACAGCCAGCCCCAACCCCACAGAGGATATTAACAACATTATAATACCTAGACCACAGCCAGCCCCACCCCCAACCCCACAGAGGATACTAACAACATTATAATACCTGGACCACAGCCAGCCCCAACCCCACAGAGGATATTAACAACATTATAATACCTAGACCACAGCCAGCCTCAACCCCACAGAGGATATTAACAACATTATAATACCTGGACCACAGCCAGCCCCAACCCCACAGAGGATATTAACAACATTATAATACCTAGACCACAGCCAGCCCCAACCCCACAGAGGATATTAACAACATTATAATACCTAGACCAGAGCCAGCCCTAACCCCACAGAGGATATTAACAACATTATAATACCTGGACCACAGCCAGCCCCAACCCCAACCCCACAGAGGATATTAACAACATTATAATACCTAGACCACAGCCAGCCCCAACCCCAACCCCACAGAGGATATTAACAACATTATAATTCCTGGACCACAGCCAGCCCCAACCCCACAGAGGATATTAACAACATTATAATACCTGGACCACAGCCAGCCCCAACCCCACAGAGGATATTAACAACATTATAATACCTGGACTACAGCCAGCCCCAACCCCACAGAGGATATTAACAACATTATAATACCTAGACCACAGCCAGCCCCAACCCCACAGAGGATATTAACAACATTATAATACCTAGACCATAGCCAGCCCCAACCCCACAGAGGATATTAACAACATTATAATACCTGGACCACAGCCAGCCCCAACCCCAACCCCACAGAGGATATTAACAACATTATAATACCTAGACCAGAGCCAGCCCTAACCCCACAGAGGATATTAACAACATTATAATACCTGGAACACAGCCAGCCCCAACCCCAACCCCACAGAGGATATTAACAACATTATAATACCGAGACCACAGCCAGCCCCAACCCCACAGAGGATATTAACAACATTATAATACCTGGACCACAGCCAGCCCCAACCCCAACCCCACAGAGGATATTAACAACATTATAATACCTAGACCACAGCCAGCCCCAACCCCACAGAGGATATTAACAACATTATAATACCTAGACCACAGCCAGCCCCAACCCCACAGAGGATATTAACAACATTATAATACCTGGACCACAGCCAGCCCCAACCCCACAGAGGATATTAACAACATTATAATACCTAGACCACAGCCAGCCCCAACCCCACAGAGGATATTAACAACATTATAATACCTAGACCACAGCCAGCCCCAACCCCACAGAGGATATTAACAACATTATAATACCTAGACCACAGCCAACCCCAACCCCACAGAGGATATTAACAACATTATAATACCTAGACCACAGCCAGCCCCAACCCCACAGAGGATATTAACAACATTATAATACCTAGACCACAGCCAGCACCAACCCCAACCCCACAGAGGATATTAACAACATTATAATACCTAGACCACAGCCAGCCCCAACCCAACAGAGGATATTAACAACATTATAATACCTAGACCACAGCCAGCCCCAACCCCAACCCCACAGAGGATATTAACAACATTATAATACCTAGACCACAGCCAGCCCCAACCCCACAGAGGATATTAACAACATTATAATACCTAGACCACAGCCAGCCCCAACCCCACACAGGATACTAACAACATTATAATACCTAGACCACAGCCAGCCCCAATCCCAACCCCACAGATGATATTAACAACATTATAATACCTAGACCACAGCCAGCCCCAACCCCACAGAGGATATTAACAACATTATAATACCTGGAACACAGCCAGCCCCAACCCCAACCCCACAGAGGATATTAACAACATTATAATACCTAGACCACAGCCAGCCCCAACCCCACAGAGGATATTAACAACATTATAATACCTAGACCACAGCCAGCCCCAACCCCACAGAGGATATTAACAACATTATAATACCTGGACCACAGCCAGCCCCAACCCCAACCCCACAGAGGATAATAACAACATTATAATACCTGGACCACAGCCAGCCCCAACCCCACAGAGGATATTAACAACATTATAATACCTAGACCACAGCCAGCCCCAACCCCAACCCCACAGAGGATATTAACAACATTATAATACCTAGACCACAGCCAGCCCCAACCCCAACCCCACAGAGGATATTAACAACATTATAATACCTAGACCACAGCCAGCCCCAACCCCACAGAGGATATTAACAACATTATAATACCTAGACCACAGCCAGCCCCAACCCCACAGAGGATATTAACAACATTATAATACCTAGACCACAGCCAGCACCAAC
The DNA here is from genome assembly GCF_964263955.1 of Coregonus lavaretus. Taxonomy (NCBI): domain Eukaryota; kingdom Metazoa; phylum Chordata; class Actinopteri; order Salmoniformes; family Salmonidae; genus Coregonus; species Coregonus lavaretus. Next base: position 62,996,586 of record NC_139995.1, read on the forward strand.
CCCACAGAGGATATTAACAACATTATAATACCTAGACCACAGCCAGCCCCAACCCCACAGAGGATATTAACAACATTATAATACCTAGACCACAGCCAGCCCCAACCCCACAGAGGATATTAACAACATTATAATACCTAGACCACAGCCAGCCCCAACCCCAACCCCACAGAGGATATTAACAACATTATAATACCTAGACCACAGCCAGCCCCAACCCCACAGAGGATATTAACAACATTATAATACCTAGACCACAGCCAGCCCCAACCCCACAGAGGATATTAACAACATTATAATACATAGACCACAGCCAGCCCCAACCCCACAGAGGATATTAACAACATTATAATACCTGGACCACAGCCAGCCCCAACCCCAACCCCACAGATGATAATAACAACATTATAATACCTAGACCACAGCCAGCCCCAACCCCATAGAGGATATTAACAACATTATAATACCTAGACCACAGCCAGCCCCAACCCCACAGAGGATATTAACAACATTATAATACCTGGACCACAGCCAGCCCCAACCCCACAGATGATATTAACAACATTATAATACCTAGACCACAGCCAGCCCCAACCCCAACCCCACAGAGGATATTAACAACATTATAATACCTGGACCACAGCCAGCCCCAACCCCAACCCTACAGAGGATATTAACAACATTATAATACCTGGACCACAGCCAGCCCCAACCCCACAGAGGATATTAACAACATTATAATACCTAGACCACAGCCAGCCCCAACCCCACAGAGGATATTAACAACATTATAATACCTAGACCACAGCCAGCCCCAACCCCACAGAGGATATTAACAACATTATAATACCTAGACCACAGCCAGCCCCAACCCCACAGAGGATACTAACAATATTATAATACCTGGACCACAGCCAGCCCCAACCCCACAGAGGATATTAACAACATTATAATACCTAGACCACAGCCAGCCCCAACCCCACAGAGGATATTAACAACATTATAATACTTAGACCACAGCCAGCCCCAACCCCACAGAGGATATTAACAACATTATAATACCTGGACCACAGCCAGCCCCAACCCCATAGAGGATATTAACAACATTATAATACCTAGACCACAGCCAGCCCCAACCCCAACCCCACAGAGGATATTAACAACATTATAATTCCTGGACCACAGCCAGCCCCAACCCCAACCCCACAGAGGATATTAACAACATTATAATACCTAGACCACAGCCAGCCCCAACCCCAACCCCACAGAGGATATTAACAACATTATAATTCCTGGACCACAGCCAGCCCCAACCCCAACCCCACAGAGGATATTAACAACATTATAATACCTAGACCACAGCCAGCACCAACCCCAACCCCAAAGAGGATAGTAACAACATTATAATACCTAGACCACAGCCAGCCCCAACCCCACAGAGGATATTAACAACATTATAATACCTAGACCACAGCCAGCCCCAACCCCACAGAGGATATTAACAACATTATAATACCTAGACCACAGCCAGCCCCAACCCCACAGAGGATATTAACAACATTATAATACCTAGACCACAGCCAGCACCAACCCCACAGAGGATATTAACAACATTATAATACCTAGACCACAGCCAGCCCCAACCCCACAGAGCATATTAACAACATTATAATACCTAGACCACAGCCAGCCCCAACCCCACAGAGGTTATTAACAACATTATAATACCTAGACCACAGCCAGCCCCAACCCCACAGAGGATATTAACAACATTATAATACCTAGACCACAGCCAGCCCCAACCCCAAAGAGGATATTAACAACATTATAATACCTAGACCACAGCCAGCCCCAACCCCAACCCCACAGAGGATACTAACAACATTATAATACCTGGACCACAGCCAGCCCCAACCCCACAGAGGATATTAACAACATTATAATACCTAGACCACAGCCAGCCCCAACCGCACAGAGGATATTAACAACATTATAATACCTAGACCACAGCCAGCCCCAACCCCACAGAGGATATTAACAACATTATAATACCTAGACCACAGCCAGCCCCAACCCCACAGAGGATATTAACAACATTATAATACCTAGACCACAGCCAGCCCCAACCCCACAGAGGATACTAACAACATTATAATACCTAGACCACAGCCAGCCCCAACCCCAACCCCACAGAGGATACTAACAACATTATAATACCTGGACCACAGCCAGTCCCAGTCCCAGTCCCAGTCCCAGGCCTGGTCTCCTGGACAACATGGACCGGCATCTGTCTGCAGTTGATAAACCGCTCTCCTTCCTGAAGAGACTTCATGTCATGGATTACAAATGGCTGCAGAGACAAACAACAAACAAACAAACAAAATAATGTTAAAACATGATGACTATCTGGAGACAACATCCTGTTAAAACATAATGACTATCTGGAGACAACACTGTGTTAAAACATGATGACTATCTGGAGACAACACTGTGTTAAAACATGATGACTATCTGGAGACAACACTGTGTTAAAACATGATGACTATCTGGAGACAACATCCTGTTAAAACATGATGACTATCTGGAGACAACACTGTGTTAAAACATGATGACTATCTGGAGACAACACTGTGTTAAAACATGATGACTATCTGGAGACAACATCCTGTTATAACATGATGACTATCTGGAGACAACACTGTGTTATAACATGATGACTATCTGGAGACAACACTGTGTTAAAACATGATGACAATCTGGAGACAACACTGTGTTAAAACACGATGACTATCTGGAGACAACATCCTGTTAAAACATTATGACTATCTGGATACAACACTGTGTTATAACATGATGACTATCTGGAGACAACACTGTTTTAAAACACGATGACTATCTGGAGACAACATCCTGTTAAAACATGATGACTATCTGGAGACAACACTGTGTTAAAACATGATGACTATCTGGAGACAACACTGTGTTAAAACACGATGACTATCTGGAGACAACATCCTGTTAAAACATGATGACTATCTGGAGACAACACTGTGTTAAAACATGATGACTATCTGGAGACAACACTGTGTTAAAACACGATGACTATCTGGAGACAACATCCTGTTAAAACATGATGACTATCTGGAGACAACACTGTGTTAAAACATGATGACTATCTGGAGACAACACTGTGTTAAAACATGATGACTATCTGGAGACAACACTGTGTTAAAACATGATGACTATCTGGAGACAACACTGTGTTAAAACATGATGACTATCTGGAGACAACATCCTGTTATAACATGATGACTATCTGGAGACAACACTGTGTTATAACATGATGACTATCTGGAGACAACACTGTGTTAAAACATGATTACTATCTGGAGACAACACTGTGTTAAAACACGATGACTATCTGGAGACAACATCCTGTTAAAACATGATGACTATCTGGAGACAACACTGTGTTAAAACATGATGACTATCTGGAGACAACACTGTGTTAAAACATGATGACTATCTGGAGACAACACTGTGTTAAAACATGATGACTATCTGGAGACAACACTGTGTTAAAACATGATGACTATCTGGAGACAACATCCGGTTAAAACATGATGACTATCTGGAGACAACACTGTGTTAAAACATGATGACTATCTGGAGACAACATCCTGTTATAACATGATGACTATCTGGAGACAACATCCTGTTATAACATGATGACTATCTGGAGACAACACTGTGTTAAAACATGATGACTATCTGGAGACAACACTGTGTTAAAACATGATGACTATCTGGAGACAACACTGTGTAAAAAAATGATGACTATCTGGAGACAACACTGTGTTATAACATGATGACTATCTGGAGACAACACTGTGTTATAATATGATGACTATCTGGAGACAACACTGTGTTATAACATGATGACTATCTGGAGACAACACTGTGTTAAAACATGATGACTATCTGGAGACAACATCCTTTTATAACATGATGACTATCTAGAGACAAAACTGTGTTAAAACATGATGACTATCTGGAGACAACACTGTGTTAAAACATGATGACTATCTGGAGACAACATCCTGTTATAACATGATGACTATCTGGAGACAACACTGTGTTAAAACATGATGACTATCTGGAGACAACATCCTGTTAAAACATGATGACTATCTGGAGACAACACTGTGTTAAAACATGATGACTATCTGGAGACAACATCCTGTTAAAACATGATGACTATCTGGAGACAACACTGTGTTATAACATGATGACTATCTGGAGACAACATCCTGTTATAACATGATGACTATCTGGAGACAACATCCTGTTATAACATGATGACTATCTGGAGACAACATCCTGTTATAACATGATGACTATCTGGAGACAACACTGTGTTAAAACATGATGACTATCTGGAGACAACATCCTGTTAAAACATGATGACTATCTGGAGACAACACTGTGTTAAAACATGATGACTATCTGGAAACAACACTGTGTTAAAACATGATGACTATCTGGAGACAACACTGTGTTAAAACATGATGACTATCTGGAGACAACACTGTGTTAAAACATGATGACTATCTGGAGAGAACATCCTGTTAAAACATGATGACTATCTGGAGACAACATCCTGTTAAAACATGATGACTATCTGGAGACAACACTGTGTTAAAACATGATGACTATCTGGAGACAACACTGTGTTAAAACACGATGACTATCTGGAGACAACACTGTGTTAAAACATGATGACTATCTGGAGACAACACTGTGTTATAACATGATGACTATCTGGAGACAACACTGTGTTATAACATGATGACTATCTGGAGACAACATCCTGTTATAACATGATGACTATCTGGAGACAACATCCTGTTATAACATGATGACTATCTGGAGACAACACTGTGTTAAAACATGATGACTATCTGGAGACAACACTGTGTTAAAACATGATGACTATCTGGAGACAACATCGTGTTATAACATGATGACTATCTGGAGACAACACTGTGTTAAAACATGATGACTATATGGAGACAACATCCTGTTAAAACATGATGACTATCTGGAGACAACACTGTGTTAAAACATGATGACTATCTGGAAACAACACTGTGTTAAAACATGATGACTATCTGGAGACAACACTGTGTTAAAACATGATGACTATCTGGAGACAACACTGTGTTAAAACATGATGACTATCTGGAGAGAACATCCTGTTAAAACATGATGACTATCTGGAGACAACATCCTGTTAAAACATGATGACTATCTGGAGACAACACTGTGTTAAAACATGATGACTATCTGGAGACAACACTGTGTTAAAACACGATGACTATCTGGAGACAACACTGTGTTAAAACATGATGACTATCTGGAGACAACACTGTGTTATAACATGATGACTATCTGGAGACAACACTGTGTTATAACATGATGACTATCTGGAGACAACATCCTGTTATAACATGATGACTATCTGGAGACAACATCCTGTTATAACATGATGACTATCTGGAGACAACACTGTGTTAAAACATGATGACTATCTGGAGACAACACTGTGTTAAAACATGATGACTATCTGGAGACAACATCGTGTTATAACATGATGACTATCTGGAGACAACACTGTGTTAAAACATGATGACTATATGGAGACAACATCCTGTTAAAACATGATGACTATCTGGAGACAACACTGTGTTAAAACATGATGACTATCTGGAGACAACACTGTGTTAAAACATGATGACTATCTGGAGACAACACTGTGTTAAAACATGATGACTATCTGGAGACAACATCGTGTTATAACATGATGACTATCTGGAGACAACACTGTGTTATAACATGATGACTATCTGGAGACAACATCCTGTTAAAACATGATGACTATCTGGAGACAACACTGTGTTAAAACATGATGACTATCTGGAGACAACACTGTGTTAAAACATGATGACTATCTGGAGACAACATCCTGTTATAACATGATGACTATCTGGAGACAACACTGTGTTATAACATGATGACTATCTGGAGACAACACTGTGTTATAACATGATGACTATCTGGAGACAACATCCTGATATAACATGATGACTATCTGGAGACAACACTGTGTTAAAACATGATGACTATCTGGAGACAACACTGTGTTAAAACATGATGACTATCTGGAGACAACACTGTGTTAAAACATGATGACTATCTGGAAACAACACTGTGTTAAAACATGATGACTATCTGGAGACAACACTGTGTTAAAACATGATGACTATCTGGAGACAACACTGTGTTAAAACATGATGACTATCTGGAGAGAACATCCTGTTAAAACATGATGACTATCTGGAGACAACACTGTGTTAAAACATGATGACTATCTGGAGACAACACTGTGTTAAAACATGATGACTATCTGGAGACAACATCCTGTTAAAACATGATGACTATCTGGAGACAACACTGTGTTAAAACATGATGACTATCTGGAGACAACACTGTGTTAAAACATGATGACTATCTGGAGACAACACCCTGTTATAACATGATGACTATCTGGAGACAACACTGTGTTAAAACATGATGACAATCTGGAGACAACACTGTGTTAAAACACGATGACTATCTGGAGACAACATCCTGTTAAAACACGATGACTATCTGGAGACAACATCCTGTTAAAACATGATGACTATCTGGAGACAACACTGTGTTAAAACATGATGACTATCTGGAGACAACACTGTGTTAAAACACGATGACTATCTGGAGACAACACTGTGTTAAAACATGATGACTATCTGGAGACAACACTGTGTTATAACATGATGACTATCTGGAGACAACACTGTGTTATAACATGATGACTATCTGGAGACAACATCCTGTTATAACATGATGACTATCTGGAGACAACATCCTGTTATAACATGATGACTATCTGGAGACAACACTGTGTTAAAACATGATGACTATCTGGAGACAACACTGTGTTAAAACATGATGACTATCTGGAGACAACATCCTGTTATAACATGATGACTATCTGGAGACAACACTGTGTTAAAACATGATGACTATATGGAGACAACACTGTGTTATAACATGATGACTATCTGGAGACAACACTGTGTTATAACATGATGACTATCTGGAGACAACACTGTGTTATAACATGATGACTATCTGGAGACAACACTGTGTTAAAACATGATGACTATCTGGAGACAACATCCTTTTATAACATGATGACTATCTGGAGACAACATCCTGTTAAAACATGATGACTATCTGGAGACAACACTGTGTTAAAACATGATGACTATCTGGAGACAACACTGTGTTAAAACATGATGACTATCTGGAGACAACATCCTGTTATAACATGATGACTATCTGGAGACAACACTGTGTTATAACATGATGACTATCTGGAGACAACACTGTGTTATAACATGATGACTATCTGGAGACAACATCCTGATATAACATGATGACTATCTGGAGACAACACTGTGTTAAAACATGATGACTATCTGGAGACAACACTGTGTTAAAACATGATGACTATCTGGAGACAACATCCTGTTAAAACATGATGACTATCTGGAGACAACACTGTGTTATAACATGATGACTATCTGGAGACAACATCCTGTTATAACATGATGACTATCTGGAGACAACATCCTGTTATAACATGATGACTATCTGGAGACAACATCCTGTTATAACATGATGACTATCTGGAGACAACATCCTGTTATAACATGATGACTATCTGGAGACAACATCCTGTTATAACATGATGACTATCTGGAGACAACACTGTGTTAAAACATGATGACTATCTGGAGACAACACTGTGTTAAAACACGATGACTATCTGGAGACAACATCCTGTTAAAACATGATGACTATCTGGAGACAACACTGTGTTAAAACATGATGACTATCTGGAGACAACACTGTGTTAAAACATGATGACTATCTGGAGACAACACTGTGTTAAAACATGATGACTATCTGGAGACAACACTGTGTTAAAACATGATGACTATCTGGAGACAACATCCGGTTAAAACATGATGACTATCTGGAGACAACACTGTGTTAAAACATGATGACTATCTGGAGACAACATCCTGTTATAACATGATGACTATCTGGAGACAACATCCTGTTATAACATGATGACTATCTGGAGACAACACTGTGTTAAAACATGATGACTATCTGGAGACAACACTGTGTTAAAACATGATGACTATCTGGAGACAACACTGTGTAAAAAAATGATGACTATCTGGAGACAACACTGTGTTATAACATGATGACTATCTGGAGACAACACTGTGTTATAACATGATGACTATCTGGAGACAACATCCTGTTATAACATGATGACTATCTGGAGACAACACTGTGTTAAAACATGATGACTATCTGGAGACAACATCCTATTAAAACATGATGACTATCTGGAGACAACACTGTGTTAAAACATGATGACTATCTGGAGACAAAATCCTGTTAAAACATGATGACTATCTGGAGACAACACTGTGTTATAACATGATGACTATCTGGAGACAACATCCTGTTATAACATGATGACTATCTGGAGACAACATCCTGTTATAACATGATGACTATCTGGAGACAACATCCTGTTATAACATGATGACTATCTGGAGACAACACTGTGTTAAAACATGATGACTATCTGGAGACAACATCCTGTTAAAACATGATGACTATCTGGAGACAACACTGTGTTAAAACATGATGACTATCTGGAAACAACACTGTGTTAAAACATGATGACTATCTGGAGACAACACTGTGTTAAAACATGATGACTATCTGGAGACAACACTGTATTAAAACATGATGACTATCTGGAGAGAACATCCTGTTAAAACATGATGACTATCTGGAGACAACACTGTGTTAAAACATGATGACTATCTGGAGACAACACTGTGTTAAAACATGATGACTATCTGGAGACAACACTGTGTTAAAACATGATGACTATCTGGAGACAACACCCTGTTATAACATGATGACTATCTGGAGACAACACTGTGTTAAAACATGATGACAATCTGGAGACAACACTGTGTTAAAACACGATGACTATCTGGAGACAACATCCTGTTAAAACATGATGACTATCTGGAGACAACACTGTGTTAAAACATGATGACTATCTGGAGACAACACTGTGTTAAAACACGATGACTATCTGGAGACAACATCCTGTTAAAACATGATGACTATCTGGAGACAACACTGTGTTAAAACATGATGACTATCTGGAGACAACACTGTGTTAAAACACGATGACTATCTGGAGACAACACTGTGTTAAAACATGATGACTATCTGGAGACAACACTGTGTTATAACATGATGACTATCTGGAGACAACATCCTGTTATAACATGATGACTATCTGGAGACAACATCCTGTTATAACATGATGACTATCTGGAGACAACATCCTGTTATAACATGATGACTATCTGGAGACAACACTGTGTTAAAACATGATGACTATCTGGAGACAACATCCTGTTAAAACATGATGACTATCTGGAGACAACACTGTGTTAAAACATGATGACTATCTGGAAACAACACTGTGTTAAAACATGATGACTATCTGGAGACAACACTGTGTTAAAACATGATGACTATCTGGAGACAACACTGTATTAAAACATGATGACTATCTGGAGAGAACATCCTGTTAAAACATGATGACTATCTGGAGACAACACTGTGTTAAAACATGATGACTATCTGGAGACAACACTGTGTTAAAACATGATGACTATCTGGAGACAACACTGTGTTAAAACATGATGACTATCTGGAGACAACACCCTGTTATAACATGATGACTATCTGGAGACAACACTGTGTTAAAACATGATGACAATCTGGAGACAACACTGTGTTAAAACACGATGACTATCTGGAGACAACATCCTGTTAAAACATGATGACTATCTGGAGACAACACTGTGTTAAAACATGATGACTATCTGGAGACAACACTGTGTTAAAACACGATGACTATCTGGAGACAACATCCTGTTAAAACATGATGACTATCTGGAGACAACACTGTGTTAAAACATGATGACTATCTGGAGACAACACTGTGTTAAAACACGATGACTATCTGGAGACAACACTGTGTTAAAACACGATGACTATCTGGAGACAACACTGTGTTAAAACATGATGACTATCTGGAGACAACACTGTGTTATAACATGATGACTATCTGGAGACAACATCCTGTTATAACATGATGACTATCTGGAGACAACATCCTGTTATAACATGATGACTATCTGGAGACAACATCCTGTTATAACATGATGACTATCTGGAGACAACACTGTGTTAAAACATGATGACTATCTGGAGACAACATCCTGTTAAAACATGATGACTATCTGGAGACAACACTGTGTTAAAACATGATGACTATCTGGAAACAACACTGTGTTAAAACATGATGACTATCTGGAGACAACACTGTGTTAAAACATGATGACTATCTGGAGACAACACTGTATTAAAACATGATGACTATCTGGAGAGAACATCCTGTTAAAACATGATGACTATCTGGAGACAACACTGTGTTAAAACATGATGACTATCTGGAGACAACACTGTGTTAAAACATGATGACTATCTGGAGACAACACTGTGTTAAAACATGATGACTATCTGGAGACAACACCCTGTTATAACATGATGACTATCTGGAGACAACACTGTGTTAAAACATGATGACAATCTGGAGACAACACTGTGTTAAAACACGATGACTATCTGGAGACAACATCCTGTTAAAACATGATGACTATCTGGAGACAACACTGTGTTAAAACATGATGACTATCTGGAGACAACACTGTGTTAAAACACGATGACTATCTGGAGACAACATCCTGTTAAAACATGATGACTATCTGGAGACAACACTGTGTTAAAACATGATGACTATCTGGAGACAACACTGTGTTAAAACACGATGACTATCTGGAGACAACACTGTGTTAAAACATGATGACTATCTGGAGACAACACTGTGTTATAACATGATGACTATCTGGAGACAACACTGTGTTATAACATGATGACTATCTGGATACAACATCCTGTTATAACATGATGACTATCTGGAGACAACATCCTGTTAAAACATGATGACTATCTGGAGACAACACTGTGTTAAAACATGATGACTATCTGGAGACAACACTGTGTTAAAACACGATGACTATCTGGAGACAACACTGTGTTAAAACATGATGACTATCTGGAGACAACACTGTGTTATAACATGATGACTATCTGGAGACAACATCCTGTTATAACATGATGACTATCTGGAGACAACATCCTGTTATAACATGATGACTATCTGGAGACAACACTGTGTTAAAACATGATGACTATCTGGAGACAACACTGTGTTAAAACATGATGACTATCTGGAGACAACATCCTGTTATAACATGATGACTATCTGGAGACAACACTGTGTTAAAACATGATGACTATCTGGAGACAACACTGTGTTATAACATGATGACTATCTGGAGACAACACTGTGTTATAACATGATGACTATCTGGAGACAACACTGTGTTATAACATGATGACTATCTGGAGACAACACTGTGTTAAAACATGATGACTATCTGGAGACAACATCCTTTTATAACATGATGACTATCTTGAGACAACATCCTGTTAAAACATGATGACTATCTGGAGACAACACTGTGTTAAAACATGATGACTATCTGGAGACAACACTGTGTTAAAACATGATGACTATCTGGAGACAACATCCTGTTATAACATGATGACTATCTGGAGACAACACTGTGTTATAACATGATGACTATCTGGAGACAACACTGTGTTATAACATGATGACTATCTGGAGACAACATCCTGTTATAACATGATGACTATCTGGAGACAACACTGTGTTAAAACATGATGACTATCTGGAGACAACACTGTGTTAAAACATGATGACTATCTGGAGACAACATCCTGTTAAAACATGATGACTATCTGGAGACAACACTGTGTTATAACATGATGACTATCTGGAGACAACATCCTGTTATAACATGATGACTATCTGGAGACAACATCCTGTTATAACATGATGACTATCTGGAGACAACATCCTGTTATAACATGATGACTATCTGGAGACAACACTGTGTTAAAACATGATGACTATCTGGAGACAACATCCTGTTAAAACATGATGACTATCTGGAGACAACACTGTGTTAAAACATGATGACTATCTGGAGACAACACTGTGTTATAACATGATGACTATCTGGAGACAACATCCTGTTAAAACACGATGACTATCTGGAGACAACATCCTGTTATAACATGATGACTATCTGGAGACAACACTGTGTTAAAACATGATGACTATCTGGAGATAACATCCTGTTATAAGATGATGACTATCTGGAGACAACATCCTGTTATAACATGATGACTATCTGGAGACAACATCCTGTTATAACATGATGACTATCTGGAGACAACATCCTGTTATAAGATGATGACTATCTGGAGACAACATCCTGTTATAACATGATGACTATCTGGAGACAACATCCTGTTATAACATGATGACTATCTGGAGACAACACTGTGTTAAAACATGATGACTATCTGGAGACAACACTGTGTTAAAACACGATGACTATCTGGAGACAACATCCTGTTATAACATGATGACTATCTGGAGACAACACTGTGTTAAAACACCATTACTATCTGGAGACAACATCCTGTTATAACATGATGACTATCTGGAGACAACACTGTGTTAAAACATGATGACTATCTGGAGACAACATCCTGTTATAACATGATGACTATCTGGAGACAACATCCTGTTATAACATGATGACTATCTGGAGACAACATCCTGTTATAACATGATGACTATCTGGAGACAACATCCTGTTATAACATGATGACTATCTGGAGACAACACTGTGTTAAAACATGATGACTATCTGGAGACAACACTGTGTTAAAACACGATGACTATCTGGAGACAACATCCTGTTATAACATGATGACTATCTGGAGACAACACTGTGTTAAAACATGATGACTATCTGGAGACAACATCCTGTTAAAACATGATGACTATCTGGAGACAACATCCTGTTAAAACATGATGACTATCTGGAGACAACACTGTGTTAAAACACGATGACTATCTGGAGACAACATCCTGTTATAACATGATGACTATCTGGAGACAACACTGTGTTAAAACATGATGACTATCTGGAGACAACACTGTGTTAAAACACGATGACTATCTGGAGACAACACTGTGTTAAAACATGATGACTATCTGGAGACAACACTGTGTTAAAACACGATGACTATCTGGAGACAACATCCTGTTATAACATGATGACTATCTGGAGACAACACTGTGTTAAAACATGATGACTATCTGGAGACAACATCCTGTTAAAACATGATGACTATCTGGAGACAACGCTGTGTTAAAACATGATGACTATCTGGAGACAACATCCTGTTATAACATGATGACTATCTGGAGACAACACTGTGTTAAAACATGATGACTATCTGGAGACAACACTGTGTTAAAACATGATTACTATCTGGAGACAACATCCTGTTAAAACATGATGACTATCTGGAGACAACACTGTGTTAAAACATGATGACTATCTGGAGACAACACTGTGTTAAAACATGATGACTATCTGGAGACAACACTGTGTTAAAACATGATGACTATCTGGAGACAACTTCCTGTTATAACATGATGACTATCTGGAGACAACATCCTGTTAAAACACGATGACTATCTGGAGACAACATCCTGTTATAACATGATGACTATCTGGAGACAACACTGTGTTAAAACATGATGACTATCTGGAGACAACATCCTGTTATAAGATGATGACTATCTGGAGACAACATCCTGTTATAACATGATGACTATCTGGAGACAACATCCTGTTATAACATGATGACTATCTGGAGACAACACTGTGTTAAAACATGATGACTATCTGGAGACAACACTGTGTTAAAACACGATGACTATCTGGAGACAACATCCTGTTATAACATGATGACTATCTGGAGACAACACTGTGTTAAAACATGATGACTATCTGGAGACAACATCCTGTTAAAACATGATGACTATCTGGAGACAACACTGTGTTAAAACACGATGACTATCTGGAGACAACATCCTGTTATAACATGATGACTATCTGGAGACAACACTGTGTTATAACATGATGACTATCTGGAGACAACATCCTATTATAACATGATGACTATCTGGAGACAACACTGTGTTAAAACATGATGACTATCTGGAGACAACACTGTGTTAAAACATGATGACTATCTGGAGACAACATCCTGTTAAAACATGATGACTATCTGGAGACAACACTGTGTTAAAACATGATGACTATCTGGAGACAACACTGTGTTAAAACATGATGACTATCTGGAGACAACATCCTGTTAAAACATGATGACTATCTGGAGACAACACTGTGTTAAAACATGATGACTATCTGGAGACAACACTGTGTTAAAACATGATGACTATCTGGAGACAACATCCTGTTATAACATGATGACTATCTGGAGACAACACTGTGTTATAACATGATAACTATCTGGAGACAACATCCTATTATAACATGATGACTATCTGGAGACAACACTGTGTTAAAACATGATGACTATCTGGAGACAACACTGTGTTAAAACATGATGACTATCTGGAGACAACATCCTGTTAAAACATGATGACTATCTGGAGACAACACTGTGTTAAAACATGATGACTATCTGGAGACAACACTGTGTTAAAACATGATGACTATCTGGAGACAACATCCTGTTAAAACATGATGACTATCTGGAGACAACACTGTGTTAAAACATGATGACTATCTGGAGACAACACTGTGTTAAAACATGATGACTATCTGGAGACAACATCCTGTTATAACATGATGACTATCTGGAGACAACACTGTGTTATAACATGATGACTATCTGGAGACAACACTGTGTTAAAACATGATGACAATCTGGAGACAACACTGTGTTAAAACACGATGACTATCTGGAGACAACATCCTGTTAAAACATTATGACTATCTGGAGACAACACTGTGTTAAAACATGATGACTATCTGGAGACAACACTGTGTTAAAACACGATGACTATCTGGAGACAACATCCTGTTAAAACATGATGACTATCTGGAGACAACACTGTGTTAAAACATGATGACTATCTGGAGACAACACTGTGTTAAAACACGATGACTATCTGGAGACAACATCCTGTTAAAACATGATGACTATCTGGAGACAACACTGTGTTAAAACATGATGACTATCTGGAGACAACACTGTCTTAAAACATGATGACTATCTGGAGACATAGTTTCTCAAATGACTGCCTCGCCTGGTTCACCAACTACTTCTCAGATAGAGTTCAGTGTGTCAAATCGGAGGGCCTGTTGTCTGGACCTATGGCAGTCTCTATGGGGGTGCCACAGGGTTCAATTCTTGGGCCGACACTTTTCTCCGTGTATATCAATGATGTCGCTCTTGCTGCTGGTGACTCTCAGATCCACCTCTACGCAGACGACACCATTTTGTATACATCTGGCCCTTCATTGGACACTGTGTTAACAAACCTCCAAACGAGCTTCAATGCCATACAACAATCCTTCAGTAGCCTTCAACTGCTCTTAAACACTAGTAAAACTAAATGCATGCTTTTCAATCGAACGCTGCTAGCACCCGCCCACCCGACTAGAATCACCACTCTTGACGGGTCTGACCTAGAGTATGTGGACAACTACAAATACCTAGGTGTCTGGTTAGACTGTAAACTCAACTTCCAGACTCACATAAAGAATCTCCAATCCAAAGTTAAATCTAGAATCGGCTTCCTATTTCGCAACAAAGCCTCCTTCACTCATGCTGCCAAACATGCCCTCGTAAAACTGACTATCCTACCGATCCTTGACTTCGGTGATGTCATTTACAAAATAGCCTCCAACACTCTACTCAGCAAATTGGATGTAGTCTATCACAGTGCCATCCGTTTTGTCTCCAAAGCCCCATACACTACCCACCACTGTGACCTGTACGCTCTTGTTGGCTGGTCCTCACTACATGTTCGTCGTCAAACCCACTGGCTCCAGGCCATCTATAAATCACTGCTAGGCAAATCCCCGCCTTATCTTAGCTCATTGGTCACCATAGCAGCACCCACCCGTAGTCTGCGCTCCAGCAGGTATATCTCACTGGTCATTCCCAAAGCCAACACCTCCTTTGGCCGCCATTCCTTCCAGTTCTCTGCTGCCAATGACTGGAACGAATTGCAAAAATCTCTGAAGCTGGAGACTCTTATCTCCCTCAATAACTTTAAGCATCAGTTGTCAGAGCACCTTACCGATCACTGCACCTGTACACAGCGCATCTGAAATTAGCCCACCCAACTACCTCATCCCTATATTGTTATTTATTTTGCTCTTTTGCACCCCAGTATCTCTATTTGCACATCATCTCTTGCACATCTAGCATTCCAGTGTTAATACTATTGTAATTATTCTGCACTATAGCCTATTTATTGCCTTACCTCCATAACTTGCTACATTTGCACACACTGTATATATATTTTCTGTTGTATTTCTGACTTTATGTTTTTTTTTTACCCCATATGTAACTCTGTGTTGTTTTTATTGCACTACTTTGCTTTATCTTGGCCAGGTCGCAGTTGTAAATGAGAACCTGTTCTCAACTGGCTTACCTGGTTAAATAAAGGTGGAAAAAAAAAAAAAAAAAAAAAAAAAGACAACACTGTGTTAAAACATGATGACTATCTGGAGACAACACTGTGTTAAAACATGATGACTATCTGGAGACAACACTGTGTTAAAACACGATGACTATCTGGAGACAACATCCTGTTAAAACATGATGACTATCTGGAGACAACACTGTGTTAAAACATGATGACTATCTGGAGACAACACTGTGTTAAAACATGATGACTATATGGAGACAACACTGTGTTAAAACATGATGACTATGTGGAGACAACACTGTGTTAAAACATGATGACTTTCTGGAGACAACATCCGGTTAAAACATGATGACTATCTGGAGACAACACTGTGTTATAACATGATGACTATCTGGAGACAACACTGTGTTATAACATGATGACTATCTGGAGACAACATCCTGTTATAACATGATGACTATCTGGAGACAACATCCTGTTATAACATGATGACTATCTGGAGACAACACTGTGTTAAAACATGATGACTATCTGGAGACAACACTGTGTTATAACATGATGACTATCTGGAGACAACACTGTGTTATAACATGATGACTATCTGGAGACAACACTGTGTTATAACATGATGACTATCTGGAGACAACACTGTGTTAAAACATGATGACTATCTGGAGACAACATCCTTTTATAACATGATGACTATCTAGAGACAACACTGTGTTAAAACATGATGACTATCTGGAGACAACACTGTGTTAAAACATGATGACTATCTGGAGACAACATCCTGTTATAACATGATGACTATCTGGAGACAACACTGTGTTAAAACATGATGACTATCTGGAGACAACATCCTGTTAAAACATGATGACTATCTGGAGACAACACTGTGTTAAAACATGATGACTATCTGGAGACAACACTGTGTTAAAACATGATGACTATCTGGAGACAACACTGTGTTAAAACATGATGACTATCTGGAGACAACATCCTGTTATAACATGATGACTATCTGGAGACAACACTGTGTTATAACATGATGACTATCTGGAGACAACACTGTGTTATAACATGATGACTATCTGGAGACAACATCCTGTTATAACATGATGACTATCTGGAGACAACACTGTGTTAAAACATGATGACTATCTGGAGACAACACTGTGTTAAAACATGATGACTATCTGGAGACAACATCCTGTTAAAACATGATGACTATCTGGAGACAACACTGTGTTATAACATGATGACTATCTGGAGACAACATCCTGTTATAACATGATGACTATCTGGAGACAACATCCTGTTATAACATGATGACTATCTGGAGACAACATCCTGTTATAACATGATGACTATCTGGAGACAACACTGTGTTAAAACATGATGACTATCTGGAGACAACATCCTGTTAAAACATGATGACTATCTGGAGACAACACTGTGTTAAAACATGATGACTATCTGGAGACAACACTGTGTTATAACATGATGACTATCTGGAGACAACATCCTGTTATAACATGATGACTATCTGGAGACAACATCCTGTTATAACATGATGACTATCTGGAGACAACATCCTGTTATAACATGATGACTATCTGGAGACAACACTGTGTTAAAACATGATGACTATATGGAGACAACACTGTGTTATAACATGATGACTATCTGGAGACAACACTGTGTTATAACATGATGACTATCTGGAGACAACACTGTGTTATAACATGATGACTATCTGGAGACAACACTGTGTTAAAACATGATGACTATCTGGAGACAACATCCTTTTATAACATGATGACTATCTG
Organism: Coregonus lavaretus; assembly: GCF_964263955.1. Taxonomy (NCBI): domain Eukaryota; kingdom Metazoa; phylum Chordata; class Actinopteri; order Salmoniformes; family Salmonidae; genus Coregonus; species Coregonus lavaretus. The sequence goes on from NC_139995.1 coordinate 63,015,402, forward strand.
GAGACAACATCCTGTTAAAACATGATGACTATCTGGAGACAACACTGTGTTAAAACATGATGACTATCTGGAGACAACACTGTGTTAAAACATGATGACTATCTGGAGACAACATCCTGTTATAACATGATGACTATCTGGAGACAACACTGTGTTATAACATGATGACTATCTGGAGACAACACTGTGTTATAACATGATGACTATCTGGAGACAACATCCTGATATAACATGATGACTATCTGGAGACAACACTGTGTTAAAACATGATGACTATCTGGAGACAACACTGTGTTAAAACATGATGACTATCTGGAGACAACATCCTGTTAAAACATGATGACTATCTGGAGACAACACTGTGTTATAACATGATGACTATCTGGAGACAACATCCTGTTATAACATGATGACTATCTGGAGACAACATCCTGTTATAACATGATGACTATCTGGAGACAACATCCTGTTATAACATGATGACTATCTGGAGACAACACTGTGTTAAAACATGATGACTATCTGGAGACAACATCCTGTTAAAACATGATGACTATCTGGAGACAACACTGTGTTAAAACATGATGACTATCTGGAGACAACACTGTGTTATAACATGATGACTATCTGGAGACAACATCCTGTTAAAACACAATGACTATCTGGAGACAACATCCTGTTATAACATGATGACTATCTGGAGACAACACTGTGTTAAAACATGATGACTATCTGGAGATAACATCCTGTTATAAGATGATGACTATCTGGAGACAACATCCTGTTATAAGATGATGACTATCTGGAGACAACATCCTGTTATAACATGATGACTATCTGGAGACAACATCCTGTTATAACATGATGACTATCTGGAGACAACATCCTGTTATAAGATGATGACTATCTGGAGACAACATCCTGTTATAACATGATGACTATCTGGAGACAACATCCTGTTATAACATGATGACTATCTGGAGACAACACTGTGTTAAAACATGATGACTATCTGGAGACAACACTGTGTTAAAACACGATGACTATCTGGAGACAACATCCTGTTAAAACATGATGACTATCTGGAGACAACACTGTGTTAAAACATGATGACTATCTGGAGACAACACTGTGTTAAAACATGATGACTATCTGGAGACAACACTGTGTTAAAACATGATGACTATCTGGAGACAACATCCTGTTATAACATGATGACTATCTGGAGACAACACTGTGTTATAACATGATGACTATCTGGAGACAACACTGTGTTATAACATGATGACTATCTGGAGACAACACTGTGTTATAACATGATGACTATCTGGAGACAACACTGTGTTAAAACATGATGACTATCTGGAGACAACATCCTTTTATAACATGATGACTATCTAGAGACAACACTGTGTTAAAACATGATGACTATCTGGAGACAACACTGTGTTAAAACATGATGACTATCTGGAGACAACATCCTGTTATAACATGATGACTATCTGGAGACAACACTGTGTTAAAACATGATGACTATCTGGAGACAACATCCTGTTAAAACATGATGACTATCTGGAGACAACACTGTGTTAAAACATGATGACTATCTGGAGACAACACTGTGTTAAAACATGATGACTATCTGGAGACAACACTGTGTTAAAACATGATGACTATCTGGAGACAACATCCTGTTATAACATGATGACTATCTGGAGACAACACTGTGTTATAACATGATGACTATCTGGAGACAACACTGTGTTATAACATGATGACTATCTGGAGACAACATCCTGTTATAACATGATGACTATCTGGAGACAACACTGTGTTAAAACATGATGACTATCTGGAGACAACACTGTGTTAAAACATGATGACTATCTGGAGACAACATCCTGTTAAAACATGATGACTATCTGGAGACAACACTGTGTTATAACATGATGACTATCTGGAGACAACATCCTGTTATAACATGATGACTATCTGGAGACAACATCCTGTTATAACATGATGACTATCTGGAGACAACATCCTGTTATAACATGATGACTATCTGGAGACAACACTGTGTTAAAACATGATGACTATCTGGAGACAACATCCTGTTAAAACATGATGACTATCTGGAGACAACACTGTGTTAAAACATGATGACTATCTGGAGACAACACTGTGTTATAACATGATGACTATCTGGAGACAACATCCTGTTATAACATGATGACTATCTGGAGACAACATCCTGTTATAACATGATGACTATCTGGAGACAACATCCTGTTATAACATGATGACTATCTGGAGACAACACTGTGTTAAAACATGATGACTATATGGAGACAACACTGTGTTATAACATGATGACTATCTGGAGACAACACTGTGTTATAACATGATGACTATCTGGAGACAACACTGTGTTATAACATGATGACTATCTGGAGACAACACTGTGTTAAAACATGATGACTATCTGGAGACAACATCCTTTTATAACATGATGACTATCTGGAGACAACATCCTGTTAAAACATGATGACTATCTGGAGACAACACAGTGTTAAAACATGATGACTATCTGGAGACAACACTGTGTTAAAACATGATGACTATCTGGAGACAACATCCTGTTATAACATGATGACTATCTGGAGACAACACTGTGTTATAACATGATGACTATCTGGAGACAACACTGTGTTATAACATGATGACTATCTGGAGACAACATCCTGATATAACATGATGACTATCTGGAGACAACACTGTGTTAAAACATGATGACTATCTGGAGACAACACTGTGTTAAAACATGATGACTATCTGGAGACAACATCCTGTTAAAACATGATGACTATCTGGAGACAACACTGTGTTATAACATGATGACTATCTGGAGACAACATCCTGTTATAACATGATGACTATCTGGAGACAACATCCTGTTATAACATGATGACTATCTGGAGACAACATCCTGTTATAACATGATGACTATCTGGAGACAACACTGTGTTAAAACATGATGACTATCTGGAGACAACATCCTGTTAAAACATGATGACTATCTGGAGACAACACTGTGTTAAAACATGATGACTATCTGGAGACAACACTGTGTTATAACATGATGACTATCTGGAGACAACATCCTGTTAAAACACAATGACTATCTGGAGACAACATCCTGTTATAACATGATGACTATCTGGAGACAACACTGTGTTAAAACATGATGACTATCTGGAGATAACATCCTGTTATAAGATGATGACTATCTGGAGACAACATCCTGTTATAAGATGATGACTATCTGGAGACAACATCCTGTTATAACATGATGACTATCTGGAGACAACATCCTGTTATAACATGATGACTATCTGGAGACAACATCCTGTTATAAGATGATGACTATCTGGAGACAACATCCTGTTATAACATGATGACTATCTGGAGACAACATCCTGTTATAACATGATGACTATCTGGAGACAACACTGTGTTAAAACATGATGACTATCTGGAGACAACACTGTGTTAAAACACGATGACTATCTGGAGACAACATCCTGTTAAAACATGATGACTATCTGGAGACAACACTGTGTTAAAACATGATGACTATCTGGAGACAACACTGTTTTCAAACATGATGACTATCTGGAGACAACACTGTGTTAAAACATGATGACTATCTGGAGACAACACTGTGTTAAAACATGATGACTATCTGGAGACAACATCCGGTTAAAACATGATGACTATCTGGAGACAACACTGTGTTAAAACATGATGACTATCTGGAGACAACATCCTGTTATAACATGATGACTATCTGGAGACAACATCCTGTTATAACATGATGACTATCTGGAGACAACACTGTGTTAAAACATGATGACTATCTGGAGACAACACTGTGTTAAAACATGATGACTATCTGGAGACAACACTGTGTAAAAAAATGATGACTATCTGGAGACAACACTGTGTTATAACATGATGACTATCTGGAGACAACACTGTGTTATAACATGATGACTATCTGGAGACAACACTGTGTTATAACATGATGACTATCTGGAGACAACACTGTGTTAAAACATGATGACTATCTGGAGACAACATCCTTTTATAACAGGATGACTATCTAGAGACAAAACTGTGTTAAAACATGATGACTATCTGGAGACAACACTGTGTTAAAACATGATGACTATCTGGAGACAACATCCTGTTATAACATGATGACTATCTGGAGACAACACTGTGTTAAAACATGATGACTATCTGGAGACAACATCCTATTAAAACATGATGACTATCTGGAGACAACACTGTGTTAAAACATGATGACTATCTGGAGACAACATCCTGTTAAAACATGATGACTATCTGGAGACAACACTGTGTTATAACATGATGACTATCTGGAGACAACATCCTGTTATAACATGATGACTATCTGGAGACAACATCCTGTTATAACATGATGACTATCTGGAGACAACATCCTGTTATAACATGATGACTATCTGGAGACAACACTGTGTTAAAACATGATGACTATCTGGAGACAACATCCTGTTAAAACATGATGACTATCTGGAGACAACACTGTGTTAAAACATGATGACTATCTGGAAACAACACTGTGTTAAAACATGATGACTATCTGGAGACAACACTGTGTTAAAACATGATGACTATCTGGAGACAACACTGTATTAAAACATGATGACTATCTGGAGAGAACATCCTGTTAAAACATGATGACTATCTGGAGACAACACTGTGTTAAAACATGATGACTATCTGGAGACAACACTGTGTTAAAACATGATGACTATCTGGAGACAACACTGTGTTAAAACATGATGACTATCTGGAGACAACACCCTGTTATAACATGATGACTATCTGGAGACAACACTGTGTTAAAACATGATGACTATCTGGAGACAACACTGTGTTAAAACACGATGACTATCTGGAGACAACATCCTGTTAAAACATGATGACTATCTGGAGACAACACTGTGTTAAAACATGATGACTATCTGGAGACAACACTGTGTTAAAACATGATGACTATCTGGAGACAACATCCTGTTAAAACATGATGACTATCTGGAGACAACACTGTGTTAAAACATGATGACTATCTGGAGACAACACTGTGTTAAAACACGATGACTATCTGGAGACAACACTGTGTTAAAACATGATGACTATCTGGAGACAACACTGTGTTATAACATGATGACTATCTGGAGACAACACTGTGTTATAACATGATGACTATCTGGAGACAACATCCTGTTATAACATGATGACTATCTGGAGACAACATCCTGTTAAAACATGATGACTATCTGGAGACAACACTGTGTTAAAACATGATGACTATCTGGAGACAACACTGTGTTAAAACACGATGACTATCTGGAGACAACACTGTGTTAAAACATGATGACTATCTGGAGACAACACTGTGTTATAACATGATGACTATCTGGAGACAACACTGTGTTATAACATGATGACTATCTGGAGACAACATCCTGTTATAACATGATGACTATCTGGAGACAACATCCTGTTATAACATGATGACTATCTGGAGACAACACTGTGTTAAAACATGATGACTATCTGGAGACAACACTGTGTTAAAACATGATGACTATCTGGAGACAACATCCTGTTATAACATGATGACTATCTGGAGACAACACTGTGTTAAAACATGATGACTATCTGGAGACAACACTGTGTTATAACATGATGACTATCTGGAGACAACACTGTGTTATAACATGATGACTATCTGGAGACAACACTGTGTTATAACATGATGACTATCTGGAGACAACACTGTGTTAAAACATGATGACTATCTGGAGACAACATCCTTTTATAACATGATGACTATCTGGAGACAACATCCTGTTAAAACATGATGACTATCTGGAGACAACACTGTGTTAAAACATGATGACTATCTGGAGACAACACTGTGTTAAAACATGATGACTATCTGGAGACAACATCCTGTTATAACATGATGACTATCTGGAGACAACACTGTGTTATAACATGATGACTATCTGGAGACAACACTGTGTTATAACATGATGACTATCTGGAGACAACATCCTGTTATAACATGATGACTATCTGGAGACAACACTGTGTTATAACATGATGACTATCTGGAGACAACATCCTGTTATAACATGATGACTATCTGGAGACAACATCCTGTTATAACATGATGACTATCTGGAGACAACACTGTGTTAAAACATGATGACTATCTGGAGACAACATCCTGTTATAACATGATGACTATCTGGAGACAACACTGTGTTAAAACATGATGACTATCTGGAGACAACATCCTGTTAAAACATGATGACTATCTGGAGACAACACTGTGTTATAACATGATGACTATCTGGAGACAACATCCTGTTATAACATGATGACTATCTGGAGACAACATCCTGTTATAACATGATGACTATCTGGAGACAACATCCTGTTATAACATGATGACTATCTGGAGACAACACTGTGTTAAAACATGATGACTATCTGGAGACAACATCCTGTTAAAACATGATGACTATCTGGAGACAACACTGTGTTAAAACATGATGACTATCTGGAGACAACACTGTGTTATAACATGATGACTATCTGGAGACAACATCCTGTTAAAACACGATGACTATCTGGAGACAACATCCTGTTATAACATGATGACTATCTGGAGACAACACTGTGTTAAAACATGATGACTATCTGGAGATAACATCCTGTTATAAGATGATGACTATCTGGAGACAACATCCTGTTATAACATGATGACTATCTGGAGACAACATCCTGTTATAACATGATGACTATCTGGAGACAACATCCTGTTATAAGATGATGACTATCTGGAGACAACATCCTGTTATAACATGATGACTATCTGGAGACAACATCCTGTTATAACATGATGACTATCTGGAGACAACACTGTGTTAAAACATGATGACTATCTGGAGACAACACTGTGTTAAAACACGATGACTATCTGGAGACAACATCCTGTTATAACATGATGACTATCTGGAGACAACACTGTGTTAAAACACCATTACTATCTGGAGACAACATCCTGTTATAACATGATGACTATCTGGAGACAACACTGTGTTAAAACATGATGACTATCTGGAGACAACATCCTGTTATAACATGATGACTATCTGGAGACAACATCCTGTTATAACATGATGACTATCTGGAGACAACATCCTGTTATAACATGATGACTATCTGGAGACAACATCCTGTTATAACATGATGACTATCTGGAGACAACACTGTGTTAAAACATGATGACTATCTGGAGACAACACTGTGTTAAAACACGATGACTATCTGGAGACAACATCCTGTTATAACATGATGACTATCTGGAGACAACACTGTGTTAAAACATGATGACTATCTGGAGACAACATCCTGTTAAAACATGATGACTATCTGGAGACAACATCCTGTTAAAACATGATGACTATCTGGAGACAACACTGTGTTAAAACACGATGACTATCTGGAGACAACATCCTGTTATAACATGATGACTATCTGGAGACAACACTGTGTTAAAACATGATGACTATCTGGAGACAACACTGTGTTAAAACACGATGACTATCTGGAGACAACATCCTGTTATAACATGATGACTATCTGGAGACAACACTGTGTTAAAACATGATGACTATCTGGAGACAACATCCTGTTAAAACATGATGACTATCTGGAGACAACACTGTGTTAAAACATGATGACTATCTGGAGACAACATCCTGTTATAACATGATGACTATCTGGAGACAACACTGTGTTAAAACATGATGACTATCTGGAGACAACACTGTGTTAAAACATGATTACTATCTGGAGACAACATCCTGTTAAAACATGATGACTATCTGGAGACAACACTGTGTTAAAACATGATGACTATCTGGAGACAACACTGTGTTAAAACATGATGACTATCTGGAGACAACACTGTGTTAAAACATGATGAATATCTGGAGACAACATCCTGTTATAACATGATGACTATCTGGAGTCAACACTGTGTTAAAACATGATGACTATCTGGAGACAACTTCCTGTTATAACATGATGACTATCTGGAGACAACATCCTGTTAAAACACGATGACTATCTGGAGACAACATCCTGTTATAACATGATGACTATCTGGAGACAACACTGTGTTAAAACATGATGACTATCTGGAGACAACATCCTGTTATAAGATGATGACTATCTGGAGACAACATCCTGTTATAACATGATGACTATCTGGAGACAACATCCTGTTATAACATGATGACTATCTGGAGACAACACTGTGTTAAAACATGATGACTATCTGGAGACAACACTGTGTTAAAACACGATGACTATCTGGAGACAACATCCTGTTATAACATGATGACTATCTGGAGACAACACTGTGTTAAAACATGATGACTATCTGGAGACAACATCCTGTTAAAACATGATGACTATCTGGAGACAACACTGTGTTAAAACACGATGACTATCTGGAGACAACATCCTGTTATAACATGATGACTATCTGGAGACAACACTGTGTTATAACATGATGACTATCTGGAGACAACATCCTATTATAACATGATGACTATCTGGAGACAACACTGTGTTAAAACATGATGACTATCTGGAGACAACACTGTGTTAAAACATGATGACTATCTGGAGACAACATCCTGTTAAAACATGATGACTATCTGGAGACAACACTGTGTTAAAACATGATGACTATCTGGAGACAACACTGTGTTAAAACATGATGACTATCTGGAGACAACATCCTGTTAAAACATGATGACTATCTGGAGACAACACTGTGTTAAAACATGATGACTATCTGGAGACAACACTGTGTTAAAACATGATGACTATCTGGAGACAACATCCTGTTATAACATGATGACTATCTGGAGACAACACTGTGTTATAACATGATGACTATCTGGAGACAACATCCTATTATAACATGATGACTATCTGGAGACAACACTGTGTTAAAACATGATGACTATCTGGAGACAACACTGTGTTAAAACATGATGACTATCTGGAGACAACATCCTGTTAAAACATGATGACTATCTGGAGACAACACTGTGTTAAAACATGATGACTATCTGGAGACAACACTGTGTTAAAACATGATGACTATCTGGAGACAACATCCTGTTAAAACATGATGACTATCTGGAGACAACACTGTCATAAAACATGATGACTATCTGGAGACAACACTGTGTTAAAACATGATGACTATCTGGAGACAACATCCTGTTATAACATGATGACTATCTGGAGACAACACTGTGTTATAACATGATGACTATCTGGAGACAACACTGTGTTAAAACATGATGACAATCTGGAGACAACACTGTGTTAAAACACGATGACTATCTGGAGACAACACTGTGTTAAAACACGATGACTATCTGGAGACAACATCCTGTTAAAACATGATGACTATCTGGAGACAACACTGTGTTAAAACATGATGACTATCTGGAGACAACACTGTGTTAAAACACGATGACTATCTGGAGACAACATCCTGTTAAAACATGATGACTATCTGGAGACAACACTGTGTTAAAACATGATGACTATCTGGAGACAACACTGTGTTAAAACACGATTACTATCTGGAGACAACACTGTGTTAAAACATGATGACTATCTGGAGACAACACTGTGTTATAACATGATGACTATCTGGAGACAACACTGTGTTATAACATGATGACTATCTGGAGACAACATCCTGTTATAACATGATGACTATCTGGAGACAACATCCTGTTAAAACATGATGACTATCTGGAGACAACACTGTGTTAAAACATGATGACTATCTGGAGACAACACTGTGTTAAAACACGATGACTATCTGGAGACAACACTGTGTTAAAACATGATGACTATCTGGAGACAACACTGTGTTATAACATGATGACTATCTGGAGACAACACTGTGTTATAACATGATGACTATCTGGAGACAACATCCTGTTATAACATGATGACTATCTGGAGACAACATCCTGTTATAACATGATGACTATCTGGAGACAACACTGTGTTAAAACATGATGACTATCTGGAGACAACACTGTGTTAAAACATGATGACTATCTGGAGACAACATCCTGTTATAACATGATGACTATCTGGAGACAACACTGTGTTAAAACATGATGACTATCTGGAGACAACACTGTGTTATAACATGATGACTATCTGGAGACAACACTGTGTTATAACATGATGACTATCTGGAGACAACACTGTGTTATAACATGATGACTATCTGGAGACAACACTGTGTTAAAACATGATGACTATCTGGAGACAACATCCTTTTATAACATGATGACTATCTGGAGACAACATCCTGTTAAAACATGATGACTATCTGGAGACAACACTGTGTTAAAACATGATGACTATCTGGAGACAACACTGTGTTAAAACATGATGACTATCTGGAGACAACATCCTGTTATAACATGATGACTATCTGGAGACAACACTGTGTTATAACATGATGACTATCTGGAGACAACACTGTGTTATAACATGATGACTATCTGGAGACAACATCCTGTTATAACATGATGACTATCTGGAGACAACACTGTGTTAAAACATGATGACTATCTGGAGACAACACTGTGTTAAAACATGATGACTATCTGGAGACAACATCCTGTTAAAACATGATGACTATCTGGAGACAACACTGTGTTATAACATGATGACTATCTGGAGACAACATCCTGTTATAACATGATGACTATCTGGAGACAACATCCTGTTATAACATGATGACTATCTGGAGACAACATCCTGTTATAACATGATGACTATCTGGAGACAACACTGTGTTAAAACATGATGACTATCTGGAGACAACATCCTGTTAAAACATGATGACTATCTGGAGACAACACTGTGTTAAAACATGATGACTATCTGGAGACAACACTGTGTTATAACATGATGACTATCTGGAGACAACATCCTGTTAAAACACGATGACTATCTGGAGACAACATCCTGTTATAACATGATGACTATCTGGAGACAACACTGTGTTAAAACATGATGACTATCTGGAGATAACATCCTGTTATAAGATGATGACTATCTGGAGACAACATCCTGTTATAACATGATGACTATCTGGAGACAACATCCTGTTATAACATGATGACTATCTGGAGACAACATCCTGTTATAAGATGATGACTATCTGGAGACAACATCCTGTTATAACATGATGACTATCTGGAGACAACATCCTGTTATAACATGATGACTATCTGGAGACAACACTGTGTTAAAACATGATGACTATCTGGAGACAACACTGTGTTAAAACACGATGACTATCTGGAGACAACTTCCTGTTATAACATGATGACTATCTGGAGACAACACTGTGTTAAAACACCATTACTATCTGGAGACAACATCCTGTTATAACATGATGACTATCTGGAGACAACATCCTGTTATAACATGATGACTATCTGGAGACAACATCCTGTTATAACATGATGACTATCTGGAGACAACATCCTGTTATAACATGATGACTATCTGGAGACAACACTGTGTTAAAACATGATGACTATCTGGAGACAACACTGTGTTAAAACACGATGACTATCTGGAGACAACATCCTGTTATAACATGATGACTATCTGGAGACAACACTGTGTTAAAACATGATGACTATCTGGAGACAACATCCTGTTAAAACATGATGACTATCTGGAGACAACATCCTGTTAAAACATGATGACTATCTGGAGACAACACTGTGTTAAAACACGATGACTATCTGGAGACAACATCCTGTTATAACATGATGACTATCTGGAGACAACACTGTGTTAAAACATGATGACTATCTGGAGACAACACTGTGTTAAAACACGATGACTATCTGGAGACAACATCCTGTTATAACATGATGACTATCTGGAGACAACACTGTGTTAAAACATGATGACTATCTGGAGACAACATCCTGTTAAAACATGATGACTATCTGGAGACAACACTGTGTTAAAACATGATGACTATCTGGAGACAACATCCTGTTATAACATGATGACTATCTGGAGACAACACTGTGTTAAAACATGATGACTATCTGGAGACAACACTGTGTTAAAACATGATTACTATCTGGAGACAACATCCTGTTAAAACATGATGACTATCTGGAGACAACACTGTGTTAAAACATGATGACTATCTGGAGACAACACTGTGTTAAAACATGATGACTATCTGGAGACAACACTGTGTTAAAACATGATGACTATCTGGAGACAACATCCTGTTATAACATGATGACTATCTGGAGTCAACACTGTGTTAAAACATGATGACTATCTGGAGACAACTTCCTGTTATAACATGATGACTATCTGGAGACAACATCCTGTTAAAACACGATGACTATCTGGAGACAACATCCTGTTATAACATGATGACTATCTGGAGACAACACTGTGTTAAAACATGATGACTATCTGGAGACAACATCCTGTTATAAGATGATGACTATCTGGAGACAACATCCTGTTATAACATGATGACTATCTGGAGACAACATCCTGTTATAACATGATGACTATCTGGAGACAACACTGTGTTAAAACATGATGACTATCTGGAGACAACACTGTGTTAAAACACGATGACTATCTGGAGACAACATCCTGTTATAACATGATGACTATCTGGAGACAACACTGTGTTAAAACATGATGACTATCTGGAGACAACATCCTGTTAAAACATGATGACTATCTGGAGACAACACTGTGTTAAAACACGATGACTATCTGGAGACAACATCCTGTTATAACATGATGACTATCTGGAGACAACACTGTGTTATAACATGATGACTATCTGGAGACAACATCCTATTATAACATGATGACTATCTGGAGACAACACTGTGTTAAAACATGATGACTATCTGGAGACAACACTGTGTTAAAACATGATGACTATCTGGAGACAACATCCTGTTAAAACATGATGACTATCTGGAGACAACACTGTGTTAAAACATGATGACTATCTGGAGACAACACTGTGTTAAAACATGATGACTATCTGGAGACAACATCCTGTTAAAACATGATGACTATCTGGAGACAACACTGTGTTAAAACATGATGACTATCTGGAGACAACACTGTGTTAAAACATGATGACTATCTGGAGACAACATCCTGTTATAACATGATGACTATCTGGAGACAACACTGTGTTATAACATGATGACTATCTGGAGACAACATCCTATTATAACATGATGACTATCTGGAGACAACACTGTGTTAAAACATGATGACTATCTGGAGACAACACTGTGTTAAAACATGATGACTATCTGGAGACAACATCCTGTTAAAACATGATGACTATCTGGAGACAACACTGTGTTAAAACATGATGACTATCTGGAGACAACACTGTGTTAAAACATGATGACTATCTGGAGACAACATCCTGTTAAAACATGATGACTATCTGGAGACAACACTGTGTTAAAACATGATGACTATCTGGAGACAACACTGTGTTAAAACATGATGACTATCTGGAGACAACATCCTGTTATAACATGATGACTATCTGGAGACAACACTGTGTTATAACATGATGACTATCTGGAGACAACACTGTGTTAAAACATGATGACAATCTGGAGACAACACTGTGTTAAAACACGATGACTATCTGGAGACAACATCCTGTTAAAACATTATGACTATCTGGAGACAACACTGTGTTAAAACATGATGACTATCTGGAGACAACACTGTGTTAAAACACGATGACTATCTGGAGACAACATCCTGTTAAAACATGATGACTATCTGGAGACAACACTGTGTTAAAACATGATGACTATCTGGAGACAACACTGTGTTAAAACACGATGACTATCTGGAGACAACATCCTGTTAAAACATGATGACTATCTGGAGACAACACTGTGTTAAAACATGATGACTATCTGGAGACAACACTGTCTTAAAACATGATGACTATCTGGAGACATAGTTTCTCAAATGACTGCCTCGCCTGGTTCACCAACTACTTCTCAGATAGAGTTCAGTGTGTCAAATCGGAGGGCCTGTTGTCTGGACCTATGGCAGTCTCTATGGGGGTGCCACAGGGTTCAATTCTTGGGCCGACACTTTTCTCCGTGTATATCAATGATGTCGCTCTTGCTGCTGGTGACTCTCAGATCCACCTCTACGCAGACGACACCATTTTGTATACATCTGGCCCTTCATTGGACACTGTGTTAACAAACCTCCAAACGAGCTTCAATGCCATACAACAATCCTTCAGTAGCCTTCAACTGCTCTTAAACACTAGTAAAACTAAATGCATGCTTTTCAATCGAACGCTGCTAGCACCCGCCCACCCGACTAGAATCACCACTCTTGACGGGTCTGACCTAGAGTATGTGGACAACTACAAATACCTAGGTGTCTGGTTAGACTGTAAACTCAACTTCCAGACTCACATAAAGAATCTCCAATCCAAAGTTAAATCTAGAATCGGCTTCCTATTTCGCAACAAAGCCTCCTTCACTCATGCTGCCAAACATGCCCTCGTAAAACTGACTATCCTACCGATCCTTGACTTCGGTGATGTCATTTACAAAATAGCCTCCAACACTCTACTCAGCAAATTGGATGTAGTCTATCACAGTGCCATCCGTTTTGTCTCCAAAGCCCCATACACTACCCACCACTGTGACCTGTACGCTCTTGTTGGCTGGTCCTCACTACATGTTCGTCGTCAAACCCACTGGCTCCAGGCCATCTATAAATCACTGCTAGGCAAATCCCCGCCTTATCTTAGCTCATTGGTCACCATAGCAGCACCCACCCGTAGTCTGCGCTCCAGCAGGTATATCTCACTGGTCATTCCCAAAGCCAACACCTCCTTTGGCCGCCATTCCTTCCAGTTCTCTGCTGCCAATGACTGGAACGAATTGCAAAAATCTCTGAAGCTGGAGACTCTTATCTCCCTCAATAACTTTAAGCATCAGTTGTCAGAGCACCTTACCGATCACTGCACCTGTACACAGCCCATCTGAAATTAGCCCACCCAACTACCTCATCCCTATATTGTTATTTATTTTGCTCTTTTGCACCCCAGTATCTCTATTTGCACATCATCTCTTGCACATCTAGCATTCCAGTGTTAATACTATTGTAATTATTCTGCACTATAGCCTATTTATTGCCTTACCTCCATAACTTGCTACATTTGCACACACTGTATATATATTTTCTGTTGTATTTCTGACTTTATGTTTTTTTTTTACCCCATATGTAACTCTGTGTTGTTTTTATTGCACTACTTTGCTTTATCTTGGCCAGGTCGCAGTTGTAAATGAGAACCTGTTCTCAACTGGCTTACCTGGTTAAATAAAGGTGGAAAAAAAAAAAAAAAAAAAAAAAAGACAACACTGTGTTAAAACATGATGACTATCTGGAGACAACACTGTGTTAAAACATGATGACTATCTGGAGACAACACTGTGTTAAAACACGATGACTATCTGGAGACAACATCCTGTTAAAACATGATGACTATCTGGAGACAACACTGTGTTAAAACATGATGACTATCTGGAGACAACACTGTGTTAAAACATGATGACTATCTGGAGACAACACTGTGTTAAAACATGATGACTATGTGGAGACAACACTGTGTTAAAACATGATGACTTTCTGGAGACAACATCCGGTTAAAACATGATGACTATCTGGAGACAACACTGTGTTATAACATGATGACTATCTGGAGACAACACTGTGTTATAACATGATGACTATCTGGAGACAACATCCTGTTATAACATGATGACTATCTGGAGACAACATCCTGTTATAACATGATGACTATCTGGAGACAACACTGTGTTAAAACATGATGACTATCTGGAGACAACACTGTGTTATAACATGATGACTATCTGGAGACAACACTGTGTTATAACATGATGACTATCTGGAGACAACATCCTGTTATAACATGATGACTATCTGGAGACAACATCCTGTTATAACATGATGACTATCTGGAGACAACACTGTGTTAAAACATGATGACTATCTGGAGACAACACTGTGTTATAACATGATGACTATCTGGAGACAACACTGTGTTATAACATGATGACTATCTGGAGACAACACTGTGTTATAACATGATGACTATCTGGAGACAACACTGTGTTAAAACATGATGACTATCTGGAGACAACATCCTTTTATAACATGATGACTATCTAGAGACAACACTGTGTTAAAACATGATGACTATCTGGAGACAACATCCTGTTATAACATGATGACTATCTGGAGACAACACTGTGTTAAAACATGATGACTATCTGGAGACAACATCCTGTTAAAACATTATGACTATCTGGAGACAACACTGTGTTAAAACATGATGACTATCTGGAGACAACACTGTGTTAAAACATGATGACTATCTGGAGACAACATCCTGTTATAACATGATGACTATCTGGAGACAACACTGTGTTATAACATGATGACTATCTGGAGACAACACTGTGTTATAACATGATGACTATCTGGAGACAACACTGTGTTAAAACACGATGACTATCTGGAGACAACATCCTGTTAAAACATTATGACTATCTGGAGACAACACTGTGTTAAAACATGATGACTATCTGGAGACAACACTGTGTTAAAACACGATGACTATCTGGAGACAACATCCTGTTAAAACATGATGACTATCTGGAGACAACACTGTGTTAAAACATGATGACTATCTGGAGACAACACTGTGTTAAAACACGATGACTATCTGGAGACAACATCCTGTTAAAACATGATGACTATCTGGAGACAACACTGTGTTAAAACATGATGACTATCTGGAGACAACACTGTCTTAAAACATGATGACTATCTGGAGACATAGTTTCTCAAATGACTGCCTCGCCTGGTTCACCAACTACTTCTCAGATAGAGTTCAGTGTGTCAAATCGGAGGGCCTGTTGTCTGGACCTATGGCAGTCTCTATGGGGGTGCCACAGGGTTCAATTCTTGGGCCGACACTTTTCTCCGTGTATATCAATGATGTCGCTCTTGCTGCTGGTGACTCTCAGATCCACCTCTACGCAGACGACACCATTTTGTATACATCTGGCCCTTCATTGGACACTGTGTTAACAAACCTCCAAACGAGCTTCAATGCCATACAACAATCCTTCAGTAGCCTTCAACTGCTCTTAAACACTAGTAAAACTAAATGCATGCTTTTCAATCGAACGCTGCTAGCACCCGCCCACCCGACTAGAATCACCACTCTTGACGGGTCTGACCTAGAGTATGTGGACAACTACAAATACCTAGGTGTCTGGTTAGACTGTAAACTCAACTTCCAGACTCACATAAAGAATCTCCAATCCAAAGTTAAATCTAGAATCGGCTTCCTATTTCGCAACAAAGCCTCCTTCACTCATGCTGCCAAACATGCCCTCGTAAAACTGACTATCCTACCGATCCTTGACTTCGGTGATGTCATTTACAAAATAGCCTCCAACACTCTACTCAGCAAATTGGATGTAGTCTATCACAGTGCCATCCGTTTTGTCTCCAAAGCCCCATACACTACCCACCACTGTGACCTGTACGCTCTTGTTGGCTGGTCCTCACTACATGTTCGTCGTCAAACCCACTGGCTCCAGGCCATCTATAAATCACTGCTAGGCAAATCCCCGCCTTATCTTAGCTCATTGGTCACCATAGCAGCACCCACCCGTAGTCTGCGCTCCAGCAGGTATATCTCACTGGTCATTCCCAAAGCCAACACCTCCTTTGGCCGCCATTCCTTCCAGTTCTCTGCTGCCAATGACTGGAACGAATTGCAAAAATCTCTGAAGCTGGAGACTCTTATCTCCCTCAATAACTTTAAGCATCAGTTGTCAGAGCACCTTACCGATCACTGCACCTGTACACAGCCCATCTGAAATTAGCCCACCCAACTACCTCATCCCTATATTGTTATTTATTTTGCTCTTTTGCACCCCAGTATCTCTATTTGCACATCATCTCTTGCACATCTAGCATTCCAGTGTTAATACTATTGTAATTATTCTGCACTATAGCCTATTTATTGCCTTACCTCCATAACTTGCTACATTTGCACACACTGTATATATATTTTCTGTTGTATTTCTGACTTTATGTTTTTTTTTTACCCCATATGTAACTCTGTGTTGTTTTTATTGCACTACTTTGCTTTATCTTGGCCAGGTCGCAGTTGTAAATGAGAACCTGTTCTCAACTGGCTTACCTGGTTAAATAAAGGTGGAAAAAAAAAAAAAAAAAAAAAAAAAGACAACACTGTGTTAAAACATGATGACTATCTGGAGACAACACTGTGTTAAAACATGATGACTATCTGGAGACAACACTGTGTTAAAACACGATGACTATCTGGAGACAACATCCTGTTAAAACATGATGACTATCTGGAGACAACACTGTGTTAAAACATGATGACTATCTGGAGACAACACTGTGTTAAAACATGATGACTATCTGGAGACAACACTGTGTTAAAACATGATGACTATGTGGAGACAACACTGTGTTAAAACATGATGACTTTCTGGAGACAACATCCGGTTAAAACATGATGACTATCTGGAGACAACACTGTGTTATAACATGATGACTATCTGGAGACAACACTGTGTTATAACATGATGACTATCTGGAGACAACATCCTGTTATAACATGATGACTATCTGGAGACAACATCCTGTTATAACATGATGACTATCTGGAGACAACACTGTGTTAAAACATGATGACTATCTGGAGACAACACTGTGTTATAACATGATGACTATCTGGAGACAACACTGTGTTATAACATGATGACTATCTGGAGACAACATCCTGTTATAACATGATGACTATCTGGAGACAACATCCTGTTATAACATGATGACTATCTGGAGACAACACTGTGTTAAAACATGATGACTATCTGGAGACAACACTGTGTTATAACATGATGACTATCTGGAGACAACACTGTGTTATAACATGATGACTATCTGGAGACAACACTGTGTTATAACATGATGACTATCTGGAGACAACACTGTGTTAAAACATGATGACTATCTGGAGACAACATCCTTTTATAACATGATGACTATCTGGAGACAACACTGTGTTATAACATGATGACTATCTGGAGACAACACTGTGTTATAACATGATGACTATCTGGAGACAACACTGTGTTAAAACACGATGACTATCTGGAGACAACATCCTGTTAAAACATTATGACTATCTGGAGACAACACTGTGTTAAAACATGATGACTATCTGGAGACAACACTGTGTTAAAACACGATGACTATCTGGAGACAACATCCTGTTAAAACATGATGACTATCTGGAGACAACACTGTGTTAAAACATGATGACTATCTGGAGACAACACTGTGTTAAAACACGATGACTATCTGGAGACAACATCCTGTTAAAACATGATGACTATCTGGAGACAACACTGTGTTAAAACATGATGACTATCTGGAGACAACACTGTCTTAAAACATGATGACTATCTGGAGACATAGTTTCTCAAATGACTGCCTCGCCTGGTTCACCAACTACTTCTCAGATAGAGTTCAGTGTGTCAAATCGGAGGGCCTGTTGTCTGGACCTATGGCAGTCTCTATGGGGGTGCCACAGGGTTCAATTCTTGGGCCGACACTTTTCTCCGTGTATATCAATGATGTCGCTCTTGCTGCTGGTGACTCTCAGATCCACCTCTACGCAGACGACACCATTTTGTATACATCTGGCCCTTCATTGGACACTGTGTTAACAAACCTCCAAACGAGCTTCAATGCCATACAACAATCCTTCAGTAGCCTTCAACTGCTCTTAAACACTAGTAAAACTAAATGCATGCTTTTCAATCGAACGCTGCTAGCACCCGCCCACCCGACTAGAATCACCACTCTTGACGGGTCTGACCTAGAGTATGTGGACAACTACAAATACCTAGGTGTCTGGTTAGACTGTAAACTCAACTTCCAGACTCACATAAAGAATCTCCAATCCAAAGTTAAATCTAGAATCGGCTTCCTATTTCGCAACAAAGCCTCCTTCACTCATGCTGCCAAACATGCCCTCGTAAAACTGACTATCCTACCGATCCTTGACTTCGGTGATGTCATTTACAAAATAGCCTCCAACACTCTACTCAGCAAATTGGATGTAGTCTATCACAGTGCCATCCGTTTTGTCTCCAAAGCCCCATACACTACCCACCACTGTGACCTGTACGCTCTTGTTGGCTGGTCCTCACTACATGTTCGTCGTCAAACCCACTGGCTCCAGGCCATCTATAAATCACTGCTAGGCAAATCCCCGCCTTATCTTAGCTCATTGGTCACCATAGCAGCACCCACCCGTAGTCTGCGCTCCAGCAGGTATATCTCACTGGTCATTCCCAAAGCCAACACCTCCTTTGGCCGCCATTCCTTCCAGTTCTCTGCTGC
This sequence comes from Coregonus lavaretus, assembly GCF_964263955.1. Taxonomy (NCBI): domain Eukaryota; kingdom Metazoa; phylum Chordata; class Actinopteri; order Salmoniformes; family Salmonidae; genus Coregonus; species Coregonus lavaretus. The sequence goes on from NC_139995.1 coordinate 63,036,204, forward strand.
CAATGACTGGAACGAATTGCAAAAATCTCTGAAGCTGGAGACTCTTATCTCCCTCAATAACTTTAAGCATCAGTTGTCAGAGCACCTTACCGATCACTGCACCTGTACACAGCCCATCTGAAATTAGCCCACCCAACTACCTCATCCCTATATTGTTATTTATTTTGCTCTTTTGCACCCCAGTATCTCTATTTGCACATCATCTCTTGCACATCTAGCATTCCAGTGTTAATACTATTGTAATTATTCTGCACTATAGCCTATTTATTGCCTTACCTCCATAACTTGCTACATTTGCACACACTGTATATATATTTTCTGTTGTATTTCTGACTTTATGTTTTTTTTTTACCCCATATGTAACTCTGTGTTGTTTTTATTGCACTACTTTGCTTTATCTTGGCCAGGTCGCAGTTGTAAATGAGAACCTGTTCTCAACTGGCTTACCTGGTTAAATAAAGGTGGAAAAAAAAAAGAAAAAAAAAAAAAAGACAACACTGTGTTAAAACATGATGACTATCTGGAGACAACACTGTGTTAAAACATGATGACTATCTGGAGACAACACTGTGTTAAAACACGATGACTATCTGGAGACAACATCCTGTTAAAACATGATGACTATCTGGAGACAACACTGTGTTAAAACATGATGACTATCTGGAGACAACACTGTGTTATAACATGATGACTATCTGGAGACAACATCCTGTTATAACATGATGACTATCTGGAGACAACATCCTGTTATAACATGATGACTATCTGGAGACAACACTGTGTTAAAACATGATGACTATCTGGAGACAACACTGTGTTATAACATGATGACTATCTGGAGACAACACTGTGTTATAACATGATGACTATCTGGAGACAACATCCTGTTATAACATGATGACTATCTGGAGACAACATCCTGTTATAACATGATGACTATCTGGAGACAACACTGTGTTAAAACATGATGACTATCTGGAGACAACACTGTGTTATAACATGATGACTATCTGGAGACAACACTGTGTTATAACATGATGACTATCTGGAGACAACACTGTGTTATAACATGATGACTATCTGGAGACAACACTGTGTTAAAACATGATGACTATCTGGAGACAACATCCTTTTATAACATGATGACTATCTAGAGACAACACTGTGTTAAAACATGATGACTATCTGGAGACAACACTGTGTTAAAACATGATGACTATCTGGAGACAACATCCTGTTATAACATGATGACTATCTGGAGACAACACTGTGTTAAAACATGATGACTATCTGGAGACAACATCCTGTTAAAACATGATGACTATCTGGAGACAACACTGTGTTAAAACATGATGACTATCTGGAGACAACACTGTGTTAAAACATGATGACTATCTGGAGACAACATCCTGTTATAACATGATGACTATCTGGAGACAACACTGTGTTATAACATGATGACTATCTGGAGACAACACTGTGTTATAACATGATGACTATCTGGAGACAACATCCTGTTATAACATGATGACTATCTGGAGACAACACTGTGTTAAAACATGATGACTATCTGGAGACAACACTGTGTTAAAACATGATGACTATCTGGAGACAACATCCTGTTAAAACATGATGACTATCTGGAGACAACACTGTGTTATAACATGATGACTATCTGGAGACAACATCCTGTTATAACATGATGACTATCTGGAGACAACATCCTGTTATAACATGATGACTATCTGGAGACAACATCCTGTTATAACATGATGACTATCTGGAGACAACACTGTGTTAAAACATGATGACTATCTGGAGACAACATCCTGTTAAAACATGATGACTATCTGGAGACAACACTGTGTTAAAACATGATGACTATCTGGAGACAACACTGTGTTATAACATGATGACTATCTGGAGACAACATCCTGTTATAACATGATGACTATCTGGAGACAACATCCTGTTATAACATGATGACTATCTGGAGACAACATCCTGTTATAACATGATGACTATCTGGAGACAACATCCTGTTATAACATGATGACTATCTGGAGACAACATCCTGTTAAAACACGATGACTATCTGGAGACAACATCCTGTTATAACATGATGACTATCTGGAGTCAACACTGTGTTAAAACATGATGACTATCTGGAGACAACATCCTGTTATAACATGATGACTATCTGGAGACAACATCCTGTTAAAACACGATGACTATCTGGAGACAACATCCTGTTATAACATGATGACTATCTGGAGACAACACTGTGTTAAAACATGATGACTATCTGGAGACAACATCCTGTTATAAGATGATGACTATCTGGAGACAACATCCTGTTATAACATGATGAATATCTGGAGACAACATCCTGTTATAACATGATGACTATCTGGAGACAACATCCTGTTATAAGATGATGACTATCTGGAGACAACATCCTGTTATAACATAATGACTATCTGGAGACAACATCCTGTTATAACATGATGACTATCTGGAGACAACACTGTGTTAAAACATGATGACTATCTGGAGACAACACTGTGTTAAAACACGATGACTATCTGGAGACAACATCCTGTTATAACATGATGACTATCTGGAGACAACACTGTGTTAAAACACGATTACTATCTGGAGACAACATCCTGTTATAACATGATGACTATCTGGAGACAACACTGTGTTAAAACATGATGACTATCTGGAGACAACATCCTGTTATAACATGATGACTATCTGGAGACAACATCCTGTTATAACATGATGACTATTTGGAGACAACATCCTGTTATAACATGATGACTATCTGGAGACAACATCCTGTTATAACATGATGACTATCTGGAGACAACACTGTGTTAAAACATGATGACTATCTGGAGACAACACTGTGTTAAAACACGATGACTATCTGGAGACAACATCCTGTTATAACATGATGACTATCTGGAGACAACACTGTGTTAAAACATGATGACTATCTGGAGACAACATCCTGTTAAAACATGATGACTATCTGGAGACAACATCCTGTTAAAACATGATGACTATCTGGAGACAACACTGTGTTAAAACACGATGACTATCTGGAGACAACATCCTGTTATAACATGATGACTATCTGGAGACAACACTGTGTTAAAACATGATGACTATCTGGAGACAACACTGTGTTAAAACACGATGACTATCTGGAGACAACATCCTGTTATAACATGATGACTATCTGGAGACAACACTGTGTTAAAACATGATGACTATCTGGAGACAACATCCTGTTAAAACATGATGACTATCTGGAGACAACACTGTGTTAAAACATGATGACTATCTGGAGACAACATCCTGTTATAACATGATGACTATCTGGAGACAACACTGTGTTAAAACATGATGACTATCTGGAGACAACACTGTGTTAAAACATGATGACTATCTGGAGACAACACTGTGTTAAAACATGATGACTATCTGGAGACAACACTGTGTTAAAACATGATGACTATCTGGAGACAACACTGTGTTAAAACATGATGACTATCTGGAGACAACATCCTGTTATAACATGATGACTATCTGGAGACAACATCCTGTTATAACATGATGACTATCTGGAGACAACATCCTGTTAAAACACGATGACTATCTGGAGACAACATCCTGTTATAACATGATGACTATCTGGAGTCAACACTGTGTTAAAACATGATGACTATCTGGAGACAACATCCTGTTATAACATGATGACTATCTGGAGACAACATCCTGTTAAAACACGATGACTATCTGGAGACAACATCCTGTTATAACATGATGACTATCTGGAGACAACACTGTGTTAAAACATGATGACTATCTGGAGACAACATCCTGTTATAAGATGATGACTATCTGGAGACAACATCCTGTTATAACATGATGAATATCTGGAGACAACATCCTGTTATAACATGATGACTATCTGGAGACAACATCCTGTTATAAGATGATGACTATCTGGAGACAACATCCTGTTATAACATGATGACTATCTGGAGACAACATCCTGTTATAACATGATGACTATCTGGAGACAACACTGTGTTAAAACATGATGACTATCTGGAGACAACACTGTGTTAAAACACGATGACTATCTGGAGACAACATCCTGTTATAACATGATGACTATCTGGAGACAACACTGTGTTAAAACACGATTACTATCTGGAGACAACATCCTGTTATAACATGATGACTATCTGGAGACAACACTGTGTTAAAACATGATGACTATCTGGAGACAACATCCTGTTATAACATGATGACTATCTGGAGACAACATCCTGTTATAAGATGATGACTATCTGGAGACAACATCCTGTTATAACATGATGACTATCTGGAGACAACATCCTGTTATAACATGATGACTATCTGGAGACAACACTGTGTTAAAACATGATGACTATCTGGAGACAACACTGTGTTAAAACACGATGACTATCTGGAGACAACATCCTGTTATAACATGATGACTATCTGGAGACAACACTGTGTTAAAACACGATTACTATCTGGAGACAACATCCTGTTATAACATGATGACTATCTGGAGACAACATCCTGTTATAACATGATGACTATCTGGAGACAACACTGTGTTAAAACATGATGACTATCTGGAGACAACACTGTGTTAAAACACGATGACTATCTGGAGACAACATCCTGTTATAACATGATGACTATCTGGAGACAACACTGTGTTATAACATGATGACTATCTGGAGACAACACTGTGTTAAAACATGATGACAATCTGGAGACAACACTGTGTTAAAACACGATGACTATCTGGAGACAACATCCTGTTAAAACATTATGACTATCTGGAGACAACACTGTGTTAAAACATGATGACTATCTGGAGACAACACTGTGTTAAAACACGATGACTATCTGGAGACAACATCCTGTTAAAACATGATGACTATCTGGAGACAACACTGTGTTAAAACATGATGACTATCTGGAGACAACACTGTGTTAAAACACGATGACTATCTGGAGACAACATCCTGTTAAAACATGATGACTATCTGGAGACAACACTGTGTTAAAACATGATGACTATCTGGAGACAACACTGTGTTAAAACACGATTACTATCTGGAGACAACACTGTGTTAAAACATGATGACTATCTGGAGACAACACTGTGTTATAACATGATGACTATCTGGAGACAACACTGTGTTATAACATGATGACTATCTGGAGACAACATCCTGTTATAACATGATGACTATCTGGAGACAACATCCTGTTAAAACATGATGACTATCTGGAGACAACACTGTGTTAAAACATGATGACTATCTGGAGACAACACTGTGTTAAAACACGATGACTATCTGGAGACAACACTGTGTTAAAACATGATGACTATCTGGAGACAACACTGTGTTATAACATGATGACTATCTGGAGACAACACTGTGTTATAACATGATGACTATCTGGAGACAACATCCTGTTATAACATGATGACTATCTGGAGACAACATCCTGTTATAACATGATGACTATCTGGAGACAACACTGTGTTAAAACATGATGACTATCTGGAGACAACACTGTGTTAAAACATGATGACTATCTGGAGACAACATCCTGTTATAACATGATGACTATCTGGAGACAACACTGTGTTAAAACATGATGACTATCTGGAGACAACACTGTGTTATAACATGATGACTATCTGGAGACAACACTGTGTTATAACATGATGACTATCTGGAGACAACACTGTGTTATAACATGATGACTATCTGGAGACAACACTGTGTTAAAACATGATGACTATCTGGAGACAACATCCTTTTATAACATGATGACTATCTGGAGACAACATCCTGTTAAAACATGATGACTATCTGGAGACAACACTGTGTTAAAACATGATGACTATCTGGAGACAACATCCTGTTATAACATGATGACTATCTGGAGACAACACTGTGTTATAACATGATGACTATCTGGAGACAACACTGTGTTATAACATGATGACTATCTGGAGACAACATCCTGTTATAACATGATGACTATCTGGAGACAACACTGTGTTAAAACATGATGACTATCTGGAGACAACATCCTGTTAAAACATGATGACTATCTGGAGACAACACTGTGTTATAACATGATGACTATCTGGAGACAACATCCTGTTATAACATGATGACTATCTGGAGACAACATCCTGTTATAACATGATGACTATCTGGAGACAACACTGTGTTAAAACATGATGACTATCTGGAGACAACACTGTGTTAAAACACGATGACTATCTGGAGACAACACTGTGTTAAAACATGATGACTATCTGGAGACAACACTGTGTTATAACATGATGACTATCTGGAGACAACACTGTGTTATAACATGATGACTATCTGGAGACAACATCCTGTTATAACATGATGACTATCTGGAGACAACATCCTGTTATAACATGATGACTATCTGGAGACAACACTGTGTTAAAACATGATGACTATCTGGAGACAACACTGTGTTAAAACATGATGACTATCTGGAGACAACATCCTGTTATAACATGATGACTATCTGGAGACAACACTGTGTTAAAACATGATGACTATCTGGAGACAACACTGTGTTATAACATGATGACTATCTGGAGACAACACTGTGTTATAACATGATGACTATCTGGAGACAACACTGTGTTATAACATGATGACTATCTGGAGACAACACTGTGTTAAAACATGATGACTATCTGGAGACAACATCCTTTTATAACATGATGACTATCTGGAGACAACATCCTGTTAAAACATGATGACTATCTGGAGACAACACTGTGTTAAAACATGATGACTATCTGGAGACAACATCCTGTTATAACATGATGACTATCTGGAGACAACACTGTGTTATAACATGATGACTATCTGGAGACAACACTGTGTTATAACATGATGACTATCTGGAGACAACATCCTGTTATAACATGATGACTATCTGGAGACAACACTGTGTTAAAACATGATGACTATCTGGAGACAACACTGTGTTAAAACATGATGACTATCTGGAGACAACATCCTGTTAAAACATGATGACTATCTGGAGACAACACTGTGTTATAACATGATGACTATCTGGAGACAACATCCTGTTATAACATGATGACTATCTGGAGACAACATCCTGTTATAACATGATGACTATCTGGAGACAACATCCTGTTATAACATGATGACTATCTGGAGACAACACTGTGTTAAAACATGATGACTATCTGGAGACAACATCCTGTTAAAACATGATGACTATCTGGAGACAACACTGTGTTAAAACATGATGACTATCTGGAGACAACACTGTGTTATAACATGATGACTATCTGGAGACAACATCCTGTTAAAACACGATGACTATCTGGAGACAACATCCTGTTATAACATGATGACTATCTGGAGACAACACTGTGTTAAAACATGATGACTATCTGGAGATAACATCCTGTTATAAGATGATTACTATCTGGAGACAACATCCTGTTATAACATGATGACTATCTGGAGACAACATCCTGTTATAACATGATGACTATCTGGAGACAACATCCTGTTATAAGATGATGACTATCTGGAGACAACATCCTGTTATAACATGATGACTATCTGGAGACAACATCCTGTTATAACATGATGACTATCTGGAGACAACACTGTGTTAAAACATGATGACTATCTGGAGACAACACTGTGTTAAAACACGATGACTATCTGGAGACAACTTCCTGTTATAACATGATGACTATCTGGAGACAACACTGTGTTAAAACACCATTACTATCTGGAGACAACATCCTGTTATAACATGATGACTATCTGGAGACAACACTGTGTTAAAACATGATGACTATCTGGAGACAACATCCTGTTATAACATGATGACTATCTGGAGACAACATCCTGTTATAACATGATGACTATCTGGAGACAACATCCTGTTATAACATGATGACTATCTGGAGACAACATCCTGTTATAACATGATGACTATCTGGAGACAACACTGTGTTAAAACATGATGACTATCTGGAGACAACACTGTGTTAAAACACGATGACTATCTGGAGACAACATCCTGTTATAACATGATGACTATCTGGAGACAACACTGTGTTAAAACATGATGACTATCTGGAGACAACATCCTGTTAAAACATGATGACTATCTGGAGACAACATCCTGTTAAAACATGATGACTATCTGGAGACAACACTGTGTTAAAACACGATGACTATCTGGAGACAACATCCTGTTATAACATGATGACTATCTGGAGACAACACTGTGTTAAAACATGATGACTATCTGGAGACAACACTGTGTTAAAACACGATGACTATCTGGAGACAACATCCTGTTATAACATGATGACTATCTGGAGACAACACTGTGTTAAAACATGATGACTATCTGGAGACAACATCCTGTTAAAACATGATGACTATCTGGAGACAACACTGTGTTAAAACATGATGACTATCTGGAGACAACATCCTGTTATAACATGATGACTATCTGGAGACAACACTGTGTTAAAACATGATGACTATCTGGAGACAACACTGTGTTAAAACATGATTACTATCTGGAGACAACATCCTGTTAAAACATGATGACTATCTGGAGACAACACTGTGTTAAAACATGATGACTATCTGGAGACAACACTGTGTTAAAACATGATGACTATCTGGAGACAACACTGTGTTAAAACATGATGACTATCTGGAGACAACATCCTGTTATAACATGATGACTATCTGGAGTCAACACTGTGTTAAAACATGATGACTATCTGGAGACAACTTCCTGTTATAACATGATGACTATCTGGAGACAACATCCTGTTAAAACACGATGACTATCTGGAGACAACATCCTGTTATAACATGATGACTATCTGGAGACAACACTGTGTTAAAACATGATGACTATCTGGAGACAACATCCTGTTATAAGATGATGACTATCTGGAGACAACATCCTGTTATAACATGATGACTATCTGGAGACAACATCCTGTTATAACATGATGACTATCTGGAGACAACACTGTGTTAAAACATGATGACTATCTGGAGACAACACTGTGTTAAAACACGATGACTATCTGGAGACAACATCCTGTTATAACATGATGACTATCTGGAGACAACACTGTGTTAAAACATGATGACTATCTGGAGACAACATCCTGTTAAAACATGATGACTATCTGGAGACAACACTGTGTTAAAACACGATGACTATCTGGAGACAACATCCTGTTATAACATGATGACTATCTGGAGACAACACTGTGTTATAACATGATGACTATCTGGAGACAACATCCTATTATAACATGATGACTATCTGGAGACAACACTGTGTTAAAACATGATGACTATCTGGAGACAACACTGTGTTAAAACATGATGACTATCTGGAGACAACATCCTGTTAAAACATGATGACTATCTGGAGACAACACTGTGTTAAAACATGATGACTATCTGGAGACAACACTGTGTTAAAACATGATGACTATCTGGAGACAACATCCTGTTAAAACATGATGACTATCTGGAGACAACACTGTGTTAAAACATGATGACTATCTGGAGACAACACTGTGTTAAAACATGATGACTATCTGGAGACAACATCCTGTTATAACATGATGACTATCTGGAGACAACACTGTGTTATAACATGATGACTATCTGGAGACAACATCCTATTATAACATGATGACTATCTGGAGACAACACTGTGTTAAAACATGATGACTATCTGGAGACAACACTGTGTTAAAACATGATGACTATCTGGAGACAACATCCTGTTAAAACATGATGACTATCTGGAGACAACATCCTGTTAAAACATGATGACTATCTGGAGACAACACTGTGTTAAAACATGATGACTATCTGGAGACAACACTGTGTTAAAACATGATGACTATCTGGAGACAACATCCTGTTAAAACATGATGACTATCTGGAGACAACACTGTGTTAAAACATGATGACTATCTGGAGACAACACTGTGTTAAAACATGATGACTATCTGGAGACAACATCCTGTTATAACATGATGACTATCTGGAGACAACACTGTGTTATAACATGATGACTATCTGGAGACAACACTGTGTTAAAACATGATGACAATCTGGAGACAACACTGTGTTAAAACACGATGACTATCTGGAGACAACATCCTGTTAAAACATTATGACTATCTGGAGACAACACTGTGTTAAAACATGATGACTATCTGGAGACAACACTGTGTTAAAACACGATGACTATCTGGAGACAACATCCTGTTAAAACATGATGACTATCTGGAGACAACACTGTGTTAAAACATGATGACTATCTGGAGACAACACTGTGTTAAAACACGATGACTATCTGGAGACAACATCCTGTTAAAACATGATGACTATCTGGAGACAACACTGTGTTAAAACATGATGACTATCTGGAGACAACACTGTCTTAAAACATGATGACTATCTGGAGACATAGTTTCTCAAATGACTGCCTCGCCTGGTTCACCAACTACTTCTCAGATAGAGTTCAGTGTGTCAAATCGGAGGGCCTGTTGTCTGGACCTATGGCAGTCTCTATGGGGGTGCCACAGGGTTCAATTCTTGGGCCGACACTTTTCTCCGTGTATATCAATGATGTCGCTCTTGCTGCTGGTGACTCTCAGATCCACCTCTACGCAGACGACACCATTTTGTATACATCTGGCCCTTCATTGGACACTGTGTTAACAAACCTCCAAACGAGCTTCAATGCCATACAACAATCCTTCAGTAGCCTTCAACTGCTCTTAAACACTAGTAAAACTAAATGCATGCTTTTCAATCGAACGCTGCTAGCACCCGCCCACCCGACTAGAATCACCACTCTTGACGGGTCTGACCTAGAGTATGTGGACAACTACAAATACCTAGGTGTCTGGTTAGACTGTAAACTCAACTTCCAGACTCACATAAAGAATCTCCAATCCAAAGTTAAATCTAGAATCGGCTTCCTATTTCGCAACAAAGCCTCCTTCACTCATGCTGCCAAACATGCCCTCGTAAAACTGACTATCCTACCGATCCTTGACTTCGGTGATGTCATTTACAAAATAGCCTCCAACACTCTACTCAGCAAATTGGATGTAGTCTATCACAGTGCCATCCGTTTTGTCTCCAAAGCCCCATACACTACCCACCACTGTGACCTGTACGCTCTTGTTGGCTGGTCCTCACTACATGTTCGTCGTCAAACCCACTGGCTCCAGGCCATCTATAAATCACTGCTAGGCAAATCCCCGCCTTATCTTAGCTCATTGGTCACCATAGCAGCACCCACCCGTAGTCTGCGCTCCAGCAGGTATATCTCACTGGTCATTCCCAAAGCCAACACCTCCTTTGGCCGCCATTCCTTCCAGTTCTCTGCTGCCAATGACTGGAACGAATTGCAAAAATCTCTGAAGCTGGAGACTCTTATCTCCCTCAATAACTTTAAGCATCAGTTGTCAGAGCACCTTACCGATCACTGCACCTGTACACAGCCCATCTGAAATTAGCCCACCCAACTACCTCATCCCTATATTGTTATTTATTTTGCTCTTTTGCACCCCAGTATCTCTATTTGCACATCATCTCTTGCACATCTAGCATTCCAGTGTTAATACTATTGTAATTATTCTGCACTATAGCCTATTTATTGCCTTACCTCCATAACTTGCTACATTTGCACACACTGTATATATATTTTCTGTTGTATTTCTGACTTTATGTTTTTTTTTTACCCCATATGTAACTCTGTGTTGTTTTTATTGCACTACTTTGCTTTATCTTGGCCAGGTCGCAGTTGTAAATGAGAACCTGTTCTCAACTGGCTTACCTGGTTAAATAAAGGTGGAAAAAAAAAAAAAAAAAAAAAAAAGACAACACTGTTAAAACATGATGACTATCTGGAGACAACACTGTGTTAAAACATGATGACTATCTGGAGACAACACTGTGTTAAAACACGATGACTATCTGGAGACAACATCCTGTTAAAACATGATGACTATCTGGAGACAACACTGTGTTAAAACATGATGACTATCTGGAGACAACACTGTGTTAAAACATGATGACTATCTGGAGACAACACTGTGTTAAAACATGATGACTATGTGGAGACAACACTGTGTTAAAACATGATGACTTTCTGGAGACAACATCCGGTTAAAACATGATGACTATCTGGAGACAACACTGTGTTATAACATGATGACTATCTGGAGACAACACTGTGTTATAACATGATGACTATCTGGAGACAACATCCTGTTATAACATGATGACTATCTGGAGACAACATCCTGTTATAACATGATGACTATCTGGAGACAACACTGTGTTAAAACATGATGACTATCTGGAGACAACACTGTGTTATAACATGATGACTATCTGGAGACAACACTGTGTTATAACATGATGACTATCTGGAGACAACATCCTGTTATAACATGATGACTATCTGGAGACAACATCCTGTTATAACATGATGACTATCTGGAGACAACACTGTGTTAAAACATGATGACTATCTGGAGACAACACTGTGTTATAACATGATGACTATCTGGAGACAACACTGTGTTATAACATGATGACTATCTGGAGACAACACTGTGTTATAACATGATGACTATCTGGAGACAACACTGTGTTAAAACATGATGACTATCTGGAGACAACATCCTTTTATAACATGATGACTATCTAGAGACAACACTGTGTTAAAACATGATGACTATCTGGAGACAACACTGTGTTAAAACATGATGACTATCTGGAGACAACATCCTGTTATAACATGATGACTATCTGGAGACAACACTGTGTTAAAACATGATGACTATCTGGAGACAACATCCTGTTAAAACATGATGACTATCTGGAGACAACACTGTGTTAAAACATGATGACTATCTGGAGACAACACTGTGTTAAAACATGATGACTATCTGGAGACAACATCCTGTTATAACATGATGACTATCTGGAGACAACACTGTGTTATAACATGATGACTATCTGGAGACAACACTGTGTTATAACATGATGACTATCTGGAGACAACACTGTGTTAAAACACGATGACTATCTGGAGACAACATCCTGTTAAAACATTATGACTATCTGGAGACAACACTGTGTTAAAACATGATGACTATCTGGAGACAACACTGTGTTAAAACACGATGACTATCTGGAGACAACATCCTGTTAAAACATGATGACTATCTGGAGACAACACTGTGTTAAAACATGATGACTATCTGGAGACAACACTGTGTTAAAACACGATGACTATCTGGAGACAACATCCTGTTAAAACATGATGACTATCTGGAGACAACACTGTGTTAAAACATGATGACTATCTGGAGACAACACTGTCTTAAAACATGATGACTATCTGGAGACATAGTTTCTCAAATGACTGCCTCGCCTGGTTCACCAACTACTTCTCAGATAGAGTTCAGTGTGTCAAATCGGAGGGCCTGTTGTCTGGACCTATGGCAGTCTCTATGGGGGTGCCACAGGGTTCAATTCTTGGGCCGACACTTTTCTCCGTGTATATCAATGATGTCGCTCTTGCTGCTGGTGACTCTCAGATCCACCTCTACGCAGACGACACCATTTTGTATACATCTGGCCCTTCATTGGACACTGTGTTAACAAACCTCCAAACGAGCTTCAATGCCATACAACAATCCTTCAGTAGCCTTCAACTGCTCTTAAACACTAGTAAAACTAAATGCATGCTTTTCAATCGAACGCTGCTAGCACCCGCCCACCCGACTAGAATCACCACTCTTGACGGGTCTGACCTAGAGTATGTGGACAACTACAAATACCTAGGTGTCTGGTTAGACTGTAAACTCAACTTCCAGACTCACATAAAGAATCTCCAATCCAAAGTTAAATCTAGAATCGGCTTCCTATTTCGCAACAAAGCCTCCTTCACTCATGCTGCCAAACATGCCCTCGTAAAACTGACTATCCTACCGATCCTTGACTTCGGTGATGTCATTTACAAAATAGCCTCCAACACTCTACTCAGCAAATTGGATGTAGTCTATCACAGTGCCATCCGTTTTGTCTCCAAAGCCCCATACACTACCCACCACTGTGACCTGTACGCTCTTGTTGGCTGGTCCTCACTACATGTTCGTCGTCAAACCCACTGGCTCCAGGCCATCTATAAATCACTGCTAGGCAAATCCCCGCCTTATCTTAGCTCATTGGTCACCATAGCAGCACCCACCCGTAGTCTGCGCTCCAGCAGGTATATCTCACTGGTCATTCCCAAAGCCAACACCTCCTTTGGCCGCCATTCCTTCCAGTTCTCTGCTGCCAATGACTGGAACGAATTGCAAAAATCTCTGAAGCTGGAGACTCTTATCTCCCTCAATAACTTTAAGCATCAGTTGTCAGAGCACCTTACCGATCACTGCACCTGTACACAGCCCATCTGAAATTAGCCCACCCAACTACCTCATCCCTATATTGTTATTTATTTTGCTCTTTTGCACCCCAGTATCTCTATTTGCACATCATCTCTTGCACATCTAGCATTCCAGTGTTAATACTATTGTAATTATTCTGCACTATAGCCTATTTATTGCCTTACCTCCATAACTTGCTACATTTGCACACACTGTATATATATTTTCTGTTGTATTTCTGACTTTATGTTTTTTTTTTACCCCATATGTAACTCTGTGTTGTTTTTATTGCACTACTTTGCTTTATCTTGGCCAGGTCGCAGTTGTAAATGAGAACCTGTTCTCAACTGGCTTACCTGGTTAAATAAAGGTGGAAAAAAAAAAAAAAAAAAAAAAAAGACAACACTGTGTTAAAACATGATGACTATCTGGAGACAACACTGTGTTAAAACATGATGACTATCTGGAGACAACACTGTGTTAAAACACGATGACTATCTGGAGACAACATCCTGTTAAAACATGATGACTATCTGGAGACAACACTGTGTTAAAACATGATGACTATCTGGAGACAACACTGTGTTAAAACATGATGACTATCTGGAGACAACACTGTGTTAAAACATGATGACTATGTGGAGACAACACTGTGTTAAAACATGATGACTTTCTGGAGACAACATCCGGTTAAAACATGATGACTATCTGGAGACAACACTGTGTTATAACATGATGACTATCTGGAGACAACACTGTGTTATAACATGATGACTATCTGGAGACAACATCCTGTTATAACATGATGACTATCTGGAGACAACATCCTGTTATAACATGATGACTATCTGGAGACAACACTGTGTTAAAACATGATGACTATCTGGAGACAACACTGTGTTATAACATGATGACTATCTGGAGACAACACTGTGTTATAAAATGATGACTATCTGGAGACAACATCCTGTTATAACATGATGACTATCTGGAGACAACATCCTGTTATAACATGATGACTATCTGGAGACAACACTGTGTTAAAACATGATGACTATCTGGAGACAACACTGTGTTATAACATGATGACTATCTGGAGACAACACTGTGTTATAACATGATGACTATCTGGAGACAACACTGTGTTATAACATGATGACTATCTGGAGACAACACTGTGTTAAAACATGATGACTATCTGGAGACAACATCCTTTTATAACATGATGACTATCTAGAGACAACACTGTGTTAAAACATGATGACTATCTGGAGACAACACTGTGTTAAAACATGATGACTATCTGGAGACAACATCCTGTTATAACATGATGACTATCTGGAGACAACACTGTGTTAAAACATGATGACTATCTGGAGACAACATCCTGTTAAAACATGATGACTATCTGGAGACAACACTGTGTTAAAACATGATGACTATCTGGAGACAACACTGTGTTAAAACATGATGACTATCTGGAGACAACATCCTGTTATAACATGATGACTATCTGGAGACAACACTGTGTTATAACATGATGACTATCTGGAGACAACACTGTGTTATAACATGATGACTATCTGGAGACAACATCCTGTTATAACATGATGACTATCTGGAGACAACACTGTGTTAAAACATGATGACTATCTGGAGACAACACTGTGTTAAAACATGATGACTATCTGGAGACAACATCCTGTTAAAACATGATGACTATCTGGAGACAACACTGTGTTATAACATGATGACTATCTGGAGACAACATCCTGTTATAACATGATGACTATCTGGAGACAACATCCTGTTATAACATGATGACTATCTGGAGACAACATCCTGTTATAACATGATGACTATCTGGAGACAACACTGTGTTAAAACATGATGACTATCTGGAGACAACATCCTGTTAAAACATGATGACTATCTGGAGACAACACTGTGTTAAAACATGATGACTATCTGGAGACAACACTGTGTTATAACATGATGACTATCTGGAGACAACATCCTGTTATAACATGATGACTATCTGGAGACAACATCCTGTTATAACATGATGACTATCTGGAGACAACATCCTGTTATAACATGATGACTATCTGGAGACAACATCCTGTTATAACATGATGACTATCTGGAGACAACATCCTGTTAAAACACGATGACTATCTGGAGACAACATCCTGTTATAACATGATGACTATCTGGAGTCAACACTGTGTTAAAACATGATGACTATCTGGAGACAACATCCTGTTATAACATGATGACTATCTGGAGACAACATCCTGTTAAAACACGATGACTATCTGGAGACAACATCCTGTTATAACATGATGACTATCTGGAGACAACACTGTGTTAAAACATGATGACTATCTGGAGACAACATCCTGTTATAAGATGATGACTATCTGGAGACAACATCCTGTTATAACATGATGAATATCTGGAGACAACATCCTGTTATAACATGATGACTATCTGGAGACAACATCCTGTTATAAGATGATGACTATCTGGAGACAACATCCTGTTATAACATGATGACTATCTGGAGACAACATCCTGTTATAACATGATGACTATCTGGAGACAACACTGTGTTAAAACATGATGACTATCTGGAGACAACACTGTGTTAAAACACGATGACTATCTGGAGACAACATCCTGTTATAACATGATGACTATCTGGAGACAACACTGTGTTAAAACACGATTACTATCTGGAGACAACATCCTGTTATAACATGATGACTATCTGGAGACAACACTGTGTTAAAACATGATGACTATCTGGAGACAACATCCTGTTATAACATGATGACTATCTGGAGACAACATCCTGTTATAACATGATGACTATTTGGAGACAACATCCTGTTATAACATGATGACTATCTGGAGACAACATCCTGTTATAACATGATGACTATCTGGAGACAACACTGTGTTAAAACATGATGACTATCTGGAGACAACACTGTGTTAAAACACGATGACTATCTGGAGACAACATCCTGTTATAACATGATGACTATCTGGAGACAACACTGTGTTAAAACATGATGACTATCTGGAGACAACATCCTGTTAAAACATGATGACTATCTGGAGACAACATCCTGTTAAAACATGATGACTATCTGGAGACAACACTGTGTTAAAACACGATGACTATCTGGAGACAACATCCTGTTATAACATGATGACTATCTGGAGACAACACTGTGTTAAAACATGATGACTATCTGGAGACAACACTGTGTTAAAACACGATGACTATCTGGAGACAACATCCTGTTATAACATGATGACTATCTGGAGACAACACTGTGTTAAAACATGATGACTATCTGGAGACAACATCCTGTTAAAACATGATGACTATCTGGAGACAACACTGTGTTAAAACATGATGACTATCTGGAGACAACATCCTGTTATAACATGATGACTATCTGGAGACAACACTGTGTTAAAACATGATGACTATCTGGAGACAACACTGTGTTAAAACATGATGACTATCTGGAGACAACACTGTGTTAAAACATGATGACTATCTGGAGACAACACTGTGTTAAAACATGATGACTATCTGGAGACAACACTGTGTTAAAACATGATGACTATCTGGAGACAACATCCTGTTATAACATGATGACTATCTGGAGACAACATCCTGTTATAACATGATGACTATCTGGAGACAACATCCTGTTAAAACACGATGACTATCTGGAGACAACATCCTGTTATAACATGATGACTATCTGGAGTCAACACTATGTTAAAACATGATGACTATCTGGAGACAACATCCTGTTATAACATGATGACTATCTGGAGACAACATCCTGTTAAAACACGATGACTATCTGGAGACAACATCCTGTTATAACATGATGACTATCTGGAGACAACACTGTGTTAAAACATGATGACTATCTGGAGACAACATCCTGTTATAAGATGATGACTATCTGGAGACAACATCCTGTTATAACATGATGAATATCTGGAGACAACATCCTGTTATAACATGATGACTATCTGGAGACAACATCCTGTTATAAGATGATGACTATCTGGAGACAACATCCTGTTATAACATGATGACTATCTGGAGACAACATCCTGTTATAACATGATGACTATCTGGAGACAACACTGTGTTAAAACATGATGACTATCTGGAGACAACACTGTGTTAAAACACGATGACTATCTGGAGACAACATCCTGTTATAACATGATGACTATCTGGAGACAACACTGTGTTAAAACACGATTACTATCTGGAGACAACATCCTGTTATAACATGATGACTATCTGGAGACAACACTGTGTTAAAACATGATGACTATCTGGAGACAACATCCTGTTATAACATGATGACTATCTGGAGACAACATCCTGTTATAACATGATGACTATTTGGAGACAACATCCTGTTATAACATGATGACTATCTGGAGACAACATCCTGTTATAACATGATGACTATCTGGAGACAACACTGTGTTAAAACATGATGACTATCTGGAGACAACACTGTGTTAAAACACGATGACTATCTGGAGACAACATCCTGTTATAACATGATGACTATCTGGAGACAACACTGTGTTAAAACATGATGACTATCTGGAGACAACATCCTGTTAAAACATGATGACTATCTGGAGACAACATCCTGTTAAAACATGATGACTATCTGGAGACAACACTGTGTTAAAACACGATGACTATCTGGAGACAACATCCTGTTATAACATGATGACTATCTGGAGACAACACTGTGTTAAAACATGATGACTATCTGGAGACAACACTGTGTTAAAACACGATGACTATCTGGAGACAACATCCTGTTATAACATGATGACTATCTGGAGACAACACTGTGTTAAAACATGATGACTATCTGGAGACAACATCCTGTTAAAACATGATGACTATCTGGAGACAACACTGTGTTAAAACATGATGACTATCTGGAGACAACATCCTGTTATAACATGATGACTATCTGGAGACAACACTGTGTTAAAACATGATGACTATCTGGAGACAACACTGTGTTAAAACATGATGACTATCTGGAGACAACACTGTGTTAAAACATGATGACTATCTGGAGACAACACTGTGTTAAAACATGATGACTATCTGGAGACAACACTGTGTTAAAACATGATGACTATCTGGAGACAACATCCTGTTATAACATGATGACTATCTGGAGACAACATCCTGTTATAACATGATGACTATCTGGAGACAACATCCTGTTAAAACACGATGACTATCTGGAGACAACATCCTGTTATAACATGATGACTATCTGGAGTCAACACTGTGTTAAAACATGATGACTATCTGGAGACAACATCCTGTTATAACATGATGACTATCTGGAGACAACATCCTGTTAAAACACGATGACTATCTGGAGACAACATCCTGTTATAACATGATGACTATCTGGAGACAACACTGTGTTAAAACATGATGACTATCTGGAGACAACATCCTGTTATAAGATGATGACTATCTGGAGACAACATCCTGTTATAACATGATGACTATCTGGAGACAACATCCTGTTATAAGATGATGACTATCTGGAGACAACATCCTGTTATAAGATGATGACTATCTGGAGACAACATCCTGTTATAACATGATGACTATCTGGAGACAACATCCTGTTATAACATGATGACTATCTGGAGACAACACTGTGTTAAAACATGATGACTATCTGGAGACAACACTGTGTTAAAACACGATGACTATCTGGAGACAACATCCTGTTATAACATGATGACTATCTGGAGACAACACTGTGTTAAAACACGATTACTATCTGGAGACAACATCCTGTTATAACATGATGACTATCTGGAGACAACACTGTGTTAAAACATGATGACTATCTGGAGACAACATCCTGTTATAACATGATGACTATCTGGAGACAACATCCTGTTATAACATGATGACTATCTGGAGACAACATCCTGTTATAACATGATGACTATCTGGAGACAATATCCTGTTATAACATGATGACTATCTGGAGACAACACTGTGTTAAAACATGATGACTATCTGGAGACAACACTGTGTTAAAACACGATGACTATCTGGAGACAACATCCTGTTATAACATGATGACTATCTGGAGACAACACTGTGTTAAAACATGATGACTATCTGGAGACAACACTGTGTTAAAACATGATGACTATCTGGAGACAACACTGTGTTAAAACATGATTACTATCTGTAGACAACATCCTGTTAAAACATGATGACTATCTGGAGACAACACTGTGTTAAAACATGATGACTATCTGGAGACAACACTGTGTTAAAACATGATGACTATCTGGAGACAACACTGTGTTAAAACATGATGACTATCTGGAGACAACATCCTGTTATAACATGATGACTATCTGGAGACAACACTGTGTTAAAACATGATTACTATCTGTAGACAACATCCTGTTAAAACATGATGACTATCTGGAGACAACACTGTGTTAAAACATGATGACTATCTGGAGACAACACTGTGTTAAAACATGATGACTATCTGGAGACAACACTGTGTTAAAACATGATGACTATCTGGAGACAACACTGTGTTAAAACATGATGACTATCTGGAGACAACACTGTGTTAAAACATGATGACTATCTGGAGACAACACTGTGTTAAAACATGATGACTATCTGGAGACAACACTGTGTTAAAACATGATGACTATCTGGAGACAACATCCTGTTATAACATGATGACTATCTGGAGACAACACTGTGTTAAAACATGACGACTATCTGGAGACAACATCCTGTTATAACATGATGACTATCTGGAGACAACATCCTGTTATAACATGATGACTATCTGGAGACAACATCCTGTTATAACATGATGACTATCTGGAGACAACATCCTGTTATAACATGATGACTATCTGGAGACAACATCCTGTTAAAACACGATGACTATCTGGAGACAACATCCTGTTATAACATGATGACTATCTGGAGACAACACTGTGTTAAAACATGATGACTATCTGGAGACAACATCCTGTTATAAGATGATGACTATCTGGAGACAACATCCTGTTATAACATGATGACTATCTGGAGACAACATCCTGTTATAACATGATGACTATCTGGAGACAACACTGTGTTAAAACACGATGACTATCTGGAGACAACATCCTGTTATAACATGATGACTATCTGGAGACAACACTGTGTTAAAACATGATGACTATCTGGAGACAACATCCTGTTAAAACATGATGACTATCTGGAGACAACACTGTGTTAAAACACGATGACTATCTGGAGACAACATCCTGTTATAACATGATGACTATCTGGAGACAACACTGTGTTAAAACATGATGACTATCTGGAGACAACATCCTGTTATAACATGATGACTATCTGGAGACAACATCCTGTTATAACATGATGACTATCTGGAGACAACATCCTGTTATAACATGATGACTATCTGGAGACAACATCCTGTTATAACATGATGACTATCTGGAGACAACACTGTGTTAAAACATGATGACTATCTGGAGACAACACTGTGTTAAAACACGATGACTATCTGGAGACAACATCCTGTTATAACATGATGACTATCTGGAGACAACACTGTGTTAAAACATGATGACTATCTGGAGACAACATCCTGTTAAAACATGATGACTATCTGGAGACAACATCCTGTTAAAACATGATGACTATCTGGAGACAACACTGTGTTAAAACACGATGACTATCTGGAGACAACATCCTGTTATAACATGATGACTATCTGGAGACAACACTGTGTTAAAACATGATGACTCTCACGAGACAACACTGTGTTAAAACACGATGACTATCTGGAGACAACATCCTGTTATAACATGATGACTATCTGGAGACAACACTGTGTTAAAACATGATGACTATCTGGAGACAACATCCTGTTAAAACATGATGACTATCTGGAGACAACACTGTGTTAAAACATGATGACTATCTGGAGACAACATCCTGTTATAACATGATGACTATCTGGAGACAACACTGTGTTAAAACATGATGACTATCTGGAGACAACACTGTGTTAAAACATGATTACTATCTGGAGACAACATCCTGTTAAAACATGATGACTATCTGGAGACAACACTGTGTTAAAACATGATGACTATCTGGAGACAACACTGTGTTAAAACATGATGACTATCTGGAGACAACACTGTGTTAAAACATGATGACTATCTGGAGACAACACTGTGTTAAAACATGATGACTATCTGGAGACAACACTGTGTTAAAACATGATGACTATCTGGAGACAACATCCTGTTATAACATGATGACTATCTGGAGACAACACTGTGTTAAAACATGATGACTATCTGGAGACAACATCCTGTTATAACATGATGACTATCTGGAGACAACATCCTGTTATAACATGATGACTATCTGGAGACAACACTGTGTTAAAACATGATGACTATCTGGAGACAACCCGAGCCGGCCTGCCGTCCTGTCCCTATCAGACTCGGACCTGGTTTACGAACTCCTGCCTGACCTGACCCTGAGCCTGCCTGCCGTCCTGTCCCTATCTGACTCTGACCTGGTTTATGAACTTCTGCCTGTCCTCGACCTGCCCTTCGCCTGCCTCCTGAGGTTTTAATAAACGACTGTGTATATTGAACCTTCCGTTTCCTGTGTCTGCGTCTGGGTCTTATCCTGAGTTCTGATCATTTGAACTGGCCATGACTGACCCAGCAGACTCGGACCAGCTCCGCAACGCCGTCTCCTCCCAAGAAGCCACCTTTCCCGAGAGAATCCGAGGTTACCCAAGTTCCCCTGAGAGTCTCCGAGGTCTGCCGACTCGCCTCTTCCTGGAGCCGATGCAACTCGGCAGAGCTAGGTTGTCTCCAGCTGAACGTTTACGCTGACTTAACACCAAGAGTTGTCTGAATTGCGGGACTACCGGTCATTACGTGTCTACCTGTCCATTAAAAGACCAGGCTCGTCAGTAGGTACTCATCGTGACGCGCACCGTTCCCAGCCGGACCCTGAATGGGGGGGCCCGGCTAACCGGATCTTTGTCCCAGACGCTGCCCGCTCCCTGGTCCTGGAATGGGCCCAAGACCATTATTCCTCCTCCACCAAACGTTACAGTTGTCACTATGCATTAGGGCAGGTAGCGTTCTCCTGGCATCTGCCAAACCCAGATTTGTCCGTTTGACTGCCAGATGGTGAAGCGTGATTCATCACTCCAGAGAACGTGTTTTCACTGCTCCAGAGTCCAATGGTGGCGAGCTTTACACCACCAGCCATCGCTTGGCATTGCGCATGGTGATCTTAGGCTTGTGTGTGGCTGTTCGGCCATGGAAACCCATTTCATTAAGCTCTCGACAAAGTTATTGTGCTGACGTTGCTTCCAGAGGCAATTTGGAACTCGGTAGTGAGTGTTGCAACTGAGGACAGACGATTTTTACTCGCTACGCGCTTCAGTTCTTCGGCGGTTCTGTGATCTTGTGTGCCTACCACTTTGCGGATGAGCCGTTGTTGCTCCTAGACATTTCCACTTCACAATAACAGCACTTACAGTTGACCGGGGCAGCTCTAGCAGGGCAGAAATTTGATGAACTGACTTGTTGGAAAGGTTGCATCCTATGACGGTGCCACGTTGAAAGTCACTGAGCTCTTCAGTAAGGCCATTCTACTGCAAATGTTTGTCTATGGAGATTGCATGGGGGTGTGCTTGATTTTATACACCTGTGAGCAACAGGTGTGGCTGAAATAGCAGAGTCCAATAATTTGAAGGAGTGTCCACATACTTTCGTATATATAGTGTATCTTAAGATGAATGCACTAACTAAGTCGCTGTGGATGACTGTCTGCTAAATGACTAATATGTAGCGCGAGGAGAGGAGTGAGATCTGCAAGGCCATGATGCTGGAACTAAAACACAGATCAGAGGTCAGACTGAGGGTTTACTCAGTTTAGTTTGTTAAATAACAACATGCTGCTGTTTCCTGCCATGCTTCCTCTGGTCAACTCTATCAACTCAAAACAAACTTCTATTGACATGTATCAGAATGTGGCCTCTCGTTCTATTCTGATCTAGTCCATTGTACTGTATAATCTACTGTACTCTGTCATAACATACACCTGTCAGCAACGGTTATCAATAAATGTCACAATACGGTACAGATTTTTGATGTGTCTTCTGTGGGGCAAGGAGATCTCCAGCTCCGCTAAAACCAACTGTGTGACATTTTCAAGGGATTGTCAAATAAATGTTACAACTACTTGGTTGTAATATGATCACCTCTTGAAGAGCAGTCAGAACTACTAATTTCCGATTATTCCATGCAAAACAATTGTGCACATTTAGCTCTATCATTAGAGTTATACAGCAAGTAACTGCAAGCTTTTCATGATCAGTAAACATCAATTGATCATGTAGTTTCAGATGGGTAGCCTATCCATTTGGCATGTAGCTAGCTGGCTAAGCAAACAACTTGTCATTTATCTTCCTTCGTCATCTTTTGTTTTGGAAAGATCTTGACATTGGCAAGTATTTGAGTCAAAACTCATCCTGGTAAAGTTGTCAGTCTGACTACTGTCATCACCACTAATAGCTGGCAAGTACATTTGGTTAATAGACGGCTATCTGTCTAGTTTATCCCTGAAAGTTAGCTTGTTAACTAGCCAATTTGACGTGGTCCATCAATCAATGTAGCCTATCATATATCTGTCAGCAGCATTTTAAACTCAATTAAAAACAATGTTGAAAAGGGGATAGTATTAGTTAGCCAACTTAGGTACGTTGGTTGGAGAAAAAAGTACATAACTTACCACTATGTTTAGCCAACTGACAAAGTTTCTTGCTACTGGTACTAGCTTGTCAACATTATTAGCTAACAATACACATTCAATTACTTCTACTGGTACTAGCTTGTCAAAATTATTAGCTACCTATACATATTACATGACTTCTACTGGTACTAGCTTGTCAACATTATTAGCTAGCTATACACATTACATGACTTCTACTGGTACTAGCTTGTCAAAATTATTAGCTACCTATACATATTACATGACTTCTACTGGTACTAGCTTGTCAACATTATTAGCTAGCAATACACATTCAATAACTTCTACTGGTACTAGCTTGCCAAAATTATTAGCAACATTATTAGCTAGCTATACACATTCAATTACTTCTACTGGTACTAGCTTGTCAACATTATTAGCTAGCAATATACATTCAATTACATCTACTGGTACTAGCTTGCCAAAATTATTAGCAACACTATTAGCTAGCTATATACATTCAATTACTTCTACTGGTACTAGCTTGTCAACATTATTAGCTACCTATACACATTACATGACTTCTACTGGTACTAGCTTGTCAACATTATTAGCTACCTATACAGATTACATGACTTCTACTGGTACTAGCTTGTCAACATTATTAGCAACATTATTATCTAGCTATACACATTACATGACTTCTACTGGTACTAGCTTGTCAACATTATTAGCTAGCTATATACAGTGGGGAAAAAAAGTATTTAGTCAGCCACCAATTTTGCAAGTTCTCCCACTTAAAAAGATGAGAGAGGCCTGTAATTGTCATCATAGGTACACGTCAACTATGACAGACAAATTGAGAAAATAAAATCCAGAAAATCACATTGTAGGATTTTTAATGAATTTATTTGCAAATTATGGTGGAAAATAAGTATTTGGTCACCTACAAACAAGCAAAATTTCTGGCTCTCACAGACCTGTAACTTCTTCTTTAAGAGGCTCCTCTGTCCTCCACTCGTTACCTGTATTAATGGCACCTGTTTGAACTTGTTATCAGTATAAAAGACACCTGTCCACAACCTCAAACAGACACACTCCAAACTCCACTATGGCCAAGACCAACGAGCTGTCAAAGGACACCAGAAACAAAATTGTAGACCTGCACCAGGCTGGGAAGACAATCTGCAATATGTAAGCAGCTTGGTTTGAAGAAATCAACTGTGGGAGCAATTATTAGGAAATGGAAGACATACAAGACCACTGATAATCTCCCTCAATCTGGGGCTCCACGCAAGATCTCACCCCGTGGGGTCAAAATGATCACAAGAACGGTGAGCAAAAATCCCAGAACCACACGGGGGGACCTAGTGAATGACCTGCAGAGAGCTGGGACCAAAGTAACAAAGCCTACCATCAGTAACACACTACGCCGCCAGGGACTCAAATCCTGCAGTGCCAGACGTGTCCCCCTGCTTAAGCCAGTACATGTCCAGGCCCGTCTGAAGTTTGCTAGAGTGCATTTGGATGATCCAGAGGAGGATTGGGAGAATGTCATATGGTCAGATGAAACCAAAATATAAATGTTTGGTAAAAACTCAACTGGTCGTGTTTGGAGGACAAAGAATGCTGAGTTGCATCCAAAGAACGCCATACCTACTGTGAAGCATGGGGGTGGAAACATCATGCTTTGGGGCTGTTTTTCTGCAAGGGGACCAGGACGACTGATCCGTGTAAAGGAAAGAATGAATGGGACCATGTATCGTGAGATTTTGAGTGAAAACCTCCTTCCATCAGCAAGGGCATTGAAGATGAAACGTGGCTGGGTCTTTCAGCATGACAATGATCCCAAACACACCGCCCGGGCAACGAAGGAGTGGCTTCGTAAGAAGCATTTCAAGGTCCTGGAGTGGCCTAGCCAGTCTCCAGATCTCAACCCCATAGAAAATCTTTGGAGGGAGTTGAAAGTCTGTGTTGCCCAGCGACAGCCCCAAAACATCACTGCTCTAGAGGAGATCTGCATGGAGGAATGGGCCAAAATACCAGCAACAGTGTGTGAAAACCTTGTGAAGACTTACAGAAAACGTTTGACCTGTGTCACTGCCAACAAAGGGTATATAACAAAGTATTGAGAAACTTTTGTTATTGACCAAATACTTATTTTCCACCATAATTTGCAAATAAATTTATAAAAAATCCTACAATGTGATTTTCTGGATTTTTATCCTAATTTTGTCTGTCATAGTTGACGTGTACCTCTGATGAAAATTACAGGCCTCTCTCATCTTTTTAAGTGGGAGAACTTGCACAATTGGTGGCTGACTAAATACTTTTTCCCCACTGTACATTACATGACTTCTACTGGTACTAGCTTGTCAACATTATTAGCAACATTATTATCTAGCTATACACATTACATGACTTCTACTGGTACTAGCTTGTCAACATTATTAGCTACCTATACACATTACATGACTTCTACTGGTACTAGCTTGTCAACATTATTATCTAGCTATACACATTACATGACTTCTACTGGTACTATCTTGTCAACATTATTAGCTAGCTATATACATTACATGACTTCTACTGGTACTAGCTTGTCAAAATTATTAGCAACATTATTATCTAGCAATACACATTACATGACTTCTACTGGTACTAGCTTGTCAACATTATTAGCTAGCTATATACATTACATGACTTCTACTGGTACTAGCTTGTCAACATTATTAGCAACATTATTATCTAGATATACACATTATATGACTTCTACTGGTGCTAGCTTGTCAACATTATTAGCTACCTATACACATTACATGACTTCTACTGGTACTAGCTTGTCACCATTATTAGCTAGCTATACACATTACATGACTTCTACTGGTACTAGCTTGTCAACATTATTAGCTACCTATACACATTACATGACTTCTACTGGTACTAGCTTATCAACATTATTAGCAACATTATTATCTACCTATACACATTACATGACTTCTACTGGTACTAGCTTGTCAACATTATTAGCTATCTATATACATTACATGACTTCTACTGATACTAGCTTGTCAACATTATTAGCTACCTATACACATTACATGACTTCTACTGGTACTAGCTTGTCAACATTATTATGTAGCTATACACATTACATGACTTCTACTGGTACTAGCTTGTCAACATTATTAGCTACCTATACACATTATATGACTTCTACTGGTACTAGCTTGTCAACATTATTAGCTAGCTATACACATTACATGACTTCTACTGGTACTAGCTTGTCAACATTATTAGCAACATTATTATCTAGCTATACACATTACATGACTTCTACTGGTACTAGCTTGTCAACATTATTAGCTACCTATACACATTATATGACTTCTACTGGTACTAGCTTGCCAACATTATTAGCAACATTATTATCTAGCTATACACATTACATGACTTCTACTGGTACTAGCTTGTCAACATTATTAGCTACCTATACACATTACATGACTTCTACTGGTACTAGCTTGTCAACATTATTAGCTACCTATACACATTACATGACTTCTACTGGTACTAGCTTGCCAACATTATTAGCAACATTATTATCTAGCTATACACATTACATGACTTCTACTGGTACTAGCTTGTCAACATTATTAGCTACCTATACACATTACATGACTTCTACTGGTACTAGCTTGTCAACATTATTAGCTACCTATACACATTACATGACTTCTACTGGTACTAGCTTGTCAACATTATTATCTAGCTATACACATTACATGACTTCTACTGGTGCTAGCTTGTCAACATTATTAGCTACCTATACACATTACATGACTTATACTGGTACTAGCTTGTCAACATTATTAGCTACCTATACACATTACATGACTTCTACTGGTACTAGCTTGTCAACATTATTTGAAACATTATTATCTACCTATACACATTACATGACTTCTACTGGTACAAGCTTGTCAACATTATTAGCTACATATTACATTACTTCTACTGGTACTAGCTTGTCAACATTATTAGCTAGCTATACACATTACATGACTTCTACTGGTACTAGCTTGTCAACATTATTATCTAGCTATACACATTACATGACTTCTACTGGTACTAGCTTGTCAACATTATTAGCTAGCTATACACATTACATGACTTCTACTGGTACTAGCTTGTCAACATTATTAGCTAGCGATACACATTACATGACTTCTACTGGTACTAGCTTGTCAACATTATTAGCTAGCTATACACATTACATGACTTCTACTGGTACTAGCTTGTCAACATTATTAGCTAGCTATACACATTACATGACTTCTACTGGTACTAGCTTGTCAACATTATTAGCTAGCTAGCTAGCTAGCTTGACAGGCAGGGCTCATAAAGGATGGACAATTCAATCAATCAATCAATTTTATTTTATATAGCCCTTCTTACATCAGCTAATATCTCGAAGTGCTGTACAGAAACCCAGCCTAAAACCCCAAACAGCTAGTAATGCAGGTGTAGAAGCACGGTGGCTAGGAAAAACTCCCTAGAAAGGCAAAACCTAGGAAGAAACCTAGAGAGGAACCAGGCTATGAGGGGTGGCCAGTCCTCTTCTGGCTGTGCCGGGTGGAGATTATTAACCTAAACCACACATACTTGTCAGGTATAGCACATTTTTATGTCACTTAAATCTCCAATTAGTGGTGGCCAATGTTGAGATAGAAAGGTGTAATCCAGCTCTGTTTCTGCACTGAAATGCATTGGAGCATGCTGCGCTTGCCCCCCAGCTGTGAATGGAATGGCATAACATTCTACTGTACTCTGTCATAACATTCTACTGTACTCTGGCATAACATTCTACTGTTCTCTGTCATAACATTCTACTGTTCTCTGTCATAACATTCTACTGTACTCTGTCATAACATTCTACTGTTCTCTGTCATAACATTCTACTGTACTGGCATAACATTCTACTGTACTCTGGCATAACATTCTACTGTACTCTGGCATAACATTCTACTGTACTCTGGCATAACATTCTACTGTACTCTGTCATAACATTCTACTGTACTCTGGCATAACATTCTACTGTACTCTGGCATAACATTCTACTGTACTCTGTCATAACATTCTACTGTACTGGCATAACATTCTACTGTACTCTGTCATAACATTCTACTGTTCTCTGTCATAACATTCTACTGTACTCTGGCATAACATTCTACTGTACTCTGGCATAACATTCTACTGTACTCTGGCATAACATTCTACTGTACTCTGTCATAACATTCTACTGTACTCTGGCATAACATTCTACTGTACTCTGGCATAACATTCTACTGTACTCTGTCATAACATTCTACTGTTCTCTGTCATAACATTCTACTGTACTCTGGCATAACATTCTACTGTTCTCTGTCATAACATTCTACTGTACTCTGTCATAACATTCTACTGTACTCTGTCATAACATTCTACTGTTCTCTGTCATAACATTCTACTGTACTCTGTCATAACATTCTACTGTTCTCTGTCATAACATTCTACTATACTCTGGCATAACATTCTACTGTACTCTGGCATAACATTCTACTGTACTCTGGCATAACATTCTACTGTACTCTGTCATAACATTCTACTGTACTGGCATATCATTCTACTGTACTCTGTCATAACATTCTACTGTACTGGCATAACATTCTACTGTACTCTGTCATAACATTCTACTGTACTGTCATAACATTCTACTGTTCTCTGTCATAACATTCTACTGTACTCTGGCATAACATTCTACTGTACTCTGGCATAACATTCTACTGTACTCTGGCATAACATTCTACTGTTCTCTGTCATAACATTCTACTGTACTGGCATAACATTCTACTGTTCTCTGTCATAACATTCTACTGTACTCTGGCATAACATTCTACTGTACTCTGGCATAACATTCTACTGTTCTCTGTCATAACATTCTACTGTACTCTGTCATAACATTCTACTGTACTCTGGCATAACATTCTACTGTACTCTGGCATAACATTCTACTGTACTGGCATAACATTCTACTGTACTCTGGCATAACATTCTACTGTACTCTGGCATAACATTCTACTGTACTGGCATAACATTCTACTGTACTCTGTCATAACATTCTACTGTACTGGCATAACATTCTACTGTACTGGCATAACATTCTACTGTACTCTGTCATAACATTCTACTGTACTCTGGCATAACATTCTACTGTACTCTGGCATAACATTCTACTGTACTCTGGCATAACATTCTACTGTACTGGCATAACATTCTACTGTACTCTGTCATAACATTCTACTGTACTCTGGCATAACATTCTACTGTACTCTGTCATAACATTCTACTGTACTCTGGCATAACATTCTACTGTACTCTGGCATAACATTCTACTGTACTCTGGCATATCATTCTACTGTACTCTGGCATATCATTCTACTGTACTCTGGCATAACATGCTACTGTACTCTGGCATAACATGCTACTGTACTCTGGCATAACATTCTACTGTACTCTGGCATAACATTCTACTGTACTCTGGCATAACATTCTACTGTACTCTGGCATAACATTCTACTGTACTGGCATAACATTCTACTGTACTCTGTCATAACATTCTACTGTACTCTGTCATAACATTCTACTGTACTCTGTCATAACATTCTACTGTACTCTGTCATAACATTCTACTGTACTGGCATAACATTCTACTGTACTCTGGCATAACATTCTACTGTTCTCTGGCATAACATTCTACTGTACTGGCATAACATTCTACTGTACTCTGGCATAACATTCTACTGTACTGGCATAACATTCTACTGTACTGGCATAACATGCTACTGTACTAGCATAACATTCTACTCCATGTTTTATTAGTGTGGACAGGTCATAAACCTGAAACTCTTTCTCCTAGTAAGTCAAGTCTTTCTGCTAGTACCACCCATGTGGCTGAAACCTGATATGCATCTCTGCATGGCAGATATCTCAGCTTGGTTGTGATAGCGAATAACTACTGTGGCATGTTAGTATGGTTGGGACTGTAATAGGGAATAGCTAGTAGCTACTGTGCCATGATAGGTCTGGTACGTACCGCGTTGTCCCCAGTCTTCCCAGACAGGATGGCCCTGGCCTTGGCCTTAGTGAGGGGGAAGTATTTGAGATAGGACTCCAGCAGCAGCTTGCCCAGGCTCCTCAGGTCGGCAGCCTCAGGGTGCATGGTGTCCATGTCAGTAGAGAACTCAGCTAGGAGCTTCTCCTTCTCAGCCTGGGGCATCCGGCCAAAACGAATGGCTGAATGGGAAACAACACAGACAGCACAACATTATCAGATCAATAATGACAAACCTCCTGGCATTGACAACTTAGATGGAAAGCTACTGAGGATGGTAGCGGACTCTATGGCCACTCCTATCTGTCATATCTTTAATCTGAGCCTAGAGGAAAGTGTTTGTCCTCAGGCCTAGAAGGAAGCATAAGTCATTCCGCTACCCAAGAGTGGTAAAGCAGCCTTTACTGGTTCTAACAGCAGACCTATCAGCTTGCTGCCAGCTCTTAGCAAACTGTTGGAAAAAATGGCGTTTGACCAAATACAATGCTATTTCTCTGTAAACAAATTGACAACAGACTTTCAGCATGCTTATAGAGAAGGGCACTCAACATGTACTGCACTGACACACATTACTGATGATTGGTTGAAAGAAATTGATAAGAAGAAGATTGTGGGAGCTGTACTGTTAGATTTCAGTGCAGCCTTTGATATTATTGACCATATCCTGTTGTTGATAAAAACGTATGTTTTATGGCTTTTCAACCTCTGCTATATCGTGGATTCAGAGCTATCGATCTAATAAAACTCAGAGGGTTTTCTTTAATGGAAGCCTCTCTAATGTCAAACATGTAAAGTTGGGTGTACTGCAGGGCAGCTCTCTAGGCTTCCATTGCAGGACAAATTTTAGTGGAATGGCGCCGGAGGGGATGGCTGCCGTTTTATGGACTCTTAACCAACCGTGCTATTTGGTTTGTTTTTTCGCATTGTTTGTAACTTATTTTGTACATAATGGTGCTGCTACCGTCTCTTATGACCGAAAAGAGCTTCTGGACATCAGAACAGCGATTACTCAGCGTGAACTGGACAAATAATTTTTCTTTAATGAGTTGGACGAGAGGGATTTGCTCCAGACACCCGACAGGACCCTTATCCCCGTAATTCGCAGGAGAAAGAGACAGAGATATTGCGGAAGGAGATCGGGGTGCCTGGTAAGGAGCTGGCGACGAGTGGCTAATCTGCCTTTGCCATCGGTAATAATAATAATAATAATATGCCATTTAGCAGACGCTTTTATCCAAAGCGACTTACAGTCATGCGTGCATAATTTTTTTTGTGTACGGTACTATTGGCCAACGTACAATCGCTTGATTTGATTAGGCCCACTACTCTTTTGACCTGCCACTGGCATTAAACAAAGCATGTGTGTCCATGTATGCTGACGATTCAACCATATACAGTACCAGTCAAAAGTACTTTTTCTACTGACAAAAGGTTGGCTATTTGAAGAATCTCAAATATATTTTGATTTGTTTAACACTTTTTTGGTTACTACATGATTCCATATGTGTTATTTCATAGTTTTGATGTCTTCACTATTATTCTACAATGTAGAAAATAGTAAAAAAATAAAGAAAAACCCTTCAATGAGTAGGTGTGTCCAAACTTTTGACTGGTCGTGTACGTGTCAGCAACCATAGCTAATGAAGTCACTGAAACTCTTAACAAGGAGTTGCAGTCAGTTTTGGAATGGGGTGGCCAGTAATAAACTGGTCCTGAACATCTCTAAAACTAAGAACATTGTATTTGGTACAAATCTGGTAATGAATGGTGTGGCAGTTGAACAAGTTGAGGAGACTAAATTACTTGGTGTTACCTTAGATTGTAAACTGTCATGGTCAAAACATTTAGATTCAATGGTTGTAAAGACGGGAAGAGGTATGACCATAGTTGTCACGGATTCAGCCGAGGCTGCTCCTCCTCCCTGCTCGGGCAGGCTTCGGCGTTCGTCGTCCCCGGAGTACTAGCTGCCACCGATCTATGTTTCGGTGTTTGACTTGTTGTGTCTGATTGTGTACACCTGTTCCCCATTATGTTGTATTGTATTCCCTATTTAACCCTCTGTCGTGCATTGTGTGTTATTGTTTTGTGTCATCGACAGTGTACCGGTTGTTAGTTTTCTCCGTTGTTTGGAGACTGTTTATTTCATTTTACATTTACATTTTAGTCATTTAGCAGATGCTCTTATCCAGAGCGACTTACAGTTAGTGCATACATTATAATTTTGTAGATTTTTTTTTATTATTATTATTATTATTATTTTTATACTGGCCCCCCATGGGAATCGAACCCACAACCCTGGCGTTGCAAACGCCATGCTCTACCAACTGAGCTACCTCCCTGCCAGCCATTCCCTCCCCTACCCTACCCTGGACGACGCTGAGCCAATTGTGTGGGTCTCCCGGTCGCGGCCAGCTACGACAGAGCCTGGATTCGAACCAGGATCTCTAGTGGCACAGTTAGCACTGCGATGCAGTGCCTTAGACCACTGCGCCACTGGCGACTTTTATTAAAGTACGATTTCCAGTAGCTCTGTGTCCTGCGTGTGACTTCACCTACCGCATTTCACTGTCGCCGTTTCTGACAATAGTGAAGTGATGCTCTGCTTTTTTGAGACCACACTCCACAAAGCAAGTCCTGCAGGCTCTAGTTTTGTCTTATCTTGATTATTGTCCAGTCATGTGGTCAAGTGCTGCAAAGAAAGACCTACTTAAGCTGCGGATGGACATCATGAAAATGATCGAAGAGGTTGAGGGTAGAGGAAGTTCAGGAGTAAAAACAAACAAAATATAACTTTTGTAAAGTTGACTGTCCATAAAATGTTTATAGTATGTATAAGCTGGAAGTAGAGGCCTAAGCGTTGTTGTTCACTAGTTTACTCCAATTAGGGAAGGGGTGGTGGGGTTGGAAAGTAATAAAGGGAAATATATTTTTTTAAAGGATATGTATATGTATGTATATGTATTTATATGTATGTATGTGTATATATATATGTATGTATATATGTATGTATATATATATATATGTATATATATATATATATATATATATATATATATATATATATATATATATATATATATATATATATATATATATATATATATATATATATATATATACACAGTGGGGAAAAAAGTATTTAGTCAGCCACCAATTGTGCAAGTTCTCCCACTTAAAAAGATGAGAGAGGCCTATAATTTTCATCATAGGTACACGTCAACTATGACAGAGAAATTGAGAAAAAAAATCCAGAAAATCACATTGTAGGATTTTTAATGAATTTATTTGCAAATTATGGTGGAAAATAAGTATTTGATCAACTACAAACAAGCAAGATTTCTGGCTCTCACAGACCTGTAACTTCTTCTTTAAGAGGCTCCTCTGTCCTCCACTCGTTACCTGTATTAATGGCACCTGTTTGAACTTGTTATCAGTATAAAAGAGACCTGTCCACAACCTCAAACAGTCACACTCCAAACTCCACTATGGCCAAGACCAAAGAGCTGTCAAAGGACGCCAGAAACAAAATTGTAGACCTGCACCAGGCTGGGAAGACTGAATCTGCAATAGGTAAGCAGCTTGGTTTGAAGAAATAAACTGTGGGAGCAATTATTGGGAAATGGAAGACATACAAGACCACTGATAATCTCCCTCGATCTGGGGCTCCACGCAAGATCTCACCCCGTGGGGTCAAAATGATCACAAGAACGGTGAGCAAAAATCCCAGAACCACACGGGTGGACCTAGTGAATGACCTGCAGAGAGCTGGGACCAAAGTAACAAAGCCTACCATCAGTAACACACTACGCCGCCAGGGACTCAAATCCTGCAGTGGCAGACGTGTCCCCCTGCTTAAGCCAGTACATGTCCAGGCCCGTCTGAAGTTTGCTAGAGTGCATTTGGATGATCCAGAAGAGGATTGGGAGAATGTCATGTGGTCAGATGAAACCAAAATATAACTTTTTGGTAAAAACTCAACTCGTCGTGTTTGGAGGACAAAGAATGCTGAGTTGCATCCAAAGAACACCATACCTACTGTGAAACATGGGGGTGGAAACATCATGCTTTGGGGCTGTTTTTCTGCAAAGGGACCAGGACGACTGTTCCGTGTAAAGGAAATAATGAATGGGGCCATGTATCGTGAGATTTTGAGTGAAAACCTCCTTCCATCAGCAAGGGCATTGAAGATGAAACGTGGCTGGGTCTTTCAGCAGGACAATGATCCCAAACACACCGCCCGGGCAACGAAGGAGTGGCTTCGTAAGAAGCATTTCAAGGTCCTGGAGTGGCCTAGCCAGTCTCCAGATCTCAACCCCATAGAAAATCTTTGGAGGGAGTTGAAAGTCCGTGTTGCCCAGCGACAGCCCCAAAACATCACTGCTCTAGAGGAGATCTGCATGGAGGAATGGGCCAAAATACAAGCAACAGTGTGTGAAAACCTTGTGAAGACTTACAGAAAACATTTGACCTGTGTCATTGCCAACAAAGGGTATATAACAAAGTATTGAGAAACTTTTGTTATTGACCAAATACTTATTTTCCACCATAATTTGCAAATAAATTCATTAAAAATCCTACGATGTGATTTTCTGGATTTTTTTGTCAAATTTTGTCTGTCATAGTTGACGTGTACCTATGATGAAAATTACAGGCCTCTCTCATCTTTTTAAGTGGGAGAACTTGCACAATTGGTGGCTGACTAAATACTTTTTTCCCCCACTGTATATATATATATATATATATATATATATATATATATATACACACACAGTGGGGAGAACAAGTATTTGATACACTGACGATTTTGCAGGTTTTCCTACTTACAAAGCATGTAGAGGTCTGTAATTTTGATCATAGGTAACTTCAACTGTGAGAGACGGAATCTAAAACAAAAATCCAGAAAATCACATTGTATGATTTTTAAGTAATTAATTTGCATTTTATTGCATGACATAAGTATTTGATCACCTACCAACCAGTAAGAATTCCGGCTCTCACAGACCTGTTAGTTTTTCTTTAAGAAGCCCTCCTGTTCTCCACTCATTACCTGTATTAACTGCACATGTTTGAACTCATTACCTGTATAAAAGACACCTGTTCACACACTCAATCAAACAGACTCCAATCTCTCCACAATGACCAAGACCAGAGAGCTGTGTAAGGACATCAGGGATAAAATTGTAGACCTGCACAAGGCTGGGATGGGCTACATGACAATAGGCAAGCAGCTTGGTGAGAAGGCAACAACTGTTGGCCCAATTATTAGAAAATGGAAGAAGTTCAAGATGACAGTCAATCACTCTCGGTCTGGGGCTCCATGCAAGATCTCACCTCGTGGGGCATCAATGATCATGAGGAAGGTGAGGGATCAGCCCAGAACTACACGGCAGGACCTGGTCAATGACCTGAAGAGAGCTGGGACCACAGTCTCAAAGAAAACCATTAGTAACACACTACGCCGTCATGGATTAAACCCCTGCTCAAGCCAGCGCATATCCAGGCCCGTCTGAAGTTTGCCAATGACCATCTGGATGATCCAGAGGAGGAATGGGAGAAGGTCATGTGGTCTGATGAGTCAAAAATAGAGCTTTTTGGTCTAAACTCCACTCGCCGTGTTTGGAGGAAGAAGAAGGATGAGTACAACCCCAAGAACACCATCCCAACCGTGAAGCATGGAGGTGGAAACATCATTCTTTGGGGATGCTTTTCTGCAAAGGGGACAGGACGACTGCACCGTATTGAGGAGAGGATGGATGGGGCCATGTATCGCGAGATCTTGGCCAACTTCCCTCAGTAAGAGCATTGAAGATGGGTCGTGGCTGGGTCTTCCAGCATGACAACGACCCGAAACACACAGCCAGGGCAACTAAGGAGTGGCTCCGTAAGAAGCATCTCAAGGTCCTGGAGTGGCCTAGCCAGTCTCCAGACCTGAACCCAATAGAACATCTTTGGAGGGAGCTGAAAGTCCGTATTGCCCAGCGACAGCCCCGAAACCTGAAGGATCTGGAGAAGGTCACGACGAGTTGAGTTTTTACCAAAAAGTTATATTTTGGTTTCATCTGACCAAATGACATTCTCCCAATCCTCTTCTGGGTCATCCAAATGCACTCTAGCACACTTCAGACGGGCCTGGACATGTACTGGCTTAAGCAGGGGGACACGTCTGGCACTGCAGGATTTGAGTCCCTGGCGGCGTAGTGTGTTACTGATGGTAGGCTTTGTTACTTTGGTCACAGCTCTCTGCAGGTCATTCACTAGGTCCACCCGTGTGGTTCTGGGATTTTTGCTCACCGTTCTTGTGATCATTTTGACCCCACGGGGTTAGATCTTGCGTGGATTCCCAGATCGAGGGAGATTATCAGTGGTCTTGTATGTCTTCCATTTCCTAATAATTGCTCCCACAGTTGATTTCTTCAAACCAAGCTGCTTACCATTTGCAGATTCAGTCTTCCCAGCCTGGTGCAGGTCTACAATTTTGTTTCTGGTGTCCTTTGACAGCTCTTTGGTCTTGGCCATAGTGGAGTTTGGAGTGTGACTGTTTGAGGTTGTGGACAGGTCTCTGTTATACTGATAACAAGTTCAAACAGGTGCCATTAATACAGGTAACGAGTGGAGGACAGAGGAGCCTCTTAAAGAAGAAGTTAGAGGTCTGTGAGAGCCAGAAATCTTGCTTGTTTGTAGGTGACCATATACTTATTTTCCACCATAATTTGCAAATAAATTCATTAAAAATCCTACAATGTGATTTTCTGGACATCTTTTTAAGTGGGAGAACTTGCACAATTGGTGGCTGACTAAATACTTTTTTTCCCCACTGTATACAGTGAGGGAAAAAAGTATTTGATCCCCTGCTGATTTTGTACGTTTGCCCACTGACAAAGACATGATCAGTCTATAATTTTAATGGTAGGTTTATTTGAACAGTGAGAGACAGAATAACAACAACAAAAAAATCCAGAAAAACGCATGTCAAAAATGTTATAAATTGATTTTCATTTTAATGAGGGAAATAAGTATTTGACCCCTCTGCAAAACATGACTTAGTACTTGGTGGCAAAACCCTTGTTGGCAATCACAGAGGTAAGACGTTTCTTGTAGTTGGCCACCAGGTTTGCACACATCTCAGGAGGGATTCTGTCCCACTCCTCTTTGCAGATCTTCTCCAAGTCATTAAGGTTTCGAGGCTGATGTTTGGCAACTCGAACCTTCAGCTCCCTCCACAGATTTTCTATGGGATTAAGGTCTGGAGACTGGCTAGGCCTTCCAGGACCTTAATGTGCTTCTTCTTGAGCCACTCCTTTGTTGCCTTGGCCATGTGTTTTGGGTCATTGTCATGCTGGAATACCCATCCACGACCCATTTTCAATGCCCTGGCTGAGGGAAGGAGGTTCTCCCCCAAGATTTGACGGTACACATCCCTTTGATGCAGTAAAGTTGTCCTGTCCCCTTAGCAGAAAAACACCCCCAAAGCATAATGTTTCCACCTCCATGTTTGACGGTGGGGATGGTGTTCTTGGGGTCATAGGCAGCATTCCTCCTCCTCCAAACACGGCGAGTTGAGTTGATGCCAAAGAGCTCCATTTTGGTCTCATCTGACCACAACACTTTCACCCAGTTCTCCTCTGAATCATTCAGATGTTCATTGGCAAACTTCAGACGGGCATGTATATGTGCTTTCTTGAGCAGGGGGACCTTGCGGGCGCTGCACAATTTCAGTCCTTCACGGCGTAGTGTGTTACCAATTGTTTTCTTGGTGACTATGGTCCCAGCTGCCTTGAGATCATTGACAAGATCCTCCTGTGTAGTTCTGGGCTGATTCCTCACCGTTCGTATGATCATTGCAACTCCACGAGGCCGAGGGAGATTGACAGTTATTTTGTGTTTCTTCCATTTGCGAATAATCGCACCAACTGTTGTCACCTTCTCACCAAGCTGCTTGGCGGTGGTCTTGTAGCCCATTCCAGCCTTGTGTAGGTCTACAATCTTGTCCTTGACATCCTTGGAGAGCTCTTTGGTCTTGGCCATGGTGGAGAGTTTGGAATCTGATTGATTGATTGCTTCTGTGGACAGGTGTCTTTTATACAGGTAACAAGCTGAGATTAGGAGCACTCCCTTTAAGAGTGTGCTCCTAATCTCAGCTCGTTACCTGTATAAAAGACACCTGGGAGCCAGAAATCTTTCTGATTGAGAAGGGGTCAAATACTTATTTCCCTCATTAAAATGCAAATCAATTCATAACATTTTTTACATGCGTTTTTCTGGATTTTTTTTGTTGTTATTCTGTCTCTCACTGTTCAAATACACCTACCATTAAAATTATAGACTAATCATTTCTTTGTCAGTGGGCAAACGTACAAAATCAGCAGGGGATCAAATACTTTTTTCCCCTCACTGTACATGTTTCTAGTTTTCTATAAATATGATGATTAAAACTGATCATAATAATCAGTAACAAATAAATATTGATAAATACTGACTCAAAGAGTGACTATACTACTGATTATTATATGACTTCCTATCAAATGTTGTACCTTTATACACCTTTCTACAGTCTGCCATTACAGTCAAATACCAGTATAAGTTGTTGACCACAGTCTCAAGTGTCATTAAATGACAAATATCATCAAGTTTAGGTAGACAGAGGTGATATAACCAGAGTTATATATAGAGAGAGACAGAATTCCTAGAAAATCATGTTTTTTCCTCTGATAGATAGAATGGATAGATAGAATGGATAGGTTAGGGATAGGGTTAGGGTTAGGGTTAGGGATAGGGTTAGGGTTAGGGTTAGGGTTAGGGTTAGGGTTAGGGTTAGGGTTAGGGTTAGGGTTAGGGTTAGGGATAGGGTTAGGGTTAGGGTTAGGGTTAGGGTTAGGGATAGGGTTAGGGATAGGGATAGGGTTAGGGTTAGGGATAGGGTTAGGGTTAGGGATAGGGATAGGTTGAACTGGAGCTTTATGAATGGAGGTAAGTCAGACACAAAACCAGTCTGTGGATTTACCAACACGTCTCTAACACAGGTTTACAGTATATTACATTATATGTCTAATACAGGATTATATTCCCATCTCCTCTGCGTCAGTCAGACGGCGGGACAAAGCTGTTTCATTTAGTAGAAG
The DNA here is from genome assembly GCF_964263955.1 of Coregonus lavaretus. Lineage (NCBI taxonomy): Eukaryota > Metazoa > Chordata > Actinopteri > Salmoniformes > Salmonidae > Coregonus > Coregonus lavaretus. The sequence goes on from NC_139995.1 coordinate 63,078,008, forward strand.
TCAACAGTATTCAGTTGGCCTGTTATATATGGCGAGGGTTAGGGTTAGGTCTAAACCTGTTGTTGCATAATGGTGACTTGCAGAGTAATACATTATCTGGTCTATCAGCCATCACACCTTTTGTAAATGTATATGTTGCTCCTCCTACACCTGGGCACCCAGCCAAGCACCATGACACAGCAGAATCTACAGCCAGCCACCTAGCGCCAGCGTGTGTGCCTACATGTGTAAACCTCTGTGAATCATTGATGAAAACACAGATTTCACTAGCCACTACAGCTTATGGGATGGGATGTGAGAGTGAGTGAGTGAGTATATAAGGAGCAACTCAGATGACCCTGCCACTACAGGGACTACACCTGGACTAGAACCACATGACTCTCTCTGGGAGCAACCTTGTCTCAGAGCAAAGCGTATTTTACTCAAATCCGTGCCACTCCATTTAGTATGATATGTTACTTTACGTTAGGTTACATTACATTGGCCTACCAATGTAATAGCGGTTGTACAATAGCATATCGTATAGTATCCTACGTCTTGATCGCACCAGTTTGCTTTGACTCGTTTAGTAAGGTATATTAGGTTTGATGCTTTAGTAAGATATATTATGTTCGACTGCTTTAATATGATATACTATGTTCAACTGCTTTAGTATGATTTATTACGTTAGACTGCTTTAGTATGATATATTACTTTCGACTGCTTTAGTATGATATTTTATGTTCGACTGCTTTAATATGATGTATTATGTTAGACTCCTTTAGTATGATATGCTACGTCCCGGATACTTCGGGATTTTGCCAATGATGTCATTTATCTACTTCCCCAGAGTCAAATCAACTCGTGGATACCATTTTTATGTCTCTGTGTCCAGTATGAAGGAAGTTAGAGGTTAGTTTTGTGAGCCAATGCTAACTAGAGTTAGCACAATGACTGGAAGTGTATGGGTATCTGCTAGCATGCTCTGAGTACACGTCCTGGTAATCCGTCTGGCCCTGCGGCCTTGTGAATGTTGACCTGTTTAAAGGTCTTGCTCACATCGGCTACGGAGAGCGTGATCAAACAGTCATCCTGAACAGCTTGTGCTCTCATGTGTGCTTCAGTGTTGCTTGCCTCGAAGCGAGCATTAAAGGCATTTAGCTCGTCTGGTAGGCTCGCATCACTGGGCAGCTCGCGGCTGGATTTCCCTTTGTAATTCGTAATAGTTTGCAAGCCCTGCCACATCCGATGAGCGTCAGAGCCAGTGTAGTAGGATTCAATCTTAGTGCTGAATTGACGCTTTGCCTGTTTGATGGTTCGTCGGAGGGCATAGCGGGATTTCTTATAAGCATCCGGATTAGTGTCCCGCTCCTTGAAAGCGGCAGCTCTAGCCTTTAGCTCGGTGCGGATGTTGCCTGTATGGCTTCTGGTTGGTATACAGTGGGGGAAAAAGTATTTAGTCAGCCACCAATTGTGCAAGTTATCCCACTTAAAAAGATGAGAGAGGCCTGTAATTTTCATCATATGTACACGTCAACTATGACAGACAAATTGAGCATTTTTTTTCCAGAAAATCACATTGTAGGATTTTTAATGAATTTATTTGCAAATTATGGTGGAAAATAAGTATTTGGTCACCTACAAACAAGCAAGATTTCTGGCTCTCACAGACCTGTAACTTCTTCTTTAAGAGGCTCCTCTGTCCTCCACTCGTTACCTGTATTAATGGCACCTGTATGAACTTGATATTAGTATAAAAGACACCTGTCCACAACCTCAAACAGTCACACTCCAAACTCCACTATGGCCAAGACCAAAGAGCTGTCAAAGGACACCAGAAACAAAATTGTAGACCTGCACCAGGCTGGGAAGACTGAATCTGCAATAGGTAAGCAGCTTGGTTTGAAGAAATCAACTGTGGGAGCAATTATTAGGAAATGGAAGACATACAAGACCACTGATAATCTCCCTCGATCTGGGGCTCCACGCAAGATCTCACCCCGTGGGGTCAAAATGATCACAAGAACGGTGAGCAAAAATCCCAGAACCACACGGGTGGACCTAGTGAATGACCTGCAGAGAGCTGGGAACAAAGTAACAAAGCCTACCATCAGTAACACACTACGCCACCAGGGACTCAAATCCTGCAGTGCCAGACGTGTCCCCCTGCTTAAGCCAGTACATGTCCAGGCCCGTCTGAAGTTTGCTAGAGTGCATTTGGATGATCCAGAAGAGGATTGGGAGAATGTCATGTGGTCAGATGAAACCAAAATAGAACTTTTTGGTAAAAACTCAACTCGTCGTGTTTGGAGGACAAAGAATGCTGAGTTGCATCCAAAGAACACCATACCTACTGTGAAGCATGGGGGTGGAAACATCATGCTTTGGGGCTGTTTTTCTGCAAAGGGACCAGGACGACTGATCTGTGTAAAGGAAAGAATGAATGGGGCCATGTATCGTGAGATTTTGAGTGAAAACCTCCTTCCATCAGCAAGGGCATTCTGGATGATCCAGAAGAGGATTGGGAGAATGTCATATGGTCAGATGAAACCAAAATATAACTTTTTGGTAAAAGACTCAACTCGTCTTATCCAAGCGACTTACAAATAGGTGCATTCACCTTATAGCCAGTGGGATAACCACTTTACAACAAACATCACTGCTCTAGAGGAGATCTGCATGGAGGAATGGGCCAAAATACCAGCAACAGTGTGTGAAAACCTTGTGAAGACTTACAGAAAACGTTTGACCTGTGTCATTGCCAACAAAGGGTATATAACAAAGTATTGAGAAACTTTTGTTATTGACCAAATACTTATTTTCCACCATAATTTGCAAATAAATTCATAAAAAATCCTACAATGTGATTTTCTGGAGAGAAAAAAATCTCATTTTGTCTGTCATAGTTGACGTGTACCTATGATGAAAATTACAGGCCACTCTCATCTTTTTAAGTGGGAGAACTTGCACAATTGGTGGCTGACTAAATACTTTTTTCCCCCACTGTATGTACGCACGGTCACTATGGGGACGACATCGTCGATGCACTTATTGATGAAGCCGGTGACTGAGGTGGTATACTCCTCAATGTCATTGGATGAATCCCGGATCATATTCATATTTTGCTTGTAAGCAGGAATCAGGAGGATAGAATTATCGTCAGATTTGCCAAATGGAGGTGAGGGAGAGCTTTGTACGCGTCTCTGTGTGTGGAGTAAAGGGTAGTCTAGAGTAGTTTTTTTCTCTGGTTGCACATGTGACATGCTGGTAGAAATGAGGTAAAATGGATTTAAGTTTGCCTGCATAAAAGTCCCCAGCCATTAGGAGCGCCTCTTCTGGATGAGCATTTTCTTGTTTGCTTATGGCCTTATGCAGCTCGTTGAGTGCAGTCTTAGTGCCAGCATCGGTTTATGGTGGTAAATAGACAGCTACGAATAATATAGATGAGAACTCTCTTGGTAGATAGTGGGTCTACAGCTTATCATAAGGTACTCTACCTCAGGAGATCATCCAATCTCGAACGGAGATCATCCAGTTTATTTTCCAGTGATTGCACGTTGGTCAACAGAACGGATGGTAGAGGCGGGTTACCCACACGACGACGAATTCTCACACCCTGATCTCCGCCCTCTTAACGCGAATGACAGGGATTTGGGCCTGGTCTCGGGGAAGCAGTATATCCTTCGCGTTGGACTCATTAAAGAAAACACCTTTGTCCAGTTCGAGGTGAGTAATCACTGTTCTGATATAGAGAAGCTCTTTTCGGTCATAAGAGACGGTAGCAGCAACATTATGTAAAAGATAAGTTACAAACAATTGCGAAAAAACTAACAAAATAGCACAGTTGGTTAGGAGCCCGTAAAACGGCAGCCATCCCCTCCGGCGCCATTATCCTTTAAGGTTAGGCTTAGGAGTTAGGGTTAGGAGTTAGTTTAAATGGTTAAGGTTAGGGTTAGGGGCAGGGTTAGCTAACATGCTAAGTAGTTGCAAAGTAGCAAAAAATTTGCAAGTAGTTGCAAAGTTCCTAGTTAGCCAAAATGCTAAAGTTGTCCGTGATGAGATTTGAACACACAACATCCACCCCGACCAACCACCCTACTTTAGTTTTTGCCTTAACTTTTTACTGCATTGGGCTAAATTACACAGAGTGTTTCTTGGTAGTCTTAAACAAATCTACTTTTAAACAAAAGTATACACCTCACACACATGGTTATCGGATAAAAAAACAAAAAAACACCTGTACCATGTCAGATATAGAGTTGAAATGTATTCCATTTTGAGTTTGCGTCCCAATATTACACTTTATATACATCACAGAAAAATAACAAAACCGTTTGACAAAGAAACACCGGATTTTCTGCAGTTTTTTTAAATAATGTTGATTAATTATGAAAAATATTAATAACATTCCACCCATGAGGCCACTAGAGGGCGATTTGGTCATTCGACTTCAGCAAAGGGGTCTACGTAACCTATTGTCCAAACGTTATTCCAGATTTACGTTTACTATTTTACGTTTAGTCAATGTAACGTAATGTAACCTAACGTAAAGTAACATATCATACTAAATGGAGTGGCATGGATTTTAGTTAAATATAATGTTTTTTATTTATCTGAGACCAGGCTGCTGGGAGATGCACATAATACTAGCAACATATTCTACATTGATCTATTATATTCCATTGTATTCCATTTGGCTGCTGGAATGTTTGTGTTAGCAGACAACTTTAAACCTAACCTCGGATCAAGACTCCAGATCCAGAGTTGACCTGAGGCATTGATTAATGATCTTGTCGATGCCTTTGAAGCTAAAAAGAGCTGTGCTGCCTTGTTTATTGACCTGTCAAAGGCATTCGACACTGTTGATCATTCTGTTTTGCTGAAGAAGTTATCATAAATAGTCCTGGGATATACAGCCTGTTTATGGTTTCAGAATTATCTTAGCGACAGTACTCAGGCCATCTTGACAGAAGGGGTTAGTCCTGAATTTCTTGAGATTCTAAAAGGTGTTCCTCAGGGTTCTATTTTGGGTCTGTTATCGTTCACCTTGTATAATAATGACAGAGGAAACACTGTTAATACTTGTAACATTCATCTCTATGCAGATGACAGTTTTGTATTCCTGTGCCACCTCAGTGCAGCAGGCCATTCGTGAACTTCAGCATGACTTTGATTCATTTCAGAAATCACTTACAGATCTTACATTAGTGTTAAATACAAGTAAAACCAAGCTCATGCTGTTCTCTAGGGCACGAAATGTTGACCCTGAGGACCTGCATATTTGCGCTATAAATGGAGCCCAAATTGAGCTTGTTTCTCAATATAAGTACCTGGGTGTCTGGATTGATTACAAGTTGTCATTCGTAACACATATAGAAAATATGACTAAGAAGCTGAAGCTAAGATTGTTTTTTAATATCGAAATAAATCATGCCTCAGTATTGAAAATAGGAGAAAGATTGTTCAAACAACACTTCTCCCTGTATTGGATTGGTTCAAACAACGCTTCTCCCTGTATTGGATTGGTCCAAACAACGCTTCTCCCTGTATTGGATTGGTTCAAACAACGCTTCTCCCTGTATTGGATTGGTTCAAACAACGCTTCTCCCTGTATTGGATTGGTCCAAACAACGCTTCTCCCTGTATTGGATTGGTTCAAACAACGCTTCTCCCTGTATTGGATTGGTTCAAACAACGCTTCTCCCTGTATTGGATTGGTCCAAACAACGCTTCTCCCTGTATTGGATTGGTCCAAACAACACTTCTCCCTGTATTGGATTGGTCCAAACAACGCTTCTCCCTGTATTGGATTGGTCCAAACAACGCTTCTCCCTGTATTGGATTGGTCCAAACAACGCTTCTCCCTGTATTGGATTGGTCCAAACAACGCTTCTCCCTGTGTTGGATTGGTTCAAACAACGCTTCTCCCTGTATTGGATTGGTTCAAACAACGCTTCTCCCTGTATTGGATTGGTCCAAACAACGCTTCTCCCTGTATTGGATTGGTCCAAACAACGCTTCTCCCTGTATTGGATTGGTCCAAACAACGCTTCTCCCTGTATTGGATTGGTCCAAACAACGCTTCTCCCTGTATTGGATTGGTCCAAACAACGCTTCTCCCTGTATTGGATTGGTCCAAACAACGCTTCTCCCTGTATTGGATTGGTCCAAACAACGCTTCTCCCTGTATTGGATTGGTCCAAACAACGCTTCTCCCTGTATTGGATTGGTCCAAACAACGCTTCTCCCTGTATTGGATTGGTCCAAACAACGCTTCTCCCTGTATTGGATTGGTCCAAACAATGCTTCTCCCTGTGTTGGATTGGTCCAAACAACACTTCTCCCTGTATTGGATTGGTCCAAACAACGCTTCTCCCTGTATTGGATTGGTCCAAACAACGCTTCTCCCTGTATTGGATTGGTCCAAACAACGCTTCTCCCTGTATTGGATTGGTCCAAACAACGCTTCTCCCTGTGTTGGATTGGTCCAAACAACGCTTCTCCCTGTATTGGATTGGTCCAAACAACGCTTCTCCCTGTATTGGATTGGTCCAAACAACGCTTCTCCCTGTATTGGATTGGTCCAAACAACGCTTCTCCCTGTGTTGGATTGGTTCAAACAACACTTCTCCCTGTATTGGATTGGTCCAAACAACGCTTCTCCCTGTATTGGATTGGTCCAAACAACGCTTCTCCCTGTGTTGGATTGGTTCAAACAACACTTCTCCCTGTATTGGATTGGTCCAAACAACGCTTCTCCCTGTGTTGGATTGGTCCAAACAACACTTCTCCCTGTGTTGGAATTTGGTGATATTATTTACATGCAAGCGGCAACCTCTGTTTTGAAACCGTTGGACGCAGTCTACCATCCCATAATACGTTTTATCACAGGGGACAACGCGGCAACCTGTTGGACCAGTCTACCATCCCATAATACGTTTTATCACAGGGGACAACGCGGCAACCCCTTGGACCAGTCTACCATCCCATAATACGTTTTATCACAGGGGACAACGCGGCAACCCGTTGGACCAGTCTACCATCCCATAATACGTTTTATCACAGGGGACAACGCGGCAACCCCTTGGACCAGTCTACCATCCCATAATACGTTTTATCACAGGGGACAACGCGGCAACCCGTTGGACCAGTCTACCATTCCGCAATACGTTTTATCACAGGGGACAACGCGGCAACCCGTTGGACCAGTCTACCATTCCGTAATACGTTTTATCACAGGGGACAATTTCAGGACTCATCATTGTAGTCTGTATAAAAATGTGGGATGGACCTCTCTGTCTGTAAGAAGAGAGCTGCATTCTCTTTTATTTATTTATAAATCAATCTGACAGAAACTCCCTCTATATGTAACTTCATTAATAAAGTTAAGAATCATAAGTTACCAAACCCGTTCTCAGGAATGGATAACACTAGAGATCCCTTCAGTCTCCACAGATTTGGGAAAATCTGCGTTTATTGTTTTTTTGCCCCTAATTTGTGGAACAATCTGCAGAGTTCACTGCAGTTAGACGTGCTGGTGCCTGTCAGGCAGTTTAAATGATTGATTGAGGACCTCTATGTAGTTGAATGTGATGTTATCAAATATGTTTATTTTGTTATTGTGTGCTGAATGATATTGTTTTATACACATGTGCTTAGTGGTTAAGAGCGTTGTGCCAGTACCCGAAAGGTTGCTGGTTCTAATCCCCGAGCCAACTAGGTGAAAAATCTGTCGATGTGCCCTTGAGCAAGGCACTTAACCCTAATTGCTCCTGTAAGTCGCTCTGGATAAGAGCGTCTGCTAAATGACTAAAATGTCAATGTAAATGTGTATGTTGTTTTATTATTCTGTTTTTACTGTAATGTATACAGGGCTCTCTTGTAAAATAGATTTTTAATCTCAATGTGACTAACCCTAACCCTGTTTAAAAACAATGGACCTCTAGCTCTTAACCTGTCCTCAGCATGGCCAACTATTCACATGTTAAACTGACTTGACAAAATGTCTCTTTACTGTCTAATATACTGTAAGATGGCCTTTCAGCTAGAGAGCTAGTCAGACCTCCGAGAGAGCCAGCGGTTCAGAAACAGAAAGCCACCTGCCTGGGTTGAAAGCTGGTAGCTGCAGATACACCACAACACAGTGTCAGAACATGAAGAGACATGACTTTAGCTCAGAGGGACAGTGCAGACGACCCATGTTAAGTACCCAGTCTGTAATCAATGTATTATTTCACCCTGCTGGTCATCTATGAACGTTTGGACATCTTGAAGAATGATCTAGCCTTAATGGAAACAAAACCTTTTGATACCTTTTGGAAACAAGCCACCTTTTATAAAGAGGATGGGATCCACCCAAATAATTTGGGTTCCTGGATCCTTTCACAGGGTTAGGGCTAACCCTAACCCATTATAAGGCTGCGTTGAGACAATGACTTAGCAATGACCCAAGCCCAGCTCAGCTAATCCCTACCATTGTGACGCAGAGTTGTCAAAATGCTTCAGCAAATGTACATTACATCAGGGGCATCGGTAGTCACAATATAAGTAACCTAATTGATGTCCCTCTAACTGCCCTGAATGCCTCTGCTGATCCTACAGCTATTGGATGCAGTAATCATGTGCCTATGAACTTGATTTATACTGTTAGCACTGAGGCGGTGTGCCTGAGGAGGCAGTCCACTGTGTGCAGCTCACCCTGCACTAACATAAAGAACATGAGCACATCTACTGCTGCTAAGCTTCCCAGTAAAGCAATAAAAACAAGTAAGAATCCCAGAAGAAAAGTGCTCGAAATAGCCCACGTTAACATATGTAGCTTAAGAAACAAGGTTCATGAAATCAATAATTTGCTAGTAACAGATGACATTCATATTCTGACTATCTCTGAAACTCACTTAGATAATATCTTTGATGATACAGTGGTAGCAATACAAGGTTATAACATCTACAGAAAATATAGAAATGCCAATGGTGGAGGTGTTGCTGTTTATATTCAGAAACACATTCCTGTGAAGATTAGAGAGGATCTCATGTTAAATACTGTTAAAGTAATATGGCTACAGGTTCATCTGCCTCACCTAAAGCCCATTCTGGTGGGAAGCTGCTATAGACCACCAAGTGCTAACAGTCAGTATCTGGATAACATGTGTGAAATGCTTGATAATGTATGTGATATCAATAGAGAGGTATACTTTCTGGGTGATTTAAATATTGACTGGCTGTCATCAAGCTACCCACTCAAGTGAGAGCTTCATACTGTAACCAGTGCCTGCAACCTGGTTCAGGTTATCAGTCAACCTACCAGGGTGGTTACAAACAGTACAGGAATTAAATCATCAACATGTATTGATCATATCTTTACTAATGTTGCAGAGATTTGTTTGAAAGCAGTATCACAATTCCATTGGATGTAGAGATCACAATATTGTCAGAAACGGCGACAGTGAAATGCGGTAGGCGAAGTCACACGCAGGACACAGAGCTACTGGAAATCGTACTTTAATAAAAGTCGCCAGTGAACAGTCTCCAAACAACGGAGAAAACTAACAACCGGTACACTGTGGATGACACAAAACAATAACACACAACATACAATGCACGACAGAGGGTTAAATAGGGAATACAATACAACATAATGGGGAACAGGTGTACACAATCAGACACAACAAGTCAAACACCGAAACATTGATCGGTGGCAGCTGGTACTCCGTGGACGACGAACGCCGAAGCCTGCCCTAGCAGGGAGGAGGAGCAGCCTCGGCTGAATCCGTGACAAATATACTAGCCATATCTAGGAAAACCAAAGTTCCAAAGGCTGGGCCTAATATTGTATATAAGAAGTCCTACAATAAGTTTTGTAGTGATTCCTATGTTGTTGATGTAAATAATATTACATTTACATTTTTTTATTTTTTTTGTCATTTAGCAGACGCTCTTATCCAGAGCGACTTACAGTTATTGAGTGCCTACATTTTTTTTTCATACTGGCCCCCTGTGGGAATTGAACCCACAACCCTGGCGTTGCAAACGCCATGCTCTACCAACTGAGCTACATCCCTGCCGGCCATTCCTTCCACTACCCTGGACGACACTGTGCCAATTGTGCGCCGCCCCATGGGTCTCCCGGTCGCGGCCGGCTACGAGGTGTGTATTGAGGAGCAAACAGACACTGCACTTGACACATTTATGAAATTGAAATTGCTTATTCCAGTTACTAATAAGCATGCACCCATTAAGAAAATGACTGTAAAAACTGTTAAATCCCAGTGGATTGATAGTAAAAAGCTTTGGAGAACCTTAAACGAAATTTTGAAATCATTCATTGAATCAGATGGCTCATTCATCACAAAACCCACTGATATTGCCAACTACTTAAATAATTTTTTCATTGGCAAGATTAGCAAACTTAGGCATGACATGCAAGCAACAAACGCTGACACTACACATCCAAGTATATCTGACCAAATTATGAAAGACGAGAATTGTAATTTTGAATTCTGTAAAGTGAGTGTGGAAGAGGTGAAAAAATTATTGTTGTCTATTAACAATGACAAGCCACCGGGGTCTGACAACTTGGATGGAAAATTACTCAGGATAATAGTGGACGATATTGCCACTCCTATTTGCCATATTTTCAATTTAAGCCTACTAGAAAGTGTGTGCCCTCAGGCCTGGAGGGAAGCAAAAGTCATTCCGCTACCTAAGAATAGTAAAGCCCCTTTTACAGGCTCAAACAGCCGACCAATTAGCCTGTTACCAACCCTTAGTAAACTATTGAAAAAAACTCAACACTATACACGTCAGCTACTACAGCAACTGAAATAACTGCAACACTTAACAAAGAGTTGCAGTTAGTTTCGTAATGGGTGGCAAGGTATAAGTTAGTCCTGAATATTTCCAAAACTAAAAGCATTGTATTTGGGTCAAATCATTCACTAAACCCTGAACCTCAACTACATCTCGTAATGAATCATGTGGAAATTGAGCAAGTTGAGGTGACTAAACTGCTTGGAGTAACCCTGGATTGTAAACTGTCATGGTCAAAACATATTGATACAACAGTAGCTAAGATGGGGAGAAGTCTGTCCATAATAAAGCACTGCTCTACCTTCTTAACAACACTATCAACAAGGCAGTTCCTACAGGCCCTAGTTTTGTCGCACCTAGACTACTGTTCAGTTGTGTGGTCAGGTGCCACAAAGAGGGACTTGGGAAAATTGCAGTTGGCTCAGAACAGGGCAGCACGGCTGGCCCTTAAAAGTACACGGAGAGCTAACATTGATGACATGCATGTCAGTCTCTCCTGGCTCAGAGTGGAAGAGAGATTAACTTCATAACTGCTTGTTTTTGTGAGAGGTGTCGACGAGCTGAATGTATCGAGCTGTCTGTTTGGAATACTGGCACACAGCTCAGACACCCATGCATACCCCACAAGACATGCCACCAGAGGTCTCTTCACAGTCCCCAAGTCCAGAATGGACTATGGGAGGCGCACAGTACTACATAGACTACAACTCTATTCCACATCAGGTAACTGATGCAAGCAGTAGAATCAGATTTAAAAAACAGGTAAAATACACCTTGTGGATCAGCGGGGACTGTGAAGAGACATACACACAGGTACATACACACATACATATAGACACTCACTCTACACACATGTACACATGGATGTTGTATTGTAAATATGTGATAGTGGAGTAGTGGCCTGAAGGAACACACTAAATGTATTGGGTAAAGAGTTACAACACAATGTAACTCCAAGTCAATCACACTTCTGTGAAATCAAACTGTCCACTTAGGAAGCAACACTGATTGACAATAAATGTCACATGCTGTTGTGCAAATGGAATAGACAACAAGTGGAAATTATAGGCAATTAGCAAGACACCCCCAATAAAGGACTGGTTTTGCAGGTGGTGACCACAGACCACTTCTCAGTTCCTATGCTTCCTGGCTGATGTTTTGGTCACTTTTGAATGCTGGCGGTGCTTTCACTCTAGTAGTAGCATGAGACGGAGTCTAGAACCCACACAAGTGGCTCAGGTAGTGCAGCTCATCCAGGATGGCACATCAATGCGAGCTGTGGCAAGAAGGTTTGCTGTGTCTGTCAGCGTAGTGTCCAGAGCATGGAGGTGCTACCAGGAGACAGGCCAGTACATCAGGAGATGTGGAGGAGGCCATAGGAGGGCAACAACCCAGCAGCAGGACTGCTACCTCCGTCTTTGTGCAAGGAGGAGCAGGAGGAGCACTGCCAGAGCCCTGCAAAATGACCTCCAGCAGGCCACAAATGTGCATGTGTCTGCTAACGGTCGGAAACAGACTCCATGAGGGTGGTATGAGGGCCCGACGTCCACAGGTGGTGGTTGTGCTTACAGCCCAACATCGTGCAGGACGTTTGGCATTTGCCAGAGAACACCAAGATTGGCAAATTCGCCACTGGCGCCCTTTGCTCTTCACAGATGAAAGCAGGTTCACACTGAGCACATGTGACAGACGTGACAGAGTCTGGAGACGCCGTGGAGAACGTTCTGCTGCCTGCAACATCCTCCAGCATGACCGGTTTGGCGGTGGGTCAGTCATGGTGTGGGGTGGCATTTCTTTGGGGGGCCGCACAGCCCTCCATGTGCTCGCCAGAGGTAGCCTGACTGCCATTAGGTACCGAGATGAGATCCTCAGACCCCTTGTGAGACCATATGCTGGTGCGGTTGGCCCTGGGTTCCTCCTAATGCAAGACAATGCTAGACCTCATGTGGCTGGAGTGTGTCAGTAGTTCCTGCAAGAGGAAGGCATTGATGCTATGGACTGGCCCGCCCGTTCCCCAGACCTGAATCCAATTGAGCACATTCGGGACATCATGTCTCGCTCCATCCACCAACGCCACGTTGCACCACAGACTGTCCAGGAGTTGGCGGATGCTTTAGTCCAGGTCTGGGAGGAGATCCCTCAGGAGACCATCCGCCACCTCATCAGGAGCATGCCCAGGCATTGTAGGGAGGTCATACAGGCATGTGGAGGCCACACACACTACTGAGCCTCATTTTGACTTGTTTTAAGGACATTACATCAAAGTTGGATCAGCCTGTAGTGTGGTTTTCCACTTTAATTTTGAGGGTGACTCCAAATCCAGACCTCCATGGGTTGATAAATTTGATTTCCATTGATAATTTTTGTGTGATTTTGTTGTCAGCACATTCAACTATGTAAAGAAAAAAGTATTTAATAAGATTATTTCATTCATTCAGATCTAGGATGTGTTATTTTAGTGTTCCCTTCATTATTTTGAGCAGTGTATAATGTCATGTAATATTTTAAATTGTATATAACTGCCTTAATGTTGCAGGACCCCAGGAAGAGTGGGAATGGGGATCCTTAATAAATACAAATACAGTCTTGTCCCATCACTGCAACTCCCCTACGGACTCGGGAGAGGCGAATGTCGAGAGCCATGCGTCCTCCGCAACACGACCCTGCCAAACCGCACTGCTTCTTGACACACTGCACGCTTAACCCTAAAGCCAGCCGCACCAATGTGTCGGAGGAAACACCGTACAACTGGCAACTGAAGTCAGCTTGCAGGCGCCCAGCCCGCCACAAGGAGTCGCTAGAGCGCGATGGGACAAGGAAATCCCGGCCGGCCAATCCCTCCCCTAAAATGGACGACGCTGGGCCAATTGTGCGTCGCCTCATGGGTCTCCCAGTCACGGCCGGCTGTAACACAGCCTGGGATCGAACCCGGGGCTGTAGGGACGCCTCAAGAACTGCAATGCAGTGCCTTAGACCGCTGCGCCACTCGGGAGGCCCCTTTATAAGTACATTTGACTGATTGATTGTAATGTTGGTTCTTACCATTGTGAGACATGCCCACCACCAGGCACTTCTGAAAGCGACAGTACTGACACTTGTTGCGGCTCTTCTTGTGGATGCGACAGTGCAGGTCACAGTGGTCATAAACCAGCTTCAACCGGATGGTCCGGCGGAAGAACCCCTGGACATAGAGACACACAGGGTTTATTAGAGAAGAAAGGGAGAAACATGAGATAAAATATTAATTGTAAATGGGCACAACTTAACAATTCTTCTGGTGTTTTTTTCTCTTGGTTGTTCTATGCCTTGCTCTAAGCAGTAGGAAGCAGAATATTCAGTCAACCTTTTGATCTGTTCCTGATTATGGATTATTATTTATCAAAGTGCAGCTGCTACTACTCATAACCCTTTGGATGCCATCTACCATAGTGCCTTTCGTTTTGTTACAGGGGACAGTTTGATACTCATCACTGCATCCTGTACCAAAAGGTTGGTTGGACTTCACTAAAGACCCGTAGATCTCTACATTACTCCCTTTTTGTTTACAAGGCCCTACTTCATAAACATCTGTCTTATCTAACTTTGCTGTTGAAGTATAAACACCTGAGTTGTCTAACCCGTTCACAGGATTGGTTAACTCCTGAGGTTCCTAGGGACTCCACCGAGCTAGGTAAATCTGCTTTTAGTTTTAATGCACCATATTGTTGCTGAACAAAATTCAAAATACATTTCATCTTGATGTATTGATTGGGGAAGTATTTGTGGAGGAATGTAACTGTTTTTCTGGGGGATTTGTGATGTTTCATTTGTGCTTCCCATTATTGTATTTTTGTATTTTAATGTGTATATGTTTGGGTACAATGTGTATATTTATGTTGTATTTACAGGGCAAATTTCTAAAAGAAAGATTCAAAGGGATTGACTTGGGCCAGAATGCTTTCTTTAAAACCCCTTCTCAAGACCAGTAATGACGGTAAGACCAGTAATGGCATTAGTAAAGAAATATCTGTCCAACCTTCTCATATCAGCTCTTTCCTATAAATATACCTTTTTTGAAAAAAAATCTAGAACTATTGATTGTTGAATCTTGGCCACTTCTTGTGGTATGGAGCGAGTTGTGTTGTTTTGATTGTAGTGAGCACCGTGTAGTGGCTTCCTTTCCTCTTTACCATAGCCACTGCCCTTGCCTGAAGCGGGGTTGTTTCGGACGCATACAGTCCACACTCAACGTTTCCAAACGGCCAAACATTCAATGAGATCCAGGGATATAGTGCAACAAAAAATGTTTATTCTTCTTATCTAACAAAAAGGTATTCTCCAATCAACTTAAAGCAGAGATTACTTGAAATGCAAATACATAATATAATATGACCTGTCTGTCTGTATTTCTGTATGTCTATATGGTCAAAAAACTATACCGCTCCCGCATCTAGCAAGGACTCCTCCCCCCGAAGGCCCAACTTCCTGCCTTTATACTAACACAATTAACACAGTACAATGAATGGGCAAGAGGGGGGGGCAAAAACTGAGTTACACTAATAACAAATGAATATATCTCAATCCGGTAAATAAATCATAAAGGTACGTACCTAATATTTCATCATATACATTAATATTTAATATATTTACACAAATGTACATGGAGCTCAGTATGTTCAGTCTTTTATACAAAATATGCCCAAATCGGCTCTAACACACCGTCAACAAGTTGTAGCTAGCTCCCCATCCCTGCCCCCTTTGTCTGTGTAATTCTCACTCTGACCTGTGAAAGGTGATGGGGAGGCTTTCCCAGTTAACCATGTAATGGACCTAGCTAGCTAACTAACTACAGAAAGTAGAGGACTTGGCTACATTCTTATTTTGAAGAAATGATATTGATGAGGACGAGTAACTGAGAGGATGATTTGGCATTATCCTAGGCATCAGATAGTGCATGGCGCTCATACACTATATCCTGCCTGGGCTAACAATTCATAGTCATCTTGGGGTCTGTGGGTTATAATCAAAGTGAAATGTGTTCCATCAACATAGTGCTGATATATTTAAACAAATGCCTGTGCAGAGTCTGTGTTGTCCTTTTTTCAGACAATAATGCTCGATGGCAGACATATTGTTCCTGGACTACATGAGGAACCAGCTAGTGTTGTCATGGCTGTCTATCCCTCTCTAGTTGGACAATATGCTGGATAAAGACATGGATGACTCTTTCTAAAGAGGAATTTAATACAACTTTATAATCCTTTGGTTAGAATGAAAAATGTGCCTTCTCCCTTTCTCAACAACAACAAATACACACAAGTTGACAGGGTCAGCAGCAGGGCAGAGCCCCTGGATGGACAGCAATTGTGGGGGGTTAGGTGCCTTGCTCAAAGGCACAATGGCAGCAGATAGTACATGGGATCAATGACCAGCAGTCTTCCAGCTGCCAGTTCAGTTCCATTCCCATTTGTGTTGCCCGGGCCTGGGCTTAAACCATCAACCTTCCAGCTGCCAGTTCAGTTCCATTCCCTACATAAGGGACACCAACGGCATTTGCCGTATGATCGATGAGAAATGTCATATGGCAAATGGACGGCCCCTAACTAGACATCCGCAGTTGCGCTAAAAATAGGCCGACGGCCCAGCCCAGGACTGCTGGTCTGCCTCTCCAACCTCTGTTTCCCCATCCAGGTCCCAAAGGGGTGCATATTCTATTTGTTTCCTAACACTATACAGTTGAATCAAATTATCAATGTATCAAGCATTTAAAAAATGTAATCAGATGTGTAGTGGCCTCTCCTATCATTGCTACGCAGACGACACACAACTAATCTTCTCCTTTCCCCCTTCTGATAACCAGGTGGCGAATCGCATCTCTGCATGTCTGGCAGACATATCAGTGTGGATGACGGATCACCACCTCAAGATGAACCTCGGCAAGACGGAGCTGCTCTTCCTCCCTGGGAAGGACTGCCCGTTCCATGATCTCGCCATCACGGTTGACAACTCTGTTGTGTCCTCCTCCCAGAGAGCGAAGAGCCTTGGCGTGACCCTGGACAACACCCTGTCGTTCTCCGCTAACATCAAGGCGGTGACCCGATCCTGTAGGTTCATGCTCTACAACATTCGGAGAGTACGACCCTGCCTTACACAGGAAGCGGCACAGGTCCTAATCCAGGCACTTGTCATCTCCCGTCTGGATTACTGCAACTCGCTGTTGGCTGGGCTCCCTGCCTGTGCCATTAAACCCCTACAACTCATCCAGAATGCCGCAGCCCGTCTGGTGTTCAACCTTCCCATGTTCTCTCATGTCACCCCGCTCCTCCGCACCCTCCACTGGCTTCCAGTTGAAGCTCGCATCTGCTACAAGACCATGGTGCTTGCCTACGGAGCTGTGAGGGGAACGGCACCTCCGTACCTTCAGGCTCTGATCAGTCCCTACACCCAAACGAGGGCACTACGTTCATCCACCTCTGGCCTGCTGGCCCCCCTACCTCTGCGGAAGCACAGTTCCCGCTCAGCCCAGTCAAAACTGTTTGCTGCTCTGGCACCCCAATGGTGGAACAAGCTCCCCCACGACGCCAGGACAGCGGAGTCACTGACCACCTTCCGGAGACACTTGAAACCCCACCTCTTTAAGGAATACTTGGGATAGGATAAAGTAATCATTCTACCCCCCCCCCCCCCCCCCCTTACCCCACCCCAAAGAAAAAAAAGAAAGAAAAAAAAACATATTGTAAAGTGGTTATCCCACTGGCTATAAGGTGAATGCACCAATTTGTAAGTCGCTCTGGATAAGAGCGTCTGCTAAATTACGTAAATGTAAATGTAAATGTAGTGCTAAGGTGAAAATGTGCACCCCTTTGGGTGCCTAGGACCAGGATCAGGAAACACTGCTCTAGGGATAGGCTATTACGGGACCACTGAATGACTACAATGATTCAAGCCCAGGACGACACTGTGCCATTGTACCCTTGAGCAAGGCACTTAACCCCCACAATTGCTCTCCAGCCAGGGGTGCTGCAGGGTGTTGGGAGAAGCAGACTAAACATTTCCATTATTTATTCTCTCCATGTTCCTGTCTGAAGATGACTCTGCACATCTCTACAGCCACACCACTGTTGCCTCTACTGCACCAACTGTACAAGTATTCCTTGTATTGTACTACACTGCCATTACTGTCTGTATGGCTACTATTTAAGTGTGAACTATCCTGTATCTTCACAACAAATAAACTGAGTTTATTACTATGCCTACTTAAATATTTGACATTGAAAGACTGTCTCTATTACTATGCCTACTTTGAGTATTATTGTGAATGACTTGTTTATTGTGTAATATTGTAATATTGTGAGATACTAATATACAGTATCACATAACATGTTTACTTTGCCAGCAAATGAGAGCGCTAAAATGATACCTTTGAGATGGGTTAAATGGAATACTACCTGAAATGCAGACACTGACATGCCTATAACATCTCACATATAGCCGAATATGAAATTAACTCCTGCAGAATTAAGTATTTCTTGCAGTACAATGATACACCAAATGTTATTTTTGTCTTGGGAAAAGTGGAGCAATATGTTAAGATTTATTTATTTCAGTATGTCGAGCAAATGCAAATATATATGGGTGTCTTATTCAGTGATTGATCTTTTTACATAAGAGCTGTCAGTATTTTGACCATGTAAAACCAAATCAAAATAATAATAATATAATATAATATGCCATTTAGCAGACAATTTTATCCAAAGCGACTTACAGTCATGTGTGCATACATTTTTACGTATGGGTGGTCCCGGGAATTGAACCCACTATCTGGCGTTACAAGTGCAATGATCTACCAATTGAGCTACAGAGGACCACAAAATCAAATCAAATCAAATTGTATTGGTCACATACACATATTTAGCAAATGTTATTGTGGGTGTAGCGAAATGCTTGTGTTCCTAGCTCCAACAATGCAGTAATATCTAACAATTAATTCAATACATATCTAGGAAAACCAAAGCTCCAAAGGCTGGGCCTAATATTGTGTATAAGAGGTCATACAATAAGTTTTGTAGTGATTCCTATGTTGTTGAATATTTGTTGGTCCGTGGTGTGTAATGAGGAGCAAACTGTCACGGATTCTGCCGAGGCTGCTCCTCCTCCTTGCTCGGGCAGGCTTCAGCGTTCATCGTCCCCGGAGTACTAGCTACTGCCGATCGGTGTTTGTCTTGTTCTGTCTTGAGTGGTTACACCTGTTGTCTATTATGTTTGATTGTAGATCCTATATTTACCCATGTCTCACGTTTGGTATTTGTGTGTTATTGTTTGTGTCTAGGCGGTATTGGCATCGCGTTACGTGTGTTGTGTTTTTCCTCCCGGTTCAGAGGTTTTGTTTTGTTCTTTACTATTAGTAAAGTACGTCTGCTAGTATCTCTATTAGTAAAGTACGTCTGCTAGTATCTCTATTAGTAAAGTACGTCTGCTAGTATCTCTATTAGTAAAGTACGTCTGCTAGTATCTCTATTAGTAAAGTACGTCTGCTAGTATCTCTATTAGTAAAGTACGTCTGCTAGTATCTCTGTGTCCTGCGCTTGACTTCACTCACCACATACACGTCGCTTCTGACACAAACATACACTGCACTTGACACATTTATGAAATTGCTTATTCCAGTTACTAATAAGCATGCACCAATTAAGAAATTGACTGTAAAAACTGTTAAATCCCCGTGGATTGATGAGGAAGTGAGAAATTGTATGGTTGAGAGGGATGAGGCAAAAGGAATGGCAAATAGGTCTGACTGCACAACCGATTGACAAACGTACTGTAAATTGAGAAATCATTAGCAAATTTAGGTGTGACATGCCAGCAACAATTGCTGACACTACACATCCAAGTATATCTGACCAAATTATGAAAGACAAGCGTTGTAATTTTGAATTCCGTAAAGTGAGTGTGGAAGAGGTGAACAAATTATTGTTGTCTGACAACTTGGATGGAAAATTGCTGAGGATAATAGCGGACGATATTGCCACTCCTATTTGCCATATTTTCAATTTAAGCCTACTAGAAAGTGTGTGCCCCCAGGCTTGGAGGGAAGCAAAAGTAATTCCGCTACCTAAGAATAGTAAAGCCCCCTTTACTGGCTCAAACAGCTGACCAATTAGCCTGTTACCAACCCTTAGTCAACTATTGAAAAAAAATGTGTTTGACCAGATACAATGCTATTTTACTGTAAACAAATTGACAACATGCTTATAGAAAAGGATATTCAACAAGCACAGCACTTACACAAATGACTGATGATTGGCTGAGAGAAATTGATGATAAAAAGATTGTGGGGGCTGTTTTGTTAGACTTCCGTGTGGCTTTTGACATTATCGATCATAGTCTGTTGCTGGAAAAACGTATGTGTTATGGCTTTACACCCCCTGCTATAATGTGGATAAAGAGTTACTTGTCTAACAGAACACAGAGGGTGTTCTTTAATGGAAGCCTCTCAAACATAATCCAGGTAGAATCAGGAATTCCCCAGGGCAGCTGTCTAGGCCCCTTGCTTTTTTCCATCTTTACTAACAATATGCCACTGGCTTTGAGTAAAGCCAGTGTCTCTATGTATGCAGATGACTCAACACTATACACATCAGCTAATACAGCAACTGAAATAACTGCAACACTTAACAAAGAGTTGCAGTTAGTTTCGGAATGGGTGGCAAGGAATAAGTTAGTTCTGAATATTTCCAAAACTAAAAGCATTGTATTTGGGTCAAATCATTCAATAAACCATGAACCTCAACTACATCTCGTAATGAATAATGTGGAAATTGAGCAAGTTGAGGTGACTAAACTGCTTGGAGTAACCCTGGATTGTAGACTGTCATGGTCAAAACATATTGATACAACAGTAGCTAAGATGGGGAGAAGTATGTCCATAATTAAGCGCTGCTCTGCCTTCTTAACAACACTATTAACAAGGCAGGTCCACATCAGGTAACTGATGCAAGCAGTTAAATCAGATTTAAAAAACAGGTAAAAATACACCTTGTGGAACAGCGGGGACTGTGAAGAGACACACACACAGGTACATACACACATACATATAGACATTCACTCTACACACACGTAAACATGGATGTTGTATTGTAAACATGTGATAGTGGAGTAGTGGCCTGAGGGAACACACTAAATGGATTGGGTAAAGTGTTATGAAATATAATATAGTTTTAAATTGTATATAACTGCCTTAATGTTGCAGGACCCCAGGAAGAGTGGGAATGGGGATCCTTAATAAATACAAATATAAATACAAATACACACAAATATAAAAGTAAAATAATGCAATTAAGAAATATAGAAATATTAGGATGAGCAATGTTGGAGTGCCATTGACTAAATACAGTAGAATAGAAACATTATATACAGTGAGGGAAAAAAGTATTTGATCCTCTGCTGATTTTGCACGTTTGCCCACTGACAAAGACATGATCAGTCTATAATTTTAATGGTAGGTTTATTTGAACAGTGAGAGACAGAATAACAACAACAAAAAAATCCAGAAAAACGCATGTCAAAAATGTTATAAATTGATTTGCATTTTAATGAGGGAAATAAGTATTTGACCCCTCTGCAAAACATGACTTAGTACTTGGTGGCAAAACCCTTGTTGGCAATCACAGAGGTCAGACGTTTCTTGTAGTTGGCCACAAGGTTTGCACACATCTCAGGAGGAATTTTGTCCCACTCCTCTTTGCAGATCTTCTCCAAGTCATTAAGGTTTCGAGACTGACGTTTGGCAACTCAAACCATCAGCTCCTTCCACAGATTTTCTATGGGATTAAGGTCTGAAGACTGGCTAGGCCACTCCATGACCTTAATGTGCTTCTTCTTGAGCCACTCCTTTGTTGCTTTGGCTGTGTGTTTTGGGTCATTGTCATGCTGGAATACCCATCCACGACCCATTTTCAATGCCCTGGCTGAGGGAAGGAGGTTCTCACCCAAGATTTGACGGTACATGGCCCCGTCCATCGTCCCTTTGATGCGGTGAAGTTGTCCTGTCCCCTTAGCAGAAAAACACCCCCAAAGCATAATGGTTCCACCTTCATGTTTGACGGTGGGGATGGTGTTCTCGGGGTCATAGGCAGCATTCCTCCTCCTCCAAACACGGCGAGTTGAGGTGATGCCAAAGAGCTCCATTTTGGTCTCATCTGACCACAACACTTTCACCCAGTTCTCCTCTGAATCATTCAGATGTTCATTGGCAAACTTCCGACGGGCCTGTATATGTGCTTTCTTGAGCAGGGGGACCTTGCGGGCGCTGCAGGATTTCAGTCCTTCACTGCGTAGTGTGTTACCAATTGTTTTCTTGGTGACTATGGTCCCAGCTGCCTTGAGATCATTGACAAGATCCTCCCGTGTAGTTCTGGGCTGATTCCACACCGTTCTCAAGATCATTGCAACTCCACGAGGTGAGATCTTGCATGGAGCCCCAGGCCGAGGGAGATTGACAGTTCTTTTGTGTTTCTTCCATTTGGGAATAATCGCACCAACTGTTGTCACCTTCTCACCAAGCTGCTTGACGATGGTTTTGTAGCCCATTCCAGCCTTGTGTAGGTTTACAATCTTGTCCTTGACATCCTTGGAGAGCTCTTTGGTCTTGGCCATGGTGGAGAGTTTGGAATCTGATTGATTGATTGCTTCTGTGGACAGGTGTCTTTTATACAGGTAAAAAACTGAGATTAGGAGCACTCCCTTTAAGAGTGTGCTCCTAATCTCAGCTCGTTCCTGTATAAAAGACACCTGGGAGCCAGAAATCTTTCTGATTGAGAGGGGGTCAAATACTTATTTCCCTCATTAAAATGCAAATCAATTTATAACATTTTTGACATGCGTTTTTCTGGATTTTGTTGTTGTTATTCTCTCTCTCACTGTTCAAATAAACCTACCATTAAAATTATAGACTGATCATTTCTTTGTCAGTGGGCAAACGTACAAAATCAGCAGGGGATCAAATACTTTTTTCCCTCACTGTACATATGAAATGAGTAAAGCAGTATGTAAACATTATTAAAGGTACCAGTGTTCCATTATTAAAGTAACCAGTGATTCCATGTCTATGTACATAGGGTAGCAGCCTCTAAGGTGCAGGGTTGAGTAACCGTGTGGTCGCCAGCTAGTGATGGCTATTTAACAGTCTGATGGCCTTGAGATAGAAGCTGTTTTTCAGTCTCTCGGTCCCAGCTTTGATGCACCTGTACTGACCTCGCCTTCTGGAAGATAACGGGGTGAACAGGCCGTGGCTCGGGTGGTTGATGTCCTTGATGAACTTTTTGGCCTTCCTGTGACATCGGGTGCTGGAGGTGTCCTGGAGGGCAGACAGTGTGCCCCCGGTGATGTGTTGGGCAGACCGCACCACCCTCTGGAGAGCCCTGCGGTTGCGGGCGGTGCAGTTGCTGTACCAGGCGGTGATACAGCCTGACAGGATGCTCTGAATTGTGCATCTGTAAAGGTTTGTGAGGTTCTTAGGGGCCAAACTGAATTTATTCAGCCTCCTGAGGTTGAAGAGGCGCTGTTGAGCCTTCTTCACCACACTGTCTGTGTCGGTGGACCATTTCAGATTGTCAGTAATGTGTACGCCAAGGAACTTGAAGCACTTCACCTTCTCCACTGCGGTCCCGTCGATGTGGATAGGGGCATGCTCCCTCTGAAGTCCACGATCAGCTCCTTGATTGTGGAATACAGGAAAAAGAGGACTGAGCACGCCCCAATTCTCATCGACGGGGCTGTAGTGGAGCAGGTTGAGAGCTTCAAGTTCCTTGGTGTCCACATCAGCAACAAACTATCATGGTCCAAACACACCAAGACAGTCATGAAGAGGGCACAACAAATGCCTATTCCCCCTCAGGAGACTGAAAAGATTTGGCATGGGTCCTCAGATCCTCAAAAAGTTATACAGCTGCACCATCGAGAGCATCCTGACTGGTTGCATCACCGCCTGGTATGGCAACTGCTTGGCCTCCGACCGCAAGTCACTACAGAGGGTAGGGCGTATGGCCCAGTACATCACTGGGGCCAAGCTTCCTGCCATCCAGGACCTCTATACCAGGCGGTGTCAGAGGAAGCCCTAAAAATTGTCAAAGAATCCAGCCACCCAAGTCATAGACTGTTCTCTCTGCTACCGCACAGCAAGCGGTACCGGAGCACCAAGTCTAGGTCCAAAAGGCTTCTTAACAGCTTCTACCCCGAAGCCATAAGCCTCCTGAACAGCTAATCAAAGGGCTACCTGTACTATTTGCATTGTCCCCCCACCCCATCTTTTACACTGCTGCTACTCTCTGTTTATTATCAATGCATAGTCACTTTAACTTTACCTACAGTACATGTACATATTACCTTAATTACCTCGACTAACCGGTGCCCCCGCACATTGACTCTGTACCGGTACCCCCCTGTATATAGCTGTATATAGCCTGTATATTGACTCTGTACTGGTACCCCCTGTATATAGCCTGTATATAGCCTGTATATTGACTCTGTACCGGTACCCCCTGTATATAGCTGTATATAGCCTGTATATTGACTCTGTACCGGTACCCCCTGTATATAGCTGTATATAGCCTGTATATTGACTCTGTACTGGTACCCCCTGTATATAGCCTGTATATTGACTCTGTACCGGTACCCCCTGTATATAGCTGTATATAGCCTGTATATTGACTCTGTACCGGTACCCCTGTATATAGCCTGTATATTGACTCTGTACCGGTACCCCCTGTATATAGCCTGTATATTGACTCTGTACTGGTACCCCCTGTATATAGCCTGTATATTGACTCTGTACCGGTACATTTACATTTACATTTACATTTTAGTCATTTAGCAGACGCTCTTATCCAGAGCGACTTACAGGAGCAATTAGGGTTAAGTGCCTTGCTCAAGGGCACATCGGCAGATTTTTCACCTAGTCGGCTCGGGGATTAGAACCAGCGACCTTTCGGTTACTGGCACAACGCTCTTAACCACTAAGCTACCTGCCGCTACCTTCCCTTTACTAATCATATACAGGGTACCCCTGTATATAGCTGTATATAGCCTGTATATTGACTCTGTACCGGTACCCCTGTATATAGTCTGTATATTGACTCTGTACTGGTACCCCCTGTATATAGCCTGTATATAGCCTGTATATTGACTCTGTACTGGTACCCCCTGTATATAGCCTGTATATAGCCTGTATATTGACTCTGTACCGGTACCCCTGTATATAGCTGTATATAGCCTGTATATTGACTCTGTACTGGTACCCCCTGTATATAGCCTGTATATTGACTCTGTACCGGTACCCCCTGTATATAGCCTGTATATAGCCTGTATATTGACTCTGTACTGGTACCCCCTGTATATAGCCTGTATATAGCCTGTATATTGACTCTGTACTGGTACCCCCTGTATATAGCCTGTATATAGCCTGTATATTGACTCTGTACCGGTACCCCTGTATATAGCTGTATATAGCCTGTATATTGACTCTGTACTGGTACCCCCTGTATATAGCCTGTATATTGACTCTGTACCGGTACCCCCTGTATATAGCCTGTATATAGCCTGTATATTGACTCTGTACTGGTACCCCCTGTATATAGCCTGTATATAGCCTGTATATTGACTCTGTACCGGTACCCCCTGTATATAGCCTGTATATTGACTCTGTACCGGTACCCCTGTATATAGTCTGTATATTGACTCTGTACTGGTACCCCCTGTATATAGCCTGTATATAGCCTGTATATTGACTCTGTACCGGTACCCCCTGTATCTAGCCTGTATATTGACTCCCTAACCCTAAATCTAGCCTGTATATTGACTCCCTAACCCTAACCCTGTATCTAGCCTGTATATTGACTCCCTAACCCTAACCCTGTATCTAGCCTGTATATTGACTCCCTAACCAATAATAAAAGTATAATTATAATTATAATACCTGGTATTTATATAGTGATTTTCAAGGACCCAACATAGAAAGAGGAAACTGGGGAGAGACTGAGGCTCCACCTCAATAAATAATGTTTTAAACGTCTGACCCTGGTTGGCTGACCCCAGCAGCTCCTGGCTTCTATCCTGATCCTAGTACTAACGTATCACAAGACAACAGAACAATGACTACTGACTCACTGCTAACACTCTGCTTTGAAGTAGTTACACACACTGCTAACATTCTGCCTTCCAGTAGATACACACACTGCTAACCACACTGACTGGCACAGTGTATTGATACATGAATGACTGTAAACACATTTATGTTTTCTTGAAAGCGACCAAATATTTATCGGAAGATAAGATCTGTTTCAGAGAATGAACAGTGGAAATATGCCTCACACCTCTGGTCGCCCTTCGTATGATTATTTTTATTCAGAGACGTTGTGTCAGTCTGTCTAGAATGTTCTGCCATTGCAGGCTGTGCTACTCAGAGCAGAATGGGGGAAGGAAGTCATCTATGAGTTGTGGTTAAAGTGACAGACAGACACACATGAAGTGTAAGAAATGTTTCACTTGGTTGAGAGCAGGCAACCTTTGACCCTGTCTGTCTGTCTGCATGAATTTAACCCACTTTAGGGTGTGAGGTGTGGTTCGGTGAGGTTAGGTTAGGTGAGGTTAGTTTAGGTTAGGTGAGGTGAGGTGAGGTGAGGTGAGGTGAGGTTAGGTTAGGTGAGGTGAGGTTAGCTTAGGTGAATTTAGGTGAGGTTAGGTGAGGTTAGGTGACGTTAGGTGAGGTTAGGTGAGGTGAGGTGAGGTTAGGTTAGGTGAGGTTAGGTTAGGTGAGGTTATGTGAGGTGAGGTTAGGTGAGGTGAGGTTGGGTTAGACCACACAGGTTAACAAAGGAGAATAAGGGGACACACACACTCACACACTCTCACACACACACACACACACTCTCACACACACTCTCACACACACACTCACAGTAGTCGTACCTTACACCCTTCACAGGCATGGACTCCGTAGTGGAAGCCAGAAGCTTTATCTCCACAGACTCTACACTCTATGTTGAGTAGGGAAGCTGTGGCGTCGTCCTGTAGCTTGGAGTAGAGAGGACTGCTGTCTGAGTACTGGGAAGGAGACTCTGGCTCCAGCTTTATACAACCTGGGGGACAGAACAGACACAGAGCTTTATACAGCCTGAGGGACAGAACAGACACAGAGCTTTATACAGCCTGAGGGACAGAACAGACACAGAGCTTTATACAGCCTGGGGGACAGAACAGACACAGAGCTTTATACAGCCTGAGGGACAGAACAGACACAGAGCTTTATACAGCCTGAGGGACAGAACAGACACAGAGCTTTATACAACCTGGGGGACAGAACAGACAGACACACTGACACACAGACAGAGCAGGGTCACACAACATGCACATTCATATAGAATAGATGTTGTTGTGTTTGTTATATTTAGGGTTAGGGTTAGGGTTAGGGTTAGGCTAACCCTAACCCACACACAGGTCTCACCGTGTCCCTCTTGAACCTGGCTGTGGTTGTACATGTAGTCCATGTATGTGAGGTGGTGGCCCAGGTCAGGGCTGGAGCCAGGGCTGGGGCAGGGCTGGTAACCCTGGCCAGGTCTAGGGCTGAGGTGACTAGGGCTGGGGCAGGGCTGGTAACCCTGGCCAGGTCTAGGGCTGAGGTGACTGGGGCTGTAGCTGGCTTGGTAGTGGTGGGCCTGGGTGGGTCTGGGTCTGGGTCTGGGGCTGGGGCTGGCTTGGTAGTGGTGGGCCTGGGTGGGTCTGGGTCTGGAGCTGGTGGGTCCGTGTTCGTAGTCCAGGCTAGTGTAGTCCAGGGTGGTGAATGGTTTCATATCCAGAGAGTGAGAACTGTCATCAAGCTCCTCCAGGTTTACAGGGGTCAGACTGAAGCCCATCGGCCATGCGAGGAGCTGGGTATCCACCATGTCTGTTAGAGAGAGAGAGAGAGAGAGGAAGAGAGGGGGGAGGGGGAGAGAGGGGGTGAGAGAGGAAGAAAGGGGGGAGGGAGGGGGGGACGAGAGGGGGAGAGAGAGAGAGAGGGGGAAGGGAGGGAGGGAGGGAGGGAGGGAGGGAGGGAGGAGAAGAGAGGGGGGAGGGAGGGGGAGAGAGAGAGAGAGGGGGGAGGGAGGGAGGGAGGGAGGGAGGGAGGGAGGGAGGGAGGGGGGAGAGGGGGTGAGGGAGGGAGGGAGGGAGGGAGGGATGGAGGGGGGGAGGGGGGAGGGGGGGAGGGAGGGGACGAGAGGGGGAGAGAGAGAGAGAGAGTCAGGATCTGTGTGTGTGTGTGTGTGTGTGTGTGTGTGTGTGTGTGTATGTGTGTGTGTGTGTGTGTGTGTGTGTGTGTGTGTAAACCCAGGGGTCCAGATGTCTGTGTTATCTAGTAAACAGTGTGACTCTGTGGTAAAAGAAGAACTCTGATACAAGTCCTCCCTTCTGTTTCCCTCAGGCTTGTTGTCACTGTGAGACCATTTCAGACAGATTGAAAACATCTTTGTGAGCTCTTTGTTGTACTGTAATAAACCTTCTGCATGCTGGCCATCAATACCATTTCATACCCTCTTAGTCTACAGAACTGTGTTCATAACAGGGAACCTCCGAGTGTAGTCTACAGAACTGTGTTCATAGCAGGGAACCTCCGAGTGTAGTCTACAGAACTGTGTTCATAGCAGGGAACCTCCGGGTGTAGTCTACAGATCTGTGTTCATAGCAGGGAACCTCTGAGTGTAGTCTACAGAACTGTGTTCATAGCAGGGAACCTCCGGGTGTAGTCTACAGATCTGTGTTCATAGCAGGGAACCTCCGAGTGTAGTCTACAGATCTGTGTTCATAGCAGGGAACCTCCGAGTGTAGTCTACAGATCTGTGTTCATAACAGGGAACCTCCGAGTGTAGTCTACAGATCTGTGTTCATAGTAGGGAACCTCTGAGTGTAGTCTACAGATCTGTGTTCATAGTAGGGAACCTCCGAGTGTAGTCTACAGAACTGTGTTCAATCTCCGAACTGAAGATATCCTGTGAGATTGTGAACTGAACTCTAACTTGGTTGATCCCCCAATCAGTGACTGATGAAACCCACTGCTCTGAACCCATGTGACGTTAGACTCAACTTTATATAACCAAGGCTATCATTCATTATTAACAGACACCAGGGCAAATACTACTCCTCATAACAAACAGATCATGTATAACATGGGATCCATCAGTACCAAGCCCTAGTATTAGTCTAAGAAGAGAGATCATGTATAATATGGGACAGTGTTGAGATTAAATCTAACAGTACCAAGCTAATCAGAGGGCTGATATAAATACTATGCATGCTAGTCTCTCTTGGCTAAGAGTTGAGGAGAGACTGACTGCGTCACTTCTTGTTTTTATAAGAAACATAAATGTGTTGAAAATTCCAATTGTTTGCATAGTCAACTTACACACAGCTCTGACACACACACGTACCCCACCAGACATGCCATCAGGGGTCTTTTCATAGACCCCAAATCCAGAACAAATTCAAGAAAGCATACAGTATTATATAGAGCCATTATTGCATGGAACTCCCTTCCATCTCATATTGCTCAAATTAACAGCAAACCTGGTTTAAAAAAACAGATAAAGCAACACCTCACAGCACAACGCCTCTCCCCTAATTGACCTAGATAGATTGTGTGTATGTATTGATATGTAGGCTATGTGTGCCATTTTAAAATGTATGTAGTTCTGTCATTGAGCTGTTCTTGTCTATTAATGTTCTGTAATATGTCATTACATTTACATTTACATTTTAGTCATTTAGCAGACGCTCTTATCCAGAGCGACTTACAGTTAGTGCATACATTATTATTATTATTTTTATACTGGCCCCCCATGGGAATCGAACCCACAACCCTGGCGTTGCAAACGCCATGCTATACCAACTGAGCTACATCCCTGCCGGTCATTCCCTCCCCTACCCTGGACGACGCTGAGCCAATTGTGCGCCGCCCCATGCACATGATCAACTTAAGTTTTCTCATCTCAAGAGATACAAAATAAAATGGCAATAGTAAGTGACTATGAAGTGCCAAATAAAGTAACAGGGTTGACCGTAACAGGTTTGACGATTTCATCTTAAATCAGACATGAATCTCGTTGTGACAGGGGAATGGAAGCTTGTGTGCAACAGGGAGAGGCAATCGAATGCAAGCTTCACAAAAAAAGTTAACATTGAAAAAAATAAAGAGAAATCTAGCTTGTCTATCTATGGGTAACAGGTTTGGCTTATTATGCTCGATCGACTCAGTTTTCCACCACAAAAAAAAAACAGAAAATTGCCAGCTCACCTGCTTTCACGCTAGGATTTGACTATTAGATGTTAAATGTTTATTTTGAAAACAATTATTTAAAAAGGAATAGTTTCACCATATTAAAAAGAGTTCAGTTCACGTAACAGGTTTGACCTTAAAATGGGGGACAGACGTAAATTAATCACTAATCACATGAAATTAGTAATAGTCTTCAGAAATGACTGTCAAAGCAACACAATAACTATGGCATTACAATGATGGTGAAAACTTAGATACATTTTGGGGTTAAGTATGTTAAAATCTTCCAAGAAGTCACAGAGGGGGCACGGAGGGACATGTCAAAATGCTGAATTTTGGCACTTTAGCAAGTCTTTATTCATATTAAAAATGTAAAATAATAAATGAAATAAATCTCCATGTGGTCTATATTAAAGGGAACTTCCCACTGGGCACACAGTGTCATTTCAACATGGATAATTGGGTAATATTTGGTTGAGACATTGATCAATGAGATTACAACCTATATTCACCCACTCAAAAAGACAGCCAAAAATTAGTTGAATTTCCAATGTGTTATCACTGTACTTTCAACCATCTAAAAGCACAGCAAAGTTCAAATGGGAATAAAATGTCAGATATTTTGTTTATTTATAGAACAGATTCATGTGTTATCACTGTGCTTCATATAATAACAGAACCAAATGACCTGGATTGCAGTTGAGATTGCATTAAAAGTACATGGTGCCAGTGATCAATGGCGTTCAAGATTCTGCACAGATTATTACAGCAATTGTGAAGAACTTCACAGACCTGTGACAACCTATGCATGCTATCTTGAACATGCATGCTTTATATGATTACATAAGAAGAAATGTATAGTGACTAGGGCTCTCAAACAATTAAAATAATTTAGAGTGATTAAATTAAAATTATCACATTTTCTCAAATTTTACCCAAAAATGTCACCATAAACAACACAAAAGTCACTGTAACATACAGCTAGCTATTAATGCTCCATATGTTTCAGTAGGCCTACTCCCTCTTATCAATGTTCTTGAAGTTTAACACCTCTCTCTCTCTCTCTCTCTCTCATACTGTTAAAGCTTCAGGCATTCTAAATTAGTGTGAATATATGAAAAAATAACCATCTCTATGGATACAAATATCTTTTAACCTTTTACTGCAGTGGGCTAAATCAGGGTCACCCAGAGTGATTGTTGGTAGTCTTAAACAAATATACTTTGAGACCAAAGTATACACATATAGTTATGGGCTTTAAAAAAAGAGACCTGTACCATGTCAGATATAAAGTTGAAATGTTTTCAATTTTGAGTTTGTATTCCAATATTACACTTTATATACATCACAGAAGACTTAAATATAACAAAACAGTTTGACATAGAAACACCGGATTTTCGGATGTTTAAAAAAAATTTTGTTTATTAATTTGGAAATTATGAAAAATATTAATAACATTCCACCCATGAAGCCACTAGCCATTTGACTGCAGGAAAGGGCTACACTTGTCCAACGATATTATGAAAACACTGTAATCATCGGTTACATCTGTACTGCTTGTCCAACGATATTATGAAAACACTAATCATCGGTTACATCTGTACTGTTCAGATAACTTTACACACATAGGCCTACACACTCTCCCTCCCTCCCACACCCTCTCTTTCTCACTTACTCCCGATCTCACACACACACACACACACACACACACACACACACACACACACACACACACGCACACGCACACGCACACGCACACGCACACGCACACACACATCCCACTCTAGCATATGCAGCCTACCTTTGATGCATCTCTTTGAGTAGCCTATTCCTTTTCAGTTCTACCTGTGTCATCCGAATTTGTGCATAGCCTAGTCAGTGGTCAAGTTATCAGGTTGCTAGCTAGCTAGGTAACATGACTAGCTAGCTAAACAATGTTGTTAGTTAACAAACCAAAAAATAGCAGCTCCCAAGTAGTTTCAAATGGCTCATGACATGAGCACGAATCCGCGGCAGAAAAAAACAACATAGCTCCGGTAATATTGGGCATAACTTTTACATGATTTTGGCTAGAGGCACGCAATCTTCAGCGTGTGTGGACCCCAGGAAGAGTAGTTTTATTTTTATTTATTTAGTTTATTTATTTGCACCAAAGACGACAAGTGGTAGACAACAATACAGATTAAAAAAAACAATTGAAAAAACTATGTGCAGGTGTGGTTGGAAAGCCAAGGGCTTATACAAAAACCACACCACAAAACAAATATATACATAAGCACAAAAATAAAAAAGCTTTTCAGGTTGTATTTATTCGCACCAAAGAAAAGACAAAACAGTACAGATTTTAAAAAAAACGGGTAAAATGGTATGCAGGTGAGGTTGGAAACCCAAAAGGGCTAATATGAAAACCACAAATAGAAGAACAAAACAAAAAGTTGGTTCAATCAGTTAAACAAATCTTATTAATTCTAATTGTACATATTATACGTAGTAAACAGGAAAAAACATGGTTGATTATGTGTGTGTGTGCATGTGTCTGTGAGAGTTAGGCTACATGGAGGGGATTATTGGGTAGTTTGGTTCATCAGGCTGACCCCCAGTCATGGAGGGGATTATTGGGTAGTTTGGTTTATGAGGCTGACCCCCAGTCTTCATGGAGGGGATTATTGGGTAGTTTGGTTCATCAGGCTGACCCCCAGTCTTCATGGAGGGGATTATTGGGTAGTTTGGTTCATGAGGCTGACCCCCAGTCTTCATGGAGGGGATTATTGGGTAGTTTGGTTCATGAGGCTGACCCCCAGTCTTCATGGAGGGGATTATTGGGTAGTTTGGTTCATCAGGCTGACCCCCAGTCTTCATGGAGGAGATTACTGAGTATTGTGGTTAATCAAGCTGACCCCCCAGTCTTCATGGAGGGGATTATTGGGTAGTTTGGTTCATCAGGCTGACCCCCAGTCTTCATGGAGGGGATTATTGGGTAGTTTGGTTCATCAGGCTGACCCCCAGTCTTCATGGAGGGGATTATTGGGTAGTTTGGTTCATGAGGCTGACCCCCAGTCTTCATGGAGGGGATTATTGGGTAGTTTGGTTCATCAGGCTGACCCCCAGTCTTCATGGAGGGGATTACTGGGTAGTTTGGTTCATCAGGCTGACCCCCAGTCTTCATGGAGGAGATTATTGGGTAGTTTGGTTTATGAGGCTGACCCCCAGTCTTCATGGAGGGGATTATTGGGTAGTTTGGTTCATCAGGCTGACCCCCAGTCTTCATGGAGGGGATTATTGGGTAGTTTGGTTAATCTGGCTGACCCCCAGTCTTCATGGAGGGGATTACTGGGTAGTTT
Source organism: Coregonus lavaretus (assembly GCF_964263955.1). Lineage (NCBI taxonomy): Eukaryota > Metazoa > Chordata > Actinopteri > Salmoniformes > Salmonidae > Coregonus > Coregonus lavaretus. The sequence goes on from NC_139995.1 coordinate 63,111,419, forward strand.
GGTTCATCAGGCTGACCCCCAGTCTTCATGGAGGGGATTATTGGGTAGTTTGGTTAATCTGGCTGACCCCCAGTCTTCATGGAGGGGATTACTGGGTAGTTTGGTTCATCAGGCTGACCCCCAGTCTTCATGGAGGGGATTATTGGGTAGTTTGGTTCATCAGGCTGACCCCCAGTCGTCATGGAGGGGATTATTGGGTAGTTTGGTTCATCAGGCTGACCCCCAGTGTTCATGGAGGGGATTATTGGGTAGTTTGGTTCATGAGGCTGACCCCCAGTCTTCATGGAGGGGATTATTGGGTAGTTTGGTTCATCAGGCTGACCCCCAGTGTTCATGGAGGGGATTATTGGGTAGTTTGGTTCATCAGGCTGACCCCCAGTGTTCATGGAGGGGATTATTGGGTAGTTTGGTTCATGAGGCTGACCCCCAGTCTTCATGGAGGGGATTATTGGGTAGTTTGGTTCATCAGGCTGACCCCCAGTGTTCATGGAGGGGATTATTGGGTAGTTTGGTTCATGAGGCTGACCCCCAGTCTTCATGGAGGGGATTATTGGGTAGTTTGGTTCATCTGGCTGACCCCCAGTCTTCATGGAGGGGATTATTGGGTAGTTTGGTTCATCAGGCTGACCCCCAGTCTTCATGGAGGGGATTATTGGGTAGTTTGGTTCATCAGGCTGACCCCCAGTATTCATGGAGGGGATTATTGGGTAGTTTGGTTCATCAGGCTGACCCCCAGTATTCATGGAGGGGATTATTGGGTAGTTTGGTTCATCTGGCTGACCCCCAGTCTTCATGGAGGGGATTACTGGGTAGTTTGGTTAATCAGGCTGACCCCCAGTATTCATGGAGGGGATTATTGGGTAGTTTGGTTCATCTGGCTGACCCCCAGTCTTCATGGAGGGGATTATTGGGTAGTTTGGTTCATCAGGCTGACCCCCAGTCTTCATGGAGGGGATTATTGGGTAGTTTGGTTAATCAGGCTGACCCCCAGTATTCATGGAGGGGATTATTGGGTAGTTTGGTTCATCTGGCTGACCCCCAGTCTTCATGGAGGGGATTATTGGGTAGTTTGGTTCATCAGGCTGACCCCCAGTCTTCATGGAGGGGATTATTGGGTAGTTTGGTTCATCAGGCTGACCCCCAGTCTTCATGGAGGGGATTTTGTGTAGTTTGGTTCATCAGGCTGACCCCCCAGTCTTCATGGAGGGGATTATTGGGTAGTTTGGTTCATCAGGTTGACCCCCAGTCTTCGCTTTAAGTTATTATAATAATAATAATATGCCATTTAGCAGACGGTTTTATCCAAAGCGATTTACAGTCATGTGTGCCTACATTTTTACATATGGGTGGTCCCGGGGATCAAACCCACTATCCTGGCGTTACAAGCGCCATGCTCTACCAATTGAGCTATTGAGGGATATGAGGTTTTGGCAATGTGAAGATAAGAATCCCAGAGTATGGTACCCCTGTATCTGATAGAGAATTGACTATGTGAGGTGTGGCAGTGGGGAGGGTGAAGGTTATCGCAGTGTCTTGTGTTATATAGATGGATTTCAGAATTAACCTGGAAGAATTCATTGAAGGGTTTAGGTAAACTGTCTGGGAGGTATGAGTGTTTGGAGCTGAAAATACCTAATTGGTGGACACTAATGTCGTAAATAGACAAGATATTGAGTTTCTTAAACAAGATGCAGATGGAACCAGGTAATTAGAGGAGGTGGCTAGTCTTGCAAATGTATTTTGTATGATGAGTAATTTGTGTAGGTAGAAGGCATATGTACTGGCCCAGACAATATTACAGTAAATTAGATATGTGACTCGTTTCAGGAAACTAGTTGTATGTCGCGGGTCACTACTTCACAGGAGAGCCAATTGAACGTAAACTAAAAAAATAAAAATCAAAATGCGTTTTTTGGCAGAAATGCCTTCTGGAACATGTGAACTTTCATGTGCCTTAATAACAAACTTGTATGCCATCTGTAAATACGAATACAATTCTTAAATTATGAGCCTAGTTGGTTTAGCCACAGATAAAGACAGCAACCTTCCCGCTAGCCATGATTGGCTGAGATAATGAGTGGGATGGACATGACGAGAGATGGGTTCGGATTGGTCTGCCTATTTGAGCTGGTCAGTATGTGTAGGTAATCCTGTCTAACGCTGCTTATTTAAAAATATATTGCGTAGTAGAAAACAGCAGTCTCCGGATTAAATCTTCAATCAAACTAAGGGCAACCATGGCATCCGTGACAGGGAGAAGCGTCCATCCATGATGTATACAGGTAAGATAGTCTAGCTAGCTACATTTTCAGATATCACACATTTCTAATTTTGGCAGAAAGTCTTTTTCATTTCAAATTAAAGTGTACTATTAGCTAGCTAGGTTACGTTAGCTGGCTGGCTCGCTAGCTAACGTTACGTGTATGATCTGTGTAGTAATATTATTCGTATCTCAAAGCCATTTGCTTTGCTAGTTATAGCCTAATGTTAGCTAGCTAGCTAACATTGAACCTGGTTAGTGAGCTACCTGCAGATTAATGGAGGGTAGTAACGTCATGAGTTGGGATTATGGTTCATTGTTTACCTAGCTAGCTAGCTAGATACATGTCTTAACAAAATACTCCACTATGCAAGTAACCATTTCAATAGAATGTCACTGCGACAACTGTTGATAGACATAGCTGGTAAATTCGCTCTGGTTATCACAAATAAAATAAAATAAAATTGTATTTGCCACATGCGCCGAATACAACAGGTGTAGACATTACCGTGAAATGCTTACTTACAGCCCTTAACCAACAATGCATTTATTTCTTAATAAAAAAGTAAAATAAAACAACAACAAAAAAGTGTTGAGAAAAAAAGAGCAGAAGTAAAATAAAATAACAGTAGGGAGGCTATATACAGGGGGGTACCGGTGCAGAGTCAATGTGCAGGGGCACCGGCTAGTTGAGGTAGTTGAGGTAATATGTACATGTGGGTAGACTTAAAGTGACTATGCATAAATAATTAACAGAGTAGTAGCAGCGTAAAAAGATGGGGTGGGGGTGCAAATAGTCAGAGTAGCCATGATTAGCTGTTCAGGAGTCTTATGGCTTGGGGGTAGAAGCTGTTAAGAAGCCTTTTGGACCTAGACTTGGCGCTCCAGTACCGCTTGCCGTGCGGTAGCAGAGAGAACAGTCTATGACTAGGGTGGCTGGAGTCTTTGACAATTTTGAGGGCCTTCCTCTGACACCGCCTGGTATAGAGGTCCTGGATGGCAGGAAGCTTGGCCCCAGTGATGTACTGGGCCGTACGCACTACCCTCTGTAGTGACTTGCGGTTGGAGGCCGAGCAGTTGCCATACCAGGCGGTGATGCAACCAATCAGGATGCTCTCGATGTTGCAGCTGAATAATTTTTGAGGAATTGAGGACCCATGCCAAATCTTTTCAGTCTCCTGAGGGGGAATAGGCTTTGTCGTGCCCTCTTCACAACTGTCTTGGTGTGTTTGGACCATGATAGTTCGTTGGTGATGTGGACACCAAGGAACTTGAAGCTCTCAACCTGTTCCACTACAGCCCTGTCGATGAGAATGGGGGCGTGCTCAGTCCTCTTTTTTCCCTGTAGTCCACAATCATCTCCTTTGTCTTGGTCACGTTGAGGGAGAGGTTGTTATCCTGGCACCACACGGCCAGGTCTCTGACCTCCTCCCTATAGGCTGTCTCATCATTGTCGGTGATCAGGCCTACCACTGAGGGGCCCCCGTGTTGAGGATCAGCGTGGCAGATGTGTTGTTACCTACCCTTAACACCAGGGGGCGGCCCGTCAGGAAGTCCAGGATCCAGTCCAGAGGGAGGTGTTTAGTCCCAGGATCCTTAGCTTAGTGATGAGCTTTGAGGGCACTATGGTGTTGAATGCTGAGCTTTAGTCAATGAATAGCATTCTCACGTAGGTGTTCCTCTTGTCCAGGTGGGAAAGGGCAGTGTGGAGTTCAATAGAGATTGCATCATCTGTGGATCTGTTGGGGCGGTATGCAAATTGGAGTGGGGTCTAAGGTTTCTGGGATAATGGTGTTGATGTGAGCCATGACCAGCCTTTCAAAGCACTTCATGGCTACAGACGTCAGTGCTACGGGTCGGTAGTCATTTAGGCAGGTTATCTTAGTGTCCTTGGGCACGGGGACTATGGTGGTCTGCTTGAAACATGTTGGTATTACAGACTCAGTCAGGGACATGTTGAAAATGTCGGTGAAGACCCCGATTTCAGAGCACTCTCATCTGAGTGTGCCAGAGCGCAGAATAACTGACGAATTTACGAACGCTCAACACCCGTTGAATATGGCTGGTTTCAGTAAACGTTGGCTAAAAAGCGTACATTGTTGCCAGCAGCACAGTTGCAGTCACCAACACTCAAGATAACATAAAAACAGCCTAACCAGCTCTGCTAGGGCGAGTAAAATGGTCAGTGAGCTGTTCTCTCATTTGTGTCAGGAAGTACAGTGGGGGAAAAAAGTATTTAGTCAGCCACCAATTGTGCAAGTTCTCCCACTTAAAAAGATGAGAGGCCTGTAATTTTCATCATAGGTACACGTCAACTATGACAGACAAATTGAGGGAAAAAAATCCAGAAAATCACATTGTAGGATTTTTAATGAATTTATTTGCAAATTATGGTGGAAAATAAGTATTTGGTCAATAACAAAAGTTTCTCAATACTTTGTTATATACCCTTTGTTGGCAATGACACAGGTCAAACGTTTTCTGTAAGTCTTCACAAGGTTTTCACACACTGTTGCTGGTATTTTGGCCCATTCCTCCATGCAGATCTCCTCTAGAGCAGTGATGTTACATCTACAACAGAGCCTGGATTCGAACCAGGATCTCTAGTGGCACAGCTAGCACTGCGATTCAGTGCCTTAGACCTTAGAAAAGTAGTCCAGGTGCGACAAAACTAGGGCCTGTAGGACCTGCCTTGTTGATAGTGCTGTTAAGAAGGTAGAGCAGCTCTTTATTATAGACAGACTTCTCCCCATCCTAGCTACTGTTGTATCAATATGTTTTGACCATGAGAGTTTACAATCCAGGGTTACTCCAAGCAGTTTAGTCACCTCAACTTGTCAATCTCCACATTATTCATTACAAGATTTAGTGAGGTTTAGGGTTTAGTAAATGATTTGTCCCAAATTCAATGTTTTTAGTTTTTGAAATATTTAAGACTAACTTATTCCATGCCACCCTTTATTCCTTTACTAACGACATGCCACTTGCTTTACTCAAAGCCAGTGGCATGTCGTTAGTAAGGATTGAAAAAAGTAAGGGGCCTAGACAGCTGCCCTGGGGAATTCCTGATTCTACCTGAATTTTGTTGGAGAGGCTTCCATTACTAGTGAATACAATAAAGTTTGATTTTTTAACATTTATTTCTGTGTGTGAAACCATATTGGTGCTCATATAGAATACAGTGTTGAAACCATATTGGTGCTCATATTGAATACAGTGTTGAAACCATATTGGTGCTCATATAGAATACAGTGTTGAAACCATATTGGTGCTCATATAGAATACAGTGTTGAAACCATATTGGTGCTCATATAGAATACAGCGTTGAAACCATATTGGTGCTCATATAGAATACAGCGTTGAAACCATATTGGTGCTCATATAGAATACAGTGTTGAAACCATATTGGTGCTCTTATAGAATACAGTGTTGAAACCATATTGGTGCTCATATAGAATACAGCGTTGAAACCATATTGGTGCTCATATAGAATACTGTGTTGGAACCATATTGGTGCTCATATAGAATACAGTGTTGAAACCATATTGGTGCTCATATAGAATACAGTGTTGAAACCATATTGGTGCTCATATAGAATACAGTGTTGAAACCATATTGGTGCTCATATACAGATAAAAAAACATGGTAGTACAGATATTGGGCGATAATTTGTAAAAGATCTTGGATCCCCAGATGTATAGAGGGGGATAACTTTGGCAATTTTCACATCTTTAGGAACAATACCAGTTTGCATAGATTTGGTGAAGATATACGTTAGAGGTTCAGTAATCGAGGAAGACACTGATTTCACCAAAGAGGCGCCAATCTCATCATGACCTGCTGCTAATATCTTTAAATTACCAATTACCTCCATCACCTCCATTACATCAGCAGCATCAAACTGATGCAGTTTTCTCTACTTTCTTTGACAAAGAGGATTCCACATTCACAAAAAAATTCTTAAATTCACATGAAATAACATCAGGATCCATATAGGTCTTATTTCCAACAATAAATAGAGATGGATAGTTGGAGATGCCTTTCTCTTATTCAACAGTTGATTGATGATTTTCCAAGTTTACTTTATATTATTTAAGGATTCTTGGAATTTGTTAGTAAAATATATTTTTTGGGATATCCAAATTTGTTCTTATATTTTTGTAATTTGCAGAATTCAGGGTAGAGGGATTTGTGAGAAACCTTTCATACAACTAGTTTTTTTTAACTGAGGATGTTTTGAGACCAAGGTTGTAAACTAAGGTTTCCAGAACCCTTCTGCTGCTCTCTTACGTGGTTTAACTAAGGGAAAGTAGTGGTGAAATACAGAGTTGAAAGATGTGAGAAAAGTCTGGTAAGCAGGTTCCACATCAGCCTGATTATAAACATTTTCCCATGAAATATCATCAATCAACTTCTTAAAGCGCGCACAATTACTTTAGTTAAATATTCTAAATGTATTGCTATTAATCATTCCCATCTGTTCATTTCCAGCTGCCAAAGAGAAGTGGAAAATTGGAAAGTGGTCAGATATGTCAGTATAAAGTATACCTGTTAGCCACATTATTAAAATAATTTGTACAAATTTGATCAATAAGGGTGGCAGATGAACTGTTCACTCTAGTGGGCTTATAGATGAGGGGATACAGATAGCTGGAGTATAAATCCAAGATGGCGTAGCAGTGCGGTCGTGGTTTTATTCTGTGTCCTAGTGTAAATATCCAGTTTCTTGTTTTTTTTGTCTGTTTTGTATATATTTCTCAATTTTACTTTTCATTCTTTAACTAAATATACTTTCCTGCAACCCGCCTCACCCAACGTGGAAAGGATTCTATTATTTATTTATAACTTTCATCAAGAACCTTAAGCTGAAACTAGTCTAGCTGCAACTGAATGGCTACTTGCTATTAGTCACCGTTAGCGTCTTCACCATTGTCCGTGGCCTGCACTACCCACCAGCCAGCTCTAGCTCTTGCCTGGACAATTCATCGGCCAGTCTGCACAGCATGCTATCGACCCAGAGCATATCGGACTTTCTGCCGGAGTCACTGGACCCTAGCGCCGGATCACCGCAACCAGCTAGCTGCAACCTGTTGTTGGCTAATTACCATTGCCCCATAGCAAGCACCAGTTAGCCTTGAGCTAGTCTCAGGCCCATCTCCCGGCTATCTACCTCTCTGTCAACCGGACGGGACCTCCTAGTGTTGACACTGAGCCCCGCCGATCCAACACGACTGGTTTGCCGACGAAATCGTCTGATGTGGTTTCAACAGGCTTCCCGTTGCGACGACCACGAAGATCCATCTGCTAGCCCCGGCCCGCTAGCACACGCAAACTACAACTGTGCTTCCTGCTAGCTGTGCTGAAGCACCAATTTGAACTGCTCTCGGACTCACATATTGCTGTTCACTGGACCTTATGATCACTCAGCTGCACAGCTGATGCCTGCTGGACTGTTCCTTTACACGGTACCCTGTCCTGTTTATTCTGTTTAGCCTCAGCCCAATCTTTATCGCTATTACCAGTTGTTGTCTTAGCTCTCTCTAATAACACCTGTGATTGCTTTATGCCTCTCTCCCATGTCAATATGCCTTGCCTATTGCTGTTTGGGTTAGTTCTTATTATACAATTTCACTGTAGAACCCCAAGTCCCTCTCAAACTGCCTCAAATAGTTCCTTTGTTCCACCCCCCATACACGCCGAGACCGGCTCAATCGGTGCCTCCAGTGATGCTACCTCTTTCATTGTTACCCAACGCTTAGGTTTACCTCAACTGTACTCATATCCTTCCATATCCTTTTCTGTACATAATGCCCTGAATCTTTTCTACAACGCCCGGAAATCTGCCCCCTTTATTCTCTGTACCCAAGGCACTAGAAGACCAGTTCTTAAAGCCTTTAGTCGTATCCTTATTCTACTCCTCCTCTGTTCCTCTGGTGATGTAGAAGCTAACCCAGGCCCTGCAGCCCCCAGTATCACTCCTACTCCCCAGGAGCTATCATTTGTTGACTTCTGTAACCGTAAAAGCCTTGGTTTTCTGCACGTAAATATCAGAAGCCTCCTTCCTAAGTTTGAGTTATTCACTGCGTTAGCACACTCCGCCAACCCTGATGTTCTAGCAGTGTCTGAATCCTGGCTTAGGAAGGCCACCAAAAATTCTGAAATTTCCATCCCCAACTATAACATTTTCCGTCTAGATAGAACTGCCAAAGGGGGTGGAGTTGCAATCTACTGTAGAGATAGCCTGCAGAGCTCTATCATACTATCCAGGTCTGTGCCCAAACAGTTTAAGCTTCTACTTCTAAAAATCCACCTTTCCAGAAATAAATCTCTCACTGTTGCCGCTTGCTACAGACCCCCCTCAGCCCCCAGCTGTGCCCTGGACACCATATGTGAATTGATTGCCCCCCATCTATCCTCAGAGTTCGTACTGCTTGGTGACCTAAATTGGGATATGCTTAACACCCCGGCCATCCTACAATCTAAACTAGATGCCCTCAATCTCACACAAATTATCAACGAACCTACCAGGTACAACCCTAAATCCGTAAACATGGATACCCTCATAGATATCATCCTGACTAACTTACCCTCTAAATACACCTCCGCTGTCTTCAACCAGGATCTCAGCGATCACTGCCTTATTGCCTGCATCCGTAACGGGTCCGTGGTCAAACGACCACCCCTCATCACTGTCAAACGCTCCCTAAAACACTTCAGCGAGCAGGCCTTCCTAATTGACCTGGCCCAGGTATCCTGGATGGATATAGATCTCATTCCGTCAGTAGAGGATGCCTGGTTGTTCTTTTAAAGTAATTTCCTCTCAATCTTAAATAAACATGCCCCATTCAAAAAATACAGAACTAAGAACAGATATAGCCCCTGGTTCTCCTCAGACTTGACTGCCCTTGACCAGCACAAAAACATCCTGTGGCGTACTGCATTAGCATCAAATAGCCCCCGCGATATGCAACTTTTCAGGGAAGTTAAGAACCAATATACACAAGCAGTTAGGAAAGCAAAGGCTAACTTTTTCAAACAGAAATTTGCATCCTGTAGCACTAACTCCAAAGAGTTTTGGGACACTGTAAAGTCCATGGAGAATAAGAGCACTTCCTCCCAGCTGCCCACTGCACTGAGGCTAGGGAACACTATCACTACCGATAAATCTACAATAATCGAGAATTTCAACAAGCATTTTGCTACGGCTGGCCATGCTTTCCACCTGGCTACCACTACCCCGGCCACCAGCTCTGCACCCTCCACTGCAACTTGCCCATGCCCCCCCCCCCCCCCCCCGCTTCTCCTTCACACAAATCCAGACAGCTGATGTTCTGAAAGAGCTGCAAAATCTGGACCCCTACAAATCATCTGGGCTAGACAATCTGGACCCTTTCTTTCTAAAACTAGCCGCCGAAATTGTTGCAACCCCTATTACTAGCCTGTTCAACCTCTCTTTCGTAACGCCTGAGATCCCCAGAGATTGGAAAGCTGCCGCGGTCATCCCCCTCTTCAAAGGGGGTGACACTCTAGATCCAAACTGTTACAGACCCATATCCATCCTGCCCTGCCTTTCGAAAGTTTTTGAAAGCCAAGTTAACAAACAGATCACCGACCATTTCGAATCCCACCGTACCTTCTCCGCTATGCAATCCGGTTTCCGAGCTGGTCATGGGTGCACTTCAGCCACGCTCAAGGGCCTAAACGATATTATAACCGCGATCGATAATAGACAGTACTGTGCAGGCGTCTTCATCGACCTGGCCAAGGCTTTCGACTCTGTCAACCACCGTATTCTTATTGGCAGACTAAATAGCCTTGGTTTCTCAAATGACTGCCTCGCCTGGTTCACCAACTACTTCTCAGATAGAGTTCAATGTGTCAAATCGGAGGGCCTGTTGTCTGGACCTATGGCAGTCTCTATGGGGGTGCCACAGGGTTCAATTCTTGGGCCGACTCTTTTCTCCGTGTATATCAATGATGTCGCTCTTGCTGCTGGTGACTCTCAGATCCACCTCTACGCAGACGACCATTTTGTATACATCTGGCCCTTCATTGGACACTGTGTTAACAAACCTCCAAACGAGCTTCAATGCCATACAACACTCCTTCAGTAGCCTCCAACTGCTCTTAAACACTAGTAAAACTAAATGCATGCTCTTCAACCGAACGCTGCTTGCACCCGCCCACCCGATTAGAATCACTACTCTCGACGGGTCTGACCTAGAGTATGTGGACAACTACAAATACCTAGGTGTCTGGTTAGACTGTAAACTCTCCTTCCAGACTCACATTAAGAATCTCCAATCCAAAGTTAAATCTAGAATCGGTTTCCTATTTCGCAACAAAGCCTCCTTCACTCATGCTGCCAAACATGCCCCCGTAAAACTGACTATCCTACCGATCCTTGACTTCGGCGATGTCATTTACAAAATAGCCTCCAACACTCTACTCAGCAAATTGGATGTCGTCTATCACAGTGCCATCCGTTTTGTCTCCAAAGCCCCATATACTACCCACCACTGTGACCTGTACGCTCTTGTTGGCTGGTCCTCACTACGTATTCGTCGCCAAACCCACTGGCTCCAGGCCATCTATAAATCACTGCTAGGCAAATCCCCGCCTTATCTTAGCTCATTGGTCACCATAGCAACACCCACCCGTAGTCTGCACTCCAGCAGGTATATCTCACTGGTCATCCCCAAAGCCAACACCTCATTTGGCCGCCATTCCTTCCAGTTCTCTGCTGCCAATGACTGGAACAAATTGCAAAAATCTCTGAAGCTGGAGACACTTATCTCCCTCACTAACTTTAAGCATCAGTTGTCAGAGCACCTTACCGATCACTGCACCTGTACACAGCCCATCTGAAATTAGCCCGCCCAACTACCTCATCCCTATATTGTTATTTATTTTGCTCATTTGTACCCCAGTATCTCTATTTGCACATCATCTCTTGCACATCTATCATTCCAGTGTTAATACTAATTGTAATTATTTTGCACTATAGCCTATTTATTGCCTTACCTCCATAACTTACTACATTTGCACACACTGTATATATATATTTTGTTGTATTTTTGATTTTATGTTTTGTTTTATCCCATATGTAACTCTGTGTTGTTGTTTTTATTGCACTGCTTTGCTTTATCTTGGCCAGGTTGCAGTTGTAAATGAGAACTTGTTCTCAACTGGCTTACCTGGTTAAATAAAGGTTAAATAAAAGAAAAAGGCAGTAGCTAACTACCATAGCTAACTAGCCAGCTAACCCTTACCTGGTTAAATAAAGGTGAAATAAAATAAAAAGGCAGTAGCTAACTACCATAGCTAACTAGCCAGCTAACCCTTACCTGGTTAAATAAAGGTGAAATAAAATAAAAAGGCAGTAGCTAACTACCATAGCTAACTAGCCAGCTAACCCTTACCTGGTTAAATAAAGGTGAAATAAAATAAAAAGGCAGTAGCTAACTACCATAGCTAACTAGCCAGCTAACCCTTACCTGGTTAAATAAAGGTGAAATAAAATAAAAAGGCAGTAGCTAACTACCATAGCTAACTAGCCAGCTAACCCTTACCTGGTAAAATAAAGGTGAAATAAAATAAAAAGGCAGTAGCTAACTACCATAGCTAACTAGCCAGCTAACCCTTACCTGGTAAAATAAAGGTGAAATAAAATAAAAAGGCAGTAGCTAACTACCATAGCTAACTAGCCAGCTAACCCTTACCTGTTTAAATAAAGGTGAAATAAAATAAAAAGTATTCAAAAAGTCAGATGTCAGTGAGTGGTTTTCACATTTAAATCCATTTATGTTGTAATCACCCAATAGAAATCACATCTTATCTTCATTATTAATCAAATCCAAGGTTGATGCAAGGATATCAGTGAAACTACCGATGTCAGAATCAGGAGGCTGATAGATGCAGAGAGGGGGGGGTAAACGACCAGCTGATCATACTTCAGGGATGTCTTGTTGCCTTTCTTTCATTCTCCAATTAGTCATGGCAGCAGTTCCTTTCTTTCATTCTCCAATTAGTCGTGGCAGCAGTTCCTTTCTTTCATTCTCCAATTAGTCGTGGCAGCAGTTCCTTTCTTTCATTCTCCAATTAGTCATGGCAGCAGTTCCTTTCTTTCATTCTCCAATTAGTCGTGGCAGCAGTTCCTTTCTTTCATTCTCCAATTAGTCGTGGCAGCAGTTCTTTTCTTTCATTCTCCAATTAGTCGTGGCAGCAGTTCCTTTCTTTCATTCTCCAATTAGTCGTGGCAGCAGTTCCTTTCTTTAATTCTCCAATTAGTCGTGGCAGCAGTTCCTTTCTTTCATTCTTCAATTAGTCGTGGCAGCAGTTCCTTTCTTTCATTCTCCAATTAGTCGTGGCAGCAGTTCCTTTCTTTCATTCTCCAATTAGTCATGGCAGCAGTTCCTTTCTTTCATTCTCCAATTAGTCGTGGCAGCAGTTCCTTTCTTTCATTCTCCAATTAGTCGTGGCAGCAGTTCTTTTCTTTCATTCTCCAATTAGTCGTGGCAGCAGTTCCTTTCTTTCATTCTCCAATTAGTCGTGGCAGCAGTTCCTTTCTTTAATTCTCCAATTAGTCGTGGCAGCAGTTCCTTTCTTTCATTCTTCAATTAGTCGTGGCAGCAGTTGTTGATTGAGTAGTTGATACGTATTTCTCTTCCACATTGAGCTGTGCAGCATTTTTCTGTCTAGTATTAGCCATGCTACAAGCTTGTTGTGAGCTAAAATAAGTTCCCAAACACTTCCCACACCCAGCCTCCCGAAAACAAGCTCCACCAGTGAAATGGCAAACACACACAAGATCGATAAACAGAGAGAAGGCAGAGAATTTACTCACTGTATGGATTCTGGCTGCACTTTACTACATGTTTTGTCATTTAGCAGACACTCTTATCCAGAGCAACTTACAGTACTGAGTGCATACATTTAAATACACCCCCCCCCCACCCCAACTGGTCACCCTGTGGGAATCAAACCAACAACCCTGGCGTTGCAAGCGCCATGCTCTACCAACCGAGGCACAAGGGACCTAAATAAGCAGGATATCACCAACTCACAAGTTAGTGCTGTGGATACAAGCAGTATGCGGGGCAGTAAGCCAAAACACAGGTCGAAGATGCTTGGGAGAGTCAGTGGTAAGAGGATTCGCTTACCCACAGAACGAGCAGCGTGAATGAGGTTTGTTAAAACAGATAACAAAACCTACTAATTATAAATGTATAAATTAATTGATCACTAATCACGCACAAAAAAATAAAACATGTTTTGTTCAAATGTGTGTGTGCATGCGAGTGTGTGAGAGTTTGGCTATATGGAGGAGATTAGCAACAGCTAATGATACAAAATAAATACAAAATAAATACAAAATAAATACAAAAATACGTAGTGAGGACAGGTGGCTACTATTCTGAACTGTGTGTGGTGAGCTTTCTGCCACCCAGAGCTGCTGAAGCATCACCCAAGTGGGTGCTACACATGACTCGGGCTGGTTCCCAGAGTAACCCTCTACCAGACTCCATCTTCATCAACCTGAACAAGCCATGAACTGTCCTGCTGCATCTTTGGAGGATGCATGCACTCAAAGACTTGGCCTCTGTTAGTTGACCTAGCCAACTATAGCTAGGCTACTCATGATGATGTATTGGTTGAGCTAGCTAACTATAGCTAGGCTACTCATGATGATGTATTGGTTGAGCTAGCTAACTATAGCTAGGCTACTCATGATGATGTATTGGTTGAGATAGCTAACTATAGCTAGGCTACTCATCATGATGTATTGGTTGAGCTAGCTAACTATAGCTAGGCTACTCATGATGATGTATTGGTTGAGCTAGCTAACTATAGCTAGGCTACTCATGATGATGTATTGGTTGAGCTAGCTAACTATAGCTAGGCTACTCATGATGATGTATTGGTTGAGCTAGCTAACTATAGCTAGGCTACTCATGATGATGTATTGGTTGAGCTAGCTAACTATAGCTAGGCTACTCATGATGATGTATTGGTTGAGCTAGCTAACTATAGCTAGGCTACTGATGATGATGTATTGGTTGACCTAGCCAACTATAGCTAGGCTACTCATGATGATGTATTGGTTGAGCTAGCCAACTATAGCTAGGCTACTCATGATGATGTATTGGTTGACCTAGCCAACTATAGCCAGGCTACTCATGATGATGTATTGGTTGACCTAGCTAACTATAGCTAGGCTACTCATGATGATGTATTGGTTGAGCTAGCTAACTATAGCTAGGCTACTCATGATGATGTATTGGTTGAGCTAGCTATAAATAGCTAGGCTACTCATGATGATGTATTGGTTGAGCTAGCTAACTATAGCTAGGCTACTCATGATGATGTATTGGTTGAGCTAGCTAACTATAGCTAGCCTACTCATGATGATGTATTGCTTGTTTGTTTTTTGCTTTTGAAGCGCTTTGAAATTGTTATGAAAAGCGCTATAGACATGAAATATACTAAACAAAAAATATAAACGCAACATGAAACAATTGAAACAAATTTACTGAGTTACAGTTCATATAAAGAAATCAATCAATTGAAATAAATAAATTAGGCCCTAATCTATGGATTTCACATGACTGGGCAAGGAGCCATGGGTGGGTCTAAGAGGTCTTAGACCCAGCCACTGGGGAGCCAGGCCCAGCCACTGGGGAGCCAGGCCCAGCCACTGGGGAGCCAGGCCCAGCCACTGAGGAGCCAGGCCCAGCCACTAGGGGAGCCAGGCCCAGCCACTGGGGAGCCAGGCCCATCCACTGGGGAGCCAGGCCCAGCCACTGGGGAGCCAGGCCCAGCCACTGGGGAGCCAGGCCCAGCCACTGGGGAGCCAGGCCCAGCCACTGGGGAGCCAGGCCCAGCCACTGGGGAGCCAGGCCCAGCCACTAGGAAGCCAGGCCCAGCCACTGGGGAGCCAGGCCAAGCCACTGGGGAGCCAGGCCCAGCCACTAGGGAGCCAGGCCCAGCCATTAGGAAGCCAGGCCCAGCCACTAGGAAGCCAGGCCCAGCCACTGGGGAGCCAGGCCCAGCCACTGGGGAGCCAGGCCCAGCCACTGGGGAGCCAGGCCCAGCCACTAGGGAGCCAGGCCCAGCCACTAGGGAGCCAGGCCCAGCCACTAGGGAGCCAGGCCAAGCCACTGGGGAGCCAGGCCCAGCCACTAGGGAGCCAGGCCCAGCCACTAGGGAGCCAGGCCCAGCCACTAGGGAGCCAGACCCAGCCACTAGGGAGCCAGACCCAGCCACTGGGGAGCCAGGCCCAGCCAATCAGAATGAGTTTTTCCCCACAAAATGGCTTTATTAGAGACAGAAATACTCCTCAGTTTCATCAGCTGTCCGGCTGGCTGCTCTCAGATGATCCCGCAGGTGAAAAAAGCCTAATGTGGAGGTCCTGGGCTGGCGTGGTTACACATGGTCTGCGGTAGTGAGGCCGGTTGGACGTACTGCCAAATTTTCTAAAATGACGTTGGAGGCGGTTTATGGTAGATAAATGAACATTTGAAAAAGAAAAGGAGAGCTGCACACTCTAGGAGCTCAGATGCAATAATGAACATTAAATTCTCTGGCAACAGCTCTGGTGGACATTCCTGCAGTCAGCATGGCAATTGCATGCTCCCTTAAATCTTGAGACATCTGTGGCATTGTGTTGTGTGACAAAACTGCACATTTTAGAGTGGCATTTTATTGTCCCCAGCACAAGGTGCTCCTGTGTAATGATCATGCTGTTTAATCAGCTTCTTGATATGCCACACCTGTCAGGTGGATGGATTATCTTGGCAAAGGAGAAATGCTCACTAACAGGGATGTAAACAGATTTGTGCACAAAACCTGAGAGAAATATGCTTTTTGTGCATAAGGAAAATTTCTGGGATCTTTTATTTCAGCTCATGAAACATGGGACCAACACTTTACATGTTGCGTTTATATTTTTGTTCAGTTTAAATTATTATTATTATTATTATTATTATTATTATTATTATTATTGGACAGTGTTGAGATGAAATGTAACAGTAAAACACTTTAAAAGGTGTTCAGGGCACTTTTAAATAGATCAGTAGAGTGACGATGCCAAGTATGCCATGTATATTAATAGGACAGCATTATAATTCAGTAGTTAGAGGATAAACTAAAATGGGTCAAAATAACTGTCAATGACTTCCAGAATAAAAGGTGGTAAAAACATCCTCCTTTAAATGACTTATTGTTTCCTTTAAACTGAATGGGTGGAATGTGGACAACAGAAGTTAACGGGAGTCCACTTCAGCTTACGGTAACTGGCACATTGTTCCAAACAGGGAAAGGAGGAGAGAAGCCAACTGCCCTATAGAAAGGTTCTGTTCTGGAGACACTAGGCAAGTCACTATTATTAATAGCTTCACACAGGTTTCCGTCCAGCAGTCCAATGGACATCTATTCTGTTCGATATCTGGTAAACAGGCTTTTAATGCGGATGGACTTTTGCTCTGATTGGCAAAGCCTTGATACACACACCCACAGAGAGCGAGAGGGGGGGGGGGGGGGGGGGGTTGCTGAGAGAAACTCCCCAGACCATCTAAAGGCCCTGAATGACTCCCTGGAGGCCTAGTATTAGAACAGTCCTCATCATCAGATGGAGACACTGTATGTCTGTCCCAGCCTGCTCTCAACCATGGACACCCAGGAGACACGTGACCCGTAAAGACTAGATCCATTAGGAGGGTGGAAATTTACAAGCATTTACAATATACTGTACATGGATCCCTCTATACAGAAATAGGACGAGGAGATTAGTACTAAAACAGTTAGTTGAATACAGCCAGAAAACCCAAATTGGTTCTGTAAAAGTTCCAAGAACATTAATTTTTTCCAAATGTTCTCATAACTCAAAAACTGTCCAGTTGTGCTGATGATTATACAATGTTTATATAAAACATTCGTCTGATGTTGCAAGAACACTCCCAGAACACATTTAGTCTGTTCTTTTCCTGGAACCCTAAAGAAAACGTTTGGGGAATGTTCAGAGGTAGTTGTTAAAGATGTTGTGCACAACATTTTAGTACATTTTAGGAGAACATTACAAGGATATTTCATTTAAAACATTTGCAAATGTTAGATAAAATCCACACAAAAACGTAATGGGAATCTTAGCTAATTTTCTGGGAATGTTTCCGGTTTGCTGGGTAGTCTCTAGTGTGTAGTCTGTACTGTGTAGTCTGTACTGTGTAGTCTATGATCTATAGTGTGTGGTCTGTAGTCTGTACAATGTAGACTGTAGAGTGTAGTCTGTACTGTGGAGTCTGTAGTGTGTAGTCTGTAGTCTGTGGTCTGTAGTCCATAGTGTGAAGTCCGCAATGTGTAGAATGTAGTGTGTGGTGTGTAGTCTGTAGTGTGTAGTCTATGATCTATAGTGTGTTGTCTGTAGTGTGCAGTCTGTAATGTGTAGTCTGTAGTTCGTAGTGTGTTACGTGTAATGTGTAGTCTGTAATATGTAGTCTATAGTGTGTAGTCTGATTTCCATAGTCTTTAGTGTATAGTCTGTAGTGTGTAGTGAGTAGTGTGTAGTTTGTAGTCTGTACTGTGTAGTGTGTAGTCTGTAGTCTGAATTCCATAGTCTGCAGAATGTAGTCTGAATTACGTAGTCTGTAGTTTGTACTGTGTAGTCTGTACTGTGTAGTCTACTGTTTAGTCTGTAGCCTATAGTGTTAGTCTATAGTGTGTAGTCTAAAGTGTGTTAGTCTAAAGTGTGTGGTCTGTAGTATGTAGTCTGTAGTCTATAGTGTGTGGTCTGTAGTATGTAGTCTGTAGTCTATAGTGTGTAGTCTGTAGTATGTAGTCTGTAGTGTGAAGTGTGTAGTCTAGTCTATAGTGTGTAGTCTACCGTGTGTTGGTCTACAGTGTGTAGTCTATAGTCACCACTCCTTAGTGTGTAGTCCATAGTGTGAAGTGTGTAGTGTGTAGTATGTAGTCTGATTTCCATAGTCATTAGTGTGTAGTGAGTATCTGTAGTTTGTAGTCTGTACTGTGTAGTGTGTAATTTGTAGTCTGTAGTGTACAGTGTGTAGTAAATATATTGTTTAGTCTGTAGTCTATAGTGTTAGTCTATAGTGTGTAGTCTAAAGTGTGTTAGTCTAAAGTGTGTTAGTCTATAGTGTGTAGTCTATAGTTCAAAGTCCATAGTTTGTAGTCTGAAGTGTGAAGTGTGTAGTCTGTAGTGTGTAGTCTGTAGTATGTATTGTGTAGTCTGTAGTGTGTAGTCTATTCTGTAATCTGTAGTTTAGTGTGTCGTCTATAGTGTCTAGTCTATAGTCCGTAGTCCGTAGTTTGTAGTCTGTAGTGTGTAGTGTGTAGTTTGTAGTCTATATTGTGTAGTCTGTAGTGTGTAGTCTATAGTCTATACTCTACAGTGTGAAGTGTGTAGTCTGTAATGTGTAGTCTGTAATGTGTAGTCTGTAGTGTATATTGTGTAGTCTGTAGTGTGTAGTCTATTCTGTAATCTGTAGTTTAGTTTGTAGTCTATAGTGTCTAGTCTATAGTGTGAAGTCTGTAGTCTAGTGTGTAGTCTATAGTGTGTAGTGTGTAGTCTATAGTGTATAGTCTGTAGTGTGTAGTCTATAGTGTGTAGTCTATAGTGTGTAGTCTATAGTGTGTAGTCTGTAGTGTGTAAACTATATTGTGCAGTCTGTAGTAGTAATGTGTAGTCTGTAGTGTGTAGTTAGAAGTGTGATATGTGTAGTGTGAAGACCGAAATGTGTAGTCTGTAATGCATAGTCAGTACTGTGTAGTCTGTAGTTTGTAGTCTGTAGTAGTAAGGTGTAGTCTATAGTGTGTAGTCTATAGTGTGTAGTCTAGTCTATAGTCTGTAGTGTGTAGTCCATTGTGTAGTCTGTAGTGTGCAGTCTGTAGTCTCTACTGTGTAATCTGTAGTCTCTACTGTGCAGTCTGTAGTCTCTACTGTGCAGTCTGTAGTCTCTACTGTGTAATCTGTAGTCTCTACTGTGTAATCTGTAGTCTCTACTGTGTAATCTGTAGTCTCTACTGTGTAATCTGTAGTCTCTACTGTGTAATCTGTAGTCTCTACTGTGTAATCTGTAGTCTCTACTGTGTAATCTGTAGTCTCTACTGTGTAATATGTAGTCTCTACTGTGTAATCTGTAGTCTCTACTGTGTAATCTGTAGTCTCTACTGTGCAGTCTGTAGTCTCTACTGTGTAATCTGTAGTCTCTACTGTGTAATCTGTAGTCTCTACTGTGTAATCTGTAGTCTCTACTGTGTAATCTGTAGTCTCTACTGTGTAATATGTAGTCTCTACTGTGTAATCTGTAGTCTCTACTGTGTAATCTGTAGTCTCTACTGTGTAATCTGTAGTCTCTACTGTGTAATCTGTAGTCTCTACTGTGTAATCTGTAGTCTCTACTGTGTAATCTGTAGTCTCTACTGTGTAATCTGTAGTCTCTACTGTGTAATATGTAGTCTCTACTGTGTAATCTGTAGTCTCTACTGTGTAATCTGTAGTCTCTACTGTGTAATCTGTAGTCTCTACTGTGTAATCTGTAGTCTCTACTGTGTAATATGTAGTCTCTACTGTGTAATCTGTAGTCTCTACTGTGTAATCTGTAGTCTCTACTGTGTAATATGTAGTCTCTACTGTGTAATCTGTAGTCTCTACTGTGCAGTCTGTAGTCTCTACTGTGTAATATGTAGTCTCTACTGTGTAATCTGTAGTCTCTACTGTGTAATCTGTAGTCTCTACTGTGTAATATGTAGTCTCTACTGTGTAATCTGTAGTCTCTACTGTGTAATATGTAGTCTCTACTGTGTAATCTGTAGTCTCTACTGTGTAATCTGTAGTCTCTACTGTGCAGTCTGTAGTCTCTACTGTGCAGTCTGTAGTCTCTACTGTGCAATCTGTAGTCTCTACTGTGTAATCTGTAGTCTCTACTGTGTAATCTGTAGTCTCTACTGTGTAATCTGTAGTCTCTACTGTGTAATCTGTAGTCTCTACTGTGTAATCTGTAGTCTCTACTGTGTAATCTGTAGTCTCTACTGTGCAGTCTGTAGTCTCTACTGTGCAGTCTGTAGTCTCTACTGTGTAATCTGTAGTCTCTACTGTGTAATATGTAGTCTCTACTGTGTAATCTGTAGTCTCTACTGTGTGATCTGTAGTCTCTACTGTGTGATCTGTAGTCTCTACTGTGTAATCTGTAGTCTCTACTGTGTAATCTGTAGTCTCTACTGTGTAATATGTAGTCTCTACTGTGTAATCTGTAGTCTCTACTGTGCAGTCTGTAGTCTCTACTGTGTAATATGTAGTCTCTACTGTGTAATCTGTAGTCTCTACTGTGTAATATGTAGTCTCTACTGTGTAATATGTAGTCTCTACTGTGTAATCTGTAGTCTCTA
This sequence comes from Coregonus lavaretus, assembly GCF_964263955.1. Lineage (NCBI taxonomy): Eukaryota > Metazoa > Chordata > Actinopteri > Salmoniformes > Salmonidae > Coregonus > Coregonus lavaretus. The sequence goes on from NC_139995.1 coordinate 63,132,078, forward strand.
CTGTGTAATCTGTAGTCTCTACTGTGTAATCTGTAGTCTCTACTGTGTAATCTGTAGTCTCTACTGTGTAATCTGTAGTCTCTACTGTGTAATATGTAGTCTCTACTGTGTAATATGTAGTCTCTACTGTGTAATCTGTAGTCTCTACTGTGCAGTCTGTAGTCTCTACTGTGTAATATGTAGTCTCTACTGTGTAATCTGTAGTCTCTACTGTGTAATATGTAGTCTCTACTGTGTAATATGTAGTCTCTACTGTGTAATATGTAGTCTCTACTGTGTAATCTGTAGTCTCTACTGTGTAATCTGTAGTCTCTACTGTGTAATCTGTAGTCTCTACTGTGTAATCTGTAGTCTCTACTGTGTAATCTGTAGTCTCTACTGTGTAATCTGTAGTCTCTACTGTGTAATCTGTAGTCTCTACTGTGTAATCTGTAGTCTCTACTGTGTAATCTGTAGTCTCTACTGTGTAATCTGTAGTCTCTACTGTGTAATCTGTAGTCTCTACTGTGTAATATGTAGTCTCTACTGTGTAATATGTAGTCTCTACTGTGTAATCTGTAGTCTCTACTGTGTAATCTGTAGTCTCTACTGTGTAATATGTAGTCTCTACTGTGTAATCTGTAGTCTCTACTGTGCAGTCTGTAGTCTCTACTGTGTAATATGTAGTCTCTACTGTGTAATCTGTAGTCTCTACTGTGTAATCTGTAGTCTCTACTGTGTAATATGTAGTCTCTACTGTGTAATCTGTAGTCTCTACTGTGTAATCTGTAGTCTCTACTGTGTAATATGTAGTCTCTACTGTGTAATCTGTAGTCTCTACTGTGTAATCTGTAGTCTCTACTGTGTAATATGTAGTCTCTACTGTGTAATATGTAGTCTCTACTGTGTAATATGTAGTCTCTACTGTGTAATATGTAGTCTCTACTGTGCAGTCTGTAGTCTCTACTGTGCAGTCTGTAGTCTCTACTGTGCAGTCTGTAGTCTCTACTGTGTAATCTGTAGTCTCTACTGTGTAATCTGTAGTCTCTACTGTGTAATCTGTAGTCTCTACTGTGTAATCTGTAGTCTCTACTGTGTAATCTGTAGTCTCTACTGTGCAGTCTGTAGTCTCTACTGTGCAGTCTGTAGTCTCTACTGTGTAATCTGTAGTCTCTACTGTGTAATCTGTAGTCTCTACTGTGTAATCTGTAGTCTCTACTGTGTAATCTGTAGTCTCTACTGTGTAATATGTAGTCTCTACTGTGTAATCTGTAGTCTCTACTGTGTAATATGTAGTCTCTACTGTGTAATCTGTAGTCTCTACTGTGTAATCTGTAGTCTCTACTGTGTAATATGTAGTCTCTACTGTGTAATCTGTAGTCTCTACTGTGTAATATGTAGTCTCTACTGTGTAATATGTAGTCTCTACTGTGTAATATGTAGTCTCTACTGTGTAATATGTAGTCTCTACTGTGCAGTCTGTAGTCTCTACTGTGTAATATGTAGTCTCTACTGTGTAATCTGTAGTCTCTACTGTGTAATCTGTAGTCTCTACTGTGCAATCTGTAGTCTCTACTGTGTAATCTGTAGTCTCTACTGTGTAATCTGTAGTCTCTACTGTGTAATCTGTAGTCTCTACTGTGTAATCTGTAGTCTCTACTGTGTAATCTGTAGTCTCTACTGTGTAATCTGTAGTCTCTACTGTGTAATATGTAGTCTCTACTGTGTAATATGTAGTCTCTACTGTGTAATCTGTAGTCTCTACTGTGTAATCTGTAGTCTCTACAGTGTAATCTATAGTATATAGTGTGTAATCTGTAGTCTCTACTGTGTAATCTGTAGTCTCTACTGTGTAATCTGTAGTCTCTACTGTGTAATCTGTAGTCTCTACTGTGTAATATGTAGTCTCTACTGTGTAATCTGTAGTCTCTACTGTGTAATCTGTAGTCTCTACTGTGTAATCTGTAGTCTCTACTGTGTAATCTGTAGTCTCTACTGTGTAATCTGTAGTCTCTACTGTGTAATCTGTAGTCTCTACTGTGTAATATGTAGTCTCTACTGTGTAATCTGTAGTCTCTACTGTGTAATATGTAGTCTCTACTGTGTAATCTGTAGTCTCTACTGTGTAATCTGTAGTCTCTACTGTGTAATCTGTAGTCTCTACTGTGTAATCTGTAGTCTCTACTGTGTAGTCTGTAGTCTCTACTGTGTAATCTGTAGTCTGTAGTGTGTAGTGTAGTGTCTATAGTGTAGGGTCTACAGTCTGTAGTCTGTAGTCTGTAGTGTGAAGTGTGTAGTCGATAGTGTGTAGTATGTAGTCTGTAGTGTGTAGTGTGTAGTCTATTTTGTAGTGTGTAGTCTATAGTGTGGAGTGTGTAGTCTGTAGTGTGTAGTCTGTAGTGTTAGTCTATAGTGTGGAGTCTGTAGTGTGTAGTCTGTAGTGTGGAGGCTATAGTGTTTAGTGTGTAGTGTGTAGTCTGTAGTGTGTAGTCTATAGTATGTAGTCTGTAGTGTGCAGTCTGTAGTCTATTTTGTAGTGTGTAGTCTATAGTGTGGAGTGTGTAGTCTGTAGTGTGTAGTCTGTAGTGTCTAGTCTGTAGTGTGGAGTGTGGAGTCTGTAGTGTGTAGTCTATAGTGTGGAGTGTGTAGTCTGTAGTGTGGAGTGTGTAGTCTGTAGTGTGTAGTCTATAGTGTGTAGTCTGTAGTGTCTAGTCTGTAGTGTGTAGTGTGTAGTGTGTAGTCTGTAGTCTATTTTGTAGTGTCTAGTCTATAGTGTGGAGTGTGTAGTGTGTAGTCTGTAGCGTGTAGTCTATAGTGTGGAGTGTGGAGTCTATAGTGTGTAGTCTGTAGTGTGTAGTCTGTATTGTATATAGTCCCGTTTAGCTCAGTTGGTAGAGCATGGCGTTTGCAACGCCAGGGTTGTGGGTTCGTTTCCGACGGGGGACCAGTATGAAAAGAAATGTATGTACACACTAACTGTAAGTCGCTCTGGATAAGAGCGTCTGCTAAATGACTAAAATGTAAATGTGTAGTCTGTGGTGTACACCTTCAAACCTGCAGGAAGGAGTCCTTCAGTGGAACCACAACATTTCAATGATGCTGACAGCACTGTGTCTTAATCTTGTCATTCCCAGACTACAGATACGTTGCTATAGCAGGGTGTGTTTTACCAGACTACAGTTACGTTGCTATAGCAGGGTGTATTTTACCAGACTACAGATACGTTGCTATAGCAGGGTGTATTTTACCAGACTACAGTTACGTTGCTATAGCAGGCTGGATTTTACCAGACTACAGTTACATTGTTAGCTATAGCAACGTAACTAGGGTGTGTGTTACCAGACTAGTTACGTTGGTGTAGATGGGTGTGTTTTACAAGACGAGCTACGTTGCTATAGCAGGGTGTGTTTTACCAGACTAGATACGTTGCTATAGCAGGGTGTGTTTTACCAGACTAGTTACGTTGCTATAGCAGGGTGTATTTTACCAGACTACAGTTACGTTGCTATAGCAGGGTGTGTTTCACCAGACTACAGTTACGTTGCTATAGCAGGGTGTGGTTTACCAGACTAGTTACGTTGCTATAGCAGGGTGTGTTTTACCAGACTACAGTTACGTTGCTATAGCAGGGTGTGTTTTACCAGACTAGTTACGTTGCTATAGCAGGGTGTGTTTTACCAGACTACAGTTACGTTGCTATAGCAGGGTGTATTTTACCAGACTACAGATACGTTGCTATAGCAGGGTGTATTTTACCAGACTACAGTTACGTTGCTATAGCAGGGTGTATTTTACCAGACTAGTTACGTTGCTATAGCAGGGTGTGTTTTACCAGACTACAGATACGTTGCTATAGCAGGGTGTATTTTACCAGACTACAGATACGTTGCTATAGCAGGGTGTATTTTACCAGACTACAGTTACGTTGCTATAGCAGGGTGTGTTTTACCAGACTACAGTTACGTTGCTATAGCAGGGTGTGTTTTACCAGACTACAGTTACGTTGCTATAGCAGGGTGTGTTTTACCAGACTAGTTACGTTGCTATAGCAGGGTGTGTTTTACCAGACTACAGTTACGTTGCTATAGCAGGGTGTGTTTTACCAGACTAGTTACGTTGCTATAGCAGGGTGTGTTTTACCAGACTAGTTACGTTGCTATAGCAGGGTGTGTTTTACCAGACTACAGTTACGTTGCTATAGCAGGGTGTGTTTTACCAGACTCGTTAAGTTGCTATAGCAGGGTGTGTTTTACCAGACTAGTTACGTTGCTATAGCAGGGTGTGTTTTACCAGACTACAGTTACGTTGCTATAGCAGGGTGTGTTTTACCACACTCGTTACGTTGCTATAGCAGGGTGTATTTTACCAGACTACAGTTACGTTGCTATAGCAGGGTGTGTTTTACCACACTCGTTACGTTGCTATAGCAGGGTGTGTTTTACCAGACTACAGTTACGTTGCTATAGCAGGGTGTGTTTTACCAGACTACAGTTACGTTGCTATAGCAGGGTGTATTTTACCAGACTACAGTTACGTTGCTATAGCAGGGTGTATTTTACCAGACTACAGTTACGTTGCTATAGCAGGATGTATTTTACCAGACTACAGTTACGTTGCTATAGCAGGGTGTGTGTTACCAGACTACAGTTACGTTGCTATAGCAGGGTGTATTTTACCAGACTACAGATACGTTGCTATAGCAGGGTGTGTTTTACCAGACTACAGTTACGTTGCTATAGCAGGGTGTATTTTACCAGACTAGTTACGTTGCTATAGCAGGGTGTGTTTTACCAGACTACAGTTACGTTGCTATAGCAGGGTGTATTTTACCAGACTACAGTTACGTTGCTATAGCAGGGTGTGTTTTACCAGACTACAGTTACGTTGCTATAGCAGGGTGTATTTTACCAGACTACAGTTACGTTGCTTTAGCAGGGTGTATTTTACCAGACTACAGTTACGTTGCTTTAGCAGGGTGTATTTTACCAGACTACAGTTACGTTGCTATAGCAGGGTGTGTTTTACCACACTCGTTACGTTGCTATAGCAGGGTGTGTTTTACCAGACTACAGTTACGTTGCTTTAGCAGGGTGTATTTTACCAGACTACAGTTACGTTGCTATAGCAGGGTGTATTTTACCAGACTACAGTTACGTTGCTATAGCAGGGTGTATTTTACCAGACTACAGTTACGTTGCTATAGCAGGGTGTATTTTTCCAGACTACAGTTACGTTGCTTTAGCAGGGTGTATTTTACCAGACTACAGTTACGTTGCTATAGCAGGGTGTATTTTACCAGACTACAGTTCCGTTGCTTTAGCAGGGTGTATTTTACCAGACTACAGTTACGTTGCTTTAGCAGGGTGTATTTTACCAGACTACAGTTACGTTGCTATAGCAGGGTGTGTTTTACCACACTCGTTACGTTGCTATAGCAGGGTGTGTTTTACCAGACTACAGTTACGTTGCTTTAGCAGGGTGTGTTTTACCAGACTAGTTACGTTGCTATAGCAGGGTGTATTTTACCAGACTACAGTTACGTTGCTATAGCAGGGTGTGTTTTACCAGACTACAGATACGTTGCTATAGCAGGGTGTATTTTACCAGACTACAGTTACGTTGCTATAGCAGGGTGTGTTTTACCAGACTACAGTTACGTTGCTATAGCAGGGTGTATTTTACCAGACTAGTTATGTTGCTATAGCAGGGTGTGTTTTACCAGACTACAGTTACGTTGCTATAGCAGGGTGTGTTTTACCAGATTACAGTTACGTTGCTATAGCAGGGTGTGTTTTACCAGACTACAGTTACGTTGCTATAGCAGGGTGTATTTTACCAAACTACAGATACGTTGCTATAGCAGGGTGTATTTTACCAAACTACAGATACGTTGCTATAGCAGGGTGTATTTTACCAAACTACAGATACGTTGCTATAGCAGGGTGTGTTTTACCAGACTACAGTTACGTTGCTATAGCAGGGTGTGTTTTACCAGACTAGTTACGTTGCTATAGCAGGGTGTGTTTTACCAGATTACAGTTACGTTGCTATAGCAGGGTGTGTTTTACCAGACTACAGTTACGTTGCTATAGCACGGTGTATTTTACCAGACTACAGTTACGTTGCTATAGCAGGGTGTATTTTACCAGACTACAGTTACGTTGCTATAGCAGGGTGTATTTTACCAGACTACAGTTACGTTGCTATAGCAGGGTGTGTTTTACCAGACTAGTTACGTTGCTATAGCAGGGTGTGTTTTACCAGATTACAGTTACGTTGCTATAGCAGGGTGTATTTTACCAGACTACAGTCACGTTGCTATAGCAGGGTGTGTTTTACCAGACTACAGTTACGTTGCTATAGCAGGGTGTCGTTTTCCAAACTAGCTAAATTGGTATAGGAGGGTGTGTTTTGCAAGACTTGTTACGTTGCTTTAGGAGGGTGTGTTTTACAAGACTAGTTATGTTGCTATAGTTACGTTGCTATAGCAGTGTGTTTTTTACCAGACTTGTTACGTTGCTTTAGGAGGGTGTGTTTTACAAGATTAGTTATGTTGCTATAGTTACGTTGCTATAGCAGGGTGTGTATTACCAGACTAGTTAAGTCGCTATAGCAGGGTGTGTTTTACCAGACTAGCTACGTCGATATATGTGGGTGTGTTTTACAAGACTAGTTACGTTCCTACAGCAGGGTGTGACATTGTTGCAACAGGAATGTGATGTTATATTGTGGAATGTTCTCATTAGGGATGTTGTTGCAACAGGAATGTGATGCTCTACTAATCACCACGGCCTGAACGATCTAGCATAAACCTGGACACCACGGCCTGAACGATCTAGCATAAACCTGGACACCACGGCCTGAACGATCTAGCATAAACCTGGACACCACGGCCTGAACGATCTAGCATAAACCTGGACACCACGGCCTGAACGATCTAGCATAAACCTGGACACCACGGCCTGAACGATCTAGCATAAACTTGGACACCACGGCCTGAACGATCTAGCATAAACTTGGACACCACGGCCTGAACAATCTAGCATAAACCTGGACACCACGGCCTGAACGATCTAGCATAAACTTGGACACCACGGCCTGAACGATCTAGCATAAACTTGGACACCACGGCCTGAACAATCTAGCATAAACCTGGACACCACGGCCTGAACGATCTAGCATAAACCTGGACACCACGGCCTGAACGATCTAGCATAAACCTGGACACCACGGCCTGAACGACTTAGCGTTACAGCGTTACAGATGGCGCCGACAGACATGGCAGCTCTGCTCCTAAGCAACTTTGCAGTATTTTGTTTTTTGTGTGTTATTTCTTACATTATTAGCCCAGAATGTTTTTTGTGTTATTACATACAGCCGGAAATAACCTTTGGATTTCAGAGCGGCGGTTCCCTTGTTTGTACCCCCCAGGGCAATTGAAATTATCCCAGAGGCTGCTCCAAGACGCCACCGGTGGAGAAGAGGTATTCGGAGTGGACTTCTAGTCAGACTCAGGAGGCATGCACACCATCCACTGCTTCCGAATATATTACTCGCTAATGTTCAGTCTCTGGACAATAAAGTAGACGAGCTCAGGGCAAGGATCTCCTTCCAGAGAAACATCAGGGACTGTAACATACTCTGTTTCACAGAATCATGGCTCTCTCGGGATATACTGTCCCCGTCCATACAGCCAGCTGGGTCCTCAGTTCATCACGCAGACAGGAATAAAGAACTCTCCGGGAAGAAGAAAGGCGGTGGTGTATATTTCATGATTAACTACTCATGATGTAATTGTGATAACATAAGAAACTCAAGTCCTTTTGTTCACCCGACCTAGAATACCTCACAATCAAATGCTGACCGTATTACCTCCCAAGAGAATTCTCTTCGGTTATAGTGTACAGCCATGTACATTCCCCCTCAAGCCGATACCACGACGGCCCTCAAGGAAATACACTGGAGTTTATGCAAACTGGAAACCACATATCCTGAGGCCGCATTTATTGTAGCTGGAGATTTTAACAAAGCAAATTTGAGGAAAACGCTACCAAAGTTCTATCAACACATTCACTGTAGTACTCGCTTAGGGAAAACACTAGATCACTGCTACTTGCCTCTCCGAGAAGTCTACAAGGCCCTCCCCCGCCCTCCCTTCGGCAAATCAGATCACGACTCCATTTTGCTCCTCCCTTCCTATAGGCAGAAACTCAAACAGGAAGTACCCATGCTAAGGTCTATTCAGCGCTGGTCTGGCCAATCGGAATCCATGCTTCAATATTGTTTTGATCACGTGGACTGGGATATGTTCCGGGTAGCCGCTGAGAATAACATTGACGTATACACGGACACGGTGACTGAGTTCATCAGGAAGTGTTTAGAGGTTGATTATTAAAACTTACCCAAACCAGAACAAGTGGTTAGATGGCAGCGTTCTGAAAAGACGAACCACCGCATTTAACCATGGCAAGGTGACTGGGAACATGGTTGAATACAAACAGTGTAGTTATTCCCTCCGTAAGGCAATCAAACAGGCAAAACGTCAGTACAGAGACAAAGTGGAATCACAATTCAACGGCTCAGACACGAGACGTATGTGGCAGGGTCTACAGAAAATCATGGATTACAAAGGGAAAACCAGTCACGTCGCAAACACCGATGTCTTGCTCCCGGACAAGTTAAACACCTTCTTCGCCTGCTTTGAGGATAACACCAACAACGCAACAGCGCCTCTTCAACCTCAGGAGGCTGAAGACATTTGGCTTGGCCCCTAAGAACCTCACAAACCTTTACAGATGCACAATTCAGAGCATCCTGTCGGGCTGTATCACCGTCTAGTACGGTAACTGCACCGCCCGCAACCGCAGGGCTGTCCAGAAGGTGGTGCGGTCTGCCCAACGCATCACCGGGGGCACGCTGCCTGCCCTCCAGGACACCTACAGCACTCGATGTCACAGGAAGGCCAAAAAGATCATCAAGGACATCAACCACCCGAGCCACGGCCTGTTCCCCCCCCTGTTTCATCCAGAAGGCGAGGTCAGTACAGGTGCATCAAAGCTGGGACAGAGAGACTGAAAAACAGCTTCTATCTCAAGGCCATCAGACTGTTAAATAGCCATCACTAGCAGGCTACCACCCGGTTACTCAACCCTGCACCTTAGAGGCTGCTGCCCTATATAGATAGACATGGAATCACTGGTCACTTTAATAATGGAACACTAGTCACTTTAATAATGGAACACTGGTCACTTTAATAATGGAACACTAGTCACTTTAATAATGTTTACATACTGTTTTACTCATCTCATATGTACAGTGGGGAGAACAAGTATTTGATACACTGCCGATTTTGCAGGTTTTCCTACTTACAAAGCATGTATAGGTCTGTAATTTTTATCATAGGTACACATCAACTGTGAGAGACAGAATCTAAAACAAAAATCCAGAAAATCACATTGTATGATTTTTAAGTAATTAATTTGCATTTTATTGCATGACATAAGTATTTGATCACCTACCAACCAGTAAGAATTCCGGCTCTCACAGACCTGTTTGTTTTTCTTTAAGAAGCCCTCCTGTTCTCCACTCATTACCTGTATTAACTGCACCTGTTTGAACTCGTTACCTGTATAAAAGACACCTGTCCACACACTCAATCAAACAGACTCCAACCTCTCCACATGGCCAAGACCAGAGAGCTGTGTAAGGACATCAGGGATAAAATTGTAGACCTGTACAAGGCTGGGATGGGCTACAGGACAATAGGCAAGCAGCTTGGTGAGAAGGCAACAAATGTTGGCACAATTATTAGAAAATTGAAGAAGTTCAAGATGACGGTCAATCACCCTCGGTCTGGGGCTCCATGCAAGATCTCACCTCGTGGGGCATCAATGATCATGAGGAACGTGAGGGATCAGCCCAGAACTACACGACAGGACCTGGTCAATGACCCGAAGAGAGCTGGGACCACAGTCTCAAAGAAAACCATTAGTAACACACTACGCCATCATGGATTAAAATCCTGCAACGCACGCAAGGTCCCCCTGCTCATGCCAGCGCATGTCCAGGCCCGTCTGAAGTTTGCCAATGACCATCTGGATGATCCAGAGGAGGAATGGGAGAAGGTCATGTGGTCTGATGAGACAAAAATATAGCTTTTTGGTCTAAACTCCACTCGCCGTGTTTGGAGGAAGAAGAAGGATGAGTACAACCCCAAGAACACCATCCCAACCGTGAAGCATGGAGGTGGAAACATAATTCTTTAGGGATGCTTTTCTGCAAAGGGGACAGGATGACTGCACCGTATTGAGGGGAGGATGGATGGGGCCATGTATCGCGAGGTTTTGGCCAACAACCTCCTTCCCTCAGTAAGAGCATTGAAGATGGGTCGTGGCTGGGTCTTCCAGCATGACAACGACCCGAAACACACAGCCAGGGCAACTAAGGAGTGGCTCCGTAAGAAGCATTTCAAGGTTCTGGAGTGACCTAGCCAGTCTCCAGACCTGAACCCAATAGAAAATCTTTGGAGGGAGCTGAAAGTCCGTATTACCCAGCAACAGCCCCGAAACCTGAAGGATCTGGAGAAGGTCTGTATGGAGGAGTGGGCCAAAATCCCTGCTGCAGTGTGTGCAAACCTGGTCAAGACCTACAGGAAACGTATGATCTCTGTAATTGCAAACAAAGGTTTCTGTACCAAATATTAAGTTCTGCTTTTCTGATGTATCAAATACTTATGTCATGCAATAAAATGCAAATGAATTACAAAAATCATACAATGTGATTTTCTGGATTTTTGTTTTAGATTCTGTCTCTCACAGTTGATGTGTACCTATGATAAAAATGACAGACCTCTACATGCTTTGTAAGTAGGAAAACTGCAAAATCGGCAGTGTATCAAATACTTGTTCTCCCCACTGTACATACTGTATTCTATTCTACTGTATTTTAGTCAATGCCACTCCGACATTTCTCTTCCTAATATTTATATATTTCTTAATTCCATTCTTTTACTTTTAGATTTGTGTATTGTTGTGAATTGTTAGATATTACTGCACTGTTGGAGCTAGGAACACAAGCATTTACCTACACCCGCTATAACATCTGTTTTCTAGAGTTTACCCTCAACATTCTATATTCTAGTTCATCTTGAATTATTTACATTTAAGAGTAATGCTGTATATGCTCAAATGCACTTGTGGATTTATTTACATAGGACAGACAAAATAAAACATTCTGAAGATGTTTCCTGCTTGGTCTAACATTTCATTACAGTTCTCTCTGTGTGTGTTTGGACCTGACTTGATGTCAGTCATGTAGACAGTGTGTGCTCGGACCAGACTTGGTGTCATTCCAGAGACGGTAGCACAATGTTACAGGCAATCCAGACAGTTCATCACTGCTGCAGTAGCTATGGAAACACCAGAAAGAAGCCATGACAACAGCAGAATAACCTTTTTATTTATTTTATTTCACCTTTATTTAACCAGGTAAGCCAGTTGAGAACAAGTTCTCATTTACAACTGCGACCTGGCCAAGATAAAGCAAAGCAGTGCGATAAAAACAACAACACAGAGTTACATATGGGGTAAACAAAACATAAACCTGCCTCACTGCATTCATCAACAACTCCATGCTTATCTTCACAGATTCACAACTAAAACAGAAGCCCTGCTCCAAATGAACTTTAACTGCACACACTGAGCACTACAATTCATGCTGAAATGTAAGTGATAGGCTGGCTGCCCCCAAAAAACACATCAGAGACTAACATGTTTTTGAGAAGGAGTCCTCTGAGACCAGAGGTTTCAGAGTGTTTTTTTCCTGATGCTAACTGAGTCAGTCAGTCAGTCAGTCAGTCAGTCTCAAGAACAACACCAGGATACCCAAGGTCATTCCAGTGGCCTCTCTATAGACCTGAGAGTCTGAGAGACGGCCCACTCACCCGGTAGCTGGTACACAGCTCAGTCATCACTCCAGACAGACAGGGCAGAAACAATGCAGCCAGCCGGGGTAGATACAGGGCAGAAGCAGGACAGAAACAGATCAAAGCATTATACAGGCGAGGCTGGCGACCACAACCTCAGCAGGCTGGCATCATTCTGACTCAAACCAGAATCAAAACCACTTCAGATTGCTCTGACTTACTTGAGTAAATTCTTATCTTATCTACTTTACATACGGGAAAGGAGAATGCTAATTTACAGATGCTGAGTGTTCTAGAACATCGATACCCAAGAAAGCTGATTTAAAGATGCTGAGTGTTCTAGAACATTGATACCCAAGAAAGCTGATTTACAGATGCTGAGTGTTCTAGAACATTGTTACCCAAGAAAGCTGATTTACAGATGCCGAGTGTTCTAAAACATTGATACCCAAGAAAGCTGATTTACAGATGCTGAGTGTTCTAGAACATTGATACCCAAGAAAGCTGATTTACAGATGCTGAGTGTTCTAGAACATTGATACCCAAGAAAGCTGATTTACAGATGCTGAGTGTTCTAGAACATTGATACCCAAGAAAGCTGATTTACAGATGCTGAGTGTTCTAGAACATATACAGATTCAGTTGGAAGCGAAAAGAAACACACCCCTATTTAGGCGAGGTGCTGTCTAGTGGAGTAGAACACCTGTTTAGGAGAGGTGCTGGCTAGCGGAGTAGAACACCTGTTTAGGAGAGGTGCTGGCTAGCAGAGTAGAACACCTGTTTAGGAGAGGTGCTGGCTAGCAGAGTAGAACACCTGTTTAGGAGAGGTGCTGGCTAGCGGAGTAGAACACCTATTTAGGAGAGGTGCTGGCTAGCAGAGTAGAACACCTGTTTAGGAGAGGTGCTGGCTAGCAGAGTAGAACACCTGTTTAGGAGAGGTGCTGGCTAGCAGAGTAGAACACCTGTTTAGGAGAGGTGCTGGCTAGCAGAGTAGAACACCTGTTTAGGAGAGGTGCTGGCTAGCAGAGTAGAACACCTGTTTAGGAGAGGTGCTGGCTAGCAGAGTAGAACACCTGTTTAGGAGAGGTGCTGGCTAACAGAGTAGAACACCTGTTTAGGAGAGGTGCTGGCTAGCAGAGTAGAACACCTGTTTAGGATAGGTGCTGGCTAGCAGAGTAGAACACCTGTTTAGGAGAGGTGCTGGCTAGCAGAGTAGAACACCTGTTTAGGAGAGGTGCTGGCTAGCAGAGTAGAACACCTGTTTAGGAGAGGTGCTGGCTAGCAGAGTAGAACACCTATTTAGGAGAGGTGCTGGCTAGCAGAGTAGAACACCTGTTTAGGAGAGGTGCTGGCTAGCAGAGTAGAACACCTGTTTAGGAGAGGTGCTGGCTAGCAGAGTAGAACACCTGTTTAGGAGAGGTGCTGGCTAGCAGAGTAGAACACCTGTTTAGGAGAGGTGCTGGCTAGCAGAGTAGAACACCTGTTTAGGAGAGGTGCTGGCTAGCAGAGTAGAACACCTGTTTAGGAGAGGTGCTGGCTAGCAGAGTAGAACACCTGTTTAGGAGAGGTGCTGGCTAGCAGAGTAGAACACCTGTTTAGGAGAGGTGCTGGCTAGCAGAGTAGAACACCTGTTTAGGAGAGGTGCTGGCTAGCAGAGTAGAACACCTGTTTAGGAGAGGTGCTGGCTAGCAGAGTAGAACACCTGTTTAGGAGAGGTGCTGGCTAACAGAGTAGAACACCTGTTTAGGAGAGGTGCTGGCTAGCAGAGTAGAACACCTGTTTAGGAGAGGTGCTGGCTAGCAGAGTAGAACACCTGTTTAGGAGAGGTGCTGGCTAACAGAGTAGAACACCTGTTTAGGAGAGGTGCTGCTAGCGGAGTAGAACACCTGTTTAGGAGAGGTGCTGGCTAGCAGAGTAGAACACCTGTTTAGGAGAGGTGCTGGCTAGCAGAGTAGAACACCTGTTTAGGAGAGGTGCTGGCTAGCAGAGTAGAACACCTGTTTAGGAGAGGTGCTGGCTAGCAGAGTAGAACACCTGTTTAGGAGAGGTGCTGGCTAGCAGAGTAGAACACCTGTTTAGGAGAGGTGCTGGCTAGCAGAGTAGGACACACACAGGTGTCTGTAATCATGGCCGGGTGTGGCCTGATATCATTGGTTAATTCACAGATGGATGGCATACAAGAATGGCTTAAGACCCTTGCTCCCTTCGGTCTCAACGTAGACTTTGATCTGAAGCCATTCTTGTGATTATTGTGATTTTGCTATTCATTGTAAATGTTTGTAAGCCTATGTAGCCAGATTGCATCTGAGCTCTTTTTATTTTTCTAGAACATATACACCCAACTAATAAAGAAGCAGTGAGATATCTAAAGTCCAGGACTGACCCTGTCCTCTCTCTCTGTGGTTCAGAAGCCTACTGGCCTGGTTGCTGCAGAAGGAGGGATTAACTACTAGTCAGGAGGGATGAATTACTAGTCAGGAAGGATGAACTACTAGTCAGGAGGGATGAACTACTAGTCAGGAAGGATAAACTACTAGTCAGGAGGGATCAACTACTAGTCAGGAGGGATCAACTACTAGTCAGGAGGGATCAACTACTAGTCAGGAGGGATCAACTACTAGTCAGGAGGGATCAACTACTAGTCAGGAGGGATGAACTACTAGTCAGGAGGGATGAACTACTAGTCAGGAGGGATGAACTACTAGTCAGGAAGGATGAACTACTAGTCAGGAAGGATGAACTACTAGTCAGGAGGGATGAACTACTAGTCAGGAGGGATGAACTACTAGTCAGGAGGGATGAACTACTAGTCAGGAGGGATAAACTACTAGTCAGGAAGGATTAACTACTAGTCAGGAGGGATGAACTACTAGTCAGGAGGGATGAACTACTAGTCAGGAGGGATGAACTACTAGTCAGGAAGGATGAACTACTAGTCAGGAGGGATCAACTACTAGTCATGAGGGATCAACTACTAGTCAGGAGGGATCAACTACTAGTCAAGAGGGATGAACTACTAGTCAGGAGGGATGAACTAGTCAGGATGGATGAACTACTAGTCAGGAAGGATGAACTACTAGTCAGGAAGGATGAACTACTAGTCAGGAGGGCTGAACTACTAGTCAGGAGGGATGAACTACTAGTCAGGAGGGATGAACTACTAGTCAGGAGGGATGAACTACTAGTCAGGAGGGATGAACTACTAGTCAGGAGGGATGAACTACTAGTCAGGAAGGATGAACTACTAGTCAGGAGGGATGAACTACTAGTCAGGAAGGATGAACTACTAGTCAGGAGGGATCAACTACTAGTCAGGAGGGATCAACTACTAGTCAGGAGGGATGAACTACTAGTCAGGAGGGATGAACTACTAGTCAGTAGGGATGAACTACTAGTCAGTAGGGATGAACTACTCGTCAGGAAGGATGAACTACTAGTCAGGAAGGATGAACTACTAGTCAGGAGGGATGAACTACTAGTCAGGAAGGATGAACTACTAGTCAGGAGGGATGAACTACTAGTCAGGAGGGATCAACTACTAGTCAGGAGGGATTAACTACTAGTCAGGAGGGATGAACTACTAGTCAGGAAGGATGAACTACTAGTCAGGAGGGATGAACTACTAGTCAGGAAGGATAAACTACTAGTCAGGAGGGATGAACTACTAGTCAGGAGGGATCAACTACTAGTCAGGAGGGATCAACTACTAGTCAGGAGGGATCAACTACTAGTCAGGAGGGATCAACTACTAGTCAGGAGGGATGAACTACTAGTCAGGAGGGATGAACTACTAGTCAGGAGGGATGAACTACTAGTCAGGAAGGATGAACTACTAGTCAGGAAGGATGAACTACTAGTCAGGAGGGATGAACTACTAGTCAGGAGGGATGAACTACTAGTCAGGAAGGATGAACTACTAG
This sequence comes from Coregonus lavaretus, assembly GCF_964263955.1. NCBI lineage: Eukaryota > Metazoa > Chordata > Actinopteri > Salmoniformes > Salmonidae > Coregonus > Coregonus lavaretus. The sequence goes on from NC_139995.1 coordinate 63,147,900, forward strand.
TCAGGAGGGATGAACTACTAGTCAGGAGGGATAAACTACTAGTCAGGAAGGATTAACTACTAGTCAGGAGGGATGAACTACTAGTCAGGAAGGATGAACTACTAGTCAGGAGGGATGAACTACTAGTCAGGAGGGATAAACTACTAGTCAGGAGGGATCAACTACTAGTCAGGAGGGATGAACTACTAGTCAGGAAGGATGAACTACTAGTCAGGAGGGATGAACTACTAGTCAGGAGGGATCAACTACTAGTCAGGAGGGATCAACTACTAGTCAGGAGGGATGAACTACTAGTCAGGAGGGATGAACTACTAGTCAGGAGGGATGAACTACTAGTCAGGAAGGATGAACTACTAGTCAGGAGGGATGAACTACTAGTCAGGAGGGATGAACTACTAGTCAGGAGGGATGAACTACTAGTCAGGAGGGATCAACTACTAGTCAGGAGGGATGAACTACTAGTCAGGAGGGATGAACTACTAGTCAGGAGGGATCAACTACTAGTCAGGAGGGATCAACTACTAGTCATGAGGGATCAACTACTAGTCAGGAGGGATCAACTACTAGTCAAGAGGGATGAACTACTAGTCAGGAGGGATGAACTAGTCAGGATGGATGAACTACTAGTCAGGAAGGATGAACTACTAGTCAGGAAGGATGAACTACTAGTCAGGAGGGCTGAACTACTAGTCAGGAGGGATGAACTACTAGTCAGGAGGGATGAACTACTAGTCAGGAGGGATGAACTACTAGTCAGGAGGGATGAACTACTAGTCAGGAAGGATGAACTACTAGTCAGGAAGGATGAACTACTAGTCAGGAGGGATGAACTACTAGTCAGGAGGGATGAACTACTAGTCAGGAGGGATCAACTACTAGTCAGGAGGGATGAACTACTAGTCAGGAGGGATGAACTACTAGTCAGGAGGGATGAACTACTCGTCAGGAAGGATGAACTACTAGTCAGGAAGGATGAACTACTAGTCAGGAGGGATCAACTACTAGTCAGGAGGGATCAACTACTAGTCAGGAGGGATGAACTACTAGTCAGGAGGGATGAACTACTAGTCAGGAGGGATGAACTACTAGTCAGGAGGGATCAACTACTAGTCAGGAGGGATCAACTACTAGTCAGGAGGGATGAACTACTAGTCAGGAGGGATGAACTACTAGTCAGGAGGGATGAACTACTAGTCAGGAAGGATGAACTACTAGTCAGGAAGGATGAACTACTAGTCTGGAAGGATGAACTACTAGTCAGGAGGGATGAACTACTAGTCAGGAGGGATGAACTACTAGTCAGGAGGGATGAACTACTAGTCAGGAGGGATGAACTACTAGTCAGGAGGGATGAACTACTAGTCAGGAGGGATCAACTACTAGTCAGGAAGGATGAACTACTAGTCAGGAGGGATGAACTACTAGTCAGGAGGGCTGAACTACTAGTCAGGAGGGATGAACTACTAGTCAGGAAGGATGAACTACTAGTCAGGAGGGATCAACTACTAGTCATGAGGGATCAACTACTAGTCAGGAGGGATCAACTACTAGTCAAGAGGGATGAACTACTAGTCAGGATGGATGAACTACTAGTCAGGAGGGATGAACTAGTCAGGATGGATGAACTACTAGTCAGGAGGGATGAACTACTAGTCAGGAGGGATGAACTACTAGTCAGGAAGGATGAACTACTAGTCAGGAGGGATGAACTACTAGTCAGGAGGGATGAACTACTAGTCAGGAGGGTTGAACTACTAGTCAGGAGGAATGAACTACTAGTCAGTAGGGATGAACTACTCGTCAGGAAGGATGAACTACTAGTCAGGAGGGATGAACTACTAGTCAGGAAGGATGAACTACTAGTCAGGAGGGATCAACTACTAGTCAGGAGGGATCAACTACTAGTCAGGAGGGATCAACTACTAGTCAGGAGGGATCAACTACTAGTCAGGAGGGATGAACTACTAGTCAGGAGGGATGAACTACTAGTCAGGAAGGATGAACTACTAGTCAGGAGGGATGAACTACTAGTCAGGAAGGATGAACTACTAGTCAGGAGGGATGAACTACTAGTGAGGAAGGATGAACTACTAGTCAGGAGGGATGAACTACTAGTCAGGAAGGATGAACTACTAGTCAGGAGGGATGAACTACTAGTCAGGAGGGATGAACTACTAGTCAGGAAGGATGAACTACTAGTCAGGAGGGATGAACTACTAGTCAGGAAGGATGAACTACTAGTCAGGAGGGATGAACTACTAGTCAGGAGGGATCAACTACTAGTCAGGAGGGATGAACTACTAGTCAGGAGGGATGAACTACTAGTCAGGAGGGATGAACTACCAGTCAGTAGGGATGAACTACTCGTCAGGAAGGATGAACTACTAGTCAGGAAGGATGAACTACTAGTCAGGAGGGATCAACTACTAGTCAGGAGGGATGAACTACTAGTCAGGAGGGATGAACTACTAGTCAGGAGGGATGAACTACTAGTCAGGAGGGATCAACTACTAGTCAGGAGGGATCAACTACTAGTCAGGAGGGATGAACTACTAGTCAGGAGGGATGAACTACTAGTCAGGAAGGATGAACTACTAGTCAGGAGGGATCAACTACTAGTCAGGAGGGATGAACTACTAGTCAGGAGGGATGAACTACTAGTCAGAAGGGATGAACTACTAGTCAGGAGGGATCAACTACTAGTCAGGAGGGATCAACTACTAGTCAGGAGGGATGAACTACTAGTCAGGAGGGATGAACTACTAGTCAGGAGGGATGAACTACTAGTCAGGAGGGATGAACTACTAGTCAGGAGGGATGAACTACTAGTCAGGAGGGATCAACTACTAGTCAGGAGGGATCAACTACTAGTCAGGAGGGATGAACTACTAGTCAGGAGGGATCAACTACTAGTCAGGAGGGATCAACTACTAGTCAGGAGGGATGAACTACTAGTCAGGAGGGATGAACTACTAGTCAGGAGGGATGAACTACTAGTCAGGAAGGATGAACTACTAGTCTGGAAGGATGAACTACTAGTCAGGAGGGATGAACTACTAGTCAGGAGGGATGAACTACTAGTCAGGAGGGATGAACTACTAGTCAGGAGGGATCAACTACTAGTCAGGAGGGATGAACTACTAGTCAGGAGGGATCAACTACTAGTCAGGAAGGATGAACTACTAGTCAGGAGGGATGAACTACTAGTCAGGAGGGCTGAACTACTAGTCAGGAGGGATGAACTACTAGTCAGGAAGGATGAACTACTAGTCAGGAGGGATCAACTACTAGTCATGAGGGATCAACTACTAGTCAGGAGGGATCAACTACTAGTCAAGAGGGATGAACTACTAGTCAGGATGGATGAACTACTAGTCAGGAGGGATGAACTAGTCAGGATGGATGAACTACTAGTCAGGAGGGATGAACTACTAGTCAGGAGGGATGAACTACTAGTCAGGAAGGATGAACTACTAGTCAGGAGGGATGAACTACTAGTCATTAGGGATGAACTACTAGTCAGGAGGGTTGAACTACTAGTCAGGAGGAATGAACTACTAGTCAGTAGGGATGAACTACTCGTCAGGAAGGATGAACTACTAGTCAGGAAGGATGAACTACTAGTCAGGAGGGATCAACTACTAGTCAGGAGGGATCAACTACTAGTCAGGAGGGATCAACTACTAGTCAGGAGGGATCAACTACTAGTCAGGAGGGATCAACTACTAGTCAGGAGGGATGAACTACTAGTCAGGAGGGATGAACTACTAGTCAGGAAGGATGAACTACTAGTCAGGAGGGATGAACTACTAGTCAGGAAGGATGAACTACTAGTCAGGAGGGATCAACTACTAGTCAGGAGGGATCAACTACTAGTCAGGAGGGATCAACTACTAGTCAGGAGGGATCAACTACTAGTCAGGAGGGATCAACTACTAGTCAGGAGGGATCAACTACTAGTCAGGAGGGATCAACTACTAGTCATGAAGGATGAACTACTAGTCAGGAAGGATGAACTACTAGTCAGGAGGGATGAACTACTAGTCAGGAGGGATCAACTACTAGTCAGGAAGGATGAACTACTAGTCAGGAGGGATGAACTACTAGTCAGGAAGGATGAACTACTAGTCAGGAGGGATGAACTACTAGTCAGGAAGGATGAACTACTAGTCAGGAAGGATGAACTACTAGTCAGGAAGGATGAACTACTAGTCAGGAGGGATGAACTACTAGTCAGGAGGGATGAACTACTAGTCAGGAAGGATGAACTACTAGTCAGGAGGGATCAACTACTAGTCAGGAGGGATCAACTACTAGTCAGGAGGGATGAACTACTAGTCAGGATGGATGAACTACTAGTCAGGAGGGATGAACTAGTCAGGAAGGATGAACTACTAGTCAGGAGGGATGAACTACTAGTCAGGAGGGATAAACTACTAGTCAGGAGGGATAAACTACTAGTCAGGAGGGATGAACTACTCGTCAGGAAGGATCAACTACTAGTAAGGAGGGATGAACTACTAGTCAGGAGGGATCAACTACTCGTCATTAGGAATGAACTAGTCAGTAGAGCTGAACTAGTCAGGAGGGATGAACTACTAGTCAGGAAGGATTAATTAGTCAGAAGGGATGAACTACTAGTCAGGAGAGATGAACTAGTCATGAGGACCTTGTGGTTAAGAGGTTGGATCATGCCTTTTCCTGGGGATGTGACTGGTTTAAAAGAACCTAGAGGATTCATTTTCCTCTGACAGCAGATAGTTTCACTTCGGAGAGCAGCCAGACAGAGAAGACAGCTCAGGGTCATGTGGTAATAAGGTGGTCTGGTGTAGTGTTGTGTGTGTTAGAGCAGCCTTATGACTTCCTGTTGCTACATTCTGTTCTGACGCTGTTTCTGGTTCCACTTCTCTACGCTAAGAGACACTGAGCTCACTCCTTATTCTAAGGAATATCATGTAGGCAGCTTGGCTTCTTATTAGACTGTTTAAATGTATCTAAAAATATACAGTTGATATTATTTGAAGTCCCGATATATTGTATGAAGTAATACTAAGTAATTCTAGATTTAGAAGTCATGGGTCTTATAGTATCATAATGAGAAGGTCTTGGAAATCACTATTCTTCAAAGCTACAGCAGACTTTCACAGAGTCCAGCATTTTTCTACTTTTACTGCATCGTGCTGAGGTCAGCAGTCTGATTCATGAAGACTGACATCCCCAATGTCTCTCTGTCTCTTTGTGTCTCTGGTCATGTCTACACTTGTCGCATGTAAGTGTCTTCTGCTATCAGAATATGAAGATCGCATTGAAAAGACGGGTCTAGATGCACAAAAGTTGCTTTGTGGTCTGATCGTATTCAGATCTGGCTGACCACTTCAGGAGGTGGTCAGGGATGCATTGTGTTCAGATCTGTCTGACCACTTCAGGAGGTGGTCAGGGATGCATTGTGTTCAGATCTGGCTGACCACTTCAGGAGGTGGTCAGGGATGCATTGTGTTCAGATCTGGCTGACCACTTCAGGAGGTGGTCAGGGATGCATTGTGTTCAGATCTGGCTGACCACTTCAGGAGGTGGTCAGGGATGCATTGTGTTCAGATCTGGCTGACCACTTCAGGAGGTGGTCAGGGATGCATTGTGTTCAGATCTGGCTGACCACTTCAGGAGGTGGTCAGGGATGCATTGTGTTCAGATCTGGCTGACCACTTCAGGAGGTGGTCAGGGATGCATTGTGTTCAGATCTGGCTGACCACTTCAGGAGGTGGTCAGGGATGCATTGTGTTCAGATCTGGCTGACCACTTCAGGAGGTGGTCAGGGATGCATTGTGTTCAGATCTGGCTGACCACTTCAGGAGGTGGTCAGGGATGCATTGTGTTCAGATCTGGCTGACCACTTCAGGAGGTGGTCAGGGATGCATTGTGTTCAGATCTGGCTGACCACTTCAGGAGGTGGTCAGGGATGCATTGTGTTCAGATCTGGCTGACCACTTCAGGAGGTGGTCAGGGATGCATTGTGTTCAGATCTGGCTGACCACTTCAGGAGGTGGTCAGGGATGCATTGTGTTCAGATCTGCCTCACCACTTCAGGAGGTGGTCAGGGATGCATTGTGTTCAGATCTGGCTGACCACTTCAGGAGGTGGTCAGGGATGCATTGTGTTCAGATCTGCCTCACCACTTCAGGAGGTGGTCAGGGATGCATTGTGTTCAGATCTGGCTGACCACTTCAGGAGGTGGTCAGGGATGCATTGTGTTCAGATCTGGCTGACCACTTCAGGAGGTGGTCAGGGATGCATTGTGGTCAGATCTGCCTCACCACTTCAGGAGGTGGTCAGGGATGCATTGTGTTCAGATCTGGCTGACCACTTCAGGAGGTGGTCAGGGATGCATTGTGTTCAGATCTGGCTGACCACTTCAGGAGGTGGTCAGGGATGCATTGTGGTCAGATCTGCCTCACCACTTCAGGAGGTGGTCAGGGATGCATTGTGTTCAGATCTGGCTGACCACTTCAGGAGGTGGTCAGGGATGCATTGTGTTCAGATCTGCCTCACCACTTCAGGAGGTGGTCAGGGATGCATTGTGTTCAGATCTGGCTGACCACTTCAGGAGGTGGTCAGGGATGCATTGTGTTCAGATCTGGCTGACCACTTCAGGAGGTGGTCAGGGATGCATTGTGGTCAGATCTGTCTGACCACTTCAGGAGGTGGTCAGGGATGCATTGTGTTCAGATCTGGCTGACCACTTCAGGAGGTGGTCAGGGATGCATTGTGTTCAGATCTGGCTGACCACTTCAGGAGGTGGTCAGGGATGCATTGTGTTCAGATCTGGCTGACCACTTCAGGAGGTGGTCAGGGATGCATTGTGTTCAGATCTGGCTGACCACTTCAGGAGGTGGTCAGGGATGCATTGTGTTCAGATCTGGCTGACCACTTCAGGTGGTGGTCAGGGATGCATTGTGTGCGGATTTCTCCTCAGTCTGGACGCAATCAGGCTACCAAAAATGCATACACTTGGCGACGTCATCAGCACTCCTCCCACAAGTGTTTTGGGAGCGAGAGGCAACTTTTCATTATAACATTGGAAGAAATACGTTCCTAGCATGTGAGGAACGTGTTTGCTGGTCTCAAATGCTAGCCAGCTAGCTAATATAAAAAATTAAAAAAAAATGGTTTGGCTAGAGTTATGTTAACCCGTTTGCAATCCCTTTAGCGTTGCTTGCTAGCTACAGAGGTTAGCTGGCTAGTTAGCTATGGTAGTTAGCTACTGCCATTTTATTTTATTTATTTAACTTTTATTTAACCAGGTAAGCCAGTTGAGAACAAGTTCTCATTTACAACTGTGACCTGGCCAAGATAAAGCAAAGCAGTGCGATAAAAACAACAACACAGAGTTACATATGGGGTAAACAAACATAAAGTAAAACATACCACAGAAAATATATATACAGTGTGTGCAAATGTAGTAAATTATGGAGGTAAGGCAATAAATAGGCCATAGTGCAAAATAGTTACAATTTCGTATTAACACTGGAATGATAGATGTGCAAAAGATGATGTGCAAATAGAGATACTGGGGTGCAAATTAGCAAAATAAATAACAATATGGGGATGAGGTAGTTGGATGGGGTAGTTGTTGGATAGCCATCAGTTGTTGTGTTATCATATTTTGCTTATTTCACAGTTTGTAGAATGCATACTATTGGCATTTGAATATAGCGCGGGAAAAGGGAATCCGGACACACTGTGGACATGGTAGACACATTTAAATGTAGGTGTAGATGCATGACATGTTTGGAATTCCATGATCAGAACTATATGACCACGGCCTCTGTCTCTCTGTCACTCTGTCTCTCTCTGTCTCGGTCTTTCTCTCTGCGTCTCTCTGTCTCTCTCTGTCTTGGTCTGTCTCTCTGTCACTCTGTCTCTCTCTGTCTCAGTCTTTTTCTCTGCGTCTCTCTCTGTCTCAGTCTTTCTCTCTGCGTCTCTCTGTCTCTCTCTGTCTCAGTCTTTCTCTCTGCGTCTCTCTGTCTCTGTCTCTCTCTGTCTCTGTCTTTCTCTCTGCGTCTCTCTGTCTCTCTCTGTCTCAGTCTTTCTCTCTGCGTCTCTCTGTCTCTGTCTTTCTCTCTCTCTCTCTGTCTCTCTGCGTCTCTCTGTCTCTGTCTGTCTTTCTCTCTGCGTCTCTCTGTCTCTCTCTGTCTCGGTCTTTCTCTTTGCGTCTCTCTGTCTCTGTCTTTCTCTCTCTCTCTCTGTCTCTGTCTTTCTCTCTGCGTCTCTCTGTCTCTGTCTTTCTCTCTGCGTCTCTCTGTCTCTCTCTGTCTCAGTCTTTCTCTCCGCGTCTCTCTGTCTCAGTCTTTCTCTCTGCGTCTCTCTGTCTCTGTCTTTCTCTCTGCGTCTCTCTGTCTCAGTCTTTCTCTCTGCGTCTCTCTGTCTCAGTCTTTCTCTCTGCGTCTCTCTGTCTCAGTCTTTCTCTCTGTCACTGTCTCTCTCAGTCTTTCTCTCTGCGTCTCTCTGTCTCTCTCTGTCTTTCTCTCTGCGTCTCTCTGTCTCTCTCTGTCTCAGTCTTTCTCTCCGCGTCTCTCTGTCTCAGTCTTTCTCTCTGCGTCTCTCTGTCTCTGTCTTTCTCTCTGCGTCTCTCTGTCTCAGTCTTTCTCTCTGCGTCTCTCTGTCTCAGTCTTTCTCTCTGCGTCTCTCTGTCTCAGTCTTTCTCTCTGTCACTGTCTCTCTCAGTCTTTCTCTCTGCGTCTCTCTGTCTCTCTCTGTCTTTCTCTCTGCGTCTCTCTGTCTCTCTCTGTCTCGGTCTTTCTCTTTGCGTCTCTCTGTCTCAGTCTTTCTCTCTGCGTCTCTCTGTCTCTGTCTCTGTCTTTCTCTCTGCGTCTCTCTGTCTCTCTCTGTCTCTGTCTTTCTCTCTGCGTGTCTCTGTCTCTCTCTCTCTCTCTCTCTGTCTCTGTCTCTCTCTGCGTCTCTCTGTCTGTCTTTCTCTCTGCGTCTCTCTGTCTCTCTCTGTCTGTCTTTCTCTCTGCGTCTCTCTGTCTCTGTCTCTGTCTTTCTCTCTGCGTCTCTCTGTCTCTCTCTGTCTTTCTCTCTGCGTCTCTCGGTCTCTGTCTTTCTCTCTCTCTCTGTCTCTGTCTTTCTCTCTGCGTCTCTCTGTCTCTGTCTTTCTCTCTGCGTCTCTCTGTCTCTCTCTGTCTCAGTCTTTCTCTCCGCGTCTCTCTGTCTCAGTCTTTCTCTCTGCGTCTCTCTGTCTCTGTCTTTCTCTCTGCGTCTCTCTGTCTCAGTCTTTCTCTCTGCGTCTCTCTGTCTCAGTCTTTCTCTCTGCGTCTCTCTGTCTCAGTCTTTCTCTCTGTCACTGTCTCTCTCAGTCTTTCTCTCTGCGTCTCTCTGTCTCTGTCTTTCTCTCTGCGTCTCTCTGTCTCTGTCTCTGTCTTTCTCTCTGCGTCTCTCTGTCTCAGTCTTTCTCTCTGTCTCTCTCTGTCTCAGTCTTTCACTCTGCGTCTCTCTGTCTCAGTCTTTCTCTCTGCGTCTCTCTGTCTCTGTCTTTCTCTCTGCGTCTCTCTGTCTCTGTCTCTGTCTTTCTCTCTGCGTCTCTCTGTCTCTCTCTGTCTCTGTCTTTCTCTCTGTCTCTCTCTGTCTCTGTCTTTCTCTCTGTCTCTCTCTGTCTCTGTCTTTCTCTCTGCGTCTCTCTGTCTCTGTCTTTCTCTCTGCGTCTCTCTGTCTCTCTCTGTCTCTGTCTTTCTCTGCGTCTCTCTGTCTCTGTCTTTCTCTCTGCGTCTCTCTGTCTCTCTCTGTCTCTGTCTTTCTCTCTGTCTCTCTCTGTCTCTGTCTTTCTCTCTGTCTCTCTCTGTCTCTGTCTTTCTCTCTGCGTCTCTCTGTCTCTGTCTTTCTCTCTGCGTCTCTCTGTCTCTCTCTGTCTCTGTCTTTCTCTCTGCGTCTCTCTGTCTCTGTCTTTCTCTCTGCGTCTCTCTGTCTCTGTCTTTCTCTCTGCGTCTCTCTGTCTCTGTCTTTCTCTCTGCGTCTCTCTGTCTCTGTCTTTCTCTCTGCGTCTCTCTGTCTCTGTCTTTCTCTCTGCCTCTCTCTGTCTCTGTCTTTCTCTCTGCCTCTCTCTGTCTCTGTCTTTCTCTCTGCCTCTCTCTGTCTCTGTCTTTCTCTCTGCGTCTCTCTGTCTCTGTCTTTCTCTCTGCGTCTCTCTGTCTCTGTCTTTCTCTCTGCGTCTCTCTGTCTCTGTCTTTCTCTCTGCGTCTCTCTGTCTCTGTCTTTCTCTCTGCGTCTCTCTGTCTCTGTCTTTCTCTCTGCGTCTCTCTGTCTCTGTCTTTCTCTCTGCGTCTCTCTGTCTCTGTCTTTCTCTCTGCGTCTCTCTGTCTCTGTCTTTCTCTCTGCGTCTCTCTGTCTCTGTCTTTCTCTCTGCGTCTCTCTGTCTCTGTCTTTCTCTCTGCGTCTCTCTGTCTCTGTCTTTCTCTCTGCGTCTCTCTGTCTCTGTCTTTCTCTCTGCGTCTCTCTGTCTCTGTCTTTCTCTCTGCGTCTCTCTGTCTCTGTCTTTCTCTCTGCGTCTCTCTGTCTCTGTCTTTCTCTCTGCGTCTCTCTGTCTCTGTCTTTCTCTCTGCGTCTCTCTGTCTCTGTCTTTCTCTCTGCGTCTCTCTGTCTCTGTCTTTCTCTCTGCGTCTCTCTGTCTCTGTCTTTCTCTCTGCGTCTCTCTGTCTCTGTCTTTCTCTCTGCGTCTCTCTGTCTCTGTCTTTCTCTCTGCGTCTCTCTGTCTCTGTCTTTCTCTCTGCGTCTCTCTGTCTCTGTCTTTCTCTCTGCGTCTCTCTGTCTCTGTCTTTCTCTCTGCGTCTCTCTGTCTCTGTCTTTCTCTCTGCGTCTCTCTGTCTCTGTCTTTCTCTCTGCGTCTCTCTGTCTCTGTCTTTCTCTCTGCGTCTCTCTGTCTCTGTCTTTCTCTCTGCGTCTCTCTGTCTCTGTCTTTCTCTCTGCGTCTCTCTGTCTCTGTCTTTCTCTCTGCGTCTCTCTGTCTCTGTCTTTCTCTCTGCGTCTCTCTGTCTCTGTCTTTCTCTCTGCGTCTCTCTGTCTCTGTCTTTCTCTCTGCGTCTCTCTGTCTCTGTCTTTCTCTCTGCGTCTCTCTGTCTCTGTCTTTCTCTCTGCGTCTCTCTGTCTCTGTCTTTCTCTCTGCGTCTCTCTGTCTCTGTCTTTCTCTCTGCGTCTCTCTGTCTCTGTCTTTCTCTCTGCGTCTCTCTGTCTCTGTCTTTCTCTCTGCGTCTCTCTGTCTCTGTCTTTCTCTCTGCGTCTCTCTGTCTCTGTCTTTCTCTCTGCGTCTCTCTGTCTCTGTCTTTCTCTCTGCGTCTCTCTGTCTCTGTCTTTCTCTCTGCGTCTCTCTGTCTCTGTCTTTCTCTCTGCGTCTCTCTGTCTCTGTCTTTCTCTCTGCGTCTCTCTGTCTCTGTCTTTCTCTCTGCGTCTCTCTGTCTCAGTCTTTCTCTCTGCGTCTCTCTGTCTCAGTCTTTCTCTCTGCGTCTCTCTGTCTCAGTCTTTCTCTCTGCGTCTCTCTGTCTCAGTCTTTCTCTCTGCGTCTCTCTGTCTCTGTCTTTCTCTCTGCGTCTCTGTCTCTCTCTGTCTCAGTCTTTCTCTCTGTCACTCTGTCTCTCTCTGTCTCAGTCTTTCTCTCTGCGTCTCTCTGTCTCTGTCTCGGTCTTTCTCTCTGCGTCTCTCTGTCTTTCTCTCTGTCTCTCTCTGTCTCGGTCTTTCTATCTGCGTCTCTCACTGTCTGTCTATTAACTAACACACAGTTCAGACGCTGAACCAGTGTACATTTCTTCAACAAAAAGAGTGACTAAAATAGAGCCAATATTATCACTGCGCTGAAATTATGGTGAGTCGAACTGAATAGAAATTAAGAGCGGACTGGCATGGTTAACAACTTTGCTTGATGTACTGATTTATGTATGGTAAATCTGTTTATTTATGTATTTATGTACTGGTTTCATACAACCACACTCAGCACTGCAGCATACTTCCTCCTTGGTTTTGGGTGGAATTCAGGCATAACAGCAACCTCTCACAGAATTCCTCCACCTGCGAAACCGAGGCCATGATTGGGCTTCTGTTGTGGGTGTGGTAGCATCATATTATAATGGTACTGATGATTGTTCTATAATCACACTGGACCTGTCATATTATAATGGTACTGATTATTGTTCTATAATCACACTGGACCTGTCATATTATAAATGGTACTGGGCCTGTCATATTATAATGGTACTGGACCTGTCATATTATAATGGTACTGGGCCTGTCATATTATAATGGTACTGGGCCTGTCATATTATAATGGTACTGGGCCTGTCACATTATAATGGTACTGGGCCTGTCACATTATAATGGTACTGGGCCTGTCATATTATAATGGTACTGGACCTGTCATATTATAATGGTACTGGGCCTGTCATATTATAATGGTACTGGACCTGTCATATTATAATGGTACTGGGCCTGTCATATTATAATGGTACTGGGCCTGTCATATTATAATGGTACTGGGCCTGTCACATTATAATGGTACTGGGCCTGTCATATTATAATGGTACTGGGCCTGTCACATTATAATGGTACTGGGCCTGTCACATTATAATGGTACTGGGCCTGTCATATTATAATGGTACTGGGCCTGTCACATTATAATGGTACTGGGCCTGTCATATTATAATGGTACTGGGCCTGTCATATTATAATGGTACTGGGCCTGTCACATTATAATGGTACTGGGCCTGTCATATTATAATGGTACTGGGCCTGTCATATTATAATGGTACTGGGCCTGTCATATTATAATGGTACTGGGCCTGTCATATTATAATGGTACTGGGCCTGTCACATTATAATGGTACTGGGCCTGTCACATTATAATGGTACTGGGCCTGTCACATTATAATGGTACTGGGCCTGCCATATTATAATGGTACTGGGCCTGTCATATTATAATGGTACTGGACCTGTCATATTATAATGGTACTGGGCCTGTCATATTATAATGGTACTGGGCCTGTCATATTATAATGGTACTGGACCTGTCATATTATAATGGTACTGATTAGGGCCTCTCCATCCTACAGGTGAGCGTCAGGGTCAGGGGTCAGGGGTCAGGGTCAGGGGCCAAACCAATAACACGTTTTCTCAAGACGCTTTCAAAATACATGCAGGCATGAGAGTACTTTAGGGCATGCACACGTGTACAAAGACACACACACACACACACACACACACAGCAACGTTATCATGTGTAGAAGTAAAGAGTGTTTAATATACCCCAACACAGCTTTAGAACAGTGTTTAATATACCCCAACCCAGCTTTAGGACAGTGTTTAATATACCCCAACCCAGCTTTAGGACAGTGTTTAATATACCCCAACACAGCTTTAGAACAGTGTTTAATATACCCCAACACAGCTTTAGAACAGTGTTTAATATACCCCAACACAGCTTTAGAACAGTGTTTAACATACCCCAACACAGCTTTAGAACAGTGTTTAATATACCCCAACACAGCTTTAGGACAGTGTTTAATATACCCCAACACAGCTTTAGAACAGTGTTTAATATACCCCAACACAGCTTTAGAACAGTGTTTAATATACCCCAACACAGCTTTAGAACAGTGTTTAACATACCCCAACACAGCTTTAGAACAGTGTTTAATATACCCCAACACAGCTTTAGGACAGTGTTTAATATACCCCAACACAGCTTTAGAACAGTGTTTAATATACCCCAACACAGCTTTAGAACAGTGTTTAACATACCCCAACACAGCTTTAGAACAGTGTTTAACATACCCCAACACAGCTTTAGAACAGTGTTTAACATACCCCAACACAGCTTTAGAACAGTGTTTAATATACCCCAACACAGCTTTAGGACAGTGTTTAATATACCCCAACACAGCTTTAGAACAGTGTTTAATATACCCCAACACAGCTTTAGAACAGTGTTTAATATACCCCAGCACAGCTTTAGAACAGTGTTTAACATACCCCAACACAGCTTTAGAACAGTGTTTAACATACCCCAACACAGCTTTAGAACAGTGTTTAATATACCCCAACCCAGCTTTAGGACAGTGTTTAATATACCCCAACACAGCTTTAGAACAGTGTTTAATATACCCCAACACAGCTTTAGAACAGTGTTTAACATACCCCAACACAGCTTTAGAACAGTGTTTAACATACCCCAACACAGCTTTAGAACAGTGTTTAACATACCCCAACACAGCTTTAGAACAGTGTTTAACATACCCCAACACAGCTTTAGAACAGTGTTTAACATACCCCAACACAGCTTTAGAACAGTGTTTAATATACCCCAACACAGCTTTAGAACAGTGTTTAACATACCCCAACACAGCTTTAGGACAGTGTTTAATATACCCCAACACAGCTTTAGAACAGTGTTTAATATACCCCAACACAGCTTTAGAACAGTGTTTAATATACCCCAACACAGCTTTAGAACAGTGTTTAATATACCCCAACACAGCTTTAGAACAGTGTTTAATATACCCCAACACAGCTTTAGAACAGTGTTTAACATACCCCAACACAGCTTTAGAACAGTGTTTAATATACCCCAACACAGCTTTAGAACAGTGTTTAACATACCCCAACACAGCTTTAGAACAGTGTTTAACATACCCCAACACAGCTTTAGAACAGTGTTTAACATACCCCAACACAGCTTTAACAACGTAAGACATGCTCAATATAGAATGTATGACATGTTCAATATAGAATGTATGACATGTTCAATATAGAATGTATGACATGTTCAATATAGAATGTATGACATGTTCAATATAGAATGTATGACATGTTCAATATAGAATATATGACATGCTCAATATAGAATATATGACATGCTCAATATAGTGTTTATATAAACAAGATAATCTCGCTGTTAGATTTGGTCATACATGTTGTGTTTTCTGTGTTCAGGCTATCCAGTGTATTTGATGTTGCTGTAGAGACCTGAGTTGAGTCTTGTCTATGGGAGGATGATTTTGCTGTAGGGACTCATTCTCCTATTAAGACCCTCTAGGGAGAAACATTAAGAACATACTAGACCCGTTACAACAACACGCTCCTGGCCAGGGGCCCGCTCCCCGCTCCCCGCTCTCCTGCCCCCCCAGGGGCCCGCTCCCCGCTCTCCTGCCCCCCCAGCGGCCCGCTCCCCGCTCTCCTGCCCCCCCAGCGGCCCGCTCCCCAGTCTCCTGCCCCCCCAGCGGCCCGCTCCCCGCTCTCCTGCCCCCCCAGCGGCCCGCTCCCCAGTCTCCTGCCCCCCCAGCGGCCCGCTCCCCAGTCTCCTGCCCCCCCAGCAGCCCGCTCCCCGCTCTCCTGCCCCCCCAGCGGCACCCTCCCGACTCTCCTGCCCCCCCAGCGGCCCGCTCCCCAGTCTCCTGCCCCCCCAGCGGTCCGCTCCCCAGTCTCCTGCCCCCCCAGCAGCCCGCTCCTCACTCTCCTGCCCCCCCAGCGGCCCCCTCCCCACTCTCCTGCCCCTCCAGCGGCCCGCTCCCCAGTCTCCTGCCCCCCCAGCGGCCCCCTCCCCAGTCTCCTGCCCCCCCAGCAGCCCGCTCCCCACTCTCCTGCCCCCACCTCCAGCAGCTCCCTGGGAATAAGAGTTTGCACAATTTTTTAGGACGTGAACTTTTCCCCAATTTATTTGAATAGGAGTGAGTTAATGGTTGATTGCTCCCATGGGCTTTAAGCAGAGCTTCCTCCAAGGAGAAGGAAGGAGCTACACACACACACACGATGTCAAGGTCTCCTCTGCTCTAGCTGTCCTACTGGGGAGGCAGGGGGATGTTCCTCGAGGCAGAAAGGAAAACACACACACAGGAAAAGACGGAAGTGTGCTAAACGGATAAAACATGTACATTGTGTTATAGTAACATCCCTCCACCATTCTCACTAGAGAGGTGAAGTTTTGACCTGAGAGTCTGTTTGGGTTTCTGTCCCCTAAAGGTTTTATTTTAGTCCTATAGTCCTCTCCAGGCCTGGGGTAAAGGCCACAGCCTCCTCAGGTCTAACCATTACCTTAACCCTAACCCTTCATTTTAACCATAACTCTAACCCCAACCCTCTGCAGGACTAACCCTAATATAACCTAACATAATACCTAATATAAACAAATATAATTGAATATATTATAATCTTCACCCCGTTAGCTGCTGCTAAGCCCACTTCCTGCTGCTGCTGATGCTAACTCTAACACTGCTAGCTGCTGCTAAGCCCTCTAGCTGCTGCTAACTCTAACCCCGTTATCTGCTGCTAACCCTAACCCCTCTAGCTGCTACTAACCCTAACCCCTCTAGCTGCTACTAACCCTAACCCCTCTAGCTGCTACTAACCCTAACCCCTCTAGCTGCTACTAACCCTAACCCCTCTAGCTGCTGCTAACCCTAACCCCTCTAGCTGCTACTAACCCTAACCCCTCTAGCTGCTGCTAACCCTAACCCCTCTAGCTGCTGCTAACCCTAACCCCTCTAGCTGCTGCTAACCCTAACCCTAACCCTAACCCTAACCCTAACCCTAACCCCTCTAGCTGCTGCTAACCCTAACCCCTCTAGCTGCTGCTAACCCCTCTAGCTGCTACTAACCCTAACCCCTCTAGCTGCTACTAACCCTAACCCCTCTAGCTGCTACTAACCCTAACCCCTCTAGCTGCTACTAACCCCTCTAGCTACTGATAACCCTAACCCCTCTAGCTACTGATAACCCTAACCCCTCTAGCTGCTACTAACCCCTCTAGCTACTGATAACCCTAACCCCTCTAGCTGCTACTAACCCCTCTAGCTACTGATAACCCTAACCCCTCTAGCTACTGATAACTCTAACCCCGCTATCTGCTGCTAACCCTAACCCCTCTAGCTGCTGCTAACCCTAACCCCTCTAGCTGCTGCTAACCCTAACCCCTCTAGCTGCTACTAACCCTAACCCCTCTAGCTGCTGCTAACCCTAACCCCTCTAGCTGCTACTAACCCTAACCCCACAAGCTGCTACTAACCCTAACCCCTCTAGCTACTGCTAACCCTAACCCCTCTAGCTGCTACTAACCCTAACCCCTCTAGCTGCTACTAACCCTAACCCCTCTAGCTACTGCTAACCCTAACCCCTCTAGCTGCTACTAACCCCTCTAGCTGCTACTAACCCTAACCCCTCTAGCTACAGCTAACCCTAACCCCTCTAGCTGCTACTAACCCTAACCCCTCTAGCTGCTACTAACCCTAACCCCTCTAGCTACAGCTAACCCTAACCCCTCTAGCTGCTACTAACCCTAACCCCACAAGCTGCTACTAACCCTAACCCCTCTAGCTGCTACTAACCCCTCTAGCTGCTACTAACCCTAACCCCTCTAGCTGCTACTAACCCTAACCCCTCTAGCTGCTACTAACCCCTCTAGCTGCTACTAACCCTAACCCCTCTAGCTACTGCTAACCCTAACCCCTCTAGCTGCTGCTAACCCCTCTAGCTGCTACTAACCCTAACCCCTCTAGCTGCTACTAACCCTAACCCCTCTAGCTGCTACTAACCCTAACCCCTCTAGCTGCTACTAACCCTAACCCCTCTAGCTGCTACTAACCCTAACCCCTCTAGCTGCTGCTAACCCTAACCCCTCTAGCTGCTGCTAACCCCTCTAGCTGCTACTAACCCTAACCCCTCTAGCTGCTACTAACCCCTCTAGCTGCTACTAACCCTAACCCCGCTACCTGCTGCTGTTAACCCTAACCCCTCTAGCTGCTACTAACCCTAACCCCACAAGCTGCTACTAACCCTAACCCCTCTAGCTGCTACTAACCCTAACCCCTCTAGTTGCTGCTAACCCTAACCCCTCTAGCTGCTACTAACCCTAACCCCTCTAGCTGCTACTAACCCCTCTAGCTGCTGCTAACCCTAACCCCTCTAGCTGCTGCTAACCCCTCTAGCTGCTACTAACCCTAACCCCTCTAGCTGCTACTAACCCTAACCCCTCTAGCTGCTACTAACCCTAACCCCTCTAGCTGCTGCTAACCCCTCTAGCTGCTACTAACCCTAACCCCTCTAGCTACAGCTAACCCTAACCCCTCTAGCTGCTACTAACCCTAACCCCTCTAGCTGCTACTAACCCTAACCCCTCTAGCTGCTACTAACCCTAACCCCTCTAGCTGCTACTAACCCTAACCCCTCTAGCTGCTGCTAACCCTAACCCCTCTAGCTGCTACTAACCCTAACCCCTCTAGCTACAGCTAACCCCTCTAGCTGCTACTAACCCTAACCCCTCTAGCTGCTGCTAACCCCTCTAGCTGCTGCTAACCCTAACCCCTCTAGCTGCTGCTAACCCCTCTAGCTGCTACTAACCCTAACCCCTCTAGCTACAGCTAACCCTAAACCCTCTAGCTGCTGTTAAACCTAACCCCTATAGCTGCTGATAACCATAACCCTAACCCTAACCTATCTAGCTGCTGCTAACCCTAACCCCTCTAGCTACTGCTAACCCTAACCCCTCTAGCTGCTACTAGCCCTAACCCCTCTAGCTGCTACTAACCCTAACCCCTCTAGCTGCTGCTAACCCTAACCCCTCTAGCTGCTACTAACCCTAACCCCTCTAGCTGCTACTAACCCTAACCCCTCTAGCTGCTACTAACCCTAACCCCTCTAGCTGCTGCTAACCCCTCTAGCTGCTGCTAACCCTAACCCCTCTAGCTGCTACTAACCCTAACCCCTCTAGCTACAGCTAACCCTAAACCCTCTAGCTACAGCTAACCCTAACCCCTCTAGCTGCTACTAACCCTAACCCCTCTAGCTGCTACTAACCCTAACCCCTCTAGCTGCTACTAACCCTAACCCTAACCCTAACCCTAACCCTAACCCTAACCCCTCTAGCTGCTACTAACCCTAACCCCTCTAGCTGCTACTAACCCTAACCCTAACCCTAACCCTAACCCTAACCCTAACCCCTCTAGCTGCTGCTAACCCCTCTAGCTGCTGCTAACCCTAACCCCTCTAGCTGCTACTAACCCTAACCCCTCTAGCTGCTGCTAACCCTAACCCTAACCCCTCTAGCTGCTACTAGCCCTAACCCCTCTAGCTGCTACTAACCCTAACCCCTCTAGCTGCTACTAACCCTAACCCCTCTAGCTGCTGCTAACCCTAACCCCACTAGCTGCTGCTAACCCCTCTAGCTGCTGCTAACCCTAACCCCTCTAGCTGCTACTAACCCTAACCCCTCTAGCTGCTGCTAACCCTAACCCCACTAGCTGCTGCTAACCCCTCTAGCTGCTGCTAACCCTAACCCCTCTAGCTACAGCTAACCCTAACCCCTCTAGCTGCTGCTAACCCCTCTAGCTGCTGCTAACCCTAACCCCACTAGCTGCTAACCCTAACCCCTCTAGCTGCTACTAACCCTAACCCCTCTAGCTGCCAATAACCCTAACCCCTCTAGCTGCTGCTAACCCTAACCCCTCTAGCTGCTACTAACCCTAACCCCACAAGCTGCTACTAACCCTAACCCCTCTAGCTACTGATAACCCTAACCCCTCTAGCTGCTACTAACCCCTCTAGCTGCTACTAACCCTATCTAGCTGCTACTAACCCCTCTAGCTGCTGCTAACCCTAACCCCTCTAGCTACTGATAACCCTAACCCCTCTAGCTGCTACTAACCCCTCTAGCTGCTACTAACCCTATCTAGCTGCTACTAACCCCTCTAGCTGCTGCTAACCCTAACCCCACAAGCTGCTACTAACCCTAACCCCTCTAGCTACTGCTAACCCTAACCCCTCTAGCTGCTGCTAACCCTAACCCCTCTAGCTGCTGCTAACCCTAACCCTAACCCTAACCCTAACCCTAACCCTAACCCTAACCCCTCTAGCTGCTACTAACCCTAACCCCACAAGCTGCTACTAACCCTAACCCCTCTAGCTGCTGCTAACCCTAACCCCTCTAGCTGCAGCTAACCCTAACCCCTCTAGCTGCTGCTAACCCTAACCCCTCTAGCTGCTGCTAACCCTAACCCCTCTAGCTGCTACTAGCCCTGACCCCTCTAGCTGCTACTAACCCTAACCCCTCTAGCTGCTACTAACCCTAACCCCTCTAGCTGCTACTAACCCTAACCCCTCTAGCTGCTGCTAACCCTAACCCCTCTAGCTGCTGCTAACCCTAACCCCTCTAGCTGCTACTAACCCTAACCCCTCTAGCTGCTACTAACCCTAACCCCTCTAGCTGCTGCTAACCCTAACCCCTCTAGCTGCTACTAACCCTAACCCCTCTAGCTGCTGCTAACCCTAACCCCTCTAGCTGCTACTAACCCTAACCCCTCTAGCTGCTACTAACCCTAACCCCTCTAGCTGCTGCTAACCCTAACCCCTCTAGCTGCTACTAGCCCTAACCCCTCTAGCTGCTACTAACCCTAACCCCTCTAGCTGCTGCTAACCCTAACCCCACTAGCTGCTGCTAACCCCTCTAGCTGCTGCTAACCCTAACCCCTCTAGCTACAGCTAACCCTAACCCCTCTAGCTACAGCTAACCCTAACCCCTCTAGCTGCTGCTAACCCTAACCCCTCTAGCTGCTGCTAACCCTAACCCCTCTAGCTGCTACTAACCCTAACCCCTCTAGCTGCTACTAACCCCTCTAGCTGCTGCTAACCCTAACCCCTCTAGCTGCTACTAACCCCTCTAGCTGCTACTAACCCTAACCCCTCTAGCTGCTACTAACCCCTCTAGCTGCTGCTAACCCTAACCCCTCTAGCTGCTACTAACCCTAACCCCTCTAGCTGCTGCTAACCCTAACCCCTCTAGCTGCTACTAACCCTAACCCCTCTAGCTGCTACTAACCCTAACCCCTCTAGCTGCTGCTAACCCTAACCCCTCTAGCTGCTACTAACCCTAACCCCTCTAGCTGCTACTAACCCTAACCCCTCTAGCTGCTACTAACCCTAACCCCTCTAGCTGCTACTAACCCCTCTAGCTGCTGCTAACCCTAACCCCTCTAGCTGCTACTAACCCTAACCCCTCTAGCTACAGCTAACCCTAACCCCTCTAGCTGCTACTAACCCTAACCCCACTAGCTGCTACTAACCCTAACCCCACTAGCTGCTACTAACCCTAACCCCACTAGCTGCTACTAACCCTAACCCCTCTAGCTGCTGCTAACCCCTCTAGCTGCTACTAACCCTAACCCCTCTAGCTGCTACTAACCCTAACCCCTCTAGCTGCTACTAACCCTAACCCCTCTAGCTGCTGCTAACCCTAACCCCTCTAGCTGCTACTAACCCTAACCCCTCTAGCTGCTGCTAACCCTAACCCCTCTAGCTACAGCTAACCCTAACCCCTCTAGCTGCTACTAACCCTAACCCCTCTAGCTACAGCTAACCCTAACCCCTCTAGCTACTGCTAACCCTAACCCCTCTAGCTGCTACTAACCCTAACCCCTCTAGCTGCTACTAACCCTAACCCCTCTAGCTGCTGCTAACCCTAACCCCTCTAGCTGCTACTAACCCTAACCCCTCTAGCTGCTGCTAACCCTAACCCCTCTAGCTGCTACTAACCCTAACCCCTCTAGCTGCTGCTAACCCTAACCCCTCTAGCTGCTACTAACCCTAACCCCTCTAGCTGCTGCTAACCCTAACCCCTCTAGCTGCTACTAACCCTAACCCCTCTAGCTGCTGCTAACCCTAACCCCACTAGCTGCTGCTAACCCCTCTAGCTGCTGCTAACCCTAACCCCTCTAGCTGCTGCTAACCCTAACCCTAACCCCTCTAGCTGCTACTAACCCTAACCCCTCTAGCTGCTACTAACCCTAACCCCTCTAGCTGCTACTAACCCTAACCCCTCTAGCTGCTACTAACCCTAACCCCTCTAGCTGCTGCTAACCCTAACCCCTCTAGCTGCTGCTAACCCTAACCCCTCTAGCTGCTGCTAACCCTAACCCCTCTAGCTGCTACTAACCCTAACCCCTCTAGCTACAGCTAACCCTAACCCCTCTAGCTGCTACTAACCCTAACCCCTCTAGCTGCTACTAACCCTAACCCCTCTAGCTACAGCTAACCCTAACCCCTCTAGCTGCTACTAACCCTAACCCCTCTAGCTGCTACTAACCCTAACCCCACAAGCTGCTACTAACCCTAACCCCTCTAGCTGCTGCTAACCCTAACCCCTCTAGCTACAGCTAACCCTAACCCCTCTAGCTGCTACTAACCCTAACCCCTCTAGCTGCTACTAACCCTAACCCCTCTAGCTGCTGCTAACCCTAACCCCGCTAGCTGCTGCTAACCCCTCTAGCTGCTGCTAACCCTAACCCCTCTAGCTGCTGCTAACCCTAACCCTAACCCTAACCCTAACCCTAACCCCTCTAGCTGCTACTAACCCTAACCCCTCTAGCTGCTACTAACCCTAACCCCTCTAGCTGCTACTAACCCTAACCCCTCTAGCTGCTACTAACCCTAACCCCTCTAGCTGCTACTAACCCTAACCCCTCTAGCTACAGCTAACCCTAACCCCTCTAGCTGCTACTAACCCTAACCCCACAAGCTGCTACTAACCCTAACCCCTCTAGCTGCTGCTAACCCTAACCCCTCTAGCTACAGCTAACCCTAACCCCTCTAGCTACTACTAACCCTAACCCCTCTAGCTGCTACTAGCCCTAACCCCTCTAGCTGCTACTAACCCTAACCCCTCTAGCTGCTACTAACCCTAACCCCACTAGCTGCTGCTAACCCCTCTAGCTGCTGCTAACCCTAACCCTAACCCTAACCCTAACCCCTCTAGCTGCTACTAACCCTAACCCCTCTAGCTGCTACTAACCCTAACCCCTCTAGCTGCTACTAACCCTAACCCCTCTAGCTGCTACTAACCCTAACCCCTCTAGCTACAGCTAACCCTAACCCCTCTAGCTGCTACTAACCCTAACCCCTCTAGCTGCTACTAACCCTAACCCCTCTAGCTGCTACTAACCCTAACCCCACAAGCTGCTACTAACCCTAACCCCTCTAGCTGCTGCTAACCCTAACCCCTCTAGCTACAGCTAACCCTAACCCCTCTAGCTGCTACTAACCCTAACCCCTCTAGCTACTGATAACCCTAACCCCTCTAGCTGCTACTAACCCCTCTAGCTACTGATAACCATAACCCCTCTAGCTGCTGCTAACCCTAACCCCTCTAGCTGCTACTAACCCTAACCCCTCTAGCTGCTACTAACCCTAACCCCACTAGCTGCTGCTAACTCTAATAATGGTCTTAATAATATGACCACCCTACCTTACAGTATTGGTCTTAATAATATGACCACCCTACCTTACAGTATTGGTCTTAATAATATGACCACCCTACCTTACAGTATTGGTCTTAAGTTACTGGAATGATGTTTTCCGTACTGTATCATTTGCATATTAAGTACCACATTTGTATAATAGCGCAATTTAATTTCATTAATTACATTTTATTGTAATCATCTCTGTGTTCTACATCAACCCTGAAAATGTCATAACAATATGACCACCCTTCCTTTATTGGACAAAACTTTATAACTCCTTTATAACCCTAACCCTAACCCTAACCCTAACCCAGACAGGTGATTTGGTGCAATTGACTAGGAATTAACATTGACCAGTCCACGACCTTTTCCGACCACTTGAAAATAAGATCTCAACAATGGTAAGTCCTATCCTCATGAAATAAAGTGTTCTGTGTTAATGAGAAGCTTCTCTATAACATGGAATTATAACAAAGTATAACACCAGAACAAAAGTGTAATTCTGTCCTAGTTATAGAGACAGAGGGGAGGTACTGCTGTTGCAATAAAACAGGACTGTCTTTTTATTGAGGCTGAATCCTATTATTTTCCTTTCAGCTGGTTAAGGTAACAATATGTTAGGAATCTTCTTGTTTATTCACTACCAATGAGTTCTGCTCTAACGCATTGGAAATCAGAATAGCACTGAAAAAACACTAGAAATCACTGGAAAAGCACTACGAAATCACTGGAAAAACACTAGAAATCACTGGAAATCAATACAAAAAAGAATAAAGCATCACTGGACAACAGTGGAAATCAATGGAAATGACCGGAACATCCCTGTGTTGGTCAGTCTGACCAGAGCATTAGAAACACTCTCTCAGTGTGGGGAATGAGTTCATGTAATCTCTCAGTGTGGGGAATGAGTTCATGTAATCTCTCAGTGTGGGGAATGAGTTCATGTAATCTCTCAGTGTGGGGAATGAGTTCATGTAATCTCTCAGTGTGGGGAATGAGTTCATGTAATCTCTCAGTGTGGGGAATGAGTTCATGTAATCTCTCAGTGTGGGGAATGAGTTCATGTAATCTCTCAGTGTGGGGAATGAGTTCATGTAATCTCTCAGTGTGGGGAATGAGTTCATGTAATCTCTCAGTGTGGGGAATGAGTTCATGTAATCTCTCAGTGTGGGGAATGAGTTCATGTAATCTCTCAGTGTGGGGAATGAGTTCATGTAATCTCTCAGTGTGGGGAATGAGTTCATGTAATCTCTCAGTGTGGGGAATGAGTTCATGTAATCTCTCAGTGTGGGGAATGAGTTCATGTAATCTCTCAGTGTGGGGAATGAGTTCATGTAATCTCTCAGTGTGGGGAATGAGTTCATGTAATCTCTCAGTGTGGGGAATGAGTTCATGTAATCTCTCAGTGTGGGGAATGAGTTCATGTAATCTCTCAGTGTGGGGAATGAGTTCATGTAATCTCTCAGTGTGGGGAATGAGTTCATGTACGAAACCCCTACCTGTCCCATCTTGGCATGGTTCTGTTATAATCTCCACCCGGCACACCCAGAAGAGGACTGGCCACCCCTCATAGCCTCTCTCAGTGTGGGGAATGAGTTCATGTAATCTCTCAGTGTGGGGAATGAGTTCATGTAATCTCTCAGTGTGGGGAATGAGTTCATGTAATCTCTCAGTGTGGGGAATGAGTTCATGTAATCTCTCAGTGTGGGGAATGAGTTCATGTAATCTCTCAGTGTGGGGAATGAGTTCATGTAATCTCTCAGTGTGGGGAATGAGTTCATGTAATCTCTCAGTGTGGGGAATGAGTTCATGTAATCTCTCAGTGTGGGGAATGAGTTCATGTAATCTCTCAGTGTGGGGAATGAGTTCATGTAATCTCTCAGTGTGGGGAATGAGTTCATGTAATCTCTCAGTGTGGGGAATGAGTTCATGTAATCTCTCAGTGTGGGGAATGAGTTCATGTAATCTCTCAGTGTGGGGAATGAGTTCATGTAATCTCTCAGTGTGGGGAATGAGTTCATGTAATCTCTCAGTGTGGGGAATGAGTTCATGTAATCTCTCAGTGTGGGGAATGAGTTCATGTAATCTCTCAGTGTGGGGAATGAGTTCATGTAATCTCTCAGTGTGGGGAATGAGTTCATGTAAATCACAATCAGAACACAGCAGTCTCTGATAAAGAATATGCTTTATTGCTATGCGGAGGTAGTACTCTGTAGATGGGTTAGGGTTAGGGTTAGGGGTTATGCGGAGGTAGTACTCTGTAGATGTATTTGATGTATTTTCTAGGTAGTACTATGTAGGTGTATTTGATGTATTGTATAGATAGTACTACAGTGCATTCTGAAAGTTTTCAGACCCCTTTACTTTTTCCACATTTTGTTACGTTACAGCCTTATTCTAAAATTGATTAAATAGTTGTTTTCCCCCTCATCAATCTACACACAATACCCCATAATGACAAAGTGAAAACAGTTGATTAGAAATGTTTGCAAATATATTAAAATCCATCCCTACGGTGAAGCATGGTGGTGGCAGCATCAGGCTGTGGGGATGTTTTTCAGCGGCAGGGACTGGGAGACTAGTCTGGATCGAGGGAAAGATGAACGGAGCAAAGTACAGAGAGATCTTTGATGAAAACCTGCTCCAGAGTGCTCAGGACCTCACTGGGGCGAAGGTTCACCTTCCAACAGGACAACGACCCTAAGCACACAGCCAAGACAACTCAGGAGTGGCTTCAGGACAAGTCTCTGAATATCCTTGAGTGGCCCAGCCAGAGCCCGGACTTGAACCCGATCAAACATCTCTGGAGAGACCTGAAAATAGCTGTGCAGCAACGCTCCCCATCCAACCTGACAGAGCTTGAGAGGATCTGCAGAGAAGAATGGGAGAAACTCCCCAAATACAGGTGTGCCAAGCTTGTAGCGTCATACCCAAGAAGACTTGAGGCTGTAATCGCTGACAAAGGGTCTGAATACTTATGTAAATTTAATATTTCGTTGTTTTTTTCAATATAAATTAGAAAAAATGTCTAAAACATTTGCTTAATCATTATGGAGTATTGTGTGTAGATTGATGAGGGGAAAAAATAATTTCATCAATTTTAGAATATGGCTGTAGCGTAACAAAATGTGGAAAAAGTCAAGGGGTCTGAATACTTTCTGAATGCACTGTATGTAGATGTATTTGCTGTATTGTATAGGTAGTACTATGTAGATGTATTTGCTGTATTGTATAGGTAGTACTATGTAGATGTATTTGCTGTATTGTATAGGTAGTACTATGTAGATGTATTTGAGGTATTGTATAGGTAGTACTATGTAGATGTATTTGAGGCCAGGTTAGGCCCAATATAAAGGCCCAATGTAAACTCAGCTTTGTCTCTGTAGACACTCCTTCCATTTATGACAACAGAGCAAAGTCCAACATACACACACACACACAGCTCTTTAGGAATTATATAACCCAATATGAAACTCTGAAGTAAAGTCTCCCTCTTTTTAATTCAGTCCTTTTGCTCTAATATCCACCCATTACATCACTGTTATATCAGGTTATAAAGAGTCCTACTGTAGATACAGCCTTGATAGTTCCTGCTAGATTGACCTTATAGAAGGTTCTAATGTAGCCCATGGAGGGAGAAATGCTAAACATGAGACTATAATGAGGAATAAACGGTGTAGGCCCACTACCCTCTCCTTATACTGTAGTCTAGTGAAAACCAGTGGTGCAAAAAGTACTAAATTGTCATACTTGAGTAAAAGTAACGATACCTTAATAGAAAATGACTCAAGTAAAAGTGAAAGTCATCCAGTAAAATACTACTTGATTAAAAGTATTTGGTTTTAAATATACTCAAGTATGTGAGTTGGACCATTTTCCTGTCTTGTTAAGCATTCAAAATGTA
This sequence comes from Coregonus lavaretus, assembly GCF_964263955.1. Lineage (NCBI taxonomy): Eukaryota > Metazoa > Chordata > Actinopteri > Salmoniformes > Salmonidae > Coregonus > Coregonus lavaretus. Next base: position 63,175,056 of record NC_139995.1, read on the forward strand.
ACGAGTACTTTTGGGTGTCAGGGAAGATGTATGTAGTAAAAAGTAAATTATTTTCTTCAGTAATGTAGTGGAGTAGAAGTTGTCAAAAAGAGAAATAGTAAAGTAAAGTACAGATAACCTAAGAAACTACTTAAGTAGTACTTTAAAGTATTTTTTCTAAAATACTTTACACCACTGGTGAAAACTGTGTTCTCTGTCTTTGTGAGGGAAATGTTGTGAAACTGAACCTGAAGTATCACTTTCAGTAAACACAGACTAGTTCTCGCTTCTTCAAAATACTGTTCATGTCACAACCATTTTCCAAAAATAGCTTTACAAATGTTTTATCATAAGTTATTCAGTCATGTCCTTAAATAAGTGGTTTATTTTAAGTCATTACATGAGGACATATCATGCTGACCTGTCATGACTACCACTGTAGGCCTCAGATGATGCTATGACCTTATACACCCTATTTCGATCAAGAATACACATTTCAGATTTAGGGTCATTAAATATTGTGTGGATATCGGGCGGGTGTGTGGCGGACGGGTTGAACAAAGATAAAACCAATAGGCTTACCTTTAAAAAATCCATAAATGCATCATTATTGTGCAATTTATATCTATGGGCTACATTGAGGTTTTTCTTTTATTATTTTAGGCTGTTTCATTAGTGCTTAAGCCTAAACGTTAGGGCCTAACTGTATACGCACACCAAATAGCCAAATGCTCAATGGAAGGGGCAGAAAAAGTTCAAGTTGATCCACAGAGGCAAAAAGGACAATATCAGAGATGAATTCATTTGAAGGCAAAAAGGACAATGTTGGAGTTGAATTCATTAAGAGAAAAGTTGTGTGATGGATAGTTGAAAATAAAGAGAAGGGAGGGACAGAAAAGTTATGTTTGGAAAGATTTTATGGTAAAAGAGGATGATAGCAGTGCTGCTATGTTATGTGTGATGATGTGAGGCGCTATACAAATTAGACTGTCACAAGACGGGACTTCAAATAAGCCGATGGCACATCAAGGGAACTGTTCAGATGGTTAAATGGAAACTGAAATCTGGACACTGACTGTAGGTCTATAACCTCTCACGTAGCCTTAATAATAACTCCTGCAGAATTAAGCACTTCTTCCAGTAAAATGATACACCAAATGTAGGCTAAATGTTGACCCGGGAACATGAGGGGAGAAATATGATTGATTTCTTTCAGCATCTTGAGATAATGCGAATGCACCTCTACAGATACCTTCTGTAAAGGTGCTTCTCTATCAGCATCATACAAGCTGATAGTATGTAAACCACATAAAATATGCAAGACTGAAATCTTATCAGAAACATGTTGGGTCATTTTCACAGCATTCCTTTACTTACAACTGGTCAAACTGATGTAATTTGGAAATGTTGCACATCACTTTTTTTTGTCAGTTATTGCATTTTCTCTCAGGTCTCTAAACGGATTTGCTCCCTGAAAGAAGCAAAGATGAGAGAGCTTTACTGACCTCAACTATATTAAAACATTCATTCTATCGATTTATGACATTATTCTGGTGAGCAAGGGTTTATTTAGTCTACTAGGGCAACATATAATGACAGAAGAGAAGCTGCATATATCTAATTATAGACAAGTTGACTAACAAATAGCCTACCAAAACGTCGGAGATTATAAACAGAAACATATGCAAATCGGGCAACAAAAAAAATCCTGCGCCCCATGTAGCCTAGATGCATGTTCTATATAAGCGGGTTAGGGTTAGGGTCGGGTGTTGGCCTGGGATTGTCACTTTATCACATGTAGTTGGGTAATTGCTGATGGGTTATTAGCAATTGCGGGCGGGTGTAGGTGAAGAACAGCTAACCAGCGCACCACTAGTTCCTACCCAGCGCTGCTGCCGCGCAGGACTGAGATTTACCCGCTAATTCAGTGCAATACTACCAGTCTATAATTTAAACTCAAATGTAACAAGTTTCATAGCTATTCCTGATGATGAAGGGTTATTATGATAAATTATTACAATGTCAAAACATTTTTTATAATTGCAAATCTGCCAATGTGTGAGCCCCTGAAATTATCCGCACATGCTGCAAATTTGGAAAACGTTTTTCAGAATTAATTTGGTGAATTGAATAAAAACTGACCTGTACCCCAGCGGGTAGGTTCATCATGTGCATGTCCTATACACTTTTAAAAACTGACCTGTACCCCAGCGGGTAGGTTCATCATGTGCATGTCCTATACACTTTTATTCATTTCCCCACCAATAGGCATCCACTGTAATGTTTTAAATGAAAGTAGGCCTACCCTTGCCAATGTGTTGACAGGCAGCGTAATTGATCCCCCTCCTCTCCGTAGGTTAAGAAATTTAAAAACGACTGACCTGAATAAGAGATCAAATAAGGTGCGATGCCGTTTCCTTCTTTAGTCGCTGCTACCTGTTCGTCTCTTCTTTGTTCACTCTCCGCGCAGCGGGTCCCGCTCTGGAGCCTCTCGTTGTCTTTATTTGTCTCAGCAGGCAGTCAATCAGCAACGACAGGACCGGGCTACACTGCTTGGTATGCAGGATGATAACATGTAGTATTGCCGGAGGAACAGGGATAATGACAGTAGTCATGCCCTACCAACTCGTGTTGTAGATAAATCGCGATTAGTTTCCCCTCCCTCTCTGGAACACCTACTGGGATCACATGGAACAACGCGGAAGGAAGAGTCAATCTGCCTTCAGACCTGTTGATAGTAATTACTGAACAATTATCCTATAGTTTCTAACATGCGCTTGTGAGTGCAGAAAATGACTTGATTGCACATCATGATTAGAGTGACATTATCATGAGGTGATCACTGATGACTTTGTGATAAATTGATTAAAAGTGAGAATTAAAGTCAAAATAATTACATTATTTGGGGAACATGCACAAGCTGTTATGGCTATGCTATTAGTCTATACTTTGTAGCTGTTGCATCTTCCACAATAAATCAGTTAGAGAAATCTAGCACAATAAATCAGTTAGAGAAATCTAGCACAATAAATCAGTTAGAGAAATCAACCACAAATCAGTTAGAGAAATCTAGCACAATAAATCAGTTAGAGAGAAATCTAGCACAATAAATCAGTTAGAGAAATCTAGCACAATAAATCAGTTAGAGAAATCTAGCACAATAAATCAGATAAATCTACCACAATAAATAACAGCGAAATCTACCACAAATTCAAATACACACGACTAGGCAAAGGTCTTATTTCCATAGCTCTGGACCCAGTCACCTGCTAGCAATGACACACAGATTAAATTAGCAGTTTGCTGATATATACACCATTACATCTAAAGCAGGTGTTGTTTTATCTGATCCCACTCAAATTAATTAAGTATTTCGTACCTTTTATATTGAACTTTATAGTTCAGAATTAGAACATGACAAAAAAAGTGTGAAGAATTTCTTAATAAAGTGTCAGGGCGATGTGTATGCTGTGAGCGAAGTCAAGCGCAGGACACAGAGCTACTGGCAGACAAACTTTACTTGCACAGTAATCAAAAATACAAACAAAACCTCCAAACAGGAAGGAACAAAATACGCATACACCCGAACACTGCCGATCTCACGGAAAACAATCACACACAATAACCAATGAGAGACAGGGGGTTATAAAGGGAATACAATGTAACATAATGGGAAACAGGTGAAAACAATCAAGACAAACACCGAAACATAGATCGGTGGCAGCTAGTACTCCGGGGACGACGAACGCCGAAGCCTGCCCGAGCAAGGAGGAGGAGCAGCCTCGGCTGATTCCGTGACAGTAACCCCCCTTGACGCGCGGCTCCAGCCGTGCGCCGACCCTGGCCTCTGGGACGGCCAGGAGGATGCGGAGCAGGGCGAGTCGGATGACTCCGGTGGAACTCCGTCAAGAGGGAGGGATCTAGGATGTCCCTCCTAGGGACCCAGCACCGCTCCTCCGGACCGTACCCCTCCCACTCCACGAGATACTGCAGGCCCCCCATCCGACGCCTCGAAGCCAAGATGGAACGGACTGAGTACGCCGGTGCCCCCTCGATGTCCAATGGGAGCGGAGGAGCCTCTCATACCTCATTCTCCTGGAGTGGACCAGCCACCACCGGCCTGAGGAGAGACACATGGAACAAATCAAATCAAATCAAATCAAATCCAATTTTATTGGTCACATGCGCCGAATACAACAGGTGCAGACATTACAGTGAAATGCTTACTTACAGCCCTTAACCAACAGTGCATTTATTTTAAACAAAAAAGTAAGAATAAAGCAACAACAAAAAAAGTGTTGAGAAAAAAAAGAGCAGAAGTAAAATAAAGTGACAGTAGGGAGGCTATATATACAGGGGGGTACCGTTGCAGAGTCAATGTGCGGGGGCACCGGCTAGTTGAGGTAGTTGAGGTAATATGTACATGTGGGTAGAGTTAAAGTGACTATGCATAAATATTTAACAGAGTAGCAGCAGCGTAAAAAGGATGGGGTGGGGGGGCAGTGCAAATAGTCTGGGTAGCCATGATTAGCTGTTCAGGAGTCTTATGGCTTGGGGGTAGAAGCTGTTGAGAAGTCTTTTGGACCTAGACTTGGCACTCCGGTACCGCTTGCCGTGCGGTAGCAGAGAGAACAGTCTATGACTAGGGTGGCTGGAGTCTTTGACAATTTTGAGGGCCTTCCTCTGACACCGCCTGGTATAGAGGTCCTGGATGGCAGGAAGCTTTGCCCCAGTGATGTACTGGGCCGTACGCATTACCCTCTGTAGTGCCTTGCGGTCAGAGGCCAAGCAGTTGCCATACCAGGCGGTGATGCAACCAGTCAGGATGCTCTCGATGGTGCAGCTGTAGAATTTTTTGAGGATCTGAGGACCCATGCCAAATCTTTTTAGTCTCCTGAGGGGGAATAGGCTTTGTCGTGCCCTCTTCACGACTGTCTTGGTGTGTTTGGACCATGATAGTTCGTTGGTGATGTGGACACCAAGGAACTTGAAGCTCTCAACCTGTTCCACTACAGCCCCGTCGATGAGAATGGGGGCGTGCTCAGTCCTCTTTTTTTTCCTGTAGTCCACAATCATCTCCTTTGTCTTGGTCACGTTGAGGGAGAGGTTGTTGTCCTGGCACCACACGGCCAGATCTCTGACCTCCTCCCTATAGGCTGTCTCATCGTTGTCGGTGATCAGGCCTACCACTGTTGTGTCGTCGGCAAACTTAATGATGGTGTTGGAGTCGTGCCTGGCCATGCAGTCATGGGTGAACAGAGAGTACAGGAGGGGACTGAGCACGCACCCCTGAGGGGCCCCCGTGTTGAGGGTCAGTGTGGCAGATGTGTTGTTACCTACCCTTACCACCTGGGGGCGGCCCGTCAGGAAGTCCAGGATCCAGTTGCAGAGGGAGGTGTTTAGTCCCAGGATCCTTAGCTTAGTGATGAGCTTAGAGGGCACTATGGTGTTGAATGCTGAGCTGTAGTCAATGAATAGCATTCTCACGTAGGTGTTCCTCTTGTCCAGGTGGGAAAGGGCAGTGTGGAGTGCGATAGAGATTGCATCATCTGTGGATCTGTTGGGGCGGTATGCAAATTGGAGTGGGTCTAGGGTTTCTGGGATTATGCTGTTGATGTGAGCCATGACCAGTCTTTCAAAGCACTTCATGGCTACAGACGTCAGTGCTACGGGTCGGTAGTCATTTAGGCAGGTTATCTTAGAGTTCTTGGGCACAGGGACTATGGTGGTCTGCTTGAAACATGTTGGTATTACAGACTCAGTCAGGGACATGTTGAAAATGTCAGTGAAGACACTTGCCAGTTGGTCAGCACATGCTCGGAGTACACGTCCTGGTAGTCCGTCTGGCCCTGCGGCCTTGTGAATGTTGACCTGCTTAAAAGTCTTACTCACATCGGCTACGGAGAGCGTGATCACATAGTCATCCGGAACAGCTGGTGCTCTCATGCATGCTTCAGTGTTGCTTGCCTCGAAGCGAGCATAGAAGTGGTTTAGCTCGTCTGGTAGGCTTGTGTCACTGGGCAGCTCGCGGCTGTGCTTCCCTTTGTAGTCTGTAATAGTTTTCAAGCCCTGCCACATCCGACGAGCGTCAGAGCCAGTGTAGTATGATTCAATCTTAGACCTATATTGACTCTTTGCCTGTTTGATGGTTCGTCGGAGGTCATAGCGGGATTTCTTATAAGCGTCCGGGTTAGAGTCCCGTTCCTTGAAAGCGGCAGCTCTACCCTTTAGCTCAGTGCGGATGTTTCCTGTAATCCATGGCTTCTGGTTGGGGTATGTACGTACGGTCACTGTGGGGACGACATCATCGATGCACTTATTGATGAAGCCAGTGACTGATGTGGTGTACTCCTCAATGCTGTCTGAAGAATCCCGGAACATGTTCCAGTCTGTGCTAGCAAAACAGTCCTGTAGCTTAGCATCTGCGTCATCTGACCACTTTTTTATTAACCGAATCACTGGTGCTTCCTGCTTCAGTTTTTGCTTATAAGCAGGAATCAGGAGGATAGAGTTATGGTCAGATTTGCCAAATGGAGGGCGAGGGAGAGCTTTGTATGCGTCTCTGTGTGTGGAGTAAAGGTGGTCTAGAGTTTTTTTCCCTCTGGTTGCACATTTAACATGCTGGTAGAAATTAGGTAGAACGGATTTAAGTTTCCCTGCATTAAAGTCCCCGGCCACTAGGAGCGCTGCATCTGGATGAGCGTTTTCCTGTTGATTAATGGCCTTGTACAACTCATTCAGTGCAATCTTAATGCCAGCATTGGTTTGTGGTGGTAAATAGACAGCTATGAAAAATATAGATGAAAACTCTCTTGGTAAATAGTGTGGTCTACAGCTTATCATAAGATACTCTACCTCAGGCGAGCAAAACCTCGAGACTTCCTTAGTATTTGATTTTGTGCACCAGCTGTTGTTTACAAATATACACAGACCGCCACCCCTTGTCTTACCGGAGTCTGCCGTTCTGTCCTGTCGATGTAGCGTATAGCCTGCTAGCTGAATGTTATCATTGTTGTCGTTCAGCCACGACTCCGTGAAACATAAGATATTACAGTTTTTAATGTCTCGTTGGTAGGATAACCGTAATCTTAAATCGTCCATTTTATTCTCAAAAGCTTGAACGTTGGCTAATAGGATTGATGGGAGAGGCAGTTTACTCGCTCGCCGTCGGATCCTTACAAGGCACCCGGATCTGCGTCCGCGATATCTCCGTCTCTTCCTCACGCGAATGACGGGGATTTGGGCCTTGTCGGGTGTTTGTAGGATATCCTTCGCGGCCGCCTCGTTGAAGAAAAAATCTTCGTCCAATGCGAGGTGAGTAATCGCTGTCCTGATATCCAGAAGCTCTTTTTGGTTATAAGAGACGATGGCAGAAACATTATGTACAAAATAAATTACAAATAACGCAGAAAAACACACATAATAGTACAATTGGTTAGAGGGCTGTAAAACGGCAGCCATCTTCTCCGGCGCTGTTCTACGGAGATGAACAAGGGGTTAATGCGGTAATTAATGGGCAGTTGTAACCTATAACATACCTCGTTCAATATCCTCAGGACTTTAAATGGCCCCACAAACCGCCGACCCAGCTTCTGGCAGGGCAGGCGAAGGGGCAGGTTTCAGGTCGAGAGCCAGACCCGATCTCCCGGTGCATACACCGGAGCCTCACTGCGGTGGCGATCGGCGCTCGCCTTTTGCCGCCTGATAGCCCGCTGCAGATGGACATGCACAGCGTTCCAGGTTTCTTCCGAGCGCCGAAATCACTCGTCCACTGCAGGGGCTTCGATCTGGCTCTGATGCCAAGGTGCCAGGACCGGCTGATAACCTAGCACACACTGAAAAGGTGTAAGGTTAGTGGAGGAGTGACGGAGTGAGTTTTGGGCTATCTCTGCCCAGGGAATATACCCCGACCACTCCTCCTGCCGGTCCTGGCAATAGGACCTCAGAAACCTACCCACATCCTGGTTCAGTCTCTCCACCTGCCCATTACTCTCGGGGTGAAAACCTGAGGTAAGGCTAATCGAGACCCCCAGACGTTCCATAAACACCCTCCAGACTCTAGAGGTGAACTGGGGACCCCGATCAGACAATATATCCTCAGGCACACCGTAGTGCCGGAAGACATGTGTGAATAGGGCGTCAGCAGTTTGTAGGGCAGTAGAGAGACCTGGCATAGGAATGAGACGGCAGGCCTTCGAAAACCGATCCACAACGACCAAGATCGTCGTGTTCCCCTGGGAGGGGGAAAGGTCCGTGACAAAATCCACCGATAGGTGAGACCACGGCCGTTGTGGAACGGGTAGGGGTTGTAACTTCCCTCTGGGCAGGTGTCTAGGCGCCATACACTGGGCACACACCGAGCAGGAGGAAACATAAACCCTCACGTCCTTAGCTAAAGTGGGCCACCAGCACTTCCCACTAAGGCAGTGCACTGTCCGACCAATACCAGGATGACCAGAGGAGGGTTAGGGTTAGGGTTAGGGTTAGGTTTTGAATTAGGGTAGGGTTAAAAAGAGACTGGTTTGTCTTGTGGTGCGCAGGCCTATTGTTGTGTGCCCCTCCAATATAATGCTATAAACCATTCAACTGTTAAAATTATCTAGATTACCCCCTACAAACCTTACCAAAAGTAAGTAGGTTATTATTGTTTCTAAATGATAGTCTGAGTGGTTATCTAGGACCATGAAGGGACTGAGATATTAAAATATACAAGGGATCAGGGGATAGATGCTTTAATAATACATATATAAAATGATATACACATATATAAGCGCTAGAAGACAAAGTGCTAAGAGATAAAGTGCTAAAATGTCAAAACAAAATCAAATACCTAAAAAAGGAAGGAATAAAACTATTTAAGATAAGCATGCAAATATTAAATATTAGACAAACCCACTTAAACTTTATTTTTTGTTTGAATAGTGCATCCTTCTTTCACCTCCTTGAGATCCCTGTAAACAAGTGCTATCCCTTTCGATTGATCCCATCTAACTGGTTAAAAACTCTCATTCAGACCGGTGGGTGTAATTGTTTGAAGATCTCTTATCTACCCACGTTCCACTGCTTTTCGCCGCCCACTGGTCCACCCAGAATATGACTGTAAGCCGGATATATTGAGGTAAGTGATGGGGTGATCCTGGAAATGAGTTTTTTTGAGACAAAATCAAAGAAATAAACCAAATTAAATGACAGAGGAAATGGGCATTGTGATTGGGGTTCCATATTGTTTTGGTGTTGGACTCCTTTGGTGTGGTTCTGTTGTGGAAAGAGTTGTTAATCACAGTGGAAACATAATTGTTTTCTCGGTGGGCACAAACCTGGGTCCCCAGTAGGCAGCGAACATCCAATGTGAAAAGCATTTACAACGGTGGAGGGTCACCACAACAATGGCACGGGTTAGGGTTAGGGTTTAGGGGTTAGGGTTAGGGTTAGGGTTAGGGGTTAGGGTTAGGGGTTAGGGGTTAGGGTTAGGGTTAGGGGTTAGGGTTAGGGTTAGGGGTTAGGGTTAGGGTTAGGGGTTAGGGTTAGGGTTAGGGGTTAGGGTTAGGGTTAGGGTTAGGGTTAGGGTTAGGGTTAGGGTTTAGGGTTTAGGGGTTAGGGTTAGGGTTAGGGTTAGGGTACAGGGATAAAAACTAAATTGGACACCCCTGTCCAATTCTGTATGTGGAGAAGGTAATGTCGTGGGGAGCTGGGGTTTGTTTTGTTGTACTCCTGGGAGGCCGTAGATGTCCATTGATGTGCTTTGGAGGGGGCTAGGTGGATTTCAAAATGTGGTTATGTTTTTAGCACATAGGGTACAGGGATAAAAACTCAATTGGACACCCCTGTCCAATTCTGTATGTGGAGAAGGTAATGTCGTGGGGAGCTGGGGTTTGTTTTGCTGTACTCCTGGGAGGCCGTAGATGTCAATCGATGTGCTTTGGAGGGGGCTAGGTGGATTTCAAAATTTGGTTATGTTTTTTGCACATAGGGTACAGGGATAAAAACTCAATTGGACACCCCTGTCCAATTCTGTATGTGGAGAAGGTAATGTCGTGGGGAGCTGGGGTTTGTTTTGTTGTACTCCTGGGAGGCCGTAGATGTCCATCGATTTGGGCCTCAAAGGTTGGGAAATCTTAGGCAAAGGTGGAAACTCCATAGGACACAATGTTAAAGGTGTCTGAGTAGATGGAGCTACTCGACGGGCCTGTAGCATGGATCTCAATGTATCCACTGAAGTTATAGTAAACTTGTGCCTATATCTGGCTTTTCCCCAAACTACTGCCTTATTAAAGGCCTCCAGGTGAAAATCATGAAGTTCCTCTAAACCCAGCGCTATCACCATATCATAATGTTCCCGTAATATACTCATGTTAACCTCCATCCACTGTGCAGTATTCTGCTTAACCTTCTCTAAAGTGTCTATAGTAGGTGAAGAGGGTTTAATAAAAGCAGATAGCTTAGCAACCTGTCTAAGCATCCCAGGGGGGCAAGAACCCATAGTAACAGAGTTGGCCAAAATCTCTGAATGGTGTAGAGCCTGCAGTAACTTAAAGTACTTTTTGGTAAGTACCAGATCTACAGGGGCCATAGGTCTATTAATAATCTGTCTCTCCCTTATGTTCATGGTAAGGGCTGGGGTGCACTCACCCAAGTCAATATTCCGAGCCAAACTCCCATAGCTATTGTGGAGAGGGACAGACATATTGGCATCTGTTGTCTCTAAGGCTGATGGCTAAAAACAATGTAAACAGGTAAGGTAAGCATTTAAAGATCCCTATCTAAAACAAGCATAGAAAAAGAGGAAGGGTAGGGTAGGTTTAAAAAAAAAAAAGGGGTTTACATAAAACACACAATGATTAATGACCGGACTGGGAAGAGAACTAGAAACCACACTCAATCTAACAAACACTCACTTTTACAGGTGAACTCTCAAGGAGTAAACTCTCACTGCCATCTGGTGGATTTAGGATGTAATCATTTTCATTTAAAGACTACACAAAA